>NC_089491.1:241546121-242146121 GCF_036850765.1 Saccopteryx bilineata
CTAAAAGTGATGGTGACATGGATACAGTCCTGTTGTCTAGGGAGAAGAGAGTCTGGAGCAACTATTAGGTGACCAGTGTAGGGGGTGTGGGACTGTCCCTGAAGGCATCCCATCCTGTAAGTAAACTGCAAAGTGTAGAAGGATGGGAAAAAAAAACATATATACTCACCCTGTGGTTCTTACAGCCCAGCCTTCCTCTATTCCTCTGTGCTGCCCTGGAAATCTGCCCTAGGGTTCACTTGGGGCCCTGCTAGAGTCACTCCTTCCCCATGCAGACTTCTGGGTAGTACTTATACAAGGTTAGTTCTTCTTTAAAGAAATAAAGGTCCTGGCTGGTGGCTCAGTGGATAGAGCATTGGCCTGACATATAGACATCCCGGGTTCGGTTCCCAGTCAGGGCACACAGAAGAAATTACCATCTTTTTCTCTTCCTCTCCCTCTCCTCATTCTCTCCCTCTTCCCTTTCCACAGCTAGTGGATCAATTGCTTTGAGTGTGGCTCCAGGTGCTGAGAATAGCTCCCTTGGAGTGTATCAGCCTCAGGCACTAAAAATAGGTTGGTACTCAAGCATCGGCACCAAATGAGATTGCTGGGTGCATCTCGATTGGGGAACATGCAGGAGTCTTCCTCATAATCTCCCCTCCTCTCACCTAAAAAAAAAAAAAGAAAAGAAAAGAAAAAACAAGCAAAAAAAAAAAAAAGAAATGGAGAGAAAAAGAGAGTGTTAGCTTCCATTTTGTCTTCTGTGCCAAGAAATGGGGATAAATGAGACTCTTAGTTGAACTCTAATGTGACATCGGGGCAGAAAGTACCTTTCCTGAACTTCATAAAGTAAGTCAAATGAATGCAGAAAATTGGGCAGGAAGCCAAGGGAACAAATCACCCCACTACTCTGTGGGTTAAAGACACTGAGAATAAAATCCTAGGGAAAGAGGGGTTAAAACAGAAACCTGATCGAGGGTTAGTAACCCCAGGAAGCAATCGGAGGGAAGAATGACCCAGAGCATGCAGGGTTAAGTTTACGCTTCTGTCAAAAAACAGCACGGCAGCTCTTTAATGAACTTAGTTGGGATTCTGGTTTTTTATACTGTGGTTAGTCTACATAAGTATAATGGCAGAGTGACCATCAGCCAAGATAAATCATTTTAAGGCAAAGTCATGGAATGACATGGGAGGAGGCGTGGGATGGGGGGGCTGGGCCTCACGAGGCATCACTGTGTTTGGAGCGTGTGGGGCTGGGCAGAGGTGGGCTGGGGGCAGCGGAGGGGTCAGTGCCCTGGTCAGGGTGACAGCGCGTGGTCCAGAGGTTTGTGCAGGGCTTGCTTTCCTAGTTCTGAGATGTCTGTCTCAGTGAGGGATGGGGAAAAAAATCTCCAGCTGCAAAATGTCACCTTCAACCTGACACTGGAACCGGAGCATTTACAAATCTGCCTGTCACCGTGACAGCCTGACAGATAGCAAACCTTAGCTGGGACTGAGTTAAATCGGCACTATAAGTCTTGCAAAAACTTTTGGCTCTTAAGATTTTTATCATCGAGACAGGTTAAGGGATGGGGGAGCACGGCTTCCAAGCAGGTGGGAGACTGAGGCTCGGGGCCTGCCTCCTCAGGAGCTCCGGCAGCAGCAGGATTATCTATTACCTGAGGGGAGGTGACAGGAGGAAATTACCCGGCATCAGCCCCATCTGGTGCTGAGCACCGCTTATTTCACCTTCACTAATTCACTTGGTTTGTCATTTTTCCTTTGTCTCCTTGTCATCCACCAAGCCCTACATCCATTTGCCCTGGTGTTCCCAGTAGGGGACGCGGCTGCACGAACGGGGCCTCCGGTGCCTTTCCAATGAAAGGCAGCCACTCCGCCTCTCCCTCTCCCCTCCTCTCTTCATTGTCATTTCCTCCATAATTGATTAGGAACTGGAGGAGAGAGAGGAGAAGCTGTGATTGCTTTCAGAGCCTGGGTCTGCAGGCAAAGCACATTTCTGTGTTTGGTGTCCTCTCCTGGGACCTGCCTCTGTCAGGAAGAGGTGGCAGAGTACTAATAAGGAATAGCAGGCATGCTCTTGTCGCTGGGCAAGAGGTTGCAAAAAATCGGGCTAAAGCCCTGGCTGGCACGGTAGCCTTGCGTGCTTGGGATCAACCTCCCCTGTCTGTAATGCAGACCTCGGGCGGCATACCTCCCACCTGCTGGGGTTGTTGTCAAGGTTAAATGAGATAGTGTGTGGGGAAGCTCACTATGCCCGTGGAATGAGAAAATTAATTTAAAGCACTAAATGGACATTGCATATAATAAATGTTCCACGCGATCATTATATCAGTATGCAGATATAAATAACTGTGATGATTTCTTCCCTCGAAGTATCAGCCGTTCTTCTGGTTCACAAGAGAGTTAAGATTTTTCATTCCAACTTTACTGAACAAGTTCTATGTGCCAGGCACTATATTTGGTCCTGGGGTGGCTATGGAGATTTTTTTTAAATACAAGCAGAAAAAAATGTGGTCCTAGGTCTGCAAGCACAGAGTCTGGTGGGAAGATGTCAGAGTTGAGAACATGGGGGTTAGGTGTGCCCCTGACTTGGAATGAATGAGAGGGGTACTAGAGAAGGTTCTAATTGAGAAAGAGATGCCCGTGCTGGCTTGTGAAGGGGTTAGCCAGCCAAGCTGAGGGCAGGAAAGGGCATTTAAGGTGAAAGTGGGACATAGTTTCAGTATTGCACACAGGCAGAACGTGGAGCTGTCCCCCTTAGAGCAGCAGGACCCCAGGACCCCAGATGTCTAGACCCCCTGATCTGAGCCTGGACGTTTGGAGATAGGAGCTAGCACAGAAGGAGTGTGTTTATTTCATGACAAGGATCAGGAACTTCTCTGAGGCCAGTGAAAAACGTTAAAGGCTTTAAACAGCAGTGATCTGGTCAGAGCTGCCCAGGAGATCTCTGTGGGTGGGATGGGGCCTAAAGGAGGCTCTCTATTACAACACACCCCCTGGGGGCCCTGGTGCTGGGGAGACCTCCCACACCTACCACGTGGGTAGGGCCTGCGAACCAGGAAGGGAAGAGCCCAGTGGTGGGATGCAAATAATTTAACAACCGGTCCTCTGCCCTAATGACCGTTTTAAGTATTAAAAAAACAATATACTTAAAAGTAGTTTATTATTTCATGCATTTAATACTTAAATAAGAACACTAAAAGAGGTACACAAAACTAGATTATGAGAGTTATAAAATATTAATGAAAAAATATTAAATACCTGACCCAAAACAATAAAACTGTTATTTAAGATATTTCCATATTGCTTCTTGATTGGCATCCTCACTTGCAATTGTTTTCACCTATGGACCAAATGAACATGTGCTTAGAATACGCTGTCGCACTGGTGAATGTTAAAATAGAGTAAGGAAGGTAAATTTGTGACTTCCACATTGGGCGGCTGCCCAGACACCGACCTTAGAGAGAACCCTGATTACAAGTGCCATTTTAACAACAGGTTTGCCAAACTCAACAAAAAATTAGGTATCCGTTCTGCTGAACCTGTGCAAACCGGCTGAATCCCACCCAGCAGTCAGGAAGAGCCCAGACCTTGCAAGCTACTGCCACCAGAGGGCAGTGGTGGAAGGGCTGAGAGGCAGGCGCGCCTCCTCCAGGCTCAGACGGAGGGAGGGTGGAACAGAGAGCAGCTGTTGGAGAAAATGCAGAATGTTTGTCCCGGACGTTTTCACCTGAAAATGTTCTGGGGCACGGTCAGGCCAAGGATTTTGTTTAAAAAATTCTCTGTAATCCCACTGACTAGATACACACCCGACTTGTCAAAGAAGCCCGGGAGGGGAGGCTGCGGTCCTGTGGACACACCTGGCTTGCAGTGCTATGGCGTTGTGGTCGCCCACCTGCTGGTTCCCCCTGTGGTGACAGTCAAGGTTGAACCTCAGCAGCCTTCCTGAAAGAGTGGTGTCACCTGTCTGCATGGGTTTGCATAGACACCATCTCACTGAAGCCTTATACCACCCCTAGGAGGTGCATGCGCACTTTGAACAAATGCAATTTAGAGAAGTTACATGGTTTGCGAGGAAGGGAGGTGGTCAGGCTTTGACTGCAGAGCTGACTCCCCCATTTCACACCCAATCCTCTCAGTCTCCTTTGTCTGTGGGAATGGGATATTTTTCAGTCTCACAAGTGGCGAGTCTGTAGGAAGTGCGTGTCTCTGGGAGGCCTAGCTGATACCCACCGTGGGCATCATGGGCGGCGGTGCCGCGGGTTGGGGTGCAATACTCAAACTGTTTGAGCGCTAACTATAACTGAGCTGGCCCTTTCCCACCTAGTCCGGGCAACCCCGGGGCTAGGATTATTATTCTCATTTTCAAATTAAGAAACAGAGGCTCAGAGAGGTTAAATGTCCTGAGGCAGCAGAGCCGGTGCCTACCAGAGGTCCAGGCACCCCCACAGCTGGGCTCAC
This sequence comes from Saccopteryx bilineata, assembly GCF_036850765.1. Lineage (NCBI taxonomy): Eukaryota > Metazoa > Chordata > Mammalia > Chiroptera > Emballonuridae > Saccopteryx > Saccopteryx bilineata. Next base: position 241,550,565 of record NC_089491.1, read on the forward strand.
TGCCCCCTCTTGCCCTGGGAGACGGTAGCAGCCAGTCTGCGGGCCCTCGGAGGGAGGGCTGAAGTTCAGGGAAGGCTGAATGTGCAGCCTGGAGAAGTGCACGTCTAATTACCATCACAATGATACCGTTCCCAGCCCAAAGCAGGGCTGATGCAATACACCTGTGACAACCCAAAGCCTAGGAGAGAGCTGGCCTTTAGCCCTGCGGGGACAGTGGCTAATTCCATTAGAGACAAAAATAGCTATTATTCTTAGAGGGCACAAATTTCCTCAGCGGAGAAGAGTGTTAAGACTGTGTTAGTTGTTCATTATCACTGTGAGGACTGGGAGAACGATGACATGGGGCAGCACAGGACCCAGCATGGAGAGGACCATGGGGCCACTGCAAAGGAGGGTGCTGTGTGAGCCCAAGAAACCAGCGCTGATGATCCGGCTGGCCGGATGCAGCCTAAGTGATTCTCACTGGGAGTCAGTGTTTCCTGGGTTGCAGTCATCGGGGAGATGCGGGTGACACCACCACAGTGACTTGCTAGACTCTAAAGGAGTGAGCATTTTACACAGATGATGGATTAGGGAATTGCAGACCTGAAACCTATAGAATTTTAGTAACCAATGCCACCCCAATAAATTCAATAGAGTAAAAAAGAAAAGAGAGAGCATTCCATGTCCCCCCAAATACAATATTATGCTTTACATACAGATGGATTCTGGATCAGTCCCAGCATGCTGCTCTCTCTATCTTTTGTGCTCCTTTACTTTCCTGAAGAATTAGCTTCATAACTAAATGACCCTTCCCCGGTTACTTACCTTCTCAAAACCTCCTTCTCCTCATTTGATGAATGACCATGAGAATGCTCTCCCTGTCTGTCTGATTGCTATGAGGAGAGAAAGAACTGACATGTGTGACAGTAATTAGCTCAAGGGATGGCACATATTAACACTAAATAAATATTGGTTTTCCTTCTTCTTTCACCTTTGTGTCTCCAACACACACATGCACACACGTAAGGCAAACCACAAACATTTATCGATGAATCTATGTGAAGTCAGAATTAACTTAGAAAATCAACATGGTGCAGAGGCTTTTGGAAGACTGACATTCCTCGGGCTATTGAAAACAATCCTAATAAATCTTAAAGAATGTCACCTTGCCCCTGGCACTGAAGACAAGAACCCGAAAACGTTAGTGGAATAGCCTTGAAGTGTGCAGAGCAGGGCTACAGAGCCCGTCTGTTCAAAGCAGGGAGGGGACTGCGGTCTTAAGAGATAGGAGGCTGGGTCACAGTGGACCACTTTTCAGACTCTCATAGATTTCTCAACTTCGATTCAGGACAAGGACACAAGGTAAATGGCAGTGAATGTGATGAAGGCAGAGCTGACATTCACTGAGACTTTGGAATAAACTTGAATATGTGGGTAGATCAGTCCAGAACCATTCATACTGCTCTCCTTAGAGTCTCTTAGACTCCCCCTGGAGGCTGCTGTTGTCACTGCAGGTCTGGTGACAATTCTGAGAGTTCTGCGTAGTCTCCCACCACGGCATCATCAAGAGCACTTAATTTAGAATGTTTTCTATATTGGCTGATTATTTTCAGTGCTTCGGTTCTTTAGTAATTTTGGAGAATTCGTAATCTCCCATGATCTCATCAAACATTATTTCGCAGCTCTCTCTGAAGCTCCTGTAAGGCATGTGTTGGGTCTTCTCACTCTTAATTGTTGGTTTATCTTTTTTATTTTTCTATTTCTGAATGACTTCTTTACATTTTTTTTCACTTTGGTCAATTTTACCTTCTCTGATATTGCTTAACTGTTCACTGAAATTTTAAAATTTCCACAACATTTATTTTGACAAGTTTTTTTATTTTAAAGTTGTACTTTTTGTTTTCATCTTGCAACTTTATGTACTTCATTCTTTTTAAAGTATTTTAAGATGAATTATTCCATAGTCTCTATTTGGATATTTGACGACTTGAGGTTTATAGGGAGCTAAGAGAATGTAGTTGTTTCCTCGTGTTTGTTAATTTTGGATTATGAGCACATCTTTAGCGGAAACTGTGGGAACTGGAACTGGATTGTGGCCTGGGGGAGGGAGCATGCTTCTCTGAGAGCAGTTCAGTTTCTTATGGCAGGAGCCCCAGGAGTGAGTCAGCACAGGAGGTGAAAATCAGAAACCCAAACCCACCTGCTGTCTCCATGCTCATTTTGGAAATATTTTTAATCCAACATTGGGAGGCTTTCCAATGTAACATAAAAATGGCATCCAGTTCTCAGTTCCAGCCCCCAGGTCACCGGCCTCTTCCAGCAGAAGTTGCACTTTCCCCTCTTCACCTGCCGGCAGCTGGAGCACCAGCCAGGGCACTTGCCTTGCTATTTTTAAGCTCCCTCTTTGTTGTTAGTCCTGAGAGTATTCCCTTATTTTCTTGCAATCATCATCATCATTAGCAACATCATCATCATGGCTAACATTTACTGAGCCCTTGTACTCTGCGCAAGCTCTACTCTAATTGCTTTTTATGAATTAGCTCATTCAACCCTCATAACAACACTGTGAGGCAGATGCTATAATTATCCCCATTTTACAGATGATAAAATTATAATTTCCTTTAAAGAACACGTTCTCCCCATTGGAAAAAAGAAGTCCCAAATATTTAGGTAATAATTTTATAGAAAAGGAAGGAGACTCAGATTCATAAAAGCGGTGCTTTTCCAAGGTTCACATAGCCAGTTCACATCAGAGTCAGGACCAGCAGCCTCTGTTCTTACCCTCGGTGCAGGGCCAAGGGTCTGCATGGAGAGTGTTTCTTTAATGAAGTTCCAGTTACTACTTACATTGCAATCACGATCTGATTCGCTGAAGGAAGTTGAGAGAATGACTGCGCACGTTCTCCATCAAGTTAACTTGGTCACACTTTTTTCTGATCTCTACAATGAAGCTGATCTTTCTAACCTGCCTTATACTGGGGACGTATCAAAAGAGATTATATTAGTGGATCACAACATTTTTATGAGGGGTTGGCTGTTATATTTTGTCTTCCAAGGAGGGTGTTTCCTGTGAGTACAGATGGAATATATCTTAATGAAAAGTGTGAAAGTTCATCTGGACTCCTTTTAATGTGAATTGTATTGAAAAAAAAAATCTAATTACTGAAATCCTCTAAACAGTGTTTGAATTTTACTTGGAAATTCTATTCCTAGGAAAGAATAGGAGGAGGTCTGACACAACAGCCTTCTGAGTGCAAGAAGGCAAAGGACCAGCCGGAGTGGCCGAGTGCTTTTGTGTCGTAGAAGGCAGCTCTCCGAGCTCTATGTTGCTTTATGTGGCCTTCTGCGTGCAGTCAAGTCCAGAGCCTGTGAATACCCTCACGCCTCCCTGGGCAGGGGCAGGATTCCAGAAAGGTCGTGTAACATCTCCAACATTCCCCACTGGTGTGGAAATTTGCATTCCTACCTCCATCCATCCCTCTCTCATCAACTGCATAGTTTGCTTCCTCCTGACTCAAAACCTCTGCTCCAAACAAACTACCCCAAGTTCAACTTGCTGCCTTCCTGACTTTTTCAATACGCTTTCTAACTCAGGCACCCTTTCCCCCTTTTCTTTGCCTCCAACCCATGTATTTCACCTCCTACATGGCAGTAGTCATTCCGGTCAGCACTCATTCATTCCCTTGATAAAACCTGAACTGACCCATCCCCATCTCTTCTGTGCCTCAAAGTTGGTTTGAAGCATGCCTCTTGGGATCACAGGGGACCTCTTGGGGTGATGAAAATGATTAGGATGGTGGTTATAGAAGTGTACACAATTGTCAAAATTCCTTGACTGATACACTTAAAATGTGTGCCTTTTAATGTTTGTAAATTGCAGCTCAACAGAGTTGACCAAATAAAACAAACTAATATTGGACAAGGAGGATCCCAGAATACTGAAACTCACAGATTCTCTGAGTCTAACCTGGAAACAGAAATGGACTTGGGTCCTACAAAACATGTTGAAATTAAAAATGTCCTTTCCAATAATAAACATTTTTAAAATGACAGTCTTTTAGCACCTATGATAGGCACTATGCTAGATCCTGAGGTCATGAGTACAACTATCTCTGATAGAAGCTTATAGTCTAATAAAGAAGACAGAAAAGTAGAAAGTTCCAATTCAGTGGATAAGCACTGTGTTAGAGGCAAGAGTAGAGGACTAGGGAGGGGCCTCAAACACAGATGAACAGCACAACAACTTTTTGCAGGCAGTCCATACTGACCCCTAGGAATCAGGAGAAAGCCTCCAAAATCACTAGGTAAATCAGCACTCAGAAGGTACTGAGCATATGTGTGCATGCGTATGTGTGTGCATATATGTGGTGTGTGTGTGTTCAGTGTCTTGAACTAAACCATTGCCTCTTGAAGATACCACATTTGGGTTGGAAGCTAGTCGAAAGGCTGAAAAATTCTTAGCGTATGATGATGCCAGGCACAAACTCTGTTGATCACTTCATTCAGTCACTGAACACAGAAGCTTGGGTTGCTGGAGTTCCCATTCCCTAGGAATTTGGTTAATTAATAGTTATTTGTTATTTCCTGATTATATTGGTTACCATCCAAAGAATTGCTCTGTTTGTTCAGAAACTCAATTCTTTATTGAAAATGTGTATGTAGAAGCATTTGCTCTTTGTTGAGAGTTTGGAAATTTTCTAATGACCAGCTTTTATCTAATAAGTCAAAGACAATTTACATAGCTCTCAAGATGCTTGCTTCTTAATGATCTCTTCTCACTCTATTCTTTCCCCTTAAGGATCACTCTGTCCTTTTTCTCCCATGGCTTCAGTTACCATCTTTAAGTTCAGAACTCTTCATTTTATGTCTCTAGGCAAGTTCCTTCTTCTTAGCTCCATTTGACCCAGTTGCTTACTGGGTCATACTAATCTTCTTAGCTCCACGATGACCCAGTTGTTTACTGGGCCATAATAATAGCAAACACTACGTAGCACTCTGTACCAGGCAATTTGCTTGTATTAACTCATTTAATCTTCACAGGAACTCCTTAATGAAGGTGCTATTATTATATAGCATCCTCTGGGATGCCTTCCAAGCACCCTAAACTTAGCATGTCCCAGAGTGATGTCACAATCACTCCCTTAAAACCTGCGTGTCACCCGTCTATATTTCACATTTCATTAAATGACACCGTCTTCCCATGAGGTGCTCAAACATGAAACCTAGAAATCACCCTTGTCCTTTTCCAATCTATATTTAACCACCAAGTTTGCTCTACCCTGTTCCAATTTTTCTCAGGCAAGGCAACATCATAGAATGACTAAAGTTTCTGTCTTTGGTGACAAAATGTCTAGGTTTGAATCCTGCTTCTGCCACTGAACAGCTGTGATCCTTACAAATGTTAAACTTTCTGAGCCCCAGTTTTATTGAGAGAATTGAGTGACTGAAAACATGCAATGTATTTAGAACAGCATTTCAAATATCTCTTCATCTGTCTCAGTTTCCAGTTAGTGGACAATGTGTTACTCTAAAAAGAACAAGGCACTTGGTGACAAACAGACCTGGGAATATATTCCTTTCCTTAGCCGTTTACTGTATGTGTGACTTGGTCTAGTTTCTCTATCTGTATAATGGAGATAATACCACTCTCCCACAGGGCCATTGTGAGGGATAAATGGGAATCTCTATGTAAAGCCCTTTGTACAATCCTTGGCCTAAGAAAGACACGCAGTGAATGTTATTCCTCCTGTCCCCAGTCACTGCTGCTACGCAGCCTCACCCACTTCTGAGGAGCAAATCATTCATCACCAGAGTGGCATCTGGGCCCGGTGAAGGGAGAGAGGGAGCGGCTCATGAACTACAGGATCCAGAATCATGGACAAATATTATGCTTCTCTCTCTTATCCCTTTCCTTCTCACTTTTTATGCTTTTAAAATTTTTTTTTTGTAAAGACCTGAGTGTCAAGTTAGCTTGTAAATCGTGACCTAGATTTTAACGGCTCACCAAGGTCAATACTCACACTTCTGAAACAGAATCTGCTCCCTGTCCCTCCTTCTTTACAGCAAGGACACTGCTGGGCACCTGTTCCTTCCCAGCTTCATGGCGTGTCATTGGGGCTCTGGGGACAAAGGCCTGGGGAAACACATGGCTGACCTCACCCCACCAGACAGAAGACTGGGCAAGCCATGGACGCGGTGGGGACAGGAAGCTCCATCGTGCATGGGTTCCAGTACAAAATAAAGATGTAGGACTCCAGCTCAAAAATCATGAAGCCTTTCAGGACAGCGATAGAGGAGCATGAAACCAAATGCAGGGCTCTTCTGGGACCACATGCAGCACACACCTGTGCACCCACCCTGGTGGGGAAGACCAGGCTCTTTTTCCCACAAGGCCCCTTCAACCTTCCCTTGGATGCTTATAAATAGCCCCAAACTTTCCTCTTCAGCCATAGTATGTTTTCACTCCAACCCTTCTCAGATATCCCAAAACCACCTCCTAAAGCTGATTCCCTGACACCGGATCTCCGACCAGGAGCCAGCCCATGTCTTGAGTTCTGATTTATCATATTCTGCTTCTCCACTGACCCTCACTCCTTCTGTTTAAAAAGCAAAGATAGTAACGATCATATGTGCCAAATTTTGAAATTCAATATTTAGTAATTGCTTATTTAGTTCCACACCAAGGGCTTTTAAATATAATTTTCTTATTTCATCTTTAAAACCATCTTGTCGGTGGTTACCCATTTTACAGAAGAATTTACAGAGTTTAGCTGGTCAAATATCTGTCCGAGGTCACGCGGTGAACCAGCAGAGGGGTGGGGGTGGAAGGCATGCTCTCTGGCTCCAGAGCAGGGCAGTGTGAGAGCCAGGAAAGAGGGGACTGGGACGCAAAGGTGGCCACTGCCACGGCCAACAAACACAAAAAGAGAACTAACTAGACTTCTGACGAGAAGATGGAATGCTATTTACATGTCAGTTTTTCTCAAATGACTTTATAGTTTCAATAAAATTTGAAGCAAAATTCTAATAGTTTTGTTTTGTTTTATTGGAATAGTAGTCAGAGGAGAATAATGTTCACTTTAGGCAGAAACTAATAAATAAATAAATAAATAAATACCCAAAGAGAAGCTGAATGGAGGGTGGGAAAGATAGCCCTGCGTATTCTAAGTTATTTCACAGAACTACAGATAGACTGTGGGGTTCTGGCATAAGGAGAAGTTGATTGATATATGTAACAGAATTGATTTCCCAGAAATACTTTTATGAAACATAAGAAATTTGTGTCCCTGGCTGGTTGGCTCAGGAGAAGAGCATTGGCCTGGTGAATGAATATCCCCGGTTCCATTCCTAGTCAGGGCACTCAGAAGAAGCATCCATCTGTTTCTCCACCCCTCCCCACCTCACTTCTCTCTCTCTCTCTCTCTCTCTCTCTCTCTTTCTCTCTCTCTCTTTCTTGCTCTCTCCCTTTCCTGCAGCTGTGGCTCAATTGGAGCAAATTGGCCCCGGGTACTGAAAATGGCTCCATGGCCTCTGGTGTTAAGAAGAGCTCAGTTGCTGAGCAATAGAGCAGTGCCCCAGATAGGCAGAGCATCGCCCCCTATTGAGCTTGCTGGGTGGATTCCAGTTATGGTACATGTGGGAGTCTGTCTCTGCCTCCCCTCCTCTCACTGAAAAGAAATTTGTGCCTGAGTATGACAGTTTCAGAAATCAGTTAGGAAAGAAAGGATATCAGTAAGTGAGGTAGTTTTTTTCTAATAGTGAAAAATCTATATAGAGCCCATCTCTAAAATTCTAGTTATATTACAGAGCAGAAATTAAAATACAAAACTGTAAAAACTCAAAATAAATTTAAGTACATCTATGTAGGGATTCCAGATGAAGAAGGTCTGTCTGTATCAAAAAGCAATGACACATGGAAAGAAAGACCAATGAATATGGGGACATTAAAATTAAATCCTTCTGTATGTCAACATCTACAAGTTTATTTATTTTTTTGTATTTTTCTGAAGTTGGAAACAGGGAGGCAGTCAGACAGACTCCCTCATGCACCCGACTGGGATCCACCCGGCATGCCCACCAGGGGGCGATGCTCTTCCCATCTGGGCATCACTCTGTTGAGACCAGAGCCATTCTAGTGCCTGAGGCAGAGGCCATGGAGCCATCCTCAGTGCCCGGGCCAACTTTGCTCCACTGGAGCCTTGGCTGCGGGAGGGGAAGAGAGAGACAGAGAGGAAGGAGATGGGGAGGGGTGGAGAAGCAGATGGGTGCTTTTCCTGTGTGCCCTGGCCGGGCATCAAACCCGGGACTCCTGCACACCAGGCCGACGCTCTACCACTGAGCCAACCAGCCAGGGCCAACATCTACAAGTTTATAAACACTCATCTGGGTGCATAGTTTAAACAACACAACAAACCGTTAATATCTTTAACGCATAAAGAACTTCAAAAATCAATAAGAAAACAAATATTTTAACAGTAAAACAAGCAAAGGATCTAAAGATCTACTTTTAAAATTGTTAATAATCAAGAAACATAACATAAAACTTGAACCACTTTTCATCAAAGAAATTTAAATTAATGTTAAGAAATAAGCCTCTTTTTGCCTCACGGATTGGCAAAGGTTAGAAAATGTTTGCCTCCCTTCGCAGGGAATACTGTTTAAATACTGCTGTTGGAACTGGAACGGAAAAGCAGTCTGGCTGCCCATAACAAAGTTTTTGAAATACCTGTGCCTTTTTACCTGGTTTTTACATTTGTAGAATTTTGTAGGGTTATGTCTTAGGATGATTAAAATAGAACTAATAATATATATATTTTTATTTTTATTAAGCAAGAGGTGGAGAGGCAGAGACAGACTGCCACATGCACCCCAGTCGGGATCCACCTGACAAGTCCCTAACAGGTGATGCTCTACCCAACTGGGCCGCAGCTGCGTTGCTTGGCTACTGAGCTATTTTAGCACCTGAGGCAGAGGCTATGGAGCCATTCTCAGAGCCCAGGGCCAACTTTGCTGGAGCCATTTGAGCTATGGCTGTGGGAGAGGAGAGAGAGAGATTGGGGGAGGGATGAAGAAGCAGATGGTTGCTTCTCCTCTGTGCCCTGACCAGGAATTGAACCCAGGACATCCATACGCCGGGCTGTTGCTCTAACAGTGAGCTAACTGGCCAGGGCCGAAGATATTTGTTTTTTTATAAATGGCTATTTGTTGCAGTGTTCTATAAAATAGTAAAATAGTAAAAATAAATTCCCAGCCTTAGTAGAACAGTTATATACCGTAAATATGATGCAAATTCTAAATCATGTGTTCATTCACAAAATTCTTTTGAGGAATTTCTATGTGTTAGCAATGGTTCTGACCCTTGGGAATGCATCAATGAGCCAAACAACAAAACCCCTGCCCTTGGGGAGCTTCCATTGTTGCGAAGAGAAAATAAATTCAAGCATAGCATAAAAAATTATAGCGAATATAAACTGCTCACAAAGATTAGGAGATATTTCAAAACAACTATGAAGCAATAAAATATCCCCTAAATTTTGTGAACAGATAGGATGATCGCAAGTGCTAAGAGGAAAAATATAGCTGGGTTGGGAATGGGCACTAACAAAGGATGTGGTGGTGTTGCAATTGAAAAGTGGATTGTCACAACTGGCCTCACTTGGAAGGTGTCAATTGAAAAAAAAAACAACCACAGGAAGATAACAATAGAGTAAGCTTTGCAGACATCTAGGGGGAGAGGAAAAACATTCCATAGATAGAAAAGAAGTTGCAAAGTCCCTGAAATGGGAGCTTGTCTGGTGTGTTTAAAAAAAGCAATTGGGGAAGTGGGAGACGATAAGGACAGACAGTGAGGTAGGGGACAGAGGAGTAGGGGACGGGGCAGGGGTAGGGGGGAGAGGTTCCTACCTGAGAGTAGGGTTTTGTGGGCCATTGAGAGACTTTGGCTTTGACTCTAGGTGAATGGAGATCCACTGGCAACTTCAAAGCAGAGGAGTGACATGAAATGACCCATGTTTTCAAAGGATCACTCACTCTGGCTTCTCTATGGGACTTAGACTCCAGGGTGACAAGAGGGGAAGCAGGAGACTTTTGGGAAGACTACTTTCCAATAATCCGAGAAAGAGATGAGAGTAGAGGAGGTGGAGGTGGTAAGACAGATGTGGTCATTAGTTTAAAGGCAAAAGCACCAGGATTTCCTAAAGGATTGGTTGACAGTTATAAGTGCAAGACCGGAGTCAAGTTGTACTAAAGGTTTTTAGCCCCAGTGTCTGGAAGAATGGTATTGTCAGTAACAAAAGTCAGAAAACCTTGGTTGGGGAAGACCAGCAGTCACTTTTATTTAACATTTTAACTTTGAGATGTCTGTTAGCCATTCAAGTAGAGATTTGGAACAGACAGTTGGTTATGCGAGTCTGTGGTTTAGGGCAGAAGTCTTTCTTGCAGGATGACACATTTGGAAGTCATCAGCATATAAATGATATTTAAAGCCATCAACCTGGATGAGATGACAAAAAAGGGCATGGATACGAAAGAAAAGCTGTCCAAACTGTGAGCCACAGACACTCCACCACGGAGAGAGTGGTTACTCTTATAACTCCATCATGGAAGAGGAAGAGCCGGCGAAGGCGAAAGAGGTTAAGAGGGAGCCGTTCTTGTGATAGAAGGGAAAACAAAAACAATAGCAGGTGCGTGTAGTATCCTGGAGACTAGAAGAATAAAGTGTGCTGTAAAGAGAAAGAGGTCAACAGGGTGAAACGCTGCTACTGGATCAAGTGTGGAGAGCACTGAACACTGACTGGGCAGAACATTGAATTAGCGATGTGGAGGTTGTTAGCGACCATGGCAAGAACAGTGTTAGGACAGTAGTGGGTGCAGCAAGACATGGGAAGGGAGACTACTGGAGACAGAAGTCTGAGCGAGCCCGCTGCCTGGCGCACAGAAGTGATCCCCTTTGGCTAATTCAAGGACATTCTCAACGGCTTTTCTCATCTCATCTCTGTCTCCTGGATAAATCCACTGGCATACAAATATTCTACAATTTCTCTTTGTCTGTTTTCAAAAATTACCTAATGACAAAATTTTCAGGCTTTCTGGTTGAATGAAGTGCATAAAACCAAACAATATACTCAGTGTGATGCTACTATCTACCCAAACATAAGGTTTAGTTTCTTTAATTTTCACATCTAGTGGTTCTCAAAGTGTGATCCCCAGGCCAGCAACCACCAACAGCCTCTAGTAAGTTGTAAGAAGTGCACATTTTCCGGCCTTACCAGGCACAGCACATCAGAAATTCTGTGGTCGGGGCCAGCAACCTGTGGTTTAAAAGTGTTTCAGGCCCTTGTAATGCACCAGGGCAAAGTCACAACAAATTCAAGGTTGTGGAATGTAAGAAATGTCTTGATGAAGACTCTTGTGAGTTACCTAGAAGGTTCCCATCTCCTGCTACACTATACACAACATAAAAATGACCAATGGGGATTCCTTACTGAAAACCCCTTGGCCTGCTCTCACACCATGGAGTGCTTCTGGTTACTTCACTGGTGCCCTTCTCCCCAAGGCCTCCTCCTTTCCCTTCACTGGGCCCCCTCCCTTCTCAGGAATACAAGCAATGCCTTCTGCTGCCTTCTATAGTACAGTATAGCCACACACAACCTTTGTGGTCTTTAATCAACATTTGCACCTTCAAACTATCATCCCAAATAAAGACCAATAGACTTCCCAAAGGGGAGAGATTCTGCTGTATGTGTCTGGATAAATATTTTATCATACAGTATTTGTATGTGTAGATAATAGAGATTCAGATGAACAATTTCCCAGTCATTTATCATTGATGGGATATTAGTCGATGATTTTTTTTTTTTCTGAAGCTGGAAATGGGGAGAGACAGTCAGGCAGACTCCCGCATGCGCCCGACCGGAATCCACCCGGCACGCCCACCAGAGCCACTCTAGCGCCTGGGGCAGAGGCCAAGAAGCCATCCCTAGCGCCCGGGCCATCTTTGCTCCAATGGAGCCTCGCTGCAGGAGGGGAAGAGAGAGACAGAGAGGAAGGAGAGGGGGAGGGGTAGAGAAGCAGATGGCGCTTCTCTTGTGTGCCCTGGCCAGGAATCGAACCCGGGACCCCTGCACGCCAGGCCGACGCTCTACCACTGAGCCAACTGGCCAGGGCCTTAATCGATGATTTTTGTCTTTTCTCTTCTTTCCCTTCCTCTTCCTTCTTCTGTTTCATCTTCTTTTTCTTGTTTGTTCTGCAATTTTTTCTGCACTGAACAAATTTCATTTGTGTGATAAAAACAAGTGAAAATTAGAAATAAATAAACATGAATTAGGAAGGAAGGAAGGAAGGAAGGAAAGAAAGAAGAAGGAAGAAAGGAAGGGAGGAAAGAAGAAAGAAAGAAGGAGGGAGGGAGGGAGGGGAGGGAAACACAGTAGCTCCTCTGTAGGATGTTGGGCAATGTGGTTTGACTGAGAGGAGGGCACATGAAGTGTCAGAGTCAGGGCCAAGGCTGACCAGGATGTGGAGGTTTAAGCATGTTCAAAATGGCGTATGTGTCCCCAGTATTTCATCTTGTCCACTACAGCTGCTGCCTCTTTAAAAGAGCATAAGGCTAGAAATTAAGTCTGTCTTTGGATGGGAAAATAAGGATGTCATGCCATACATTGAGTGTGTAATTATAAAGAAATGGAAATTTTTAGAGCAATAAAGTAGAAAGTAGTTGAGTCCATGTTCTAAAAATAAACCACACAATGCCACACACACAAGTAAGAGAGACAGAGAAGATTACAATCTAACTGCACACAAAAGGGTATTGTTGTCATTTAACTGTGATAAAGTTCTGTTTCTAGTCATTTTCTTTTTTGTCCTCTGCCTGTCTACATGGTTCAGCCTAGTCTGTCTCAACTTAGCCTCCGCTATTAAGCAAAGTCCAAATGTTAAATGCCTCATTAACACTTCCTGCCACCAGAAGCAATTGTGTCTCAAGTGATTTTTTTCCTCGCTTCTTTAGGTCCAATTCATTCTTTTTATTTTATTTTTTTTAGAGAACTAATCTCTGAATATCTTTTCTCTCTTCCTTTCCATATACCACCCTTTTCTCTTTTATCCCCACAAAAGTGCATATGACAGGAGAGGGACAATATCCTCATCTCTTAGTATGTTCAGATCTCAGCCTGCTTCCCTCATGTTAGAACCTATTTAAATGTGCCAGGACACAGATTAAGCAAATGCCAACATTCGGAGTAGCATTTATAGCACACACCTTCCCATAGAGTCCACTCTAGTCCACTGTCACCCAGGATGTCTATGAGATACTTAAAACCACATTGCTCCTGTCACTCTCGATTGGCAGCACCAGCTTCTACAGTCTTTGTATTTCCCATGTATTGTGGTTTGGGTAGTGCTATTTCACTTTATTTATGCTCGTTGCCATTTATTAAAATGGATTCCTTAACTTTTGTAGCTGAAGCATTCCTAGAGTCACACTTGCTTAATAAATGGTTTATTTTTTTAATGATAAAATAAAGAAACAAGAACTGTCGGTCCATGAAATTTTGCATGGTGCTACAGAAAGGTTCACAACCAACATGAGCTCGGGGAACTTATGATATAACCAAGAAAAGGATGATTATTAGAGATGTGGTTATCAGGTAGGAAAGAGGCCACCCCCAATTGCAGTGATTTAAGTAAGGTAGAATTCTCTTTCTCACTTGACAGTTCAAAAGTAAATAGGCTATGGCCATGCAGTGACTCTGTCATCTCTAATACTTATTGTCCATGACTGTTCCAACTATCACCAATTTCCAATTGGTAATGAGGGGGAAACAATGTAGGGCAAGCATCGTACATCTCTTTTGCTCATGTGCCATTGGCTCAATCTTAGTCACATGACTACATTACTACAAGAAGCCTGGGAAATGCAGTCTGTTAACTGCAGAGATGGTTGCCCAACTAAAATGGGAAATGGGGAGAAGTATTGAATAGTTTCTATTACTGAAAGAGAGGGGAGATGGTTTCTGAAAGGCTGCCATAACAACCACAAACTGGGTGGGTGGTTTAAAGCAACCTAAATTTATTTTCTCACAGTTCCAGAGGCTAGAAGTCCAAAATGACGGTGCTAGCCAGGTAGGCTTCTTCTGAAGACTTTCAGGAAGCATCTGTTCCAACCTTTGTTTTACCTCCTGGTGGATGCCAGCAATCCTTGGTGTTCTTTGGCTTATAGATATATCCCAATATCTGCTTCTGTGTTCACATGGTGTTCTCTCTGTGTGTTCATCTAAATCTCCCTTTCCTTCAACTAATAAAGACTCTGGTCATTGTAGGGACCATTCTAATCCAGTATGACCAAAGATCAGGGGTTATCTGAATGTCGGATTCTTCTGAGGCCTCTTTCTTTGGCTTCTAGAGGGCTGCATTCTTGCTGTGTCCTCACATGGTCTTTCCTTGTGGTACTAGAGGTTAGGGCTTCAACATACAAATATTGTAGGGACATACACACACACAAACAACACAATATCTTAACTTGATCACCATATATGAGCAGACCTTCTATCCAAATTAGGTAAAATAAACAGGTATGGGCAGTTAGAGTTGAACATTATAACAGAGTTCAACCTACCACAGAGGTATGCTGTATATTATCTCAGCAGGTTATTTATATTTATATAAATATAAATATATGTGTATTTCACAACTCAATGAGGTATAATTGATATACAATAAACTACACATAAATTGATATCCAGTAAACTAGTGTGAAGTTTGCTGTTTTGACATATCTGTACATTCATGAATTTTATTAAAGTTTAATTACCACAAGCCAGATAGTGAACCTACCCGCTCTCTTGTCATTCCCTTCCCCACCCACACAACCACTGATCTCATTTCTATCACCATAACTTAACTTGAATTTTCTAGAGGTTTAGATATTTGAAATCACACAACATGTATTTGCTGTTGACTGACTTCTTTTACTCGGCATAATTATTCTGAGATTTTATTCCTGTTGTAGTTCTCAAGTTCATGCTTTTACTTATTTATTAATTTTTGACTAGTACTTCATTGTAAAACTATACACAATAATTTGTTTACTCCTTCACATATTGATGAACAGTTGGGTTATTTCTAGTTTTTGTTTAGTAGAAATAAAGCTGCTGTGAGCATTTATAAACAAGTCTTTGTGTGGACATATGGTTTTATTTCTCTTGAGTAAATAGCTAGGAGTAGAATTGTCGTATTACATAGTAAGTATATGTTTAGCTTTTTATGAAATTGCCAAACTATTTTCCAAAATGGTTGTACCATTTACACTCCTGCCAGCAGTTTATGAGAGTTTTAGTTCGGCCGTATTCTTGCCAACATTTGGAATTTTAATTATAGCCATTTTAAGAGCTGTTTAGCAGCTTCTCATTGTGGTTTTAATTTGAATTTTCTTAATGACTAACAATGTTCAGCATATTTTTGTATGCTTATTTGCTAATGGTATATATTCTTGGGTGTAGTAGCTGGTCAAATCTTTGGCAATTTTTATTGGGTTGTTTTATTTTTATTATTGATATTAAAAATGTTTATTATTCTGATTATTTATTTATATATACTTATCAGATATATGATTTGAAATGTTTTCCCAGTTTGTAGTTCTTATTTTCATTTTCCCAACAGTTCCTTTCAAAGAGCAAAACTTTTCAATTTTATTGAAGTCCAATTTATTCTTTTTTTTAATTAAATTTTTTAGTTTATTGTGATAACGTGGATTCAAGTGTTCCATGCAATAACCTCACACCTCAACAGCATGCCTTCCATTACACCCCCTTTGCTCTCTCCCCCTTCCCTCTGGGATTTGCTGTCCTGTTATCCGTATCCATGTGTTATGTATATATAATTTCACTAATCCCTTCACTTTCTCTGATCCCGTCCCCTCGTTTCTCTTCCTTCTGACAGCTGTCTCTCTGCTCCCCAATACCCCGCCTCTGCCTCTATTCCTTTCCTCAGTTCACCGTGTTCATTAGATTTCACATATATTAATAAGTGAGATTATATGATACTTGTCTTTCTCTGCCTGGCTTATTTCACTTAGCATAACAATCTCCAAGTCCATTCATGCCATCACAGAAGGTAAGATTTCCTTCATTTTCATGGTCATGCAGTATTCCATTATGTATATGTACCACAGCTTTTTTATCTACTCGTCCACTGATGGACACTTGGGCTATTTCCAGATCTTGGCTATTGTAAACAATGCTGCAATAAACATTGAGTGTATATCTTCTTTTGAATCCGTGTTTTGAGATTCTTAGGATATATTCCTAAAAGTGGGGTAGCTGAGTAAAAAGGCAGTTCCATTTTTAATCTTTTGAGGAAATAGCATACTGCTTTCCACAGTGGCTGTACAAGTCTACATTCCTACCAGCAGTGCAGGAGGGTTCCCTTTTCTCCACACCCTTGCCAGCATTTGTTGAGTGTTGATTTGTTATTGAACACTCTTCTGACAGGTGTGAGATAATATCTCATTGTGGTTTTAATTTGCATTTCTCTGATGATTAGTGACGTTGAGCATTTTTTATATGCCTATTGACCATCTGTATGTCCTCTTAGGAGAAGTATCTATTCAGTTCCTTTGTCCACTTTTTAATTGGATTGTTTACCTTCCTGGTGTTCAGTTTTAGAAGTTCTTTGTAAATTTTGGTTATTAACCCCTTATCAGACGTATTGGTGAATATGTTCTCCCATTGACTGGGTTGTCTTTTTATTTTGTTAATAGTGTCTTTTTCTGTGCAAAAGCATTTTAGTTTGATATAGTTTCATTTGTTTATTTTGTCCTTTATTTCACTTACCCATGGAGATATAGCAGCAAAAATATTACTACAAGAGATATCGGAGAGTTTACTGCCTATGTTTTCTTCCAAGATTTTTATAGTTTCGCGACTTACATTTAAGTCTTTTATCCATTTTGAGTTTATTTTTATGAATGGTGCAAGTTAGTGGTCTAGTTTCATTCTTTTCATGTACCTGTCCAATTTTTCCAACACCATTTATTAAAGAGACTGTCTACTCCACTGTATAATCTTGCCACCTTTGTCAAATATCAATTGACTATAAAGGCATGGGTTTATTTCTAGGTTCTTTGTTCTATTCCAATGATCTGTTTTTATGCCAATATCAAGCTGTTTTTATTACAATGGCCTTGTAGTAGAACTTGATGTCAGGAAGTGTGATACCTCCTGCTTTATTCTTCATTTTCGAGATTGCTGAGGCTTTCCAGATTCTTTTTTGGTTCCATATAATATTTTGGAATATTTGTTCTAGATCTGTAAAGTATGCAATTGGTACTTTAATAGGAATTTCACTGAATCTATAGATTGCTTTGGGTAGTATAGACATTTTAATGATGTTTATTCTTCTTATCCATGAACACAGTTTATGCTTTACTTGTTTATATTTTTCTTGATTTCTTTTTTCAATGTCTTCTAATTTTATAAGTACTAGTCTTTTACTTCCTTCGTTAAATTTATTCCTAGGTACTTTATTATTTTTGTTGTTGCAATAGTGAAGAAGATTGTTTCCTTAATTTATCTTTCTGACAGGTTATTACACTGGGGAATAATTTTTTTTCATTTTCTGTTGCATGAGGTTTTAGAACTGTTTCTATATATTTCTGCATCACTGATTCCAAATCTAAGTTTGTTTGTTTTTTTGGTGCATGCTCTAGTTTTTATGCAATTTTAATTTCTTTTTGTTACAGTTAATGACATGTATTAGTTTTTAAATTGAGTTAAAGGGCAACGACTCTTGGATTGAACATAACCACAAGGCAATTAATGTTTTACAAACATCACTTTTATATAATTGTAGTAGTTTTTAAATGTAAAAAATTATTATCTGATAAAAGCACCCTCTTATTTTGTTGTAAGATTGAATCATAGCTTCTTTGAGTAGGTGTAAATGTAAGAATAGTCCTGACACCTTCTGTTATATATATGGCTGTTACACACTTCAACGTCAAAGGCGCAATATTTCATCATTTGTGGCACATGCATATATTGCCTATTTTCAGTGTTCCAATTGGTTATTCAGCTCATCTGCAAGAAGATTATAATGACATAAAAATTGTTCTCGACTTTCTGAAGTATGAGGAGTATAACTGGATTATTTGTGTAGATCTTAAAATGGTAAATTTCTTGCTAGAACAACAGAGAGGTTTCACGAAGTATCCTTGCTTTCTATGTTTGTGGGACAGCCGAGCTCGGGAGAAACACTGGACACAGAAGGAATGGCTGAAAACGTGAAGCTCTGGAAGTAGGGATGCAAAATATTGTGAACGAACCTGTAGTTAATCGAGACAGGATCATTTTTGCGCCACTTCTCATCAAACTTGGTTTAATGAAGCAGTTTGTTCAGGCTTTGAATAGAGAAAGTGAATGCTTTCAACATATTATTTCTGCTTTTCCTGCTTTGTCTTTTGAGAAGATAAAAGCAGGTGTATTTGATGGACCTCAAATTCAAACTCTCATATGTGATGAAGAATTTGCCAGGAAGATAAATAAGGAGGAGAAAGAAGCATGGCAGTCTTTTGTGGCAGTTACAAAGAACTTCCTTGCAACAAAAAAGCAGAAAGCTATGAACTTCTGGTTCAAAGGATGCTGTTGGCTTTCTGCGACATTGGATGTAACATGAGCGTTAAGATTCACTTCCTGAACAGTCACCTTGATAAGTTTCCTGAAAATCTTGGAGCTGTTAGTGATGAGCAGACTACTGCTGGAGCATCAAACGAGATTTTCCTCAACAAATACGCAAATGCAAGAGCTACAAACACAAATTTTTGCCTGAATAGAATTTAAATAAGTTTTGTGCAAATTTTATGATTAAAATAAGTGTTTTAATATGTTCCATTTTGAAATTGTAGACAAATTCTGATGCAATCATATCTTTTAGTGTAGTAGTGTATTTACTGCATTATATAAATTATTATATTTTCACAAAAATGATACCCAAAAAGACATTCTACTTCATTATGTTAAACTAAATGTTGAAAAATTACAATAAAATCTTGAATTGCAAAAAACTGTAGCTTACAGAGAAAAACTAATGTCAGATTTGAGATCAACACACTTGAATTAGGTAAGAACAAGTGTTTTTGAGGATGCAGCAAAAATTTTCTTGCCCAGTGTTATTGGTGTATAGAAATGCCACTGATTTCTGAATATTAATTTTATATCCTGCCAGCTTTCTGAATTCATTTGTCAGGTCTATAGGTTTTTGACTGACACTTTAGGGTTTTCCATGTACAGTATCATGTCATCAGCAAATAATGACAATTTTGCTTGTTCTTTTCCAATTTGGATGTCTTTTATTTCTTCTTCTTATCTGATTTCTGTGGCTAGGACTTCCAGAACTATGTTAAATAAGAATGGTGAAAGGGGGGTACCCCTATCTTGTTCCTTTTCTTAAGGGGATTGATTTCAATTTTTGCCCATTGATTATGATGTTGGCTGTTGGTTTGTCCTATATGGCATTTATTATGATGAGGTATGTTCCCTGTATTCCCACTTTGCTCAAAGTTTTGATCATAAATAGATGCTAGATTTTATCAAATGCTTTTTCTGCATCTTTTGATATAATTTGATTTTTATCCTTCATTTTGTTTATGTGAAGAATCACATTTATTGATTTGCAAATATTGTACCAGCCTAGCCTCCTAAGAATAAATCTCACTTGATCATAGTATATGATCTTTTTAATATATTTCTGCATCTGGTTTGCTAATGTTTGTTGAGAACTTTAACACCTATATTCTTCAGGGATATAGGCCTATAGTATTCTTTCTTTGTAGTGTCTTTACCTAGTTTAAGAATGAGGCTAATAAAATGAGCTTGCTTCATAAAATGAGCTTGGAAGTCTTCCCACCTCTTGACTTTTTTGGAATAGCTTGAGAAGGATAGGTGTTAGTTCTTTAAATATTTGGTAAAATTTGCCTGTGATGCCATCTAGTCCAGGACTTTTGTTCGCTGAGAGTTTTTTGATAACTGTTTCAGTTTCATTTGTTATAATTGTTCTGTTTAGGTTTTCTGATTCTTCCAGATTGAAATTTGGAAGACTGTATGTTTCTAGGAATTTATCCATTTCATCTAGGTTGTCCATTTTTTTTGGCATATAGATCTTCATAGTGTTTTCTTATAATTCTTTGTATTTCTGTGGTGTCAGTTGTTACTTTTCCACTTCCATTTCTAATTTTATTTATTTGGGTCCTCTCTTTTTCTTGATGAGTCTGGTAAAAGGTTTATCAATTTAGGTTACCTTTTCAAAGAACCGGCTCTTGGTTTCATTGATCTTTTGTATTGTTTTTTTTTTTTTAGTCTCTATGTCATTTATTTTTACTTTGATCTTTATTATTTCTGTTCTTCTACTTCCTCTGGGCTTTATTTGTTGTTGTTTTTTTCTAGTTCTTATAGGTGAAGGGTTAGACTGCTTATTTGATCTTTTTCTTGCTTCTTAAGATATGCTTGTATTGTTATGAACTTCTCTCTCAGGACTGCTTTTACTGTGCCCCATAGATTTGGGGTTGTTGTCTGTTCATTTTCATTTGTTTCCAGGAACTTTTTTTATTTCTTCCTTGATCTCATTGTTAGCCCATTTATTATTTAATAACATACTATTTAGACTCCAAGTGTTTGAGTGTTTTTCATTTTTTCTATTGTAGTTGATTTCTAGTTCCATGCTATTGTGATCAGAGAAGATGCTTGATATGGTTTCAGACTTCTTAAATTTATTTAGACTTGTTTTGTGTCCTAACATGTGGTCTATCCTAGAAAATGCACTACTTGGAAAGAATGTATATTCTGTTGCTTTTGAAATGTTTTAAAACTATTAATTAAATCCAGTTGATCTAGTGTGTCATTTAACGCCGTAGTTTCTTTGTTGATTTTCTGTCTGGAGGATCTATCCATTGATGTTAGTGGGGTATTGAAATCTCCTACTATTATAGTATTGCTGTTAAACTCGCTCTTTATACCTATCAAAATCTGCTTTATATATTTAGGTGCTCCTGTATTAGGTGCATAAATATTTTAAAAGGTTATATCCTTCTTTTGGATTGCTCCCTATATCATTATGCAGTGACCTTCTTTATCCCTTACTATAGCCATTGTTTTAAAGGCTATTTTGTTAGATATAAGTATTGCTACCCCAGCTTTTTTTTTCATTTCCATTTGCATGAAATACGTTTTTCCACTCCTTCACTTTCAGTCTATGTGTATCTTTTGTTCTGAAGTGGGTTCCTTGTAGACAGCATATATATGGGTCCTATTTTCTTATCCATGAAGCTACCCTATGCCTTTTGATTGGAGCATTTAGTCCATTTACATTTAACGTTATTATTAATATGTACTTATTTATTGTCATTTTATTCTTTAAACCTACAATCTTCTTTCTCTCAATTCCTTTTTTCCTTTGTGCTTTTTATAGCATGCCCCTTAACATTTCTTGCAGTACTGGTTATAATAAATTCTTTGAGGGTTTTTTTTTCTGGGATATTTTTATTTCTCCTTCAATTTTAAATAATAGTTTTGCTGGATAAAGTAGTCTTGGTTGTAGGTTTTTGTTTTACATCACTTTGAATATTTCTTGCCAATCCCTCTGGCCTTAAGTGTTTCTGTTGAGAAGTCAGATATTATCTTTATGTGGGCTCCTCTGTAGGTTATTAACTGATTTTTTCTTATAGCTTTTAATATTCTTTCTTTTTCTCTTAATGTTGGCATCTTAATTATTATGTGTCTTGGAGTAGGCCTCCTTGGTTTCATCTTTAGTGGGACTCTCTGTGTTTCTTGAACTTGTGTAACTTTTTTCTTCATCAATTTAGGGAAATTTTCAACTATAATTTCTTCAAACAGGTTCCCTATCCCTTTTTCATTCTTTTTTTCCTTCAGGAATTCCTATGATGTGGATATTGTTTCTCTTCATGTTATCACAGAGGTCCCTTAAAAATTCCTCAGTCTTTTTGAGCCTCTTTTTTTTTTGCTGCTCTGCTTCTGTGCTTACATTTATCTTGTCCTCTAAATTGCTGATTTGATCCTCTGCTTTATCCAGCCTTCTGTTGATTTCTTCAAATGCAATTTTAATTTCTGATATTGTATCTGTCATTTCTGACTGTTTTTTAATGATTTCAATGTCTTTTTTGATTTTTGCTATTGTTTTGTTTAAATACTCATTGTGATCATCCATTGTTGCTCTAAGATCCTTGAGCATCTTAAAAATCATTATAGTAAACTCTGCATTTGATAATTTTCTTCCATTTCATTTAGTTCTTATTCTGAGGATTTCTCTTGTTGATTCATTTGGGTCATATTTCTTTGTTTGCCCATTTTGTCTGTGTATTAGGTAGTATTATCTGACTTTGAAATTTGTTGTGGTGGCTTTATGAGGAAGATGGACTCAGTGGTATTGATCTCCAGGCCACCTGAGTTCCTTGTTCTAGGAATGCTTCTTGAGGGTAATAT
This sequence comes from Saccopteryx bilineata, assembly GCF_036850765.1. Taxonomy (NCBI): domain Eukaryota; kingdom Metazoa; phylum Chordata; class Mammalia; order Chiroptera; family Emballonuridae; genus Saccopteryx; species Saccopteryx bilineata. The sequence continues at coordinate 241,573,031 of NC_089491.1, forward strand.
TCACCCTCCTGCTATATGTGAATATTGAATTCAGTTGGTCATTTTGTGGGTGCAGTTATCCCTCCAGGCAGGCAGGCTCTAAGGGTCAATTTTGATAATGTGTATTAAACACTGTGTAGTGTCTGTCTCATTGAGCATATTTATTCTCCACAGTGACTGGTGCCTGCTGGACTCCTCTTTTGTGCATGCTGCTTGTGTAACTAGCTAAGTCTAGCATTGATGCTGTCTGCCACCCACTACTGGTTGTGTTGGTTCTGGGTCTTCTGGGGTTGGCATCAGCCATTGCTTGTAACCTGCTATGGGCTACCTATCTGGAGCTATGGCTCCACTGCTGTTTGTTTCTGTATTTTCTGTGCATAGGTGGTGTGGGAGGTGCCAACCTGTGTATAAGGATCAGCTTTCTCCTGCCTAGAGATGACCGTAGCTCCATAAAAGCCCCAAGTTTCATAAGATTTGCCTTCACTTTTCAGCTGCTCCACCTCCTCTTGTAGCTGCCTGTTCTTCCAATAGAATCTTCTGTAGAAAGGCTGTAGTGTGGACTCAGGCTGGTCTCACCCAATTAACCCCTCTACAGGTTGCAAACTTGATGGGTTAGGGCAACTGAGTTTGGAAATATAATGTTAGTAGGACCCACAACTCAGGTTTCTCTTGGGCAGTAGCTCAGTATGGGGAAAATAACCCCAACTCCAGAAACTAATCCCTCAGCCACTACTGGATACTCTAATTCTATTTCTCCCCAGCAAGGTGAGCAGTAGATTCAGATTTGTGGACCTACATCCCCCTCTGCAGAACTTCTTCCAGCTGCTTAGCCCCTGGTCTCAGGGAGGAAGACTGAGAGAGTCTCCCTCTGGGGCTCACTGTGCCCCCCCCGAAAGTGGCTAAGCCCCTCCATGAAACCAAAGAATAGGCTCATGGGGACCCACCCTTTAAATGCCCGTGCTCCAAGCCTCTCTCCCTTCCCCCTGTAAACCTAGCCCAGTGGAGCAAGATATCCAGCACTCGGTCTAGTTGACTGTGAAGCTCCACCTTGTCCCCTGCACCTCAGCCACTGTGCCTGTGCTGATCACAGAAAGCGGAACTCACCTCAGCTGGGCCTGGTGTGATGAGCCCTCCCTTAGGATATTCCACCAGCAAGGGTGTTTAGGTCCTAAACTGATTCTTTCTGCAGCTGACCACTGGATGTGCCAGCTCTGGGCCACCCTGGAGGGAACCCAGTGCAGACCAGTGGGGGACACTGCTTGTGACTGGCCCTCAGCAACCTGTTTAGAGCTACAAGTAATCTTGTGTTTTTGGTTGCCCAGGTGCACATGGAAATACCAAGCTGCAGACCTAGGCTGGCTTTTACCCTCACTAAGCCTGGGGGAAGATGCTTAAAAGGCAGAGGTTCCCTGAGTCCTGCCTCCTACAGCCTCTGTTTGCTGCTTATTGGGCTCAGCCACTGAGAAAACCTTTGGGGGAATCTAGAACCTGTGGCAATTCAGGGATTAGGAAGGGTAGTAGGTGTGGTGTGACTCCACCTCTTGGCTGTAGGTGTCAGTCTGTTGATACTTTTTTCACAGCCTTCAGTAGGGTGTGGCCTCTGAGACCCAGAGGTGTGGTCTGCACACACTCCAGACAGTTTCTGCTGAGTCTCCCCTGAGGCAGAAACACTAGTCACAGTCTCTGGATAGTGTGGGGGAATGCTCTGTCCTCAATGCCAGTAAACTGAGTCACTGGTGCACCCCTTGCTTCCTGAATAACTTTTCAGAATGGCCCAGTCTCTATGGGGTGGGGCAGGAGAGACTCCCAAGGGTGAGGCTGTTGCTTTTGCCCAGGCTACTGCCGCTCAGAGGGGACTGACTGCTCCACCCAAGAAAGACAGCAACTGCGGTATTAGAGAATGACTTAGCACAGGGGTTTTGGTGGCCATCTTCCACAGTGTCTCTCCCTGGGCCTCCAAATTTATACTCTCCTCATGCAACTCTCAGCCCTCCATCTGCAGGAGCCTTGGGTAAGTGGCTATGAATGAGATTTTCTGTGCTGACCCTTTAAGATGGTGCCTGAGTTTCCAAGAGCTCTGTTTCTTTCTCGTAGACAGAAACTTAGGTTCTTTTCACCACCAAATGCCATGTAGGTGCCCTTTCTAGGCTCTAGGGCTTTAGGTTGGGGCTCTGGGACTGGGGCTGAGAACCTACACCTCTCAGGGCCACCCTCCCTGCAGTGAGTGTCCCTCCAGACACTCAGCCACCCCTCACTCCTGGGAGCGAGACAGCCCTTTCCCTGTCTCCACTCTTCCTACCAGTCTTGGTGTGGTTTCTTCTGCAATTCCAGGTTATAGACTCCTCTTTGTTTAATTGAAAATTGGTTTTTCAAGATGATTGTTCTTAAATTAAGTTGTAATCCAATTTGGTCCTGGGAGGTGGGAGTTGGAACATCCACCTCCTCCTTCTCCGTTGCCATCTTGGAATTCTTCTTTTTCTTCTTTTATAGATTGTGCTTTTAGTGTCAGAACTAAGAAATTATTACCTTATTCAAGGTCACAAAGTTTTTCTCTTATGCTTTTCCTGTTTTACATTTAGGTCTTTGATCCACGTTAACTTGTGTATATGGTGTAAAGCATGGATTGAAACTTTTTTTTTTTAACCTGTGAATGTAATTGTTTCAGCACCATTTGTAGAAAAGACTTTATCTTTTCCCCATTGAGTTGCTGTAGCATTTTTGTTTTTAAAATATTAGTTGTTTTTACAAGTGTGGGTCCGTTTCTGGACTCCATTTTGTTCCATTGATCTAGTCTCTCTTTATGTGAATACTATACTTTTATTTACTGTAGCTTTATAACAAGGCTTCAAATCAAGCAGAGGTAAGCCTACAACTTTGTTTTTATTTTTCAATGTTGTTTTGGCTATTGTGTATGTTTGTATTTTTATATGGATTTTAATATCAGCTTGTCAATTTCTACTAAAAAACCTATTAGTATTTGGATTGAGATTGTATTGAGAGAAATTTCATCTTAACAATAATGAGCTTCGTGGCTGATTAGTTCAACATATTTCTCTATCTAGGTCTCCTTTTATTTCCTTCAGTGATGTTTTGTAGTTTGCAACATACAGGTCTTAAATATTCTTTGGCAGATTTAACCCTAAGTATTTAAATTCCCAATGACCCTGTTGAATAGCATAGTTGTTCTTTTTTTATTTAAATTTTAGATTATTTATTACTAGTACATAGAAATTCTATTGATTTTTACATAGCACATTTTTTCTTGCAATATTACTACATTCAGTTCTAGTAGCTTTTTTTGTAGATCTCATCAGATATGCTATCACAATCACATCATCTACAAAATAACAGTTTCACATCTTTTTCTTTTTCCTTATTGCACTGGCTAGAACCTCCAGCACAATGTTGAATAAAAGTCATGTGATGAATATCCTTGTCCTGTTTCTGATTTTACAGGGAAGTATTTGTCTTTTACTTCTAGATATGCTGATAGCTATAGGGTTTTGACAGATGTCCTTTATCAGAGTGAGGAAGTTCACTTCTTAATTTACTGAAAGGTTTTTTATTTTCCCATAATCAGGAATGATTGTTAGACTTTGTCTAATGCTTTTTTCCTCTATCTATTAAAATAATTATATGCTTTTCTTATTTTTGTTTATTAATATTGTGTATTACATTGATTTGATTTTCTAAATATTAAGCAAAACTTATTGTCATCGGATAAAACTTATATAGTCCTGATGTATTCTTTTAATATATTAATACAATTTAGTAAAATTTTGTTTAGAATAGTTGTACATATGTTCATGGGAATAGCAATAGGTGATTTTATTTTTTAAATGTCTTTTTATAATTTTGATGTCAGGATAGGCTGGGCTCTTAAAATGAATTGGGGATCTCTTCAATCTTCTGGAAAAATTTGTATGTGATTGACATTATTTCTTTTAAAATATTTGGTGAGATTCACTAGTGAAGCCATCTCAACTGAGAGGGTTTTTATCTACAAATTCAGTGTCATTTGGATCTTATTTTTAAGATTCATCAGATGAAACCAGTTCAGTGTTTAGTGGTGGGCCCCACTACTGGGGCAGGGTACAGAACTCAGTGCCCTCCAGGCCATAGGTCTTCCAGTCTGGCTCTGCTCCTGGCCCTCTGTGAGTGTCACATCACATGCCATTCCCTCCAGCCCTCTCTTTGGGTGTTTTGTCTTCAGACTTTGGTAGTTTCCCCACACATGCAATGACTACTCTTCTGAATACACACGGGGACTCTCCACAGATCTCTGGAGTTCTCTCTCTCTCAGGTTTCACCTTCATCGTATTCTGTTCTGAAAATTCTGACTACCTTCATTTTCCTGGTCTCTCACCTGTTCAATCCAGGGTGTCCTCTGGTTACCCCTCCCTGCACAGACTGTCTACAGGCAATTAGCAAAGGCAATAATAGGACTCACCCCACTTGCTCTTCATCAACCAGGGGTCACTGTCTTTTACTGCCTGATGTCTAGTGTCTTCAAAACCACTGTGCCAAATAGTTTGTCTGTCTTATTGCTGTTCTTGTTTCAGATGGGAGAGTAACCTGGTGCATGCTATCCCATTGTGACCAGAAGCAGAAATTGGCGATTTACTTTTGAATTTAGAGGCAATCATGCAATGCCATCCTGAAGAGGCAGCTGTTTGGCTGTGTCAGCTCCATACTGTCAGAGAAAACATTCAGGGATAAGAATAGAGACAGTGCTCCTAATAATCCATAGCAGCTAAAGCCGATATAAAGTATGCAAAGATCACATGGAAGGTGCTTATAATAGAAGCAGGAAGTTCTATTACCTGCCGGTTTTTCTTGGTAGAGGGGTCATTGCCTCAGGAGAGCAGAGTCTGGGAAATAATATGTTTCTGGATGGTCCTTTAAGTGCTGCAGAAACTTGACAACAAATTGTTTCATGCCTGTGATTCCAAGTTAAACATGCTACTTATTTGCTAAGTGTGGAGGCATTAATGGAGGCCAGGGGGACCTTGTTTATTTCAAGTGTGTTCTTGTACTTCATCAATGCTAATGAGTGTTGAGCAGCCAAACCATTATGCGTGAGTTATATTCCCTGGGAAATTTGGTCTCCAAAATCTAAGTGGAAAAGTAGCAATGCTTTCAATTTTAGGAGACACTCATAAAATGCAAGCTGCAAACAACTGAAGATCACTTTGTTTCGCATGTGTCCTGATGATGAACTTTCTTTTTTGCAAGGTGTCATTCTTATTGACGTTTATGCTCACCTTGACTATATTTTTGCTGTAAGCTTTCTTAAAAACCTTTGTGGAAAGAAACAGGCCCACTGCCCTGGAGTTTCAGTGGGTGCTTCCATACAATAAAGAAACATGATGATTTTTTAAAAAAGGAGATGACAGACACAAGCTACAGATACTACTGCTTCAGTTGACATTAGTTTACAAAGACAATTGAGAATTTACTAATCATCATATGCCTACATTGTGCCAGGCAGTGTGCTGGGTGCCTGACATGGTTATCATTTTTAATTCTCACAGCAATCACATGCGGCAACGTGATCTCAAATTTATGGAGACATGTGTAGTGTCAGAGAGGTCATACACCTTGTTAGATGCAGTTTGTCTGCTTTCATATCTCAAGCTCTTTGCATATGCCGCCTGGACAATCTTTAGGTTTGGATTTATTATTGATAAGTTATTAATTCATTTTGTAAGGTAGTCCTGGAAAACAGAAAGCTCTTGGGCTATGAAATCAAACATAGATAGCTTGTAAGGTTGGCTCTTCCCTCCAAAATCATACATTCATTCAACAGATTTGCATTGTAGGTGATGAAGAAAATGAAGAGAAATAAACCAGATTGGATTCTTACTCTAATAAGTATGGCAGCCAATTGATTGTAGCAATGTTGAGACTCAAACCTAGCTTTGCCTAAAATCTGGGCTTGGACTGTTCCCACATTATTCTGCATTCCCAATACACTTTAGCACCAGTTTGATTAGGCTCATGAACTGCTTTGACTCTAGAGGCAGCATGTAACAGTAGTTGAAAGTATTGACTCTGAAACAGGTTGCCAGAGTTTAAGACCCTGCTTCGCTACTTATTATCTAGAAAGATCTTGGTTAAATTAACTTCTTTTTGCCTCAATCATCTTATTGATAAACAAAGGTGATAATATGTACCTACCTTACAAGGTTTTTTATGAGGATCAAATGAATGAAGCACCTAGATGAGAGTTTGATTCATTGTAAATACTTCAATAATAATTACCATCTTTTTCTTCTTTGCTTGGACACAGAAATCCTTCCCTCTTTTGATAGGAAATATATTTCTTTCTTAGGGAAAAATTCTTGCAAATTAAATCAATAATTTTCAAACTAGAAAGAATGATAGATAATATTTTTTAAAAATACATAATGTTGTTACCAAACTGAAAAAACCCTTCTACTGAATTAGGATAAGTGACCCCGGAAAACCAAAATAACCCAGTCATTCAGCAGAAGAACTACTACTGGCGCCTGGAAGACCACAGGGTCTCTCTTCTCTTTATGCTATGATGCTATCCTGGCCTCTCTCAAATTTCATCTTTGTGTAGTGGTTTTAGGGGCAAAAATACCTGAGATAAATTCCTGACTCCTCTTGTTACTGGCTGGATGGCCTCAGACAAGATACCTAAACTTCCAAGCCTCAGTTTTCTCACCTGTATCATAGAGATAACAATTCTTTTCTCGTTAGGTTTTTGTGATCATAAAAGGAGATAATGTTTATAATAGTTTCCGCACATTAGCTGGCATCAGAGATATTTAATAAATTTTAAATATGCAATATGCATACTGTCTGAGCATGGCCTATGGAGTCAAAGATGTCTGGATTGAGGCCCATCTCCATCTCCTAAAGAACTGTGACCCTTGGCCAGTTACTACACTTCCCTAGCCATCCATTAGGTCTCTTAATTTGTACAATAAGCATACATCACCTCTCTGTTAGGGTGATTGTGAGGATGAAAGAAAATAATGCTAATAAAGCACCGAATACCACACATACAGTCAGTGTCCAATAAATAATAGCAGATGGAAGTATAATTGTACTTACTCCCTTTATTTCTTTTTAAATCACCTGGTGTCTACTGTGTCAACACCATCACATGCCTAAATAATGTTTCCCATAGTTCTAGATGTGTAGACCAGCTCACCTACTTGTTCAGGGCCCACTCTGGATCTCCAGCTAGTTGTCTTCCCCCACAATCTACGACTAGTGACATGACAATGTGCCCACTTGTTGCCTGGCTGCCAGAGGCAGACCCTGGCGAGAGCCCTTTGATATGGACTTGTTATCATAGAGCATGATTCCAGTCACTCTGCAAGCAGGGAAATCATCGAATCTAGGTTTCAATTTAGAAACATACAGAGTTGAAAATTTTGGATCACCCTCACAGAGAGGGAAGGAAGAACCGGAGGGATGACCTACTGGGAATAAAAATTAAGCATGCTTGTGTTGGAGTTTTATTTCCTACTTTCTCCCAGATTTGAGTGGTGGGGAGGAGTTCAGGAATGATCACAGGAAGGCACTGGACTCATTTGGTGGGGTCTCAACAAACTTGAGGGGCTTCAGGGCCCCTAGATAGTGTCCGGGTCATAGCTGTGGTGAATTAGTCCTAAATAAGGACATCTCAAGGCCATCAAAACTATTGTTTTTTCCTCCATTGTGATTTCCTGGTCTGAAACATCAGCTCTCCTTTGTCTATCTTTGGTATCACACAATCGCAGTGTCTGTTAATGTTCACCTTTAATTTCTCATTTTCCCACTGAGGGAATGATGGCCCCGAAAGGTTCAGCAAAACATCTACAGCCTTACAGAAGGTTAATGAAGACAGGGAACCAAATTTCAACTCTTTGACCACAGTTTATATTATTAGTATCTCAAAATTTCAATGTATAGTGTATTCAGTACTATTTTCTAATGTTTCAGAAAAGGAACATCCCTGCCCAGAGAGGCAAAGTGACGCCCATGCCGGGTTATATAGCTCCTTAGTGACAGATCTGAAACTGGAATCCAGTGTTGCCGAGCCTCAGTTTCCTTGAAAGAATACTTTCTTACTATACAACTTGGAAATACAAAAATCTTCTTTTCAGAGTCTGGCCATTGAAAGTTATGAAGCACTATCTTCTGTCATTCACAGAGTAGAGGGGCGGTTTAAGCTTCCTTGCCATGGCAACCATTAAAACACTAAGCCCCACAAAGCAAAATTAGAAAGGCAACTGCGGTTCTGCTATTGTTCCTGGAGCTGCTACAGGGCAGAGCCGAGAACCGTTGACCACCGAGCACAGTGCCACGCAAGTGACATAGACCACATCGGTGCTGGACCGCAACCCAGTCTCCTCCATGGCAGTTTGCTGTGTGGTGCCTGCCCCTCAATAGATAGGTAAATAGCCGTACAGTGATTAAAAACAAGGATAAAACCAGTAGGTTATACAAGACTACTCTTATGCTTTCTTCTTTTCTTCCTCCCTCTCCTTTCCTACCTCCCTTCCTTTTACCCTCCTTCCTTTTCTATCCGCATGAACAACAACAGAACCCTCAAATCAAATGTCAAGTTTCAAATGTTTTCAGCCAAGCAGTTAAATTCCAGCCATCACTGCAAGCCTCTAAGAGACCTGACACTGGACTTAATGAGAAATGATGTTTAAATCCATTCAGTCCATTTGCTTCACATCTCCCTTCTGCTTTATCTTAGTTCCTCTCCTCCAATGTCTTCAGCAATGAGATATGTGGTATGTGTGTGTGCACATGTGTGTGTGTTCTAGAGAGATTTGCGAAGATACGGAGTATATCTGCTACTGACAGGTGGTTTGCTGATCGCTGACCGGAGGTGGCAGGAACCGGCAGTGGGGATGGGCGGGGAGATGGCTCAGTCGGTGGCAGCAAGTAGCAAGAAGGCCTAAGGAGCAATGCAATTTCTTTGAACCAAGGAAAGGAAGCATGGTCATGTGATATTTCAAAATAATTTCCCAGCTTGATGTTATCTTTCAGGCAGTGCATCTTTTTTAAAAGAGGTCATTGAGAACAAGTCAGTGGAGGGGAGAACTACACTTTTTATAGCAGGGATTGCAAACCAACTCTGTAATTAGTTTTAAGTAGACAAGGAGGGGCACAGGTGTCTGGGCCGTTGTGTTGTTCTCCTGTCCAGATGTTGCACCAGCTGCAGGGTGATGAGGGAGCTCATGGACCTCACCTTCCCTACTTGTCTGCTTCGTAGCTGGAGGCTTCTCTCTTTGGCTGACCATCTGGCTCCTGGCACCAGGAAGTAAAATTATTATTATTTTTTCCAAATGAAAAGCTTTGAATCACAGCTGTTAATTACCCGATGATTATTAAAAACACATATTGCCTACTGAGGTTTGAGAAGCCAACTCATGCATATGGTCTGGCCCTCCTTTCAGAAGCTCGTACCCTCACATCATATACATGTTTCCTTGAGGAACAAAATGTGATTTCCCTATACATTCAGGCACATGCAAATAAGAAGGGAAGTGAGGAGACTCCAGGAGGCTGTTTAAAGCAATAAAGACCTTTTCTCCCAACACGGCATGCCTCAGATCTCAAACTGCTTATCTTAGCCCAATGCGGACTCAGACTCCTTTCACTGGGGTTCTTGCAAACACCTGTAACCCCTCTCAGGGTGCTGACTAAGGTCTGTGCACCAATAATGCCCAGGGATGAAGGAAGGAAGGAGGAAGGAAGGAAGGAAGGAAGGAAGGAAGGAAGGAAGGAAGGAAGGAAGGAAGGAAGGACCCAGCAGAAGGGCTCTAAATCAATTACAGATCTCAGCTGTTACACTGGGTCCCTGGAACTCAGGCGAGGGTCAAATGGAGGCTACCTGTGCAGGTACACCCCGCAGTGGAGAGAGCAGCCAGTGAGAGCGGTTCTCCGCGTGTCAGGAGAAACAACTGGAAACTATGGCTGGACAAGGAAGAGAAAGCAAGCTTGGAGCTTTGAACTGTGTGTTGGATTTGGAGGTAGGAAGAGCTCTGAATTTTTATAAGGCATTGCATGGATTTTCCATCCAGAATCCCAAGTCTAGGGGACAATATGGTCAGACCTATAATCAAAGAACAGCTTGTGCCCTCTAAATTCTCTGTATGGTGCCAGGCATGGTGGGGAAAAATGGGAGGTCTCACATGTAGACGCCAACCTTGGTCCACACTGCAGCTCCGTGCTGACATTTTCTCCCGGCACCCATCAATCCTGCGTTCTGTGACTGCCGTCCCCTTTTGACATCACGTGTCTCCTGCAGGACACCAATATTTTGTTCTATTGCCTCACTCCCCCTAGCCCAGGGCTATGGTGAGTGACAGGCTTCTACTGAAGGCTGGCTGGTCCGGAGAGTGATAGCACAGCACAGCACAGCGGATGATGTAATATTGCATATTTGACACCACAGTCCTGATCATTCTCAGCCATCCCTGACTCTGGGAATTTCTTGTGAGCCATTCTCCCCAAGTCTCACCTCCTGCTTTACAACTCAGCCCACAGCTGTCTCCCAAGAACCCACTGTCCCATTCCTCTTGAAGCTGATTCCTTTGTCACCTGGTAAACTTTTAAATTCCTCTTAGTCTGTTTTACAGAGCAGCTGGACTCTGCCGAGTCCTTACTCTGTACCCTGGGGGCTTTGCCCTTCATTACGTGGATGAGCCCGGCAAGGCCTTCCCCTAAAGAAAAGCAGAGTTCTCTTAAGAAGACAAATCCCATGATCCTCATGGGACATCTGATTTCTAAAGCAGTCAATTTATATAGAAATGTGTTCCCTCCTTCTTCTAGTAACACATGTGATATTGCAAGAGCAAATATAACTTAAATAGCTCAAAAACAGTAAAGGGAACTAAAATGAGAATAGGAAATTAAGGACACCAATGACTTGCTTTTACATGAGTGTTGCTAGACCAGGGGTCCCCAAACTTTTTACACAGGGGGCCAGTTCACTGTCCCTCAGACCGTTGGAGGGCCGGACTATAAAAAAAAACTATGAACAAATCCCTATGCACACTGCACATATCTTATTTTAAAGTAAAAAAACAAAATGGGATCAAATACAATATTTAAAATAAAGAACAAGTACGTTTAAATCAACAAACTGACCAGTATTTCAATGGGAACTATGGGTTTGCTTTTGGCTAATGAGATGGTCAATGTGCTCCTTTCACTGACCACCAGTGAAAGAGGTGCCCCTTCCAGAAGTGCAGCGGGGGCAGATAAATGGCCTCAGGGGGCCGCATGCGGCCCATGGGGCAGTAGTTTGGGGACCCCTGTGCTAGACGATAGGTGTGAATTTCATAAGCTTTTACAGAAAGAGGGCAGCAAACCGGAGGGGTGTGTTTGTGAGCTGGTGAGACCAGCTTATTCAAGAAGAGTTAACTCCTAAGTAGGGGAGTCAGAGGGGCCAGCTGAGACACGATGCCAGAAGAAGGGGTTTGGTTAGGCATGAAAGAAAATGGACAGCCACTGAAGGATTTTAGTCAAGGGAAACAGCATCTAGGGAAATCAGTCTGGCAGAAGTCGGTAAGATAGATCACAGAATAGAGAGACCTGGAACCAGAACAGCTTCTCCAGCTCAGACTCCTGCAGGCCCCGGGTGAGGACTGACAGTGCTGACCCGGACCCGCTCTGCCGCTGAGGACTGAGGACTGAGGACAGCCCTTGTGCCGAGCCCTGTTTCCACGCAGCCAGTGCTGTTATCTCTCTGACCACTAGTGTGGCACAATCCCTCCTCTGTCCTCTGCTCTTCCGCAGCATGTGAGAAACAGAGGCCGCTTGTTTCGTCTCTCTGGTAGGTATTTGTGGATACGGTTATTGGAAAGTAAGCTCTGTGCGAGCAGGGCCCATCTCCATCGCCAGTTTCCTAGGGTGGACTGGAGGATGGTCTAGTAATCATAACAACAACAATAATAGTACGCACACTTACTGAGCACTTTGCCACTCAGCTAGGCTCCCTCTGCAGGTCCACACCAGGATAGAGGGGGTAATAGAATAGGTGGAGGGTAATGTAGCATAGGGCTGGGTAATAGAGTGTAATGATAAAATGTATCAATTTAGAGATCAGATTATATGGATTTGAAATCTCAAATGTCCTGGCATTTACAAGCCATATGACTGGAGGCTATTACAAAACCTCTCTTCCTGGAGTATGTTGTCTGCTCGGAGAGGTTGCTATGAACACTAAATGAGTTAATGTGTATAATGCATATCAAAGAACACTGAGACGGGCTCAGTGGCCAGTAAGTCTCAGCCAGCAGGGCCATTACACAGGGGACATCCAATAAATATTGGTGGGTGCCTGAGGTAGTGGGGTGTAACTCTTGATGATGGGATATTGAAATGAGTATTTTTTTGAGATAAGTTAGTTTTTCAGGTATATTGGTTTGTAATTAAGATATACTTTACATACTATAAAGTATGCCCTTTTAAAATACACAGTTCAGTGTGTTTTAGTATATTGACAAAGTTGTGCAATCATTACCACTAATTCCAGAACATTTTATCACTCCAAAGAGAAACCCTGTACTCATTAGCAATCACTTCCCATCCCCCCTCTTCCCAGATCCGGGCAACCAGAGGCTACCACTTTCTGTCTCTGTGGGTTTGCCTCTTCCAGACATTTAATAGACATAGAATCATCCCTTCTGTGGCCTTTGTGTCTGACTTCATTCATTTAGCATGTCTTCCAGACTAATCCCATTGTGCCATGAATCGTTGTTTCATTCCCTTTTCTTAGGCTAAATAATATTTTATTCTATGTATTTATCATCTTTCATCACCCATTTATCATTTGAAGGAAACTTGGAATATTTCCACATTTTGATTAGCATTAATAATGATACTATGAATATTTGTGTACAAGTTTTTTTGTGTGGGCATCTGTTTTCATTTCTCTTTGGTATATACCTAGGAGTCTGGTTGCTACGTCATGTGGTGATTCTACGTTTAACGTTTTGAAGAAATTCCAAAGTGTTTTCCAGAGTGGCTTCCTCATTTTACCTTCAGCAATGTATGAGGTTTCCATCTCCATATCTTTGCCAATACGTGTTGTAATGCTGGTGGCCGAGGCCAGGCAGGTCCACATTGGATTTGGGGGGACGGTAGAGGAACTACAGAGCCAGAAAGCATTGGGCCATTCCCCTTTACTCAACTCTCGCAATGGGGGGCGAGCAAACAGGCAGGGAAAACCTCTTCTCCTGGTGGTGGGTGAGCAAATAGGAAGACCGCCCCTCGCAGTGGCAGGCAAGCAATCAGAGCCAAGGGAAAGTACCCGGAGCCTTATATAGGCTACACATGCATGGCTCTGCCACGTGTTTACGCACCAACTGTGCAAAGGGCAAGCAGGCAAGTCTAACACAGCTGCTTTCCCTACACATGCCATTTTGATTATAGCCATATTAGTGGTTGTGAGGTGGTGTCCTGTGATTTTGATTTCCATTTTCATGGTGACTGATGATGCTGAGGATCTTTCCATATGCTTATTGGCCATATTTATATCTTCAGCTCATTTGTTTTTAACATTACACATTTCAGGTGGAGATGGCAAATCTAAATAGAATCATCTAGCCTGACCAGGCAGTGGTGCAGTGGATAGAGCATCAGACTGGGATGCAGAGAACCCAGGTTCGAGATGCCGAGGTCGCCAGCTTGAGCGTGGGCTCATCTGGTTTGAGCAAGGCTCACCAGCTTGGACCCAAGGTCTCTGGCTTGAGCAAGGGGTTGCTCGGTCTGCTGAAGGCCCACGGTCAGGGCACATATGAGAGAGCAGTCAATGAACAACTGGGGTGTAGCAATGAGAAACTGGTGATTGATGCTTCTCATCTCTCTCCATTCCTGTCTGTCTGTCCCTATCTACCCCTCTCTCTGGCTCTGGCTCTGAAAAAAATAAAAAACAAACAAAAACAAAAATAAATAAAATCATCTAGGGTGACGGTTGGCAAACTCTTTAGTCAGCAGAGCCAAATATCAACAGTATAACGATTGAAATTTCTTTTGAGAGCCAAAATTTTAAACTTAAACTATATAGGTAGGTACATTCCTTATCGAGGTAGTGCCCACACATGGTATTTTGTGGAAGAGCCACACTCAAGGGGCCAAAGAGCTGCATGTGGCTTGTGAGCCACAGTTTGCCAACCAGGGACCTAGGGGATAATGCATGCCCTACAAAGACATGGGCAAATGTGTGAGCAGATGAGACCAGAGTTAGGATTTTTGTGATATTCGTCATATGGGTGGTTGCTGAAGCCAGGAGTAGTCACGCATTCTAGAAGGGAAAAAAGGGCAGAGAATCTTTGAGCCCTGAAAACCTTCTGTGCTCAGTGGGAGAGTAAAAGATGGAGCAGGAAGAAGAAAGCAAAGATCTTTAAAAAGTCAGGGATGGATTTAGAGTATCTCTTTGAGGGCAAACTTCAAATTTCAAGGAATTGAATAGAGGTCAGTTGTTTTTCTTTGAAATAAAACTGTCTCCAAGGAGATCACTGCCAGTTCCAGAACCCAGTCAAAAACGTTTCCCAAACTTTTGTTAGAAAAACAACAAAAATTATCACAAAGGGTACCCAATGCTTCTTTCATCAGATTAATAGGCTACTTTTTCTTAAATCTATAATGTTTTAGAGGTTCAAATTATAGAATTGTTTTCCTTTTAATATCTCATCCCAGAAAAAAAAATCATAATTTTATGAGCCTGACTGTTGGTTCTAAAAGAGTACATGTCCCATGCCCCAGCCCCAGCGTGTGCTCTCCTTCTGTTCTTTCTCCTCCAGTCTCTAGACCCCAATTTTGCTCTACTTAGAGGACTCAGAGGAGAATCACAAGCATTGAGGATCTTTCTTGGTGCTCACCTAGTTTCTTTAGATCAAAGCTATGTAGATCAGCTCCAATTTTTATGTTGCTGAAAATAATTCAGTCTATTTGAGTAGGTCAATGCTTAGTTTTAACACTCATCTTTCATTTATGGCTGAGATCAGAACATTTCCTTATAAAATGATGTTATTTAATCAAATCCAAATTCCTCAAGAAAAGGCCCTTAACTGTTTCTGTTTATCCCTCTCATTTTAGTTCATTTTATGCTGCTTCAAACACAACTTTCACTCACCCTGGTCCATTAATGGAAAATAAAGGTCATGGCTGGGGCCGCCAATCATCACCTTTGCAGACTTCCACCCAGGCTTGTGCATGTGTACATCAATCTTTTCAATTTTCTTCTTGATTGAGTGGAAGCAATCAGAACAGAATTGGCCCTGAATGTTGGCTGCAAAGCTTCCTCAAAGAAATGTTCCAACAAGTAGGCAGGTGGCTGGCTGGACTCTGTTCAGTTCACCCAAATGTATTTACTATAACCAGGGCCTGCTCAATACAGTCTCGAAGATGAAAAATTCATCTTAGCAGAAGACTTCTTGGGCTGGCTACATTGGCTATTGGTATCCATTCTGAGTGTGGTGCTGTTGTCTCTACAGACCTCCCAGCAGTGCCTCTGTCTGATGCTTGGCTGTGTGATGTCCTACTGTGCATGGTGTTGCATAATGGTTAAGAAGATGCTTGTACTTTCAAATCTAGCTATCCCTGCCACTTCTTAATTGGATGATCTTGGGCATGTTTTGCATAAACTCTCTGAGCCTCCATTTATTTGTCTGTAACGTGAAGATAATTAAAGAACTTGTTTCATAGAGCTCTCATGAAAATTAATGAGATCAGCTATAGCAAGTTCTTAGTACAATAGAAAGTGTAAAATTCACCTTGCATTTTGTTATTTATTAATGGAATTTGTTACTTATTCATCCAAATGTCCAAGCTAGAAACTGAGTGTTGGTAAATAACCACTTCCCTCCTCATCTTTACTCTTTGTGTCTAACTGGCCTCTTTTCCTGTTCATCATATCGTAGAAAATCTCTGAAGTCTATCCTCTTCTCTCTAGTCCTCCTGCCATTGGTCCAGATAGGCCTCACCTGTCTCAGGGTGAGATTTCAGTAGGGGAATTTTAAAGCAATTTATCAACTGTAATTTTGATAAAATGCCCCCCCATTTTTATTTTCATGGGTGTTTTTTGTTCACACACAGTCTCATTACCTCAAGCCTAGTTCTAGATCAGTCCATCACATCTGCATTGTTAGTTTTATGTATTCTTAGATGGCACTGAGTAGTTCTTAGCGATGCCTGCTTGAACGGACATTTATTTTCTTTGTCAGGATATAGGGTCTGGTTCTGTTGATGATATATATTTTTCTATATGCATATATATTTTACTTTAAAAATATTATTGCATTTCTACTCACATATGAAAATAGCTGTGCTATCATACATACACATGTACCAAGATTTGGAACAGAGTTTGATAATGAATCACATCTAACTTTAATAAAAAATACATAAACAGTAAAACACTGTTCATACAGAAAGCACAGTGGAAGATCAAAACATTAGCTACAAATTTCATTTTTCTTAGAGAGACATCCTCTGAGAAAGCTCAAATCAATTAGTAATATTCATTTATATTGCAAAATAATACATGCTTAAGAAAGTTAAAGTCTCATGTGCGTTAGTCATTTGTGCCCAATGATATGCCTCAGCTTCCTTTATGATTGATTCTGTTGATATAATATAATGTTTTACATTAACATTATTACAGTGATAATCTCTTATTAATTTATAACATTAGCATGATGAATATAATTATTAACCAAATAGTAAATGCTTGATTTAATGAAAAAACAAACATTATTTTCATGACAGCTGATGGCTGTTACTCTCCCATATAGAAATTTTGCTATTTTCCTCATCCCATGAATTCAATTCAAATCCCATTAGCATAGCATTCAAGGTGTGTTATATAATCTAGTAGTCCAACCTCTACCAAGTAGGACCTTGACCTCCACTTTTCTTTCTTGGCTTTATTCCCATTTAACATGACCCTATGTCCCCATGCCATTAAAGTTACTCTAGAATGTTATTTTAATAACTGCACAAGGACCTACCATATGGATATGCCATAGTTTATTTAACATCCCCATACTATTGAATTCTAAGATAATTTTCAATTATCTGATATTATGAGTAATATTATAAAAAAACCTCATTGTTCTTAATTTTTGTCACATCAATAGATAGACTTTTGGATAACTTATGACAATCTGAAAGTGTGCTCAAAATAGTAACTCGTGACAGACTCCTGCTGTGTATGAACTTTTGTAACATCAAAGAGACCATGCAGTGGGGCAGTGCAGGGCAGGAGACAAGAAAAGATGGTGACAAACCTATTGTCCAATGACTTCCGTCTATAATTCTACCACATCAATCTTCAGCTCAACCAGAAGCTGACTTCCTGGGTGATTTCAGGCTTGTCCTTTTAATGGTCACTCTGGGAACAAACCTGGTTTTGGGCTGACTGAATAGCTGTTACCATCATAATTCAGTTGGAATATTTGATAAGGTCCATTTGAGGATCCAGAGCATCTCCTCGCTCCTTTCTGACTTTGATTTACATTTTTGTGTTTTAGTTAATCCTTCCTTCCTGCCTGTATCCCTGCCGACTTGCTTCCCATCCTCGCAGCAAGCATAAGTTATAGGCCAAATATGTATTTGGTGGTGAATGAGATATGGCCCCTCCCTACAGGAGTGAACCTCCTCACTCGTAGGCTATAAAGTCAAGATTTTACTGAGGTCCCTAATTGTACTATTTATTTTGGTGACCGCCGACTTGTCCCTGTGCTCATATTTTTGATGTTTTCTCTTATTTTAGGGCGGGTACATTTATACCGAGCCTCCTCCCCTTAGCTTTCCCCCAAAGATAATATTTTCCCCTAGTTAATATTTTTCTAAAATACTCTGAACTTCTAGATGGAAACTACTCTTATTATTATTGCCATGATTAGCATCATTATTAATAATCTAAACAATATCAGTGTGACCAGCGGCAGCGTGCCCCCAGAGCCACTATTCACAGTCATTGCTATTATACCTCTTTATTGTTTCTTCATCATCACCCAGGGGCTGTTCAGAAAATTAAAATCCAATAATAAGAATGAAGAATAATTAAAATAACACCGAGAACAATAGAAATGAGATGACAAATATTGAAAAAGCTAAGACAACCTAACCAAGGGGCTAACTTCACTGTGACAGGTGCTAATGAGATCAGCTAGGACTATGTGACAAAATCCTTCCTGAGAACTTGAAAACCCCCTCCTTCGTACTCCGTGGCCTTTTTGCCACAGAGGTCTGAAGAGGTGCTAGATTGTATAACACTGATTTAGCTGATCCTGACAAAAATGTGCTGCAAGGAGGGGGAAAGATGAAGAAGAATGGAAACTCTCTCTTTATGAGGTCACACTGAAGACTCTCTTTCCTGCTCTGGCTGGGTTCTGACAGAGCTCCCGGGCCTCCTTCATGGCTATCCAGATCCTGCAGAAGGAGGGGGACTTCACACTTCACTTCCTCGATGTTCTATATACCCTTGTTGGCTCTGACTCTCAGTTTCTCCATCTGGAAAATGGGTACGTAGGTCAGAAATACAACACATGAGAAAAACCAAGTTAAATCGTTGTTCTTGTGCCAAATATATACAGTAGCCATATGACAGTATTAAACATCGGAGAGGTTGGAATTTTATGGTCTGAGACAAGATCAGGTGAAAAAACAAAAATGAACCATCTAGAACAGGCAAGTGTCATTTCATGTGGCCTTGGTAGGGTGTTTGATTTAAACAGAGAATGTGTTGCTGTGTTTACCCTTCTGTAGACACTGAATCACCGCCTATGTTTACCTGATGCCTGGCAGGTCTTTTGGAGGCTTTTATGCTCTGTAACTCAGTTACTCTTTCTGTTAATCTTAAGGTGAAGGTCAATGTTGTGAGGCCGTACGTGACTGTCGTGGAAAGGGCACCAAAGCGAAAGTCAGAGACCTTGGCGCTCCTCAGGTTTTCATTCACACGATAAATATTCTCGAGTCTTCCTGAGCCACTTCTGTTAAACATTCAAAGCAGTACAATCCTCCATAAGCCACTCCTCTGCATGTCTTTGTTGTCTCACATAAATATAAACAATAAGGGTATTGGGTAAGCTGTCCCTTCCAACTCTGACATAATTCCGTTATTATCTGACATAATTCTTATTTCAAAGACGAGAAACTAAGATCTGAGAAGGGTGACTTGTCCAAGGTGACATACTTCAGTGAACGCTGGCCCTCTGGGACTCTGAAGAGCCAGTTCTAGAATCCATTGCCATTGCATGTCACAAAAGCGACTTTGTATCCAAAATGCCATAATATAGTTACATCTATTCTTTATAGATACACCCACCTTTCCTTGGAGTCTACCTGTCTGACAGCCCTACTCTCCTGCTCTTAAGTTCAAAAGTACTCGACAGATACAGTCTATTAGGTGACTGAAACTGGCATTGTCTGTCTGTAACACAAACTCTTCACTACTTACAAAGTACCCCTGGCACCAGTCAGAGGGGCAGGGCAACCCACTTGCCAGCCCACCCTTCTCACCTCCCCATATCAATCAGCCCAGTGTCTGCTGCTTCCTCAAATGGATTTCCCTTTCTGTTCCATGTCATTTGACACTTTATCAGCTGGGGATGGCTCCCAGACGGAGTTCTGTCAGCTCCTGAGATACATTCCATGTCTGCCAAAACCTTCAGATGATTGGTTTAACTCTGTTTTGTTAAAGTAGTGCAGAAATCCCCCTGACTTCTCTTAGGGTGGCAAAGGAGTGAGGAGGAAGGAGAGTAGAGAAGGATGAGTGAGGGGAGAACTGTCACCCCTGTTTCTATTCGGAAAGGAGGCTTGTCCCTTTTAAACTAAGAATTCAGTATCGATCCATCACATTCTCGTGACTTATTGTGACACGTGTTTACTTTTGCAACAAGCCATTTAAAGTCGAGGATTCCTATGCAGGGAGCAGTGTCTTTACAAGATGCCTGCATGTAGTGACTACTCAAGGAGCTTAAAATCCTATCTGCTCTTTTACACGCATGATAGTGCTGTGTATTTATTTAGAAAAGTGCTGCTTCCGGATGTCAAGCTGTCAAACTAATGGTGTCAAGGAGAGAAAGAGAACGGCCACTGCTTGGGTTCTGGTGCATCTGGCGTTGTGTATGTCATCCCCCTACTGTAGCTGATTCAAAAGAGGACGATTGTCATGTGAGAAGAGGCCCAGCCATTTGGTGCAATGTGGCAAGAAGGGCTAAGAAAGGAAACAGAGTGATTATAAGGATTGGAGATAAACGAGAAGGGGAGACACAGCTACAGGAGCAGGAACGGGGAGTGGACCCACCCCCAGTCCAGACCATGAACCTCAGAGATCAAGGAGAACCTTTGTTCTGAAGTTCCGTTGGCATATCTGTTCTGCTCCACTTCATAGTAGAAAAGGAACTGTTCGCGCTATTTGTTTTACAGAACCTCTATGCCTATCTGTTATAAAGTATGTTCATCTTTCTGCTTTCTCTTATCTGTTATTCTGTTTGGCCTCCAGAGCTCGGGAAAAAAGCATCAGACTTCATTTTACTTCCCTCTTCCCGATCCTGGGGGAAGATGAATAGGTCTGGGTTTTATGATGTCTGGGCTCACTGCTCCGTTTCCCCTTTTTCTTTCTTCTTTATGTGCCTCTTCCGTCTCCCCTACCCTTGCTTCCACACATGTCCTCCACTTGCAACCTGAGACTTGATCTCTGCCCTGGAGGGAGGCAGGGAGGTGCTGGTGGGGGGATTCCTATGCTCCTCCAACTCATTCAGAAATATTAATGTCTTGTACAAGGCTGACAACCCAGACCTCAGGTTGCCATCTTCGGCATCTCCTCTCCCTTGTCCAAGTCAGTTTCAGAAGTTAAATAGTTCTTTTTCTGATATGAAAATTAATTTCTGGACAAAAAGAAATATGGCTACACAGGGGCCAAATTTGTGTTGTCTCACAGCACGGCTATAATTACACTGTAGATCAAACTGACTCCTTCGTTTCCAGTGCTTTTCCCTCTCTGACGTCCCTGAGGCTGGCAGCACGGCCACGGCAGTTTTCATTAGCAGCGAACCTGGGGACGGCGATGGATGGGCTGGGTGAGCCGTCACTCATCGGTTTCTCCCCTCAGATAGTCTTTCTGGATGGACACGTGCAATGCAGACAAGCACAGGAGGACTGAGGGTCCCGGTGTCTGCCACAGCGCGCGGGCGTGTGTCGGGTGGCGAAGGGAGGCTCTTTCATCCTGTTGGCCCCAAGCACCACTCATCTTCTGATTTTAGATGTCAGCAACATGAGGGTGTGACTGACACATTTCCCGTCACCAGCCTACCTAACAGGAGTCTATGTTCACCTGCTAAAAATGGTCATTGTCAATATCAAGGTAAGAACTGGTGCAATAGGGCAGAGCCAGCAGACGTTTCCCAGAGTCATGAAAGTGAAGTGGTTGTTACGCTGTATTCAATATTGAGAATTCTTGAGTATTTCCAGAAAAAAACAAACAGAAAACATAGCTTAACTTCATACTCCAACTCCCATAGCTAATTCAAAATTACTCAGACATAGCTCCCTCACTGTTGATATAATTAGACACCAATTCCTATGGCCCTCCGGTGGACATCTATTCTTTGCCAGTAGGTCGTGTATTACCCTCCGAAGACGCTTATTTGGTTCTGACTTCTACAAGGTGAATGAAAATTACTTGTTCACAAATGTGACTAGCATGACTCCAGTTTCCCCATATGTTGGGTCCAGGGATTTGTGTGTGGAGAGAGAATACTTCACACATACTTAGTCCATTAGAGATTCAACCCGAGAGGTGTGTACAACACCCGTTAATGAGCCAAAGCTCAGAATGCCATTCTATGTTCTTCCAGGTTGAACAGGGTACATCCCCCTCCCACCCCGAGGTATGTGGGCGTCCATCCCTCTGCCTGCCACTGACAGGAATGGTCATTTATCTTGCTGTGCCTCCTGCCAAGTGAAGTGACGATCTCTTCCCCACCTCACTCACAGCATTTTAAAGAGGATGGAGCTCCAATGTCTCTGAGGAGGAGAAGTTCTTTCTCACACTCTCCATTCCCACAATTCTTTAAATAAACCAATATTAACAGCGTTTTGACTGCTTTTCAGAAATTAAAAAAGCTCACGTGTTTAGAGTGGAAAAAAACAAAAGACATTGTTTTGGAGTTTGAACCCCAAACTTACTGCTATCCTTGATAAAGCCTCTTGGCACTTTATTTTCCCAGTCTGAAGAGTGGGGCTAATACTGCCTCCCATTGTGTCCGTCAGTGCTCTTCCAACAGCCAGGGGAAATGTTTCTTTGTTTCTAAGCTGCTTCCTGACCCATGACAGACCTTTCCTCACCGCACACTGGTCTCCCTGTTATTTTCTGTGTCTATGATCCTGTCCTTTCTGATGCCCAGGGGGGCTTGACAATCAGGAGAGCTCAGTGCCACGTGCTGAAACCTGCCAAGCTACAGAATGAACTATCATTTGCTTCCAGGCCAGAGACTGGAAGGGACTGAGTCCCATGAGGATGGGTTAGAATAGCCTTGTTTGCTGGAGGAACGCTACAGTGTTGCAATCAGTCCCAGGTGGGGACCACAGTGCCAAAGGCTGCCTGCGCCTCTGATCCCTGGACACTACTCAAACACAGACAGATTCACAGACAGGCGGGAGGTGAGGACTCTGCACGATCCGTGAGTGAGTGAGGGGTTCAGATGAAGAGGAGACACCAGTAATGAGGAGGGGCTAAATGTACAGCCTCTGCAACCCAGGAGTGTGATTGATAATCTGACATTCTGGTTTAATGGAAAAGAAAAAATGGTTTAGGAGTCAAATCTGGGTGTGAAGCCTCATTGTGACACTTGACTCCACAAAGTGCTGAGTAAGTTACTTTTTTCACTCACTCTGAGCTTTGATTTACCGTACCAGAACAATATCCCTCACAGGGCTGGGGAGGATGACTGTTCAGATCTTAGCCCCACCAGTTTCGGTCTCTGGGTCTCAAATATGGCTCACACCTATCCACACACCTCAGTTTCCACATCTGTGAAATGAGGGGAAAATATTGCCTGTCTCAAAGGGTGTCATGAGGATTAAATGATATGAGGCACCCAATACCTGACATAATGAATACTCAACAATCTCTCCCTTTTTTACTAATCAGTGACTATTGTTAACATTGTTGTTATTTTATTGATGTTCACTTATTATCCACAAAATAGGTAGTTTTTACCTACTAATTAGACTAGAATAGAATACTAGTTAGGCCACATGTTTTTAAATGGCTTAAAATTTCATTTTCTGAAACTATTTTTGATTCTAGGATTTCCTTCCCTATAATCCATGATTCATATCCTCTCTCCCTCCTCCTCTTCCCCTTTCTATCTCTCCCTCTTCCCCCTCCTCCAAGCACTAAAACAGAGCTGCAGGCAGTCAATTTCAAGTCAGTGGGCTGTGAAAAGCAGTTGGAATAATAGTTGATTGACCCTGACCGTGGCAGCTGGAACTGAGGGCAGGCTAGGCTCTGGTGGAATGTAATTGTCATAATGGATGTTTCATCATCTTTGATCATTTCTGTGACCTTTAAGACACAGGATGTTTGCAGAGAACCTGGTGGGCTCTGCCAGAGGACCCACATCCAGGGAGATGGCCTCACCCAGAGAGGGTGGGCCTGGGTGGAAAGGAGACAGGTGACTGATGACAAGCGTACTCTCACCTGTGTAGTCCACTCACCTGTGAGTGTGGACTCTACATCATTGAAGGTTATGAGTGTCTGAGCAATTATTGAGTTCCATAGTGGTGTGAATCCTTAGTTCCAAGTATACCAGAGCCACAGAAAAATGCTCCATTTTTACAGATCATCTTTGCCAACTGGGATTTTGGCTTCTAAATACTGACTTGCCTTCTTCACTCACTAAGGGGATCACAGACTTTCTGATGAAAACATGATTACAGGCCCTGGTCAGTTGGTTCAGTAGTTGAGTGTTGGCCCGGCGTATGGAACTCTTAGGTTAGATTCCCGGTCAGGGTACACAGGAGAAGCAACCATCTGCTTCTCCACCCCTCCACCCTCTCTTTGTCTCTTTCTCTCTCTTCCCCTCCTGCAACCATGGCTCAAATGGTTCGAGCAAAGTTGGCCCTGGTGCTAAGGATGGCTCCATGGCCTTGACTAGGGCACTGAAATAGCTAGGTTGCTGAGCAACAGAGCAGCGGCTCCAGATGGGCAGACCATCATCCTGTAGGGGGTTGCTGGGCGAATGTTTCATCATCTTTGATAATTTCTGTATCCCAGTTGGGGCGCATGCGGGTGTCTGTCTCTCTGTCTCCCTGCCTCTCTGCCTCTGAATTAAAAAACAAACAAACAACATAATTCTAAAGTAAAATTTTTTTAGCTAATTTAATATTTTAGTACTGTGAACAACTTGTTTGCAAGTGAAATTACAAATAAAAGATAGTGGCAAAGGCGGGACTGAGGAAGAAACTCAAAGAGAAAGAGAGAGCCTGGAGAAATAAAAGAATTACTGATGGGCCGTATTGCGTAACTTGTGGACTAAATGTAGTAAAACAGAAAATTAGAAAGTATAGTCACATAATATTATAAATTTAATAAAGAAACTCAAAATATGTAAATTCTGGGGAAATTTTGTTGTGACCTTTAGAAAATATTTCTAAATAATAGCACGTTACTTCATTCTATAAGTGACTGCTTCACTGGTTATATTTAGATTTATTCATTTTGTGATCATTTGGTTCAACTATTTATACTGACAGAAACACTACATAAATGATTTTCCTTTTAAAAGAAAGCACCAACACAACTAAAGAGCTTGTGAGTATCTCTTGGTATCTGTAATCTAAATTATGGTGGAGTTTTTCTCTCCAGCTGGAGAAACAACCTATGTAAATTACAAAGAAATGGTGATTTTAGCCTAGCTGTTTTGAGTATTAGATAAAAGGGCACTTATGTCAGTTTAAAAATGTTGTGTGCTCTGGATAAAATACATGAGAGGGGGAGCATACATTATTTATTTTCATTTAATTTCTTTCCATTTAAAACAGAGGAAGTTCTGGTAAACAAAGCGGTTGGTTAACAAACAATATAAATAGAATTGATTTCTCTGGGAGAAGTAGAAAAACAGAACCCTGTATTCAGGTAGCAGAGAATCTAGGTGAAGGGTGAGAACATAGAAATGAAATAATATTTTGTTTTTCATGGCAACAATTCGGCAAGTGCGCAAATTAAATCTGAGTGAATAGAAGGTCTAAGTGCTGACAGTGTACTGAGGAAATGTGGGAAGAGGCGTCTCTGAAGGTTGACACTCCAGGCTGATAGACTCAACTTCACTTTCCTCAATGTTAATGCATTTATGTGAACCCTCTGAGGGCTTTCGCTTTCTTTGATGGTTCAGTTCAATTATTGCAAGAAGGGAGTTCAGAGAAAATATCTTTGTCTTCTTCGCCTCCTCTTTTAAAATGTGCAATTGTTTCAACAAAATTGTTTCAAGCTGAGACTTGGTGGTAACCTACCAGTCCTGAGCATATGTTTATGATTTAACAAATTATTTCTTTATTCCTTTGTTATTAACCCTTTCCTAATTGTGTGTTACACTGGTTATTGTTAACAATGTTTTTTGTTTTGTTTATGTCTTTTAATAATGACTTTTGGTTATGATATATTCATTCTAGTGTCTGGTAGTTATTGAAACAATAATTTTGATAGAGATTAAAAGGACAATAAAATATAATGTAAGCCTGACCAGGCGGTGGCGCAGTGGATAAAATGTTGGACTGGGATGCGGAGGACCCAGGTTTGAGACCCCGAGGTCACCAGCTTAGCGCGGGCTCATCTGGTTTGAGCAAAGCTCACCAGCTGGGACCCAAGGTCGCTGGCTTGAGCAAGGGGTTACTCGGTCTGCTGTGGCCCCATGGTCAAGACACATGAGAGAAAGCAATCAATGAACAACTAAGGTGTCGCAATGAAAAACTGATGATTGATGCTTCTCATCTCTCTTTGTTCCTGTCTGTCTGTCCCTATCTATCCCTCTCTCTGACTCTCTCTCTGTCTCTGTAATAATAATAATAATAATAATAATAATAATAATAAAATGTAAAGGCTATATTATGAGGTTTTTCCATTTACAAAGTTTTCCCTAAAAATGAAGATGTTGTTTTCCAGAAATGAGGTATAGCAAAACATATGGCAAACCAAAGTAAAACCAAACAGAATATAACACTAGAACCTCCATGGCACCCTCCCTCAGATGGGTAATGTGCTGTGTAGCTGTTAAGTTAATTCAGGACCATGGATTCAAATACATTTAATTGCCACATGTAGAGTTCTCACTAAATGCTTGATCAGAATGGATGGGTCAGATTGGTGACATATCCCACTTTTCGAATGTATTTGCAAGCCACGGCCCTTTTGAGAATTTGCCCTCCACATTTCAAGGAGAACAGGCAAAAGACTATGATTGGGAAGTCATGTGAAGTTGTGTCAACAGCTCATCTTATTTTTCTGAAAAAGCGTACATCCTTTAGCGTGATCCAGATAAACTAGGGCTTTACTGAGAATTTTTCATTCAGTCCCTTGGCGCAGAGCTGTTTTATCCAAGATGCTCCCCCAGTCCTCCGAGAGCGCCACCGTCCAGGGCAGTCACTCTCACTCTCAGGCCACACAGGCTCTTTGTGGTCATTTCTATTTCCCTCATGGCATGTCTGTCTCTAATAATCTGTCATCATCCTATTGGTTCCCAGGACGAAAATGAAATGTTTTATTGTTGGTTATTTATTTATTTATTTTTATACTAGAAGCTCTTGATATTCTGAAATTAGCCCATATTTGAGAAGCAGGTCCTAAGCTGCTACCTACTCTCAAGATACTGACTGTTCACTGTAATTTGAAGCAAGTCTCTTAACCTTTCTTGATGTCCCCATCTGTGAATCAGTGGTAATTATTCTTAAGTGTAAGGAGCCACTGAGAGGATTAATTTGTTAATGTTTGCAAAGTGCCTTAGATTTGAAAAGTGCTAAGCAGTATTAAATTCCACACAAATAAAATTGCAATCTAGAATCTAAAGGGACTGAACAATTGACTTTGTTCTTATAAGTTTATAATATTTTAGCAAATTTACAAAAAAAAGTGTTTTTTTCCCCATCTAAATGGATATAGAGATATTGTTTGTAATACAGAAAATGCAAATCAATTCCTTCTTCCTACTCCAGTTAATAGAAACATAAAAGAAATGACTATCATTAGAAACAAACTAAGTGTCCCAGGGGAAAGTTACTCTCAACTTCAAACATCGTTCGCAATTTCCTCTTCAAGCAGCCTGCAGAAAACCTGTCGAAGAAGGTAAAAGGAATGAAGAAGTTTATTAAGGAATTGGATGTGGATTAGACAATCAATGGTAAAAACAGAAAGAACTCCCTAACTGGGTGGCTTTCTAGACTCAGACAATTTTAATGGATAAGTACAACATAGTTGTCCTCAAGCCCAACTTCTTCTGGTCACAAGTTTAGAATATGAAACTGGTTAGATCTTCTGTAGCCCCTGAGCCACTCCAATCCAGTTAGCACATATTCTTCTGACATAATTGCACCACTGGTGCGTCAACTCCAGCATTGGTGTCATGCCTGGATTGCTGGAAACTCACTGACTATTACACCACCTGGGCTCCTGGCCTCACGTGTGCTCCTCTCCTGGACGGATGCAAGCACTCTGCCTGCTGACTCAGTGCCCAAACAATGATCCAGCTGAAGCCATTTTCTGCATTTATAAAGGGGTGATGTTCTTTCAACAAACCCTGGCACAGAAATGCAGGCACTTCCATTGGGGTTGTGCTGACTTCCTCTCTGATTGATGGTGCTACCGGTAGCCAGTTTATGGAGGTAACAGCCTTGGGTGACAATGATCATCACACGTGTTACTGGGGCTGTATTTCCTGGAGCTGTCCCTGTAGGATTTGAAGATTCCTAAAGAGAGCAGAGTGTTGGTTCCGGTTCCGGGGATTAGGAGGTGCTGAAGTGGGGATGGGGGTGGGGGTGGGGGTGAGGAGCCTGGGTCAGATCAGGGTAAGGTCTCTGCCCTTCAGTCTCCTCATCTTTCTTTCTCCTTTTCTTTTTTTAAATTTTTATTAAGAGGTGGGGAAGCAGAGAGACAGACTCCTGTTGTACCCCAACCAGGATCCACCCAGCAGGCCTCCTACCAGGGTAATGCTCTGCCCATCTGGGGCTGCTGCTCTGTTGCTTGGCAACTGAGCTATTTTAGTGCCTGAGGCAAGGCCATGGAGCCATCCTCAGTGACTGGGGCCAACTTTGTGCCTGAAGCATTCAAGCCATGGCTGTGGCAGGGGGGACAGAGAGAGAGAGAGAGGGAAAGAGGGAGACAGAGAGAGAGAGAGAGAGAGAGAGAGAGAGAGAAGGGGGAGGGGTGAAGAAGCAGATGGTAGCTTCACCTGTGTGCCCTAAAAAGGAATTGAACCTGGGACTTCTACACACCAGGCCAACGCTCTAACACTGAGGGGCTTCCTCATCTTTCAAATAGGAGAGTTATTAAAGCTACTAGCTGCTTTACAGAATGAGGCCAGAAGTGATACACTGTGAAGGTGCTGGAAAATAGAAAGGCCCTGGGAAAATACAGGTGTGCTAGGGGAAGGAAGCACTGTTTTTGCTATGGCCAGAGCCTCCTCCCTGGCTTGAGTAATGCCTTAGGCTCCAACATTCTGTCTGCATCTGTTATAGCTCAAGTTTAGGAGCCCTCAAGTCCTTGCAGAGAATAAGCAAAGTAGAACACTGAAATAAATTCTGCAGTGGGCAAAAGAAAACCTGTATTATTTTATTTTTTAATTTCACCAAAGGAAGCATTTCAAGGGAATATGCCCATTCTCTCACCTGTGCCCCTTTTCCTGGGCGTGCCATGGCACCTGGGCCGCTGGGTGCAGAGGACAGAGTCTGTGAGGGGGATGGGAGGGACCCCTCCCCCACACTCAGCCCCAGGCATCATCCATCAGCAGATGCTTCAGATGCCCTCTCTTTGGGAGTCTTTATTCTTTCCTGCTTCCCTAGGTAATTAGAAAGACCCGATAAGTAGATGTAGTGGAGAACAAAACCAAAACAACAGCAACAAAAAAATCTTCCCTTGGAAGGTGACTTTCAGGGTTGGCGAGATTTAATTTATTTCTCTGTGGCAACCATCAGGGATGAACATCTTTCACAGAGCCGGGTGGACATTCCCTGCATGCTTGTGGGACTGGGACAAATGCTGCTCTTTTTCGACGCCGGATGAGTGAAACATTGCCCACTGGGGATCTGTTCACTGACTTGTACGTGGGGCTGTGATGGAGCCAGATCTGTGGAGGTGTTACAGGCAGAAGGAGGGGATGCCGCAGACAGAAAGAAGACGGATGCTCAGGCACCGTTTGCCTTTCTTGATCCTTGTGGTATAATTTTCCAGATCAAGATAAGCGCTAAGCATGTTGTCTGTCTCCTCCTGTTAGAATTTGCAGTTTCAGGTTGCACTCGGATGGATAGAACTGTGAGTATGCAGAGACATGAATAATATGTGTATTTAACAACCTTTGCCTTCTATGGGGCTCAGAGTGTTATAAATGATGGCTCGTTGCTTTCCCCCCTGCTTCAGATACTTTATGTTCTTATAAAACTTAAAAGTTCAGTATCATCCTTCCTGAGTTTTGTGTACCGTCAGAAAAAAAACAACACAACCACACAAATTATTGTAAAAAGGCTCAACAGTATGTATGACAAAGAGTCGGAGAACTGAAGTTTCCAGTCTGACTCAGCCACAGATGCGCTTCAGCAGTTCTAGCCAAGTCACTTTATCTTAGAAATTCAATATTGTTACCTCTAAAATCAGGGTAAAAATATCCAACCTGTAGACTTGTGGTGAGGAAAAAATGAGATGCCTATTTCATTGCAGAACTCTATACAAACATGAGATAACTGTTATGAACATTTCTGGTAGCCACAGTATCCTTTAGAAGTTTACTGTTTATATACACCTGCCACAGGGAAACTAAAGCCCAGATGAAAAAACTATTATTTCTTACTTCAATCTATAAAGTAACAACTCCCAAAACTATTAATGCAGTCAAAACTCCTATGAGCTTAAAAGTCCTGCATCAAAATACCAGCTGAATAACTTACAGGCACCCAACCTTAGCATCTCTTCTTGAGTTTTCCCTGAACCCAGTTCTCCTTCTGGATTCCTTCTTTGCTGGGACACGTATCTGTGCCAGGAACTGGAGTGCACCCTGGCCTCCTCTCCTATGGAACAAACAGGCCTGGCTGAGCCTTGGGTTGTATGGTCCTAACCTTTCTCACATCAGTCTTAATATTACTGGTATCTCAATAAAAATAGAACAGCGAAGAACGATTCTTACCAGCAGGGGTCACTGCAGCTAACCAGACACCCAGATACAACTATCATCAAGAGGCATTAGGAGCTCTGTCTTGAATTAATAACATACTAAACGTTTTCTATTTATATGTGAAATTTCACATTTCTTTCCCTTTTGGGACCAGGCTAGATCTATTCATTCTCCTTTAATGGTTTTGTAAACATTGTAGCTTCTGTGACCTGCCCGCCTCCTCCCTCTCTCCCTGTGCCCATTTACTGCCTCTTACTAGGTGGAGTGAGGAGTGATTTTTATTTTGATTGTATCCATTTCCTATAAGGAGAGAGGCCATGAGTGAAGCTTACATCAGTTCAAATGACTTTCTGTTTTAAGACTGATCCCAGAGGGGTGCAATTCTTTTAATTTATTTAATCTAATGTGCTTTTGCAGAATCACTCTCCTCTGCAAAGCAGATGGGAGGGAACTGTGGCACTGCCTCTCTCTCTCTCCCTCTTCCCGCTCCACTGGTGACCTGGGCTCCCTACATTAAGTGTGAGAGGTCCTGCAGGCTGTGTGGGGCCACAGTGCGGTGCAGAATTACCTCCTCAGCAGCATGGGGCCTTGGCATCCAGGTGGCCCTGGCTCTGCCTTTCTCTTGAGCCTGCCTACCACTTTGTTTAGACTTAGAAACAAGGACGCAGAGAAACACCTGTCCTCTCAGAACATAGATCCTTGCCTGGTGCCTATGAATGATTTTTTTTTTTTGGCAATGTAACAGATCAACAGCCAAAGCCAGAGTGGGCACCGAAGAAGGTGTAATAGATGCCTTCAGCTTCATTTCCCAATGAAATTTGTTTTCAATAAACTCAACATCAGCAACCATAAAGTCATCAAGAGCATGGGCTTACAGGTCACATGGACCTGAGTTTGAATCCCAGTTCGATTTCTTTCTGAGAATGTGACCTTGGGCAAACTAGCATGTTTAAACCACAGCTTCCTCGTATATAATAAAGGAATGACAATATCATCTACCTCCTAGTGCTGCTTCGAAGAGAAATGACATAGAGCTTGCAAATTGCACAGCCCTATGTCTGGGACAGAGTCAGCATCCAAAACTGGCAATAAGCATGCAGGTTATTATCAAGTGTACAGAAGGAACACTACAGGGAAACTATTCTTTTTGTCAGGCACATGTCTGCTCTAGCACTTATATCTCAGTGTTGTCACAGTTTTAC
Organism: Saccopteryx bilineata; assembly: GCF_036850765.1. Lineage (NCBI taxonomy): Eukaryota > Metazoa > Chordata > Mammalia > Chiroptera > Emballonuridae > Saccopteryx > Saccopteryx bilineata. The sequence continues at coordinate 241,604,580 of NC_089491.1, forward strand.
ATGCAGGGCCACTCAACCTTTCGCTGTCAGCTCTGCAGGGCAGAGGCTGAGTCACCAGCATCTCTGTCTGTCTTGTTTGGGCAGGGCTGTGTCACAGAGAGTCGCAGCCCCATGGATTCCCAATGTAAAGAAAGTTAATAAGCTGTCAGTGACCACTTTCTCCTTGGTTCGCTTGCCTGCAGTCCCACTTAGGTGGCCTTAGGTGACAAGTTATTAGGCACCTGCTTACACGTGACAGAGAAAAAGCACCAATTAACCTAATGTTCCCATTTCTCTCTAAATCTGTCTTTCAGAATAGCTCTTCTTGCCTTCCTTTTTGTTAGAGCCATGTTTTATTATTATTATTATTATTATTTGTGAGACTAGGCATTGCCAACTTTGTCCAGGGCTGGTGTACCCAGTTGTTTAAAGCGGGCAGCAAACAATCTGCACTTCTGCATGTGGTCGCCCTGAATCTCCCTCTGTGTCTAGTCACAGAAAGAACCCAATGACATTGCACTAAGCTACATGCACTGTGCCACATATGCATGTATTTTTACTGTCGTTATTTTCACGTGCAGGAATGATGTTACTCTGGTAACAAGACTATCACCTCCTTCTCTGTAGTTGTCATACAAGCCTTCTGTATAAGTTTCTGTAACAATTACAGGGCCCTAGTCCTGCCCTAAGTCTTCCTGACTCTCTGTTGGGGACCTCTATCAACTTAACTATTCAGACAAGAGGCCTGATAACCTCCTGACACTCTCTTTCCTACAACCCTGCCATCTTAGTTATCACTAAACTCTGGGTTTTTTAAAATTTTTTTAATTTTTCTGAAGTTGGAAACAAGGAGGCAGTCAGACAGACTCCCGCATGCACCCAACTAGGATCCACCTGGCATGCCCACCAGGGGGCGATGCTCTGCCCATCTGGGCTGTTGCTCTGTTGTGACCAGAGCCATTCTAGCACCTGAGGCAGAGGCCATGGAGCCATCCTCAGTGCCCAGGCCAAATTTGCTCCAATGGAGCCTTGGCTGTGGGAGGGGAAGAGAGAGACAGAGAGGAAGGAGAGGAGGAGGGGTGGAGAAGCAGATGGGCGCTTCTCCTGTGTGCCCTGGCAGGGAATTGAACCCGGGACTCCTACACGCCAGGCCGACGCTCTACCACTGAGCCAACCGGCCAGGGCCCAAACTCTGTTTTTTTTGTTTGTTTGTTTTATTCAGTGAGAGGAGTGGAGGCAGAAGCAGACTCCTGTATGCACCCTGACCGGACCACCCAGCACGCCCACTAGGGGGCGATGCTCTGCCTATCTGGGTCGTTGCTGCATTGCTCCGTTGCTCAGCCACTGAGCTCTTCTTAGCACCTGAGGTGGAGGCCATGGCGCCATCCTCAGTGCCTGGGGCCAACCTGCTCCAGTTGAGCCATGGCTGCAGGAGAGGAAGAAAGAGAGAGAAAAGAGGGAGGGGTGGAGAAGCAGATGGGTGCTTCTCCTGTGTGCCCTGACTGGGAATCGAACCTGGGATATCCACACACTGGGCCACTGAGCCAACTAGCCAGGGTCACCAAACCTTGTTGATTTTACCTCCACAATTTATCTTGAACTCTCATTTTTACTCTCTCTTCCAAGGCCACTCACCATTTAGTCATCTGCTTAAACTACAGATAGAGCCAATGACCAGCCTCTCCCTGTCTGCCTCATTCAAATCGGTCTCATCTCTGGCGTCTGGGTGAGATTTTGAAAGTGTAACTTCCCTATGCTACTCCCAATCATCAATCACTGAATTTTCCCTGCACTTACCAGCTTTCCTTGATCTGAAGATCCCTGCTGCCTCCTGCCTTGTCTACCTCTACATCTCATGCAGGCTTTTCCCCAGCCTCAGTATTCTCACTCCATGGTCATTCTCTCAGTCCAGAGGTAAAAGCATGTGGTTCCATCCATCATGGGATCTTCACACATGTCTCTTCCTCCATCTGAAACTTCTCTACCTTCCCCGCCCTCCTTGCCTCCCTAATTGCTACTCACCCGGCAGGGTATTTCAAATGTTCTCCTTCTAAGAAGCTCACCCTCACCTCCTAGTTTGAACTGGATGACCCCTGTTATTTTTTCTTAGTGTGTTTTATTTACTTATATTTCTAATGCTATTTGTGACCATTTGTAGGTATTTATTTATATGTGTATATTTGCCAAATATCTGACTCACATGAGAGATGGGAAGCTCTATGCCTGGCAGAGAGCATGTCCATTATTTTCTGTTTTATTCTCAGTGCTTGTAGCATTGTACCTGGCCAAAAAGAACAAAAAATAGATACTCAAAAGGAATTGCTTAGTGAAAGGAGAAGCCAACATTTTTTTCTGAATATTTTAAACTCCATTGACCTCAAGGAAATGCAACCCAAAGCCACTATGAGATGCCACTAAATATCGCTTATAATGATTAATACTTAAAAATACTGACATAATAACCAGGCTTTGGCCAAAATGTGGAGCAATGAGGGGCTAACATACTGAAGGTAGGAATAAAAATGTTAGATCTACTTTGAAAATATCATAACAGTTCCTTACAAAGTTAAACTTATACCCACCCTATGACCCAGCTATTTTGCTTCTTGGTATTTATCTAAGAGAAACAGCCATATGTCTATACAAAGGCTTGTACACATATATTAGAGCAGCTTATTTATAATAACCAAATTTGGAAACAGTCTGTGTCCATCAATGAATTAATGAATAAATGAATTCTGGTAAATCCATATAATGGAATATAACTGAGCAACAAATAGGGATGGACTGTTGATATAGACAACACTATTGATGAATCTCAAACCATGATCCGAACAAGAGAATACAAATATAGAAGACTATGAATGGTAGAATTCTATGTTTCCATTTATATGAAATTGTAAGACAAACTAATCTGTAGTAAGAGAAAGTTGATCAGTTGTTGTCTAAGGCTGGAGGAGATTGAGGATTTTCTTCTCTTCTCTTTTCTTTTTTTTTTTTTTTGAGAGGAAGGGAGGCAGAGATAGATTCCTACATGTTCTCCTGACCAGGGTCCACACAGCAAGCCCACTGGGGGGCAATGCTCTGCCCATCTGGGTCCTTGCTCTGTTGCTTAGCAACCTAGCACTTCTTAGCACCTGAGGTGGAGGCCATGGAGCCATTTTCAGCACCCAGGGCCAACTCACTCCAGTCAAGACATGTCTGAAGGAGGGGGAGGGAGGAAGGGAGGGGAGAGAGAGAGAGAGAGAGAGAGAGAGAGAGAGAGAGAGAGAGAGAAAAGTGAGAGGGGTGGAGAAACAGATGGGTGTTTTTCTTGTGTGCCCTGACCAGGAATCAAACCCTAGACAGCCACATGCCAAGCTGATGCTCTACCACTGAGCCAACTAGCCAGGGCTGAGGATTTTCCACAAAGGATGTGGCCTAACTTTCTGGGGTGATGAAAATGTTCTCTATCTTGACTGCGGTTGTGGTTACACAGATGTATACATTCATCAAGCCTCATTGAGACACATTTTAAATGGATATTTTTTATTGTATATACTGTGTTTCTCCAAAAATAAAACAATGTCTTTTAATAATTTTTGCTCCTAAAGACACAGTAGGTCTTATTTTCAGAGGACGTCTTATTTTTCCATGAACAAGCATTCACATTTATTGTTGAACAAAAATCAACATTTATTATTATACTGTAGTCATGTCATCACAAACATCAGCATAACCAGTCAAACTCTGAATTCCATCAAGATTTTCTTGTGACTCTATTTCCATGTACAACAATCTACCCTGTTTCCCTGAAAATAAGACAGTGTTTTATATTAATTTTTGCTCCTAAAGACACATAACATCTTATTTTCGGGGGAGGCCTTATATTTCTAAGCTTGAAAAAAATTGCACCAGGTTTTATTTTCAGGGGATGTCTAATTTTGGGGGAAATGGTATATATACATATACACATATGCATATATATGTATAATACCCTGATAAAGTTGGTTTTGAGAGTTTAGTTGAGCATATAAAGGAACATCAGATTTAAATGGTCATATATGGAGGATTCACACTTGGCCTAAAATGAATCCCAGTGACCCCAGGAAGTAGAGTCTGGCAATAATGCAGAGGAGAAAGCAATTAAGTTTCCATGACAGTCTTTTTAGTGGGTTACAGCAAAATCACTCTGGGGATTCAAGGCATTAAGATATACAGATGGACTACATTTTAGTGTTGCAGCAAAAATAAAAGATGACTAGCTAAATTTCAATGTATGATATACAGCAAATAATTTTAGTATAAGTATGCCCCATGCAATATTTGGGACATACTTACACTGAGAAAATTAGTTGTTGTTCATCTAAAATTCAACTTTAACTGATTGTCTTGTGTTTTTATTTGCTACACCGGGCAACTCTTCCGGCAGCCTGGATTATTGTCAGAATGTTTAAACTCATATGCAGAAAGATTTTTTTAAAACATGTTTTGCATTTTATGATGCTGCTCCCATGGAAAATTGGAATTGATACTATAGAGTGAAAATTACAAGATATTGTGGATTTTGTGGTGAGTCAGACCTGGACTCTCATCCCAACTTTGCATCCTGTCTCATTCTAAGTCTGGCCAAGTTATTTAACATTTTTTTTAAAATGAGGATAATAACATCTAACTCGTAGTTTTGAGGAGTGACAACAGAAGGATTAGGTATTTGTCATCCTTAATCCAAAGGACTCTTTCTTATCTTCCTGATGTCCTACTTAGATCAGTAGAAATCATTGTCTCAACTTTCAGAGCCTAACATCATGGTGCCTGGACAGGAGGCAAGATCAGTTCCTTGTCGGCAACCACCCTAATTCTGAAAGGGATGGCTCTCACCATCAGTGCCTGGCACTGTCTCCAGTATCTACAAAGAGATAGTATTGTAGTGGATAGTGGGGCTAGGATGTCATTTTCACCGTCTGCTAATGCTTCTTGAGAGATGGACAGAGGTAAAGAATTAAAGAGGAACAGCGAAGGGTCTGGATCTCTTCTGGAGAAACTGGGGAGGGTGTTCTTCTCATGTGAAACAATTACTACAATAGTGGATTATTTCATCTCAGGAAGAGAAAAGGAAAGGATGTGTAAGGGGAATAATGAAAACTGCTTACTCCCCTGACTTACTTTACCTGACAATAACACACAGACCTGAGGACACTTGGTGAAATTTATAGCCAGTAAATTCCTAGCCATTAAAAGGTAATGCTTCTTTATCTGCTGTGCTGTTGACCGCTGTGGGAGGTCACTGAAGCAGAAGCAGGGGCTATGTTTAAAAAGAGGACCCAGGAATTTTGTGATCCATAAAATCTTGGCTGATAATGCTGCTTAGAGCAGGGGCATCAAATGCCACCTGGGAACTCAGAGTGACAACTGATGCCTTCAGCTAGAGCCGGCTGTCTTTTGGCCACGTCTAGTTTAATATGTATTTTAGCCCCAGTACTTGGCACTAGGGAACATCACTGCTTTCTTTGACCTTTCCGTCCTAGGTCTGGTTGAGCCTTTCTGTTTGCTGATCTATATGTTGCTTCTTCATCTCCTTTTTTATTCATCCAACAACTTTATGTTTTGTTCCCAGTAAGAAATTTCTTCTGTTGGAGTCCTGTCAATGCATGCACTCTCCTTGACTGTCCCCTGACCTTTGCACCTAGACATATCATTTCCCCAGGATATTTCTGCCTGTCGCACACTATCTTAATTAATTCGACATGGTCTGTGCAGTTGCATGGTTATGGCAGACTTGGATGGGAGAAAACTTGAGTACAAATATTGATCGACTTATGACCTATGCAACTTACGACCATTCAACTTTATGACCACAATCGCTAGCCACGACTGTTCCGCATCTGGCAGCGCTAGCGTTGCTCAGCTGGGCATACAATGGTGCAGACCAGCTTCTGGCAGCACTACCATCTCTGCGTGCACCATTTCAACTGTTATCCTAGACTCGGTACAGTAATTTGTGTTTTGTGTCTTGGATATTTTTCATCAAACCCCTCCCAAGATGTCTACCAAGAGGAAATTGTCTTTGCAAATATTAAACCAGTTGTACTGGTAATGCAGTGTTCTACTTACCTGAAGAATGTAAAAATAAGAAACAAAATGGTGTAGAGATGATAAAAATGGCATAAAATAACAAAGAAAATTATGATATATAACAATAATGAAAAAAATTATGATAAAATATGACTTAAAGATTTTTATAACATCATTTCACAGTACTGTACATATAGCCTACTCAACTTACTACCAAATTGTGTTACCACTGGGCTGTCGGAACCAGTTGTGGTCATAAGTGGAGCACTAGCTGTACTGACTTTCTTCCTGTTCTTCTGCTACCCATTTTCAGAAATGCACTAGCTCCCTAGTCAATGCTGTCTTTGGGCTCCTCCTTTTAACTCAGGTGAGATGAAAGCAATGCATGCGTTTCTACTTGTGTGACTTGAAAGTGAAATCACCAAGTAGTTATTGCTGTTATGCTTGATGCTTTGTTTTCTTTTTTTTTTTTTTAATAATTTTATTTTTTTAATGGAGCAACATCAATAAATCAGGGTACATACATTCAAAGAAAACAAGTCCAGGTTATCTTGTCATTCAATTATGTTGCATACCCATCACCCAAAGTCAGATTGTCCTCTGTCACCTTCTATCTAGTTTTCTTTGTGCCCCTCCCCCTCCCCTTTCCCTCTCCCTTTCCCCCCTCCCCCCTTAACCACCACACTCTTATCAATGTCTCTTAGTTTCACTTTTATGTCCCACCTACGTATGGAATAATGCAGTTCCTGGTATTTTCTGATTTACTTATTTCGCTTCGTATCATGTTATCAAGATCCCACCATTTTGCTGTAAATGTTCCGATGTCATCATTTCTTATGGCTGAGTAGTATTCCATAGTGTATATGTGCCACATCTTCTTTATCCAGTCATCTATTGATGGGCTTTTTGGTTGTTTCCATGTCCTGGCCACTGTGAACAATGCTGCAATAAACATGGGGCTGCATGTGTCTTTACGTATCAATGTTTCTGAGTTTTGGGGGTATATACCCAGTAGAGGCATTGCTGGGTCATAAGGTAGTTCTATTTTCAGTTTTTTGAGGAACCACCATACTTTCTTCCATAATGGTTGTACTACTTTACATTCCCACCAATAGTGGATGAGGGTTCCTTTTTCTCCACAGCCTCTCCAACATTTGCTATTACCTGTCTTGCTAATAATAGCTAATTGAACAGGTGTGAGGTGGTATCTCATTGCAGTTTTGATTTGCATTTCTCTAATAGCTGCTTTGTTTTCTTAAGAAGAGGTTATCACCAAGGTATTCATGCAAAATCAAGATTCAGAGCAATCAAATTTTCTTTCAGAGGAACTTAGCCAAAGCAGGAGCATGAGGACAAAGATTAGTAAAAATGTACCAAAGTTGAGAAAAGAAACTCACCTGATATTAACATGCAGAGTCCATTAAAAAATATCACAGTTAGGGAAAGTTTATTCTAAGGATAAAATTTGAGTAAAGGACCTAATATGTAGCCACTATTTTACTAGCTTCACATTTGAAACAGACCACTGAATAGTCTATGTATTTAAATGGGTCACATCTCGCAGAGCTCCAGCTGGTCACTGGGACTTGTGTGGTTCCACTGAGAGCAAGTTGTCTCACTTAAGCAACAAGCTGGAAACATACAACTTAAGTCTAACATAAGCTACTTTATACAGTTTCCGGTTGTTCTAGCTGATGACCAAAAATAAACTTTCGTTAACTGTATAGCTGCAAATGGTATTGGTTTTTTCACTATGGTCTTTGATCTCTTAATCCAACCCTGTCTTGTCTTTTTGCTCACTAGCTAGTTGTAGCAAACTCTGATGATGTGCGCTGACTTTATTTCTGGACTTTTGTGAGGCATTGAATGTTATTTACATTTGAAAAAAATCAAGTCATTCTTCACTTTCACTATAAAACACTGTGAAGCAATATCCCCAGAGTTCTCAGGGGGAGAGAGAGAGAGAGAGAGAGAGTGAGTCTTTATTTGGTACATTATCATCCCCAAATTTATCAGTTTTGTACACTTGGAGTTTTCTGAATAAAACATTTATCTGTCTGGATAAATCCTAACAGAAGTGACTGTTGAAACGAGTGGATTGCTCATCTTCATTGACATAGGAGCCATCCTTAATAACTCCAGGCCATGGATTTTTGAAATATTTAGTCTAGGATAATCCAAAGAGTACCCTTATAGCTACTGTTTGGAATACATTTTTCAAAAACCTGCGCCCCTTCACAATCCCACTACAGAACAGCAGCCATGGTGAGAAGGCTGTGGCTGTGCCCTCCTGGACAAGGGAAGAACTGGAAACAGCGCTCTTAACTACGCTCTCTACTCCCTAGTACTGTTCATCGGCATATTTATAAGCCCTTTAAAAAATTGCTCCAGGCTTTTTGGGGAATTGAGAAAATAATTCCATCTTCATGGTTCCAAGTAATGTATTCCTGGAGCTGTAAAACCAATACTACAGAGTCTAAGATTGCCTGGCATTCTGGAACGGGAGAGCAAATAGAAGACAGTACTCAATTTATACAGCTTTGCAGATCTTATTCAAATATGCATTGGAACATGGGCATTTTCATTGGCTTACCAGCTTTTCTATCATCATCCCCTTTCTCTAGCTCTTATCCCCTCCTCCCTGTACCTCTAACTCATTTTTTTGGAGAAAACATACTTAATGTATTTAACAACAATTTGATTTGCCTATAGGAACAAATTCACAACCATAGAAAATATAAATAAGAGGTTAGAAAGAAGGCGCCTCTTCCATTGGGAAGGAAGTTGCCTGGAAATGTTTAGGACCTTTCTCATGATGCGAATACCTGAGCTTGCTAGGCTGATTGCCACAACTATTACCAAACAGCAAGAAAGAATGCACCTCATTCAAGTCATTCATTTACCTTCCTGAAATTGTTAAGAAGTAAGAGTCCACCAAAAACTTGATCTCAGTGGATTTATCTCTTGATGAAGGGATGGACCATAGTTTCATTTTTATCCTTAGTGCTCCCTTTAGGTATTCTTTATAGGAGGGAGAAGACGATGGCAGAGTGCTAATGAAAAAACTAAATAACTCTCTGAACATGAACTCATCATCTGAAAAACAGAAGCTAATTTTGAATTATTAAAGGAGGCCGGATCACAACTCACCACTGAGAAACAGAAGGAGGGAAAATGGTGTTTGGGAAGTCCAATTATTTCTAAACCAGAGACAGTCTTATTAAGTTGGGCAGAAAATTAATTAGGCTAATTAGAAAACCTCATTGGAATTCAGTAAGGAGTTATGAGAGGCAACATGACAACACTGGATATAGTGGGAGAGAGAAGGTTCTGGGGGTGACTGAAAAGAGCTTTTTCAGGAAGCAATCGGAGGGTGATTCACGCACATTTCGGCTGATCATTGGGTCACTTTGGAGGGAAACAGCGGCGTTTTATAGACTTTCTTTTCCCAGTTGTGGGTCTTCACTGAGTATTAAAAATGATGTCTGGTGTATGTTACTAGGGAAAAAAGGAAGGAAAAAAATACTAAGATTTATTCTGGGGCTTCAATGGGATTTTATATTTATTTTGGTATTTCCGATATGCTGGTTCATCAGCATGGCACATTGTTAAAAAGTGCTGGGTGGGTGGATTTTTGTCTTCATGGATTTATGGAGTCCTTAAAACATCTGTTCTGTTCTGATTCCCCGTTCGGTACAAAGACGTTAGTCAGGGGAAGCGTCTAACGTTGCACTGTGTCAGTGCAGCTGACATTGCAGAGCTAACGCAGATAACCCCAAGGACAGAATCAGTGGTGCCTGGGCGCCGGGAACGATAGGATAGGGCTTGCGGCTCTGGAAAGCGGGGAAGGACGGGATAGGGCTCGCGGTTCTTGAAGAGGCTCCTGGAACCTGGGCTCCATGGCCTGACTGGTGCTGCAAACACGGACACTGTGAACTGAGGCCAGTGGGCCCCAGAAAGGGGACACTCAGGATGGAGAGTGGGCTGAGGGAACCTGCACCAGGGAAATCACGATGATGGGAAAGGACTGCCATGTGTCTCCTGAGGCCCTATTACAGACACCGCATCTTCCATGGGACCCTCAGGAGAGGAGGAGCCATCGGACCTCCGGAATAGTTCTCCCTGCTGCTGCTGCTGTTTTCTGAGCAAGTAATGTGCAACCCAACCCAACTCATCAAGATGGACAGAAAATCAAAGGGCGGGGGGAGTAGGTCAGAACTCCTTATTAAAAAAATAAAATAAAACAACTGATACTATTATAAATCAGAATCTCATTAAAAGATGGGTTGAGAGAGACCAGAATTCACATTTTGTTAATACCTAGTTTCTGTCAGAGGGTTTTTCCCTTTAACTCATCTTGTTCCACATGGCAGTCCAATGTCATAGGGATCATTAGTCACATTATGTAAGTGAGGTAACTGAGATTCCAGATGTTGAAGTCTCATAGGATCCGCACCTAATAAAAAGAGGAAGCTGAAATTCAAACCCAGGTGTTATATGGATGGGCTGTCTGCGTCCCCCTAAATCCGTATATTGAAGTCCTAGCCCACAATATGATGGTTTTTAAAGACTAGGCCTTTGGGATGAAATTAGAGTTAGATTAGATCATGGCAGCATGTCTCTCATGATGGATTAGAAGCTTTATCAGGAGAGAGAGAGAGAGAGAGAGAGAGAGAGAGAGGGAAAGGACGACAGCTCTCTCCATGTCAGGGAGGGGCGGCCCCGTGAGAAGCCACAGAACCTGACCGTGCCCCTCATTTCCAACTCCATGTTCCAAAACTTCATAAAATGAATTGTGTTGTTTCAAACACCCCCTCTGTGGTACTTTGTTATGGAAGTCTGAGCTGACTAATAAGTCAGGTATGTTTATTTTCAAAGCCACAGGATGTTCACTAGCTCCACAGTGCTTCCAGGAGTCCCTCAATAGTAATTGAGGAAGCAGAGCATTCTTTGCATAGGTGCCCATGTGGCTCACTGTAACAACGGTAAGGAGAGCTCTTAGAAAAGTTCCTGTAGTCCCAGGATGATGGAAGTTCAGCCTTCTTATCTGGAGACGCGCCCTACTTTCACCTTCCTCTGCGGAAGAGTAAATAGGGTCTTAGTCTCAGGATTTAAAGGTGAAATATTGAGGCTTGGGGACAAAATGATGCCACAGTGTCTCAATTCTGAATGTCCTTCATCACTGCGGCTCAGGAACACAGGCAGATGGGCAGCAGAGCCTCCCTGCAGGCCAGAGGCCAGTCAGAGCTGCATGTTGGAAAATTACGACCTGAATGTGTGAGGCTGACACTGGGCAGTCCACTCACAATCCCCCAGGCCCCGCAGGTGTGATGGCCTCTCAGCCCTTCCTTGGCATGGGCCTCTTCTGAGGTCGTTCTTTTCCAATCACTAGGTTTGCCTGTCAAGCTGAGCCAAGTAATGAGACAGGAGTCAATTAGTTCTCCCCAGCAGACCTCTCCCCTGTCTAGTCCCAGCCTCCCAGGTGACCCCATTATGATAATGGCCCAACCTGGCTGCTCTCAGAACAGGTCTGATGAAGAAGTGAGAGCCTCCTTGAAATGTGAATTTACAGAGAGGCTGGCAGACCACGGCTCCGTTCCCTGCTGGCTCTGGACAGGAGCCTTCTGCCTCCCCATTGTCACCGCTGAGCGATGCCATGTGCTTATTCATACCACATGCTGTTGGCATCCCTGAAATGTCTCACCATGCCATTCATTTCAACAATGAGCTTGATCTGTTGACACCCAGGGCGACAGGTGGATACAGACAGCAAAATGTGTTGCTATCGCTTGGGCATCCCAATCTGAACTCAGTCTGTAGAGCAGGTACACATTTTCATGTCCGCAGGTACACAATGATGTCCCTTACTTAGGACCTCCATAAACATATTTTCATATCCGCAGGTACACAATGATGTCCCTTACTTAGGACCTCCTAAAACCTAGGCAGCCTCACTGCAACACGTTGGGATAAAAAAAATTAGCAAGCCCATTAGTCATCTGAATATTTGCTTGAACATCAAACATCTTAGTCTTTCCAAATATTTGTGTATGTTAATATTGTGATCATACAACCAAAGAAACATTATGATACAGTGATCGAGTGTTTCAATAACCTCAGATAATTTCAAAACAATATCATGCTCCACCTCTTGCAAGAGTTTTCTCCTATAAGCACAGAGTGGTTTTTCTGTCAGTGCAAGTTGCTGTAGGGTAGTTATATGATATTTAGCCAAGACTAGAGCTAAATTCTGTGATAAATTAAAACATATCAAATATATGTCATATGTGATAAGATGTTCAGTGAAGGGGATTATAGTATCCAGCTATTGATAGCTTTAGATAAATTATCTTGGGTCCTGAGTGATTCAATCTAGGTGCATGTCTGAATCCAGACTGAGGAGCCCTTCTTACTACAAACCCCAAGCTCCCATTCTGGGCCGATGTTGCTTTGCTTCATATCCATAGGCTTTTTTTTTTCTTTTTTTTTTTGTATTGCTTAATGGTTTTCTTTTCTCCCCCATTTTATAAGCTGCTTTATATAGTGCACGTCCCTGTAGTTCTGGGGTAATTTATTATTTAATTATGTAACCATTACATAATTCTTCAGCTTCAGCCTTCAGTGTTTCCATTGTTGTTAATGTAACTGCTATGGAGGCATGTAAGTTTTATTTATTGTTTCCATTGCAAAGCAATAATTATGTAACTCTGCAATTCTGCAACTATTATTTCTATTTGTTTAATTACATAACTGTAATGATATTAAACCTCTAAAACATTTGGTGATAGATTTATGCGGAAGATGCCAGGAGACAGCAATAATAGTGATATATCAGAGTAATAATAAAACTAAATAATAGTATTAATATTAATATTAATGGCAATAACAATAATAAGCAGCAACATCACCATCTGCTTTTTCTTCATGCTGTATGTGGTCCCTTTAATGGGTTCCTTCCCAAATCTCCGTGTTTAATTAGCTATGTAACAGTTGGTACTCAGCAGTGGGTACAACCTCATTTCCAGGCTTTACCTGGCAAAGTGAGCTTTATAGAATACCAGATGGAATAGGTCTGTTCTGCCCCTTTGTAGAAGCCTGGGATTGGGCAGATTTTTTTTCTTGTATCACCAGGGGACCTTCCATAGCTAAGATAGCCTGTGCTGAGAGACACTGATGTTGCAGAATCCTGAGAATCTGAGATGTGCTTGAAACGCAGATGTGTGTTGTGGTTGAGCATTTATGGTGGAAAGAGCATGGGGTTTGGAAAAAGATGGATCTGGATTGAATTCTGGCCTGCCACTAACTAGGTCACCTTGAGCAATAGCCTAGCTCCTTTGCACCACATTTTCTCACTTCTAACACGGGGCTAATAATATCTACATTGAAAAACTGTTACAAAGATGAATAAAATAATCAATGTCAATTATTGGGCTGATTGGTAGCTATTGTTTTGGAGTTACTAGTAAATGAGTCTAAGAGGGAGAATCTGACTTGAAGTTGGCCCTTTCTGTGAATCATCTTTTTTCCAGCCTTCTCAACTTATATATGACCAGGGGTTCCTTCCCTCCCTGACCAACTGTTAAGGTCTCCATCACACCTAAAGAGCTAATACAGTGTGTCCATAAAGTCATGGTGCACGTTTGACCTGTCACAGGAAAGCAACAAAAGAAAATAGAAATGTGAAATCTGAACTAAATAAAAAAAAAGCTCTCCCAGTTTCATACCTATTCAGTGCAGTTCGATGTGGGCTCACGCACAGATTTTTTAGGGCTCTTTAGGTAGCTATCCCGTATAGCCTCTACAGACTCGTCACTGACTGATGGCCTACCAGAATGGGGTTTCTCCACCAAACTGCCAGTTTCCTTCAACTGCTTATCCCACCAAGTAATGTTATTCCTATGTGCTGGTGCTTTGTTATAAACGCGCCAATATTCATGTTGCACTTTGGTCACGGGTTCAAATTTAGCAAGCCATAGAACACACTGAACTTTCATCTGTACCATCCACATCTCAACTGGCATGGCCGTGGGCTGCTCCGCTGTATACATGGTGTTACATCATCATCTGTGCATGTGCACATGCTGCCACATCATCCTACAGAAACTGGGAGGATTTTCCTTTATTTGGTGCAGATTTTACATTTCTTTTTTTTTTTTTAACAGTTTTATTGTTTTTTATTTAATATTTTTTCATTAATTTTTTTTAAATTTTTATTAATTTTAATGGGGTGACATCAATAAATCAGGGTACATATGTTCAAAGAAAACATGTCCAGGTTATCTTGTCATTCAATTATGTTGCATACCCATCACCCAAAGTCAGATTGTCCTCCGTCACCTTCTATCTAGTTTTCTTTGTACCTCTTGCCCTTCCCCTTCCCTTCTTCTTCCATTCCCCCCCCCCCCAACCACCACACTCTTGTCCATGTCTCTTAGTCTCATTTTTATGTCCCAACTGTGTATGGAATCATGCAGTTCTTAAGTTTTTTCTGATTTACTTATTTCACTTCATATAATGTTATCAAGATCCAACCATTTTGTTGTAAATGATTCAATGTCATCATTTCTTATGGCTGAGTAGTATTCCATAGTGTATATGTACCACATCTTCTTTATCCAGTCTTCTATTGAAGGGCTTTTTGGTTGTTTCCATATCTTGGCCACTATGAACAATGCTACAATGAACATGGGGCTGCATGTATCTTTACGTATCAATGTTTCTGAGTTTTGGGGATATATACCCAGTAGAGGGATTGCTGGGTCATAAGGTAGTTCTATTTTTAGTTTTTTGAGGAACCATCATACTTTCTTCCATAATGGGTGTACTACTTTACATTCCCACCAACAGTGGATGAGGGTTCCTTTTTCTCCACAGCCTCTCCAACATTTGCTATTACCTGTCTTGTTGATAATAACTAATCTAACAGGTGTGAGGTGGTATCTCATTGCAGTTTTGATTTGCATTTCTTTAATAACTAATGAAGATGAGCATCTTTTCATATATCTGTTGGCCATTTGTATTTCTTCCTGGGAGAAGTGTCTGTACATGTCCTCTTCCCATTTTTTTATTGGATTGTTTGTTGTTGAGTTTTATGAGTTCTTTGTATATTTTGGATATTAGACCCTTATCTGAGCTGTTGTTTGAAAATATAATTTCCCATTTAGTTGGCTGTCTGTTTATTTTGTTGTCAGTTTCTCTTGCTGAGCAAAAGCTTCTTAGTTTGATGTAGTCCTATTCATTGATTTTTGTCTTCACTTCTCTTGCCTTTGGAGTCAAATTCATAAAATACTCTTTAAAACCCAAATCCATGAGTTTAGTACCTATGTCTTCTTCTATGTCTTTATTGTTTCAGGTCTTATATTTAGGTCTTTGATCCATTTTGAATTAATTTGAGTACAAGGGGACAAACTGTAGTAGAGTTTCATTCTTTTACATGTGGCTTTCCAGTTTTCCCAGAACCATTTGTTGAAGAGGCTTTCTTTTCCCCATTGTGTGTTGTTGGCCCCTTTATCAAAAATTATTTGACCATATATATATGGTTTTATTTTTGGACTTTCTATTCTTTTTTTTTTAAATTTTTTTAAAATTTTTTTTATGTATTCATTCATTTTTTAGAGAGGAGAGGGAGAGACAGAGAGAGACAGAGAGAGAGAGAGAGAGAGAGAGAGAGAGAGAGGAGAGACAGAGAGAGAGAAGGGAGGGAGGAGCTGGAAGCATCAACTCCCATATGTGCCTTGACCAGGCAAGCCCAGGGTTTCAAACTGGCGACCTCAGCATTTCCAGGTTGATGCTTTATCCACTGCACCACCACAGGTCAGGCGGACTTTCTATTCTGTTCCATTGGTCTGAGTGTCTATTTTTCTGTCAATACCATGCTGTTTTGATTATCGTGGCTCTATAATATAGTTTGAAGTCAGGTATTGTAATGCCCCCAGCTTCATTCTTTTTCTTTAGGATTGCTTTGGGTATTTGGGATATTTTATAGTTCCATATAAATCTGATAATTTTTTCTTTCATTTCTTAAAAAAAAATGCCATTGGAATTTTGATGGGAATTGCATTAAATTTGTATATTGCTTTGGGTAATATGGCCATTTTGATTATATTTATTCTTCCTATCCAAGAACAAGGAATATTTTTCTATCTCATTATATTTTTTTCGATTTCCCTTAACAATGCTTTGTAGTTTTCGTTATATAGGTCCTTACATTCTTTGTTATGTTTATTCCTAGGTATTTTTTGTTGTTGTTGCAATTGTGAAGGGGATTATTTTTTTGAGTTCATTTTCTAATGTTTCATTGTTGGCATATAGAAAGGCTATTGACTTCTGTGTGTTAATTTTGTATCCTGCGACCTGACTGTATTGGCTTACTGTTTCTAGTAGTCTTTTTGTGGATTCTTCGGGGTTTTTGATGTATAGGATCATATCATCTGTAAAAAGTGATACCTTTACTTCTTCTTTTTCGATATGGATGCCTTTTATTTCTTTCTCTTGTCTGATTGCTCTGGCCAGAACTTCTAGCACCACGTACAAAGAACTCATAAAACTGAACAACAAACAAACAAACAATCCAATAAAAAAATGGGAAGAGGATATGAACAGACACTTCTCCCAGGAAGAAATAGAAATAGCCAACAGATATATGAAAAGATGCTCATCTTCTTTAGCTATTAGAGAAATGCAAATCAAAACTGCAATGAGATACCACCTCACATCTGTTCGATTAGCTATTATTAGCAAGACAGGTAATAGCAAATGTTGGAGAGGCTGTGGAGAAAAAGGAACCCTCATCCACTGTTGGTGGGAATGTAAAGTAGTACACCCATTATGGAAGAAAGTATGATGGTTCCTCAAAAAACTAAAAATAGAACTACCTTATGACCCAGCAATCCCTCTACTGGGTATATACCCCCAAAACTCAGAAACATTGATACGTAAAGACACATGCAGCCCCATGTTTATTGCAGCATTGTTCACAGTGGCCAGGACATGGAAACAACCAAAAAGCCCATCAATAGATGACTGGATAAAGAAGATGTGGCACATATACACTATGGAATACTACTCAGCCATAAGAAATGATGACATCGGAACATTTACAGCAAAATGGTGGGATCTTGATAACATGATATGAAGCGAAATAAGTAAATCAGAAAATACCAGGAACTGCATTATTCCATACGTAGGTGGGACATAAAAGTGAAACTAAGAGACATTGATAAGAGTGTGGTGGTTATGGGGGGGAGGGGGGAATGGGAGAGGGAAAGGGGGAGGGGGAGGGACACAAAGAAAACAAGATAGAAGGTGACAGAGGACAATCTGTCTTTGGGTGATGGGTATGCAACATAATTGAACGACAAAATAACCTAGACTTGTTATCTTTGAATATATGTATCCTGATTTATTGATGTCACCCCATTAAAAAAATAAAATTATTACTATTAAAAAAAAAAGAGCGGAGAGAGCGGACAACCCTGTCTTGTTCCTGATTTAAGGGGAAAAGCCTTCAGTTTTATGCCATTTAATATGATGTTAGCTGATGGTTTATCATATATGGCCTTTATCAGGTTGAGATACTTTCCTTCTATATCCATTTTGTTGAGTGTCTTAAACATAAAGTTGTGTTGTATTTTATCGAATACCTTTTCTGCATCTATTGATAAAATCATGTAGTTTTTGTTCTTTGTTTTGTTGATATGGTGTATTATGTTAACCGTTGTATGTATGTTGAATCATCCTTGAGATTCTGGGATGAATCCCACTTGATCATGATGTATTATTTTTTTATATGTTGTTGTATTTGATTTGCTAGTATTTTGTTTAGTATAAATATTTTAGCATCTGTATTCATTAGAGATATTGGTCTGTAGTTTTCTCTTTTTTTGCCATCCTTGCCAGGTTTCGGTATGAGGGTTATGTTGGCCTCATAAAATGTGTTTGGAGGTATTGCTTCTTCTTCTTCAATTTTTTGGAAGACTTTGAGTAGAATAGGAACTAAGTCTTCTTTGAATGTTTGATAGAATTCACTAGTATAACTGTCTGGGCTTGGGCTTTTATTTTGAGGGAGGTTTTTAATAGTTTTTTCTATTTCTTCCCTACTAATTGGTCTGTTTAGGCTTTCTGCTTCTTCTTGACTCAGTCTAGGAAGGCTGTATTGTTCTGGGAATTTATCCATTTCTTCTAGATTGTTGAATTTAGTGGCATATAGTTTTTCATAGTATTCTACAATAATTCTTTGTATATCTATGATATCTGTGGTGATTTCTCCTCTTTCATTTTCGATTTTGTTTATGAGTCCTTTCTCTTTTTTTTTTGGTGAGTCTTGCCAAGGGTTTGTCAATTTTGTTGATCTTTTCAAAGAACCAGCTCCTTGTTTTATTAATTTTTTCTATAGTTTTTCTGTTCTCTATTTCATTTATTTCTGCTCTGATTTTTATTATCACCTTTCTTCAGCTGGTTTTGGATTGTCTTTGTTCTTCTTTTTCTATTTCCTTAAGGTGTGAAGTTAAGTGGTTCACTTGGGCTCTCTCGCTTGTTCATATAGGCCTGAAGTGATATTAACTTCCCTCTTATTACTGCTTTTGCTGCATCCCAGAGATTCTGATATGTTGTATTGTCATTTTCATTTGTCTGTATATATCTTTTGATCTCTGTGCTTATTTCTTCTTTGACCCATTCATTTTTTAAAAGTATGTTGTTTAGTTTCCACATTTTGGGGGTTTTTTTTTCATCTTTTTTGCAGTTGAATTCTAGTTCCAAGGCTTTATGATCAGAAAATATGTTCGGTATAATTTTGATTTTTCTGAATTTGCTGATGTTATTTTTGTGGCCCAACATATGGTCAATTCTTGAGAATGTTCCATGTACACTAGAGAAAAATATATACTCTGTCGCTTTTGGATGAAATGTCCTGTAGATGTCTATCATATCCAGGTGCTCTAGTGTTTTGTTTAAGGCCAATATATCTTTATTGATTTTCTGTTTAGATGAATGATCTGGAGCCATCAGCAGTGTATTGAGGTCTCCAAGTATGATTGTATTTTTGTCAGTTTTTGTTTTAAGGTCAATAAGTAGCTGTCTTATATATTTTGGTGCTCCTTGGTTTGGTGCATATATATTAAGAATTGTTATGTCTTCTTGATTCAGCGTCCCCTTAATCATTATGAAATGAACATTTTTGTCTCTGAGTACTTTTGCTGTCTTGTAGTCAGCATTATTAGATATGAGTATTGCTACGCCTGCTATTTTTGGGATGTTATTTGCTTGGAGTATTGTTTTCCAGCCTTTCACTTTGAATTTGTTTTTATCTTTGTTGCTTAGATGTGTTTGTTATAGGCAACATACAGTTGGATTTTCTTTTTTAATCCATTCTGCTACTCTGTGTCTTTTTATTGGTGAGTTTAATCCATTTACATTTAGTGTAATTATTGACACTTGTGGGTTCCCTATTGCCATTTTATAAATTGCTTTCTTTTAGTTTTGTAACTTGTTTGATTCTTCTCTTTTGTTTTTCTATCATTTGTTTTTGTTTGGTTGTATTCCATACTTCTTTCCTCTGTTGCTACCATTTTTAAGTCATGTGCTTCTGTGGTGGTTTTTTGAAGGGTGGTTACCATTAAGTAATGAAAAGGGTACCTACCATGTTCATTGTAGTACACTATCTTATGAGTGAGTGCTTCTGCACTCCATCATCCTTTGCTACTGTCAATCTCTGTCCTCTCCCCCCCTTTTTGTTTGTTTTTGTTGTCACAGTTTAAATTTGGTTTTATTGTGTTCTTGATGGAGCTTTTACTTGTGGCTTTGTTTTGTTTTGTTCTTTGTATCTGGTTGGAAAACCTCCTTTAGTAATTCCTGGAGTGGGAGTTTTCTGATGATAAATTCCCTCATCTTTTCTGTCAGATTTCACATTTCTATCATCTTTTGTTGCTTTCCTGTGACCAGTCGAAAGTGCACCATGACTTTATGGACACAGCAATCACTGCATATCAGATTCTTTACTTGTGTTATCTCATTAATCATCACAACAACCCTAAAAGCTAAGTATGATTATGATCACCTAGTTGATGAAACTGAGACACAGAGAGTTTTTTAAAAGTGTCAAAGTCACCCTGGTCAGTTTGCTCAGTGATAGAGCATTGGCCTGCTTGTGGAAGTCCCTGGTACAATTCCTGGCCAGGGCACACAGGAGAAGTGCCCATCTGCTTTTCTACCCTCCCCCCTCTTCTTTCTCTCTATCTGTTCCCCTCCCACAACCAAGGTTTCATGAGAGCAAAGTTGGCTGAGGCACTGAGGATGGCTACATGGCCTCCTCCGCAGGTGCTAGAATGGCTCTGGTTTCAGTGGAACAATGCCCCAGATGGGCAGAACATCTCCCCTTGGTGGGCATGCCAAGTAGATTCCAGTCGGGTGAATGCGGGAGTCTGTCTGTCTGCCGCCCTCCACTTCTCACTTTGGAAAAACACAAAATAAATAAACAATAAATAAATAAATAAATAAAGTGTCAAAGTCTTCCTGACTCATTTGTAGAAGTGCCTGGACTGAACTCAGCCAGCCTGTCTCCACAGCAGGTATTCTTAAAGCAATACTTTATATTCCTGCCAGGTGCATATCCCAGTAGCTACATAAGGAAGAAGCATTGAGTGTCTCCCACTTTAAGGCGCCCACTTCTTCCTTCCCTTCTTGTACCTTCTCTCCAATCCATTCTCCACAGAGCAGCCTACCTATTGGATAATCTTAAAATGTAACTCAGATGTCATTATTTCTCCTTTTAGATCAATGGTTTCCCATGAATCTCAACCTCCTGCCAGGGCCTAAATCTAAATAGTTTCATGATTTGACTCATGTTTACCTCTTCAAACTTACCTCTTCCCACTGTCTACCACATGCTTGGCCCTGAGACTTTCCCAGATTATCCAAGCTCCACCCTGATCTCCCTCAGGCTATTGCACTCTGTTTCCTATGCCTGTTGGTGTCCATTTATGTATAGTCTCTTCTAAAGGATATCCACCAAAGCCTTACCTAAATGAACTCTGACCCCATATTCCTCTATTCATTAATGGCACCTCATTTGTTCCACGTATGGCATGTACTGTCCTTGTAATTACTTTGCTGGCACTGGGTCTGGCTTGATCAGTCTTACTCTGGACATATAGTTCAGGATCTCCAGCTCAGTAAACATTGGCTTATGGCAGGGGTCGGAAACCTTTTTGGCTGAGAAAGCCATGAATGCCATATATTTTAAAATGTAATTCCGTGAGAGCCATACAATATGTTTAACACTACAAGTAAATGTGTACATTTTATGTAAGAACAACACTTTTAAGTACAATAAGTCTCTGGATTCCTTTTTTTTTTTTTACTATTTTTTTCTCTTAAATTTTGGTGTTTTTATTTTTATTTTTTTAATTTTACTTTTATTAATTTTTAGAGAGGAGAAAGAGAGAGAGAGAGAGAGAGAGAGAGAGAGAGAGAAGGGGGAGGGAGGAGCAGGAAGCATCAACTCCCATATGTGCTTTGACCAGGCAAGCCCAGGGTTTTGAACTGGCGACCTCAGCATTCCAGGTCGACGCTTTATCCACTGCGCCACCACAAGTCAGGCTGGATTCCTTTTAATAATGTTGATATGCTATTGCTAACCAGTGATGAACAAAGTACTTCTTACCATTAATGCGACTTCTGGTGCTGTATGATTTTGCTGATGGCTTTATATGGTAAGGTTGATAATGGTGAGGTTAAGCTTCATACAGGCCTTGAGACTTCTCTTTGTTAAATGTGATCGTAGGTTGGTCTTAACGTTCTTTAGATGTGAGAAAGACTGCTCACATGCATATGTAGAGCCAAACATTGTCAGTACAGCAATACTCACATGCTGCCGTGTGTGGTATGTGACAGGAAGCATGTTCCAAGTTTTGACAATCAGCTGGTCCTTGGGAAGTTTTTTCATTTCTCCCCACTTGTGTTTGCTCGCCAACTCTACTTGCTGTTGTGCAAGTCTTTCCAAGTCTTCATTCAGTGACTTGAACTTATTCACCCACATTTTGAGGCCTTCAGGTCAGCAGTTTGTAGGTCAAAACCTCTGATGGAGACACCAGGGATGTAACTCAGGTCGGCGCTGTCCACTGCACACTTGTGTGGATGGGTGATGAACCTCAAAAGATGAGTGCGCTCACAAAATTCTCCAAAGGGCGCTTTAAATGAATGCAAGAGATTAGATGTGAAGCCTGCTAGCTACTGGAGATCAAGATGTTGAGCAGGGTCACTTGCTGTGCATGCATCTTCAAACTCTCCCAGTTTTTCAAAGTGTAGTAAATGACCTGTTTCAGTGATGGCGATGAAGAGTTCCAGCTTGTTTTCAAATGTAAACACTGCTTGTTGAAGGGATAACACTGTATTTTCAACACCTTGTATTTTCACATTGAGGTGGTCCAGATGTTCAGTCATGTCCACGAGATAGTACAACTTCAGGAACCATTCAGTGTTAGCTAACTCAGGATGCTCGACATTTTTCATTTCAAGGAAAGTCCGGATTTCGCTCAGACAAGCCGCGAAACGGCTGAGCACCTTCCCTCTTGACAACCAATGCACACTGCTGTGCAGGAGCGGACCAGGATAATTATTCCCAACTTCATCCTGCAGTGTTTTAAAATGGTGATCATTTAAAGCTCAGGCAACAATAAAGTTGACCACCCGAATGACCAGGGACATCACCAAGCTGCTCGCCACACATCTGAGCATAAAGCGCCTCCTGATGTAGGATGCAGTGAAAACTTAGCATGATTCTCTTTTCATGTTCACGAAGAAGCGCTACGAATCCTGTTTTTCCCCACCATGCACGGAGCACCATCAGTAAACTCCGAAATAAGTTTATCCATTGGTAGATTTTTTCTTTAGCGAACTCAGTGAAAGACTTGAATAAATCCTCCTCTCTTGTTGTCTCTTTCATAGGCAAAACAGCAAGACTTTCCTCATGTAGTATGTCACGGACAGCATACCTTGCAATCACACTGAACTTGGATAAATGGCTTATGTCTGTTGAGTCATCCAAAGTGAGAGAAAAGAACGGTGCTGCATTTATGTCCTTCACTTGTGTTGCCTCAATTTGATTTGCCATCATGATGGTACAATTGTAAACAATTCTTGCTGACAGAGGCATGTCTTTTATTCGTTTGATTATCTTGTCTTTATCCGAAAAGTTGTCAAAAAGTTCATTGGCAACATCAAGCATAAATGTTTTGGCATACTCACCATCTGTGAATGGCTTTCTGTTTCTCACAATTGCTAAGGCACCAGCAAAGCTAGCCAAGTTTCAGTCACCTTGTTGGGTCCAAACACGAAGTTGCTGCTGACTAGCTTGCACTCTGCACAGTAGCTCTTGACGTGCTTTCTTCCTGCTGTCCCCCGCTGGATATTTCAATGCAAACATAGTATGGCGTGTGTCGAAGTGCTGCTTTATATTTGACTGTTTCATCGATGCAATTTTATCATTGCATATTAGACACACTGCAGAACCTGCTCTCTCCACAAAGGCGAATTCCTCTGACCATTCCTGCTGAAAAGTACGATATTCCTCATCTTTTTTCTTTTAGCCATCTTCTTTGTCAAAAGGGTTTCTGCAATTAGCTAGCTGACTACTTGATTAAAAGGAGGGAAGTTTACTTTCTGACCTCACAAACAACCAGTGTATGTTATGCATTATCCAATAAAAATTTGGTGTTGTCCCGAAAGACAGCTGTGATTGGCTCCAGCCACCCACAACCATGAACATGAGCAGTAGGAAATGAATGAATTGTAATACATGAGAATGTTTTATATTTTTAATGTTATTATTTTTTTTATTAAAGATTTGTCTGCGAGCCAGATGCAGCCATCAAAAGAGCCATATCTGGCTCGCGAGCCATAGGTTCCCAAATCCTGGCTTATGTAAAGAATGAATGCCGGCCTTTGTGTGGTCACATATACCCTTGAAGTTTAAGCTGTTTATATGTGATAAGAGGAAAGGGAGGTTGCATTTTCTCATGAGGAGTACTGATTAACATCCAAGACGTGATAGAGAAACCATCTTCTAAAGCGTAGACTTTGGCAAGTGTAGGTTGGGTACCAAGAGCTGGAAATGGAGCTAGATAATAATGTAGTCAGTCCTGGAACAGAATGTGTCAGGGAGAAAGCAACTAAATCATAGGCACTTGAGAGGCTGGCAGATAGAGCGCCTCCTTGCTCCGTGAATGTGAGGGAAGTCAGGGTTGTTCTAAAGTGACATTTGAGTGGAACTCAGAGACTCATTTCAGGGCTCACACAGTGTCCCCCCCCCCTTCTTCCAAGACTGTCTCTTGTTTATTCAATTACCACCAAAGAACTTAGACCAACCTCCATTGTTCCACCTATCCTTGAGTTACTATTATTTTATTGAAGCATTTCTTTTCCTTGAATTATGTATGTGTGATCTTAAAAATGTAATAATGTGCGATTATTTACAGCAATGTGTTTTTTCTCCTTTCCACTATTTTCTTTTTAAATCAGATGCTAGTCATTCTTATATATCACATTTCAGTCACTGCCACATAAATAACGAGAACATACATATTCAGATTCAGCCCTCTTTGTCCCCTTTCTAATTCTCATTTTTATTGTCACTTTGGTATCAGTTCTGATGCCAGTTGAAGTGGCATTTTTGTATGGTGTAATATAAAAAGCACTTTATGGAACACGTTCTTGGAAAAGCTTAGCTTGTTGCAGTAAGATTTATTTGGGGTTGAAATAGAAGGTTGCTCGTAGGTATTCAATCTTTCATTTTCCTCTGTCTCACCAAGGAAAAAGTCCCGTCTTGTCTTCATTACGCCCAGTATAAAGACCAAAGTCCAGATAGTCTGTGCCATGGTTTAGGCCGTATCAAAGCTTAGTCCAGTCCAGGTGTTGCTCAAAGCCTGTACTTGGGAAATTGCTGGCCTGCCAGGCTACAGGCAGTTGCCAACTCATGCTGCATGGTTGCTGCTTGGAGAGCCCGTGGATGAATGAGCAGGACAAGTTTGCTTCCAAGCAGGAAGAGAGAGGGAGAGTTTTGCTAAGCCTGTGTTATATTTTTCTAGCTGGGAGGGACTAGCTTTCCTTTATGCTAACCAAACAATTTCTTTAAAATTTCATGGGCTTGTGTTGGATCCTCCCACTAACTAATCAGATCCTTCTGCTAGGCTAGACTGACAGCCTCTGTGGTCACCACTCTGGCTTCCACTGCACACACCTTGAAGTGGGAGCCCAGAAGCACCTCCCCCAGCACCAGACCAGCAGCGTCTCCAGGAGATTCCTCCTAAATGGCTAGAAATTGAGTCAGAAGGCTGAGGGCACAATGGACTTTAAGAGCACAATAGACTAATTAGCCTATGAATGCTTTAGTCTTCCAATAAATTAAGTTAAGTGGAATGTTGAAGCTTCTTGGTGAAGCAGGCTTTCCAAGTTTTATAAAATATACTGTCCAACTCCCTTTGTCCTCTTTCCGCGTTAATACCTGCCTACATTAACAACTACATCACCTTCATGAGGATATTCCTCTCCCTTTCCTCACGTGGCTGTGTACCACAACTCTATCTTCTTCGATAGTCATCACCTCTGTTTATCTTATTTTTAAATTATTCATTAATGTGATCAAGTAGGAATCACTTTATTATTGAATGGCCTCTCTTTGTATGTATTTTTGTTTTTCTACCCAAAACTATGGGCAGCACAATAAATATCATGTAAAGGTTAATAACTTAGGCTCCAGAAACTATTAGTCTGGAATCCTAATCTCAGCTCAAGGACACATTACTTAACATTTTTGAATTTCCACCCCTTCATCTCCCAAAAGAATTCAACAATCTTACCTCATGGGATGCTTATAAGAATTAAACCATAAAAACTACTTAATGATTTCTCAATATATCTTATGTTATTATTAATATCATTATGATTATTTATAGTAGTGATAAAAGCATTTACATTTCTAACAGCACTGGTAAAGAGTAAGTCATGATTGTTCAACTGTGGAACCGAGATCACAGGGTACTGTGAACTAGATAAATATATGAGCCCTGGCCAATTGGCTCGGTGGTAGAGTACCAGCCCAGTGTGTGGAAATCCTGGGTTCGATTCCTAGCTAGGGCATACAGAGAGGTGCCCATCTGCTTCTCACCCTTCCCCCTCTCCTTTTTCACTATCTGTTTCTTCCCCTCCAGCAGCCAAGGCTCCATTGAAGCAAAGTTGGCCTGGGAGCTGTGGATAGCTTCATGGCCTCTACCTCAGGCGCTAGAGTGGCTCTGCCTGCAATGGAGCAATGCCCCAGATGGGCAGAGCATCGCCCTCTAGTGGACATGCTGAGTGGATCCTGGTTGGGTGCATATGGGAGTCTGTCTCTCTGCCACCCCACTTCTCACCTCAGAAAAATACAATAATAATAATAATAATAATAATAATAATGACCTACATATTTTCATATTATTTTTGAAAGTGTGCGGTTGCCATTATGATTAATAATAAACTCATTTGAATGCTACAAGTTTCATCAAATAAAAGTTAACCTATATTTTGGAGCTTTTGGTCTTAATCAGATCTTCAAATCTGAAAAAGTGGTTAAATATTGGCATTAGGAAGCAGGGAGAAGACCAGGCATGTGCCACACTCTCTAGGCACTTCCAGGTGTGAGCAACACACAACTACGCATCTGATGCCTTCTTTTCTGTTAGTGTTTCTATCCCACAGCCATTCCTCTTAAAATTTCTTAGCTTTAACATTTCACACCCTGTTCTGAATCCCTTTTACTTTTCTCCATTCTATCAGTTCTTATTTTATTCTCCAATGATTTGGTAATTCTAGTGGTTTTTTTTTTAAGAGAAAAAGTCTTATACTAAAACCATTCTTTCGATTAGGATGGGAAGCATTCAGACCCTCTTCAAGCTGATGCCTCCATGAAAATGCTAGCAGAGAAACTCCAGTATAAAAACAAGAGAAGAAAAAAGCAGGAGGAAGGAAAGAGAAGGAAATTAAAGGACAAAGAAGAAAAATAAATGTGCATCAGTAGCTAGCTCCTGGTATTTCTAAAACATTTAATGTTTCCTTTTTATCTCAAGGTGAGAGTGCTTACGGTGATAGCTGATGATTCGAATCAAGGCCTTTGCTCCCAAGTGCTGTCCTCTTTCCACTGGCCCATGAGGAAAGGCTGCATAGGGGACACCAATCATATTTCTGCCCTGCGCATTCTGAACTAATTGAGAAATACTACACTAAGAAGACACATGACCATATCGGCTTTGTTACTGATAATAAATACCATGCTGTCTCAGGCAGACTACCAATGGGACCTCAGGCCTCCTGCCCATCTGCAGGCTGCCCACCGCACGGTGGAGGGGGCACAGCATCCTGCTTACCTGTCCAACCAGAGAACAGGTGCTCTGGGATTTTCCCAGGCAGACCCATCAGATAGGCTTCCCTCCCCCTCCTGGAGGAAGAATGAGTGAGAGTAAGGGGAGCAAAAACATGATTCCAACTCAAGTTGCCTCAAGAGGAGGAGGCAACATACAAATAGCCCACTTTGTTATTGTGCTTGATCATGTTTTTAATTAAATCTTTATCCAGCTAACCAGGCAGCAGGGTTCATGTTCGCAGTCATCTGAGTCGCCCCTGCCCCTGACAGATGGCCAGTGCTGAGCATTCTCAGACCTTTGCCTCACTTATCCTTTGTACAGAAGGGAGAGGACCCAGGGTGTTCAGGTGAGAAGAAGCATGAAGCCTTGTAGCTCTAGACGTAGCTCAGCTTTAGAGAGTTGAACTGGGCATAACAGCGGGAACTCTTTTCTTCCCAGCAGCAGCAAAACTCAAGTCCCACATGGCAGAACACGAGGTCGCAGGCCTCCAGGCCCAGTGAGTGCAGCTTCCCTTGTATGTGCTCTTAGGCAAGTCCGACTGGAATCAGGTGTTTAGTCTGCTGGCTCCAGGGTTATGACCACTTCTAAGCCCTGGCTTCTTAAGATTTCCTTAATAAGAAATAGGTTTGTTAAATTAAATCAATAGCCGTGGGTGGAAGTGTCAGCTTCCTCATACAGAGATCCCCCACAACCTGAGCGGCATGGAACTGAACTGAAGGCCTGAAGTCTTTTATTCATTGTCTCTTTTCCAGTGTGTTGCCATCGATCCCTGGGCTAATGTAGGCAGGCGGATAGATATTGATGGGGAGAGAGAGCAAAGGAAACGGGACATGATAATTATGAAAACTTGGAAAGCCTGCTTCAGTTAGAAACTTCAACATTCCATTTAGCTTAAGTTGCTAGAAGGCTAAAAACATCCACAGGCCCCATTGCCCATTGCAGGAATCCACTGTGTCTTCAGAAGTCCCTTGTACCCTCTGGCCCCTGTACTCAGGTGTGGGAGGAGTTTCCCCAAGGCACTTCCGGTCCAGTGCTGCGGGAAGCAAGGGAGAAATTCTTCCGTGTCCATTTTAGGACATGCACAAGAAAGTCAAAATTGGACAAGAGGCGAGAAACACTGGGAGGCCCAGAAACTGACTGGTCACCTTAAGGAAAGCTAGTCCTTCCCAGCTTAAAAATATTAACATGGGCTTAACAGAGATCTGAATTTTTGTTCGCCCTTTATGCCCTTCTCTCCACCTTACTGCTGAGACACAGCAGGCACATTTGCAGCAATGCCACAGGGGCTGGCAGCCAGACACTCACCCAAGTACAAGCTTTGAGCAGGGCCTGGACTGGACTGAGCTTTGATATGGGCTAACCCATGGTGCAGAATAACTGGACTTTGATCTTTATACTGGGATATTGAAGACAAAACTAGATTTTTTCCTTGGTAGACAGAGAGAGATGAGACATTAAATACCTGTGAACCATCTTCTAATTCAACTTGGAATAAATCTTACTGCAAAAGCCTAAGCTTTTCCAAGTGTGGGATTTACAAAAGGCTTTTTATACAACACTGTACACAAACCCAACTTCCACTGACATCAGAACCAATATGATCTGGAATGACTGGGCCGCTGACCCTTCAGAACTTTGCTCACAGCTTTGCAGTCAGTATGATGACCGTCACTGCTTGCTGCCTTCTCCTCAACTAGTGTTGAGTCAGGGTTGGGTCACAGAGGCCCATCACTGAAGGGACGCCATCTGTGTCTGTTTCTATATCGAATCCCTGCAGTTTTGTGGTTGGTACAATTGTTTCTCCTGCTGCTGTTCTATGCACAGGACACTAGATTGGCAGATGTTCCCACTCAGGATGATGTTCTCCTTCACAATTTTTGTAAAGATAATTTTGTCTGTGGATAACTAATTATTGTTGCAATGATGGATATAAACAGGGGATCTCCCTGTTTGTATCCATCAACTCAGTGACTCACATGAAGAGGTCCTCTAAGAATGTGCTTAGCAAAACAGACCACCTCTCTGAATGAGCTGCAAGCATCAACCACTCCCAGACATAAAACCTACAGAATAAGCCTGACAATACCAAATGTACTTTCTTGATTTGGGCATCTTGGAAATTCTAAGAGTGCTGTATCCATCTCACTGTAAAGCTTTGCTCAGTGGGGTTACTCTTGTTCATGATTGCAGTAAAATGCAGTTTAGATGATTCTATAAGCATACTGCTGGACATGGAGGTCTCAGGGTGTGAACTTTGAGCAGTGTCCGTCATGTAAATGACAAGATTGGAAACAAAGATGCCAGGTCTCCAGTCATGTTTGCACCAGAATCTGACCAGGCTGAGACCACAGCCTGTCTCAGCACACGCTACCGCAGGATGTTTGGTACCTTTAATCATCCTCATCACCCAACTAAACCTGATAGCAGTTCAAACTGAGATCGCGAGGCCTCCTTTGGGCCCAAGTCCATACTGTTCCATAATTTCTTTATGATTCAGTCAGAAATGTCAATGTTTTCAAGAAGACAGACTTCTTGCTCTGCTGGGCCCATATGGTGGGCAACCTGGGCTCTTAGGTGTCAGTGGAGGTTTCCCCGAAGGTGACCGTCAGATACAGCCATCTCCAGCACAAACTGCACAGACTTGAGCTCAGAGGTCCTCCTCCTTGCTCTGAGCCTCGGCACCGCAGGTGCCGCCCCATTCAACCCCTGCCTCATGAAAGTGCCTTTCTGCTCCAGGACCGGGAGAGAATAGAAACCCAGATCCCTGCACGTCTGAAATGGTCAGGTTGTTTTTCATGGATTTAAATACAAAAATCTGAAGAAATTTGACAATTATGTTGGTAGTGATATAAACTAGTGTATGCTTTACTAAGAAGCCTGGAGTGAGAATGACACACACCAGAAGAGATCTTCTATGTTCTCAGGCATTTTTCTTTCTCTTTCCACTTTCTACCTTCTTGTATGACTCTCAAATCTATTTCTCATTTCTTCTCCAAAACCAACCTCCAATTTTTCTGGTGTTTATTGTTTATACATGGTTTTGCTATTTCCATTGAACTTTAAAGAAATTATTGAATATCTACTATGTATTTGGCATCAATCTGGTTGTTGGGATGCCTATTTGAAAAAGATCCAGTCTGCTCTTGAGGAGCTGACCCTGAATAGACCTCGTGTGTGTGTGCACGCACATCTGTATGAAGGGGATAGGTCTTTATGGCTGTGATATTACCCAAGATGTGCAAGATAATGCACATTCATATCTAAAGGGTAGGGTACCTTGTGCTCACTTTTGTTCTTTCTTATATAGTCATTTTAGAGTTATATTTATGAACTTTTCATGGATAAGAGAAGGAAGTTACTTTCATGTTAGTTTTCCATATCATTGATGCCCCTCATATGTTATTGTCCAACATTTCCTGTGTCCCTTTCCTCAGCATCATTGATACATTTTAAAACCAGAAATACATTATTAATGCACTCAGCAAGTAATTAAGTGGACATCTTTACCTTATCTCATGACAGTTCCTTCTATATGACTACCCCTGTTTTTACATGGCTAATGTGTTACCTTAGTAACCCAAAGTTCATACATTGCCTTGTCAAATACGATGTCTTTACCCAAGAGTGGTAAGTAACCTGAGTGTGTTCCAACTTCAGAATACCCCAGTTCTTCACTTCAGGTGACTACGCCGTGCACGATCTGATCTTCCTCCCTTTTATTACATGGTTTGGGTCCTCGTGTATCATTCTGTCAGCATACCACGGCTGAACTTACAAGGCATCTCCCATAAGTGTTTTAAAGCTTGAATTCAATAGCATTAAGGACCTTCAATTCCTGACATCCGCTGTCATGCCATTTTTAAACAAAATAGTCAATATAGCCTTGGTGTCATTGACATTGCCTTCTTCTGTTTTTCCAAAATTGCTTTGAAACCTTCCACCAAGCTTGGAGTACTTAATCGTCAGTGAGTTCTTCATAAATGTCAGTGGGAGACCCAGCTGTTCCATGAGCTTTCCTTTATCTCAATGGCTTTTATTAAGCTTCCTACCCCTCGGGCACCGATTTTTACCCTCACAACCTCAATTTCTTCCTCTGCAGCAGCGTCCCAGGGAGAACACTGAAGCTCTTCTTCATTTCTTCCTTCCTCCCATTTCTGTCTCCCTTTGGGATGTCCTTCCTATCACTCACATGAACTCTTGACTTTTCACACAATTATAGGAACTTTCTTTAGGATCTGAAGAAGTTGTTTTCAAAAGTCGCTTAACCGTATTCCTGTTGGCAGAATAACACACATTTCCTTGACTTCTGCTCTCTGAACTAGTCTTCTAAAATGTGATCCTTCTAGTTCAGCCAATAGAGCATCTATTTGACATAGGTGTATTCATGCCTCACTGTATAAATAAGGAGGTCATCTTTGGGGCTCCAAATATGATTTGCCTCCTCTGTTTTTAGGTCATTGTGTGGTTGCCAAAGATTGGAGCAAGAATTGTTTTCTATCAGTTTCCGTTAAAGGACATTCTTCTGAGCTGTTCTCCTTATGTTTTCCAGTAATGCATTAAACTTAAGATGAAAATAATTTTGCCTCAACATTCATTGTTGAGTGTATCATTAACTATCTGAGAGCAATTGTGGGCTACTTCCTTCCTAAGATACCAATGGCAGACAACAATTTCAAACTGCTGAGAGAACCTTGACTCTTTAGAGAAGTCTTGTGATGTCTCATGAGGAAAAGCGCGCAAGCGCGCGCGCGCATGTGTGTGTTAGGTAATAGGAGGGGAAATCGTTAGGCCGACTCATTTGAGGGAGCATGCGCCCCAACCAGGATCCATTGGGTCCCATCTGGGGTTAATGCTGCAGTACTGAGCTTTATTTATTTATTTATTTATTTATTTATTTATTTATTTATTTATGTATTTATTTATTTATTTATTTATTGTGTGTGTGTGTGTGTATGTGTGTATTTTTCTGAAGTGAGAAGTGGGGAGGAAGACAGACAGACTCCCACATGCGCCCAACTGGGATTCACCGAGCGAGCCAAATAGGGGGTGATGCTCTGCCCATCTGGGACTGTTGCTCTGTTGCAACTGGAGCCATTCTAGCGCCTAAGGTGAAGGCCATGAGCCGTCCTCAGTGCCTGGGCCAACTTTGCTCCAGTGGAGCCTTGGCTGCAGGAGGAGAAGAGAGAGACAGAGATAAAGGAGAGAAGGAAGGGTGGAGAAGCAGATGGGCACTTCTCCTGTGTGCCCTGGCCAGGAATCAAACCTGGGACTTCCGCACTCCCAGCCGACGCTCTACCACTGAGCCCACCGGCCAGGGCCCTGAGCTATTTTTAGATCTTGAGGCTGATGTGCTCCAACAGAGCTATTCTCAGTGCCCAGCACCACCTTCGAACCCCTTGAACTGTGGGAGAGGAAGAGAAAGAGAGGGGAGAGATGCAGATGGTCACCTCTCCTGCATGCCCTGACCTGGAATCAAACGCAGGACTTTCATAAACCAAGTTGATGCTCTATCCACTGAGCCACTGGCCAGGTCCAAGGTGTGTGTGTTTTCTCCTCTATCTCTTCCTCTCCCTTCCTAGCCCATCTTGTTACTGCTCGGCAATGCTCATCTCTCTTGGTGTTTTATTTCTGTGGAAGTTGGAAATAATCACTGCAAAAGTGAAGCTTCCCCAATTTACTGTCAGACTCACCAGTGCTTCCATTTCAATGTCCCTGGTTCGTAATTCACATAGGGCTACTCCAGGGGAGGGCTGCACTTCCAGCTAATCTATAATTTATGAGACACAGTTAGCTTCCTTTTACACACACACACACATACACACACACACACAAATATGAGGAAATGCTTTGCATGGGGTCTGTCCCCTGAAAATGGCAGATATGGGCATTACTACTCAACTGCAGTTGGCACCTTTATTTATTAGCTCACTCGGTTTACAGTTTAATAGCAGACCTTTTTTTTTTTTCTTTTGCTGTGCACAGCACTTGCTTAACAAGGAAAAAATCACGTGCTTTTTCTCTGGAGGTGAGTTTCTCCGCCAGGCAAAGATGAAATGAAATGGTGATTTTTAGACAGCAGGAATCAACATCATTGAAATGTTATCATTTTAGTTTTTCTCACTTAATAAATCCCCAAAGGCAACATTTGCCCCCATCATTTCCCTGTTCCTTCCATCGGTACCACCCGAAGCTATCTGTGTAAGGAACATCTCTCTCAGATATCATGTCTGATCATCTCTTTTGTCACAAAGGAATAGTCATTAAGTGACCCTTGGTACATGATACATATTATTGCTCTGTCTAACTTAGGCATACCATGAAAAGAATTGCACATGTGGTCTGTTTCCTCTAGGAGCTTTTAATATAGAGGAATGTAAGAAGCTCAGTCCACCAATTTCTTATGTCCAAATGAAGCCTTCCATGCCAGATAAACCAGGGTGATAGAAAATCGATGTTGGGCCAATGCAAGTCGTGAGAGGATTCATGCATAATGAGTATTTAGATGGTGAGTTAGGGCAGGGTATGTGCTTCAACAAAGATGATCCATACTGTTCATTGTTTCCCCAGCCAGTTCCCTGGGCCAAAAATAACACTAAAAGTTTTTTTCTGGAACAATACTGGTGCCTGATCTCATTTCTTCATTTATACCTCCACCCCATGCCTCTCTCTGTCAAGGGAATGGTAAGTACCGTGAGGCTATCTGGAACACCAGGCTGGGTAGAAGCCCCACCCTGAACCTGGTACCAGCTGCAAGGCTGTGTCACTGTGTAACTGAGAAGTCTAAATGGGTCTTTGTGGTACTGGGGCTTTTAAAGTCATATTTCACATTGCTTGTCCTCTAGAAGCAGTTTCAAATCTGTGTGATTCCAAATTTCTGGTATTTTTGTTCCATTTCATTTTTGTCTTCAAAACAGCTTATTCTTTCTTGACATACCTTGCCAAACACAGCAAGGGAAGATGAACATATGCTAGCATTCTGGCTCTTTCCAACCATTTCCTTGAGATGCACAGGCTCGCCAAGCACTTGGTCCACCTTCCGCGCTAACAAGGGTGACAGTTTTACCAAATGTTTCACTACAGCCGAGCAGGGATTTCCAGCTCACTAGATCTGTTTTCTCACTGCCTACCACAAAACTGTGAAGCTCCAATCAGATAGCTTAGATAATTTTTTTTAAGGCAGCATCTACTTCAAGAACTTGATTTTTGTATTGTTTTGGATAATGATAGCTCCTGAGGCAAACAAATTTCTGCATTAAAAAAAAATTTTAATTGAATATATTAAGGTGACACTAGTTAACATAATTATACAGTTTTCAGGCACCCAGCTCTACAACCCATCTCTGTACACCACATTGTGTGTTCAACGCCTCAGTATAATCTTCATCCATCACCATTTATTTTCCCATACTCTCCTTCACCTTCTCCACTCCTACCAATCACCATACTGTTGTCTGTGTCCATCCTTTTTTGTCCTTTATTTCCACCTTCCATGCCCAACCCCTTTACCCTGACAGTTGTCAGTCTGCTCTCTAAGATTCCCACATTTTAATGGCGTTACAAAATGAAAGTTATTTTTCTTCATATAAATTTCAGTGCTGGTGTTCCTGGGTCACGGGAGGCTGGCTTTCCTCCACATGGTGATGCAGGGATCCAGGCTCCTGGGACTCCACTATGTCCTTGGGCCTCCAAGAGTTTAGCCTCTAGCCAACAGAACAGGGAGAAGTGGGAAGCTTTTGTGAACCTGCCTTGGGGGTGGGGTAATATTACTTAGGCTTCAGTCCCATTTTGCTAGAACTCAGTAAAGCGCTCACTGAAGTGTGAAGAGATCTGTAAATGTGGTCTCTCTCTTGGTAGTCACTTCCTGGTGACAACAGCACACTGCTGAAGGTCAAACAAATTTTGGTGGCAGGAAGCTGCTTCTCTCATATATGGAAAACAAGGCTTGGAGGAAATTATTGAGCTCATTATAGAAGGAAAAATAATAGTACTACTTATGTGTGTTTTATATAATATATAAAACACATATATGTAAGTATTATAGTGATTTTACATTTAATATAATTGAATATAAAATTTTCACTAATATCATCTAAAGGTAGAGTCACTACTCTTTACAGGTGCGAGTTAGATAGCCTGGTTGGAAAGAGCTTGTGTCAAGGAGAAAATCTAGTCTCCGTGAAGAAAATGTTACCAAACCAAAGTCTTACAGTTCAAAAGGGCAAAAGTCAAAATATCAGAATTTAGAGTAAGAAAACTGTTATTGGTTGTGCAGGGCTAGATCTGAGGCCTAATGGTGCCTGAAATCCATCTTGCTCCTTGACAAGGTTAAAAGTTTTTAAGGGGCTAGGGAAACAGGTATGAGGAAGTGCTGGGGCAAGTTTTATTTGAGAATCTTGCATTTGGCTATTTTTATGATAAAGGGCCATCAGCACTGGATCTTCCTAGAAGATGGATCCTTGGCTTCTGAAAGAATTCTGGTGTTCAAATTCTGGTTACATCCCAGTTCTTCGGTTCTGTGTAGGGGGAGGGCAGTGTAGGAGTGGACTGGGTGTGAGGCTTTGGTTCAGGGTGTAGCAGGAAGTCAAAGTTAGTCCTCTCCTCTCTGCATGCCCTGGCTCCATAACTTGTGCTTCTGGTCTGTTGTCTCTGAAAAGCAACTCAATATTGCATGAAACCAGGTAGGGCAATTTTAAGCTGGTTTTGCGGTTACAAACATGCATACCTTCACACACACACACACACACACACACACACACACAGTAACTTAAGAACTTTTTGTAAACAATATGGATCCAATTCATCTTTATGATACTAGGGCTCCTTTAAAAAAAACTTTTGAAATATATGAACCATGAATTTTCTACTCGATTTTTTTATGAGCCTATGTTTTCCCATATGCAGGCCTGATGTCAGTCCTCACTGAAGCATGCCCTATCAGAGTCTTCTCTCATTCTTAGAAGGAGTTGGGAGTGATGCCTGCCCTGAACAGTGTGCTCTTATACTGCTTCAAATTATGGCTCTAAAAAAACCAAAAACTTTGCCTGACCAGACAGTGGCACAGTGGATAGAGCATCAGTCTGGGATGCAGAGGACCCAGGTTTGAAACCCCGAGGTCACTGGCTTGAGCGCAGGCTTGCCAGCTTGAGCATGGGCTTGCTGGCTTGAGCATGGGATCACAGACCATGGTCACTGGCTTGAGCAAGGGGGTCACTGGCTCAGCGGTAGCCCCCCCGTCAAGGCACATATGAGAAAGCAATCAATGAATAACTAAGGTGCTGCAGCGAAGAACTTATGCTTCTCATGTCTTTCTCTTCCTGTCCATCTGTCCCTATCTGTTCCTCTCTCTGTCTCTCTCACTTAAAACAAAACAAAACAAAACAAAAAAAACCCTTTAATCTCTTTTTTTAAAAATGGCTCACAAAAGTATTGTTAATAATGCTTCTCGTTCATCTAATTTCCTGGCAAATTAACATGCTCACATATTACAGGTGCTTCCATGTTCCCGGTTGCTTTAGAAATTTTTGCATTGTAACTACATAATGACAAGTTTATCTACAGAACATGACTATGATTACTCCAGCAGCACTTCCTCCATAGTTTTCACATTAATCATACAGGGAATTGATAATTGCCTGTGGGACTTTTTATCTCTAAGCAAAAAGTGTTTGACTCAATTATGCTTGCATGGTGAGAGATGAAGATATTGCATTTTGATACATAGATCATTGGTGGAATTCAGGGGAGAGAACTATCCCAGGGGAATAAGCTATGAGTGAGCAAGTGTTAAAAAACTTAAAAATTGATAATACTGTTGTTATATCACCTGCGACAGCTTAGAGGTTTAATCCTATTCAATGAAGGAGATGAAAAGGTAAACCTAGTAGTATGTTCCGTAACATTAAGCACCTATCACTCAAATTCTAGAATTTAGCTGGATTTGTAGAAAAACAACATACACCCTCAACAAAGGAGCCCAAACCTGCAGTGTTACCTGGTGATTGGCTCTCTAGAAGGTTAAGCTAAGCTAAAGTAAGTGGCTCAGTGCATACTTATCCTTAGCAAAAAGATAAGCTGCCAGTCTTACTTCAAAAGCCATCAACTATATTCTTTTAAACTTGAAGTTTAAGATTCAGTTTAGAGTCAATAAAGTTGAGCAACTTTAGAGTAACTGATCAGACTTAATACCACAGTAAAGTCCCCTCCACACACTTTTCAAAGGCTGGAGGATTTTTGTGTGTTTGTTTGTATTGATTTAGAATAGAAGACAATTATAAGGTAGAAGAAAGATTAATTTTAGTAGCACTCAGGATGGCTGCTTCTACCCCAAATTATAAGGTCCTCAAATTTTATATTCATTTACAAAATGAAGAGTTTAAGCACAAGAAGGGTTTTTTGTTGTTTTTTTTGTTTGTTTGTTTGTGTTTTTTTTTTACAGAGACAGAGAGAGTCAGAGAGAGGGGTAGACAGGGACAGACAGCAACGGAGAGATGAGAATCACCAATCGTTAGTTTTTCGTTGCACGTTGCAACACTTTAGTTGTTCATTGATTGCTTTCTCATATGTGCCTTGACCGCGGGCCTTCAGCAGACCGAGTAACCCCTTGCTTGAGCCAGCGACCTTGGGTCCAAGCTGGTGAGCTTTGCTCAAACCGGATGAGCCCACACTCAAGCTGGCGACCTCGGGGTCTCGAACCTGGTCTTCCGCATCCCAGTCCGATGCTCTATCCACTGCGCCACCGCCTGGTCAGGCTACAAGAAGTTTTTAAATACAGCTTTCGTATACCTTAATAGTAAAACTCATACTTAATTATATCTATATTTGAATCGTATTTTATCTTCCTCTTCAATATTGGCTCCCTTTCCTGTTTTCCCAAACTTGTCATGAGTGCTTGAAGTTTTCCAGTTAACTCTTGTGGCCCACCAGATTCTCACTGTATAGTACATACGTGTCTGTGTAATTAATTCTTCATCTCTGAGTGAAGGCAGGACCTGTGAATGTGGTGAGGTAGTCTATCATCACTCCTTTTGTTAGGTTATGCTAGATGGCAAATGTGATTACATTGCATTATATATTTTCATCATAGCCTACCGGGGGCGGGGGATAGGGAGTCAGACAGATGTATTCCAGTTGGCCTGGGAGAAACAGATGGCATTCTTGTGACTGCCTTGTGAGGAATATATGCCAAAGGTCCACAGTCAGCCTCTAGGACCCAGCTCAAAGTGGACCCAGATGACAACTAGCAAGAAAGTGGGTACCTCAGTCCTAATGGACAGGGAATGCATCCAACCATGGCCAGCAAGCTAGGATGATCATACATTTTTGTTGTTCGTGATCATTTGTTATGCAGCAATAGAAAACTAATACGAGTATATATAAAATTTCAAATTAATGTCCAATTTATTCTTCTATTTTATCTTATATTCCTGCATTTTTACAAAAGATATTTATTAAGTAGCTACAGTATGACAGATGGTGCACTAGGTACCAATGATATGACTCAGTCCCTGAGCTTGAAGTGTTGAAGACTAGTAGAGATAATAGGTAGACACTAAACAAAATCTGTTAAGAAAGTATCACATGTGCTCGAAAAGTAGCTCAAAGCTTGCATAGCCAGGGTACCTATGGGATAAGAGGACACAGAAAAATTCTGTTATGAAATGCAACTTGAATAAGTATTGTTCAGGTAGGAAGGAGAGGGACAAGTGTTCCAAACAGAGAAGCTCTATGACCTATCGCACCAAGATGCTTTTCTAGGCATCTTGGAAGTATGTAAGTGAAAAGGGCAGGACTGCAGTGTAAGCAATGGAAAGAGAGATGAGTTTAGAGATAGACATAAATAGAAAGAGAGAGATCTACTATTCAGAGTACGGTTCAGTGGGTACCAACAGGTATATCACCTGGGAACTTGTTAGAACCCAGACTTGTAGGCTCTACCTACAGTCAACCAAATCAGGGTCTATGCTTTAACCATATCCTCAGGTGATTCACGGGCACTTCCATGCTTTGGAGAGTCTTGATGCTGGCATGTCTGAACTCTACTATCTTTTAAATAAAGGATATATTGATGTTTTAAGGTGGGTATTAACACAGATCTATCTTTCAGAAAAAGCATTGGAAGAAGTGGAAAAGGATGATTAGAG
Organism: Saccopteryx bilineata; assembly: GCF_036850765.1. Classification (NCBI taxonomy): domain Eukaryota; kingdom Metazoa; phylum Chordata; class Mammalia; order Chiroptera; family Emballonuridae; genus Saccopteryx; species Saccopteryx bilineata. The sequence goes on from NC_089491.1 coordinate 241,644,142, forward strand.
GAGTATGAGACAGAAAGCAGAGAAACCAATTAGGACATTTTTTAAAATTTGTTTTTGTTTTTAAGTGAGAAAAGGGGTGGCAGAGAGACAGACTCCCACATGCACCCAGACCGGGATGCATTTGGCAACCCTTGTCTGGGGCCAATGCTTGAATCAACAAAGCTATTCTCAGTGCCCAGGACCCATGCTTGTACCAGTCGAGCCTCTGGTTGTGAGAGGTGAAGAGAAGGAGAGAAAGGAAGAAGAGCAGATGGTTGCTTCTCATGTGTGCCCTGACCGAGGACCGAACCCGGGACGTCTGCATGCCGGCTGACACTCTATTCCTTGAGCAACCCAGCCAGGGCCTAGAAAATTATTTTAATAGTCCAGACAAAAAAAAAAAACAATTTAGGAACCATGGACATGGAAAGGAGTTGATAAGTAAGACAGATTAAAAAAAGCAAAATATCTAAAATACTGAACAACAGACTAGATGAGCCTACCAGGGGGCACTGAATTATTTAAAATGAACCTCAAATGATTGGCTAAAATGATGATGTAGAAGGAGTGGTCATTTTCAAATATAGAAAACAGGTTAAATAATGAGTTTCAATTTGGACATGATGAATTTGAGACACCTGTGAGACTAGGCTGAGGGCATTTAGCAGGAGGTGAGTGTATGGGTCTAGGGACACCCACTAGGAAAGTCTGGGTCACTAATTTGAACATCAGGGATTTGCAAGATCCAAAGTCATGAGAGTCAGTGAATGCTTCCAAGCTGTTGATTCCAATTCAATCTTCTAAAATTTTTAAGACCTCTGTTTCCAACATTTCCACTGGTATTTGAATTTTTCTCTTCCAACTTATGAAAAGAATACTTAGGAAAACACATACATGTATCCAACATTAAAAGGCTTAAAATGAGCTAGCACATCAAGCATCCCTTTAGATTGTGGTGTAAGAGGATTCTGACTGCTCTGAGTGGGAAGTGATGTTGGCATGGAGGAAAATACACTTACCTATCAATTTCTATATACCTTTGCCCTCACAGAAAAGTACAAAGCATGGAGTAATAACCAGAAGAGACTTGTGAAATGATTTAGTAGTCTCTCTGTTGTGCTTTCAAGATGAATATCATTACACTTAAGATGTAAGGGAGGAAATACAATTTTTAAAAATGTGTACAGAAAACAGAATGCCACTTTAGAAAGAGTATCTTATATGAAATTTCCATAAAAGAAAGAACAAGAAGTCACTAGCTCTGAGGAAAAAAGTGGTAAAATAGAAAATAAGATGATGAGACAGCAGACTGAATAAAAAATAGGGTTCCACTATATCAAGAAATACTTGAGGAAACTAAAATTCAAGAGGCGAAGTATAGGAAACAAATAGCAACTTAAAATTTAATTGGTGATGCAGAGAGTACATTTGAGATTATTTTTCAGAAGTATAGATGAAAAACAGAAATAAAAGAAAGCAGCAAAAATAAAAATATTAACTTACAGAGATAAAATATTTAGCAAACACAAGGTGAAATAAATTTTAAAAATCACATAGGGTATAGGAATTCAATTTAAACATACAGTGTGTCCGTAAAGTCATGGTGCACTTTTGACCAGTCACAGGAAAGCAACAAAAGATGATAGAAATGTGAAATCTGCTCCAAATGAAAGGAAAATTTGCCCAGTTTCATACTTATTCAGTGCAGTTCGATGTGGGCTCACGCACAGATTTTTTAGGGCTCCTTAGGTAGCTATCCTGTATAGCCTCTACAGACTCATCACTGACTGATGGCCTAACTGGGCTCTACCAGAACGGGGTTTCTCCACCAAACTGCCGGTTTCCTTCAACTGCTTATCCCACCGAGTAATGTTATTCCTATGTAGTGGCACTTCGTTATAAACGCACCAATATTCACGTTGCACTTTGGTCATGGATTCGAATTTAGGGAGCCACAGAACACACTGAACTTTCCTCTGTACTGTCCACATCTCAACTGGCATGGCCATGGGCTGCTCCGCTGTATACACGGTGTTACATCATCATCTGTGCATGCGCACATGCTGCCACATCATCCTAGAGAAACTAGGAGGGTTTTCCTTTTATTTGGTGCAGATTTCACATTTCTATCGTCTTTTGTTGCTTTCCTGTGACTGGTCAAAAGTGCACCATGACTTTACGGACACACTGTATTATGCATTACTTTATAATTATGCCAATACCATATTGGTTGGATGATTCTCCCTTTGTATCATAGTCTGAAATAAGGAGGTGTGATGCCTGCAGGTTGTTCTTTCTCAAGAATGTTTTGGCCATTTGAGGTCTTTTTGTGACTCTATCCAAATTTTAAGATTTTTTTTCTATTTCCGTGAACAATGCCATTGTAATTTTGATAGGGATTACATTGAATTTATAGATGGCTTTGGGTAGTATGAACATTTTAGCAATATTAGTGCTTTATATCCATGAATAGAAATATCTCTTCACTTAATTTTGTCTTTTTTATTTTTTTTTGTATAAATATCTTACAGTTTTTTGTGTAAAGATCCTTTAGTTTCTTGGTTAAATTTATTTATAAGTATTTTATTGTTTTAGATTTTATTATAGGATTTTAACTAAACTTTTTTCTTCTTTTTATTTCAAATAGTTTATTGTTATATAGAAATAATTTTTGTATCCTGAAACTCCTCTGGGTTTGTTTAATGGGCTTAACAGTTTTTGGTTAACAGATTTTTAAATTTTTTATATATACAGAATTATATTACTTTCTGATTTAATGCCTTGTATTTTTTTTTCTTTTTCTTTTTTTTTTTGAGGTCCAAACAATATTTTTTTTATTAAATTTAATGCAGTGACATTGATAAATCAGGGTACATATGTTGAGAGAAAATATCTCTAGATTATTTTGACATTTGATTGTGCTGTATACCCCTCCCCCAAAGTTAAATTGTCTTCTGTCATCTTCTATCTGGTTTTCTTTGTGCCCCTCCCCTCCCCTAACCCCTCTCTCCTTCTTCACCCCCTCCCCCCTCCCCCAACCTCCTGCCCCTGTTGCCATCACATTCTTGTTCATGTCTCTGAGTCTCATTTTTATGTCCCTTCTATGTATGGATTCATCTTAGTTTTTTTTTTTCTGATTTACTTATTTCACTCCGTATAATGTTGTCAAGGTCCATCCATGTTATTGTAAATGATCCGATGTCATCATTTCTTATGGCTGAGTAGTATTCCATAGTATATATGTACCAAAGCTTTTTAATCCACTCGTCCTCTGATGGACACTTGGGCTGTTTCCAGATCTTCGCTATTGTGAACAATGCTGCCACAAACATGCGGGTGCATTTCTCCTTTTGGAGCTGTTCTATGGTGTCCTTGGGGTATATTCCTAAAAGTGGGATAGCTGGGTCAAAAGGCAGTTCGATTTTCAGATTTTTGAGGAATCTCCATACTGTTTTCCACAGTGGCTGCACCAGTCTGCATTCCCACCAGCAGTGCAGGAGGGTTCCCTTTTCTCCACATCCTCGCCAGCACTTATTCTGTGTTGTTTTGTTGATAAGCGCCATTCTGACTGGTGTGAGGTGATATCTCATTGTGGTTTTAATTTGCATTTCTCTAATGATTAGTGATGTTGAGCATTTTTTCATATGCCTATTGGCCATCTGTATGTCCTCTTTGGAGAAGTGTCTATTCATCTCTTTTGCCCATTTTTGGATTGGGTTGTTTGTTTTCCTGGTGTTGAGTTATACAAGTTCTTTATAAATTTTGGTTATTAACCCCTTATCAGACGTATTGTCAAATATATTCTCCTATTGTGTAGTTTGTCTTTTTATTCTGTTCTTGTTGTCTTTAGCTGTGCAAAAGCTTTTTAGTTTGATATAGTCCCATTTGTTTATCCTGTCTTTTATTTCACTTCCTCGTGGGGATAAATCAGCAAATATATTGCTCCGAGAGATGTTGGAAAGCTTACTGCCTATGTTTTCTTCTAAGATGCTTATGGTTTCACGACCTACATTTAAGTCTTTTATCCATTTTGAGTTTATTTTTGTGAGTGGTGTAAGCTGGTGATCTAGTTTCATTTTTTTGCAGGTAGCTGTCCAATTTTCCCAACACCATTTGTTAAAGAGGCTGTCTTTACTCCATTGTATTTCCTTACCTCCTTTGTCAAATATCAGTTGTCCATAGAACTGTGGGTTTATTTCTGGGTTCTCTGTTCTGTTCCATTGATCTATATGCCTGTTCTTATGCCAGTACCAGGCTGTTTTGAGTACAACGGCCTTGTAGTATAACTTGATATCAGGAAGTGTGATACCTCCCACTTTATTCTTCTTTTTTAAGATTGCTGAGGCTATTCGTGTTCTCTTTTGGTTCCATATAAATTTTTGGAATATGTGTTCTATATCTTTGAAGTATGTCATTGGTATTTTAATTGGTATTGCATTGAATTTATAGATTGCTTTGCGTAATATAGACATTTTAATGATGTTTATTCTTCCTAACCATGAGCACGGTATATGCTTCCACTTGTTTGTATCTTCCTTGATTTCTTTTATCAACGCTTTGTAATTTTCCGAGTACAAGTCTTTAGTCTCCTTGGTTAAGTTTACTCCTAGGTACTTTATTTTTTTGGTTGTAATTGTGAAGGGGATTGTTTCCTTAATTTCTCTTTCTGACTGTTCATTGTTGGTGTGTAAAAATGCTTCTGATTTCTGAGTATTGATTTTATATCCTGCCACTTTGCTGAATTTATTTATCAGGTCCAGTAGTTTTTTGACTGAGACTTTAGGGTTTTCTATATACAATATCATATCATCTGCAAATAATGATAGTTTTACTTCTTCTTTCCCAACTTGAATGCCTTTTATTTCTTCTTCTTGTCTGATTCCTGTGGCTAGGACTTCCAGGACTATGTTAAATAAGAGTGGTGAAAGGGGGCACCCCTGCCTTGTTCCTGATCTTAAGGGGATTGCTTTTAATTTTTGCCCATTGAGTATGATGTTGGCTGTGGGTTTCTCATAGATGGCTTTTATCATGTTGAGGTATGTTCCCTGTATTCCCACTTTGCTGAGAGTTTTGATCATGAATGGGTGCTGGATTTTATCAAATGCTTTTTCTGCATCTATTGAAATTATCATATGGTTTTTCTCCTTCTTTTTGTTTATGTGATGAATCACATTGATTGATTTACGAATATTGTACCAGCCTTGCCTCCCCAGAATAAATCCCACTTGATCATGGTGTATGATTTTTTCCATATATTGTTGGATCCGGTTTGCTAATATTTTGTTGAGGATTTTAGCATCTATATTCATCAGAGATATTGGCCTATAATTTTCTTTCTTTGTGTTGTCTTTGCCTGGTTTTGGAATCAGAATTATGCTCGCCTCATAAAAGGAGCTTGGAAGTCTTCCTTCCTCTTGAATTTTTTGAAATAGTTTGAGAAGGATAGGAGTTAGTTCTTCTTTGAATATTTGGTAGAATTCCGTTGTGAAGCCATCGCGCCCCGGACTTTTCTTTGTTGGGAGTTTTTTGATAACTGTTTCGATCTCATTTGGTGTAATCGGTCTGTTTAGGTTTTCTGATTCTTCCAGATTGATTTTTGGAAGATTGTATGTTTCAAGGAATTTGTCCATTTCATCTAGGTTGTCTAGTTTTTTGGCATACAGTTCTTCATAGTATTTTCTTACAATATTTTGTATTTCTGTTGTGTCAGTTGTTATTTCTCCTCTCTCACTTCTAATTTTATTTATTTGAGTCCTCTCTCTCTTTTTCTTGGTGAGTCTACTTAAAGGTTCATCAATCTTGTTTACCTTATCAAAGAACCAGCTCCTAGTTTCATTGATTCTCTGTATTGTTTCTTTAGCCTCTATGTCATTTATTTCTGCTCTGATCTTTATTATTTCCTTCCTTCTACTACATTTGGGCTTTACTTGCTGTTCTTTTTCTAATTCTTTTAGATGCAGGGTTAAGTTGTTTATTTGAGCTTTTTCTAGCTTCTGAAAGTGTGCCTGTAGTGCTATGAACTTCCCTCTCAGCACTGCTTTCACTGTGTCCCATAAATTTTGAGTTGTTGTATGCTCATTGTCATTTGTTTCTAGGAATTTTTTTTATTTCTTCTTTGATCTCATTCTTAATCCATTCATTATTTAGCACCCTGCTATTTAGTTTCCATGTGTTTGAGAATTTTTGAGCTTTTCTGCTGTGATTCATTTCTAGTTTCATGCCATTGTGATCGGAGAAGGTGCTTATTATGATTTCAATCTTCTTAAATTTGTTGAGAGCACTTTTGTGCCCTAACATGTGGTCTATCCTAGAGAATGTACCATGAGCACTTGAAAAGAATGTATATTCTGCTGCTTTAGGGTGAAAGGTTCTGAAGATATCTATTAAATCGAGTTGATCTATTGTTTCCAATAAGTCTGCTGTTTCTTTGTTAATTTTCTTTCTTGAGGATCTATCTAGTGATGTTAGTGGGGTATTGAAATCCCCTACTATTATAGTATTGCTGTTGATCTCACCCTTTAAATCCATCAAAGTCTGTTTTATATATTTGGGTGCTCCTATATTAGGTGCATAGATATTTATAATAGTTATATCTTCCTGTTGGATTTCTCCCTTTATCATTATGTAGTGGCCTTCTTTATCTCTTACTATATCCTTTGTTTTAAAGTCCAATTTGTCTGATATAAGTATTGCTACCCCAGCTTTTTTTTCATTTCTGTTTGCATGAAATGTTTTTTTCCATCCTTTTATCTTCAATCTATGTGTGTCTTTTGTTCTAAGGTGTGTCTCTTGTAGACAGCATATGTATGGGTCTTGTTTTCTTATCCACGCAGCTACCCTATGTCTTTTGATTGGATCATTTAATCCATTTACATTTAAGGTTATTATTGATATGTAGTTGTTTATTGCCATTTTCTTCTTTAAAGGTGTATTCCTTTTTTTGCTATATTCTTTTCCAACTTTGATCTGTTTACAACAGGCCCCTTAACATTTCTTGCAGCGTTGGTTTGGTTGTAATGAATTCCTTGAGTTGTTTTTTGTCTGGGAAGCTTTTTATTTCTCCTTCGATTTTAAACGATAGCCTTGCTGGATAAAGTAGTCTTGGTTGTAGGTTCTTGTTCTGCATTACTTTGAATATTTCTTGCCATTCCCTTCTGACCTCAAGTGTTTCTGTTGAGAAGTCGGATGTCATCCTTATGGGGGCTCCTTTGTAGGTGATAACTTTTTTTTCTCTTGCAGCTTTTAATATTTTCTCTTTATCGCTTAGCTTTGGTATTTTAATTATGATGTGTCTTGGTGTAGGTTTCTTTGGGTTTCTCTTTAATGGAGTTCTCTGTGCTTCTTGGACTTGTAAGAGTTTCTCTTGCATTAATTTAGGGAAGTTTTCAGTTATGATATGATTGAACAAAGTCTCTATCCCTTGTTCTTTTTCTTCTTCTTCAGGAACCCCTATGATGCGGATGTTATTTCTCTTCATGTTGTCACAGAGCTCTCTAAGTGTTTCCTCTGACTTTTTGAGTCTCTTTTCTCTTTTCTTCTCTGCTTTCATGCCTTCATTCCAGTTGTCCTCCAACTCGCTGATTCGATCCTCTGCTGTATCCATCCTGTTTTTAATTTCTTCCATTGTGGTCTTCATTTCTGATATTGTATTTGTCATCTCTGACTGATTCTTTTTTAATATTTCAATATCCTTTTTTATACTTGCTATTTCTTTATTTAGGTTTTCAAACTGCCCCTCCATTGTTGTTCTAAGATCCCTAAGCATCCTTACAATTATTATTTTGAATTCCGCATCTGGAAGTTTGATTATTTCCATATCACTCAGCTCATCTCTCAAGGGTGTCTCTTGTGGTTTCATTTGGGTTGCACTCCTTTGTCTTCTCATAATGGTGTTTTATTTGTAGAGTTGCTTGAGTCTAGGCTTGGTGTTTTCTGCCTCCTGTTTTCAGTTGTGTTATTTCTAGGTCTTCTTGGGTTGGTATCAGCTATTATTTGTAATCCACTTTTGGATCTGGGCAGCTTTGAAGTCTTGATTTGTTTGTTTTCTTAACAGGTGATAGTCTTGTTAACTGATCTCAGCAGGGGGCTTCCTTGAAACTGTAACCAGGAATGCTGTGGGTGTAACCTGAGACGCTGAAGGTCTGTTCCACCAACTAATCTCACTGGGGCAGGGTTTTTTCTCAGCTTCAGTAGGGGGAGGTGTATCTCAGATCTCCATGGAGACCTGAGTTACTGCCCCTCCTCCCCACTTCTTGTTTTCAGCTGTGTCTTGTTGCGCTGATTGGAGCTGGATAGATGTCCGGAGATCTCTGATCCGGAAGCACTTCAGCTCTGTTTTGTGAAAGGTTCAGTCCCTCCCCCAGCTATGGCTGCCTCCAGCACGAATGAGTCAGCTTTTTTATTTCGTTTCTTGCATACCTTAGCCCCTCACAGTCTGTCCCTCTCCTTGTCCTTTCCACTTCCGAGATAAGCTGGTCTTTTCAACCCACCTTGCTCCCTGGTCACCAGGTAAGTGGCTGTGAGCAGTAGTTTCTGCTCTTTTTCCTCTGTGAAATCCTCTCTGGGCTCTCAGCCTCACCCCTCCCCCTGCCGTTCCTGTAAGCAGAGGAGATTCAGGCACTTCTTACCAGGTTTATTGTGGCTTCCTCTTTGCTCCTTGGTTTTTGAGAGCTGTTCTTGCAGTTCAGTGTTGGTTTTTCATGCTGATTTTTCCTAAATTGATTTGTATTCCAGTTTGGTGTTGAGAGCTGGGCGTCTGTGTGTCCGCCTACTCCACTGCCATCTTCAAAAGCCTGTATATTTTTTTCTTATCTAATTGCTATGGTTTGGACTTCTTATATTATGTTGAATAGGAGTAGTGACAGTAGGCACCCTTGTCTTTTTTCTTATTTTAGAAGAAAAGTTTTCAACTTTCCACCATTAAATATGATGTAATTTATTTTGTAACTACCAATTAGTACTTCTTAATCCCTTTACCTTTTTCAACCGGCCTCCCAAACACTCTTTCTATCTGACAATCATTAGTTTGTTCTCTGTATTTGTTCCTGTTTTGTCCATTTATTTTTCTTTTTAGATTCCACATATAAGTGAAATCATATGGTCTTGTCTTTCTTTCTCTGTCTGATTTGTTTCACTCAGCATAATACCCTCTAGGCCTATCTATGTTTTTTGTAAGTGGTAAGATTTTATTCTCTTCTATGGCTCTTGTAATATGCCATTGTATATATTTATTACCTGTTCTTTATTCATTTATCATTTGATTGGACATTTAATCCATTTACATTTAAAGTGATCATTGGTAGGTATGTAGATATTGCCATTTTACTGTTTCCTAATTTTTTCATAGTTCTTCTCTGTTTCTTTCTTATTCTCCTGTTCTCGTCTCTTGTATGTTGATGATTTTCTGTAGTACTGTCTTTAGATCCCTTTCTCTTATTTTGTGTGTATTTCCTGTAGGTTTTTGCTTTGTGGTTACCATGTGCTTTATATACAGCGACTTTGTTTATAACAATCTACTTTAAGCCAGATGATCACTTACGTTTGAACACATTCTAAAATCACTATCATTTTTTTTCATTAATTTTTACTTCTTTTGTGTGTATATTTGTGTGTATCCCTTAATTTGCAATTGGAATTACATGTGATCTTCCAACTTTTGCCTTTTAACCATTGTACTAGCTTTGGTGGTAGTTGATCTACTTCTTTTATCTGTTTGCCTTTGTCAGTGAGAATTCTTTTCTATGACATTTTTTTATTCATATTAAAAATTTTTTTTTTCTTCTTTACTCTTTCTTGCAGTACTGCTCTGGTAGTGATGAATTCCTTCAGCTCTTTCTTATCTGGGAAGCTCTTTATTTTTTTCTACTATTCTATTTATTTATTTTTTTTTTTTTGCATTTTCTTTTCTGAAGCTGGAAACAGGGAGAGACAGTCAGACAGACTCCCGCATGCACCCGACCGGGATCCACCCGGCACGCCCACCATGTAGCGATGCTCTGCCCACCAGGGGGCGATGCTCAGCCCATCTTGGGCATCGCCATGTTGCGACCAGAGCCACTCTAGTGCCTGGGGCAGAGGCCACAGAGCCATCCCCAGCGCCCGGGCCATCTTTGCTCCATTGGAGCCTTGGCTGCAGGAGGGGAAGAGAGAGACAGAGAGGAAGGCGCGGTGGAGGGGTGGAGAAGCAAATGAGCGCTTCTCCTATGTGCCCTGGCCGGGAATCGAACCCCGGTCCTCCGCACGCTAGGCCAACGCTCTACCGCTGAGCCAACCGGCCGGGGCGTTTTCTACTATTCTAAAAGATTGCCTTGCTGACTAGAGAAATCTTGGTCATAAGTTCTTGATTTTCATCATGTCAGATATTTTATACTAATCCCTTTTGGCCTACAAAGTTCCTATTGAGAAATCGACTGACAGTCTTATGAGAGTTTCCTTAAAGATCATTAACTGCTTTCCTTTTGCTGCTTTTAAGATGCTCTCTTTGTTTTTAACCTTTGGCGTTTTAATGATGTGTCTTGGTGTGGGCCTCCTTGGGTTCATCTTGTTTGGGATGCTCTGTATTTCCTGAGCTAGTATGTTTATTTCCTTTGCCCAGTTAGGAAAGTTTTTAGTCATTATTTCTTTAACTAAGTTTTCAACTCTTTTCTCCCTCTTTCTTCTCCTTTTAGTAGCCCTGTCATGTGGAAGCTATATTGTCCCAGAGGTCTTTAAACGATCCTATTTTTTATTTTGCTGCTCAGATTGGGGCTTTTTTTTTTTTTTTTTTTTTGCTTCTTTGTCTTCCAGATTGCTGATGTAACCTCAACTTCATTCCATCTGTTGTTGGTTCTATTTAATATATTTTTCACTTCAGTTATTATATATATATTTTTTCATTTTTCTGAAGTTGGAAACGGGAGGCAGTCAGACAGACTCCCGCATGCGCCGGACCGGGATCCACCCGGCATGCCCACCAAGGGGTGATGCTCTGCCCATCTGGGGTGTGTTGCATCCAGAGCCATTCTAGCGCCCGAGGCAGAGGCCACAGAGCCATCCCCAGTGCCTGGGCCATCTTTGCTCCAATGGAGCCTCGACTGCAGGAGGGGAAGAGAGAGACAGAGAGGAAGGAGAGGGGGAGGGGTGGAGAAGCAGATGGGCACCTCTCCTGTGTGCCCTGGCTGGGAATCGAACCCGGACTCCTGCACACCAGGCCGATGCTCTACCGCTGAGCCAACCAGCCAGGGCCAGTTATTATATTTTTAATTTTTGACTGGTTCTTTTTATGTTTTCTATTTCTTTCTTATGTTTCCTATCTCTTTGTTAAATTTCTCACTACAATTATTGATTCATCTCCTGAGTTCACTGAGCATGCTTACAACCATTGATTTGAACTCTGTGTCTGGTAGATTGCTTGGCTCCATTTTGTTAAGTTCTTTTGTTAGAACTTTGTCCTGTCCTTTCATTTGGAGTATGTTTCTTTGTGTCTTCATTTGGCACCCTCTCTCTGTTTGTTTGTATATATTAGGTAGAGCTGCTATGTCTCTCAGTATTGGCAGAGTGGTCTATGTAATAGGTATCCTGTGGAGCCCAATGGTGCATTCTTCCTGGTCACCTGAGACAGTGCTCCAGGACTGTTCCTTGTGTGGGTTGTGCATGCTCTTTTGTAGTGGTTGATCCTTGATTATTGTTAGCATGTCAGTGGCTGAGACTGACCCTTAGGCTGACTGGCTGTGAGCACTGACCATGACCACAGTAGAGAAGCTGTTGTATGGGGCCTGACCACATGGAGCAGGATTTGCTTTAATGAGACTCTGGTGCCTGCTGAGTCCATGCTTGAGGTGTGTCATTTTGTGGTGCTAACTGGGTGTTGCTCTGGTGTATTCTTAAGCTCATCACTAAGTATTTTGATTCTGGGACTTTTTGACTGGGGCTTCAGTGCAGACTAAGATCAACCATTGCCTGTTCTGCCAGGGGCCATCTAGTAGGAACTATAAAGTGATCTGTAGTTGGTAGCTACCTGAGCTGGGCTTGAAGGCATCTGGGAGTGTTTATATTGTGATCCAAGGTGGCTACCACTAGCTCTTGGCTTGGGGCTCCTTAGCAAGAGGTAGAGGGCATACCCATAACAGCCACTGCTTGTTTGGGTTTTGTGAACCTTTGATAGATTTTAGAGAAGTCTGCAACATAGGCACCAAACCAACCACTTGTATGGATTAGCCTCTGAAAATGATTCAAGCCTTGTTTATAAATTGGTCAAGATCTCAGAGAATAATCAGGGCCAGATGAGAGAGGATGTTAGGCAGGATGATCGAGACTCAAACCTGGTACTTACCTGTACCTATAGGCTGTGTGTGGGGAGAAAATAACAAAGGAACAATGGTGCCTATCAGCACTTTTGCTTCCCAGTCCTTGCTCTGAAGTCAGACAATTCAGTTCCTCCCTGAATGTCCCTGCTACTCTCCAAGCCACTAGCCTGTTTCCGGAGTTTAGGACAAGTTTTTGTGAGCAGGGAGTCTGTGCTTGGGCACTTTAGGCAGACACCTGGGTCTCCAGCAGCCCTCTGTCTCACCTGGGCTGAACCCTGATTATTTGCATAGTCAGCTATTGTGGGGACTACTCTTCCCAGCACTGATGCTCCAGGTTGGGGAGTTCAGTGTGGGGCTGGGATCCCTCACTCCTCTGTGTGGACCTCTACAACTGAGTTCCCCCCCCCCCATTCACAACTGCCACCTGTTAGTATAAGACTAGCTTGTCTTGCGTATCTATCCCTCCTACTTCTTAATATCTTTAATTATAGGAGTTCTGTTCAGCTAGTATTCAGGTGGGTCTCAAGGGTGATTATTCTATAATTTAGTTGTAATTTTGCTATGATACTGGGAGGAGGCGAGCACAGCATTTTCTTACTTGTCATCTTGATGGGAAGTCTCATTGGTATCAATTCTTCAAGTGTTTGGTAGAATTCACCTGCAAAGCCACCTGGTCCGGAGCTTTTGTTTGTTGTAAGGTTTTTGGTTAGTGATAAAATCCCCTTACTTGTCATTGTTCTGTCCATATTTCTATTCCTTGGTGATTTATGCTTGGTAAGTAGTAAGTTTCTAGAATTGTATCTATTTTTCTAAGTTGTTAAATGTATTGGCATAGAATTGTTCATAATAGCCTTTTATAATCTTTTGTATTTCTATGGTATCTGTCTCTATTTTATTTCTAATTTAATTTGTGTTATCTCTTTTACTCTTGGTAATTTATAATAAAGGTTTGTCAATTCTTGACTTAAAATATATTGTGTATGATGTAAGTATAGCTACTTCTGCTCTCTTTTGGTTTCTATTTGTATGAACTCTTTTCCCGTCCCTTCTCCTTGAGCCTATAAATTTAACAAGGTTGAAATAGGATCAATGTCCAGATTCAAGTTTATATATTAGCAGTGAATTGGTAAATTCTATTTTTAAAAATTACATTTCGGGTAGCATCAGAAAACATGAACTACTTAGGTGTGAATTTCTAAAAATATGTATAAGATTTGTTCATTGGAAACTACAAAATATTGCTGAGAAAAAATAAAGTAAATCTAAAGAGAAGATATACCATATCAATGAATTGAAAGACAATACTTTTAGATGCCAATAGTTCTCAAATTATAGGCTCAACAAAATTCAAATTAAAATCTTAGCATATTTTTTATGAAAATTGACAAGATGAGTTTGACTGATTTTCAAGAAAGATGCCATGGAAATTAGGTAGAACAAAGGTTTGCCTTTTCAATGTATATTAGCAAAAATTGGTCTCAATGTGAAAAATAAATTAAATATTTATCCTTATGTCATACACAAAAATCAACTCAAAAAGCATCATAAATCTAAATATAAGAGCAAAAACTATAAAATCTCTAGAGAAAAGTAGGACATCTTTGTGACCCTCAGATAGGTAAATATACCTTAGCTCTAATACAAAAAGCACAAACTGAAAGAATAAAAAAGCTAACAGATAGAATTTATAAAAATATAACTCTTTTACTGTTGGACAGTTTCACAAAATGGCAAGGCAAGCCATAAAATGAAAGAAAATATCCTGATCACGTGGAACTGACAAATGAAATATCCATAATCTATATAAACTGATCTTACAACTCAATAGTAGGAGGTCAAATAACACCATGATTTTTCTCTTCACTATGATGTTCTTAATGGAAAATGTTTAACCTCATTCACAAAAGGATATTATAAAATATCAATCATTATAAGAAAATATGTTCAACATCAAGCAGGTCATCAATCAAATGCTATTGAAAACTATGATGATACCACTTCTCTCTTTCTAGAATAGATAAATTTAAAAAGACAGTTTCAATGACTATGTGGGTACAAGTAGAACTCAGACATATTGCTGGTAGGTATGTAAAATTGTATAATTACTTTGGAAAATAATTTGGTAGTTTGTTATAAAATTAATTATACACTTAGTATATAATCTATCAATCCCTAGGCACTTACCTAAGATAAATAAAAGTGTGTCCACACAAAGACTTGCACATATTCTCATAGCAGTTTCATTCAAAATATTCAAACACTGGAAAAATTAGTAATAATCCAAATGCCAATCAAGTAGTGAACGGATAAAAAGTTTTGCATTATAGCCATAAACTGGAATTCTATTGAGTAATAAAAAGGAACACCTGATACACAAAATATATATATTGAATGAATCCAAAAACATTGAGCTCAGGCTATGAAGCTAGACACAGAGGAGAACACATTATTTTATTCCAATCATAAGAAGTTCTAGAAAGGGCAAAACCAAAGTACAGTGAAAGAAAAGGAGAGCTGAGTTGCCTGGGGCACAGGTCAGGAGAAAGGTGAAGGAAAAGTTTGTGAAATGAATTGGAGAGAGACAAGAGCTAATTTGAGGAGGTTTGGGAAATACTCTATCACTTTATTATGGTGGTAGTTACTGTGTTTCCCCATGTATAAGACGCTCCCATGTATGAGACACACCTTAATTTTGGGGCCCGAAATTTGAAAAAAAAAGTATTATATAAAGTTACTGAACTCAAGTTTTATTCATCATAAAATTCATACAACTTCTCATCACTGTCAAAACTTTCATCCATTAGCTTGTCCTTATCAGTGTCTGATGACACATCACTGTCTTCATATATTGCTTCGTCCTCAGTTCCATCTATGGCATTTGAAATGCCACAACCACTGTATAAGATGCACCCCAAATTTTTTGAAAAAGGGTGCATGTTATACATGGAACAATACAGCATGGGTATAAATAATCGCCAAAACTCACTGAACTGTATATTTTCAATGGTTACCTTTTATTAATGGTTGCAAAATATAATTAAATAAAGAATGAGAGTGAGTTTACAAATGGTTTTAAATTTTTCTTTTGATCTTGCTCTATTTTCCAAATTATTTGAATTGTATATATTAATATTTACATAAAAAGTAAACGAATTAAGGGATAATTTTTTTTCATTGGTATTGCTCTTACAGTAGATCTTATGTGAATATTTTCTGCAAGCAACCTAGTCAACTCTGCCTAGTATAATCTGGATTTATAAGCCTGCAACCCTTTAAATCTTACTAGGCCCTGGCCAGTTGGGTCAGTAGTAGAGTGTCCAGTGTATGGAAGTCCAGGGTTCAATTCACAGTCAGGGCACACAGAAGTAACCATCTGCTACTCCACCTTTCCTGCTCCATTCTCTCTCTCCTTCTCTCTCTTCCCCTACCACAGCCATGACTCAATTGGTTCATGTGCACCGGCCGGCACTAAGGATGGCTTCATGGAACCTTTGCCGCAGGTGCTAAATATAATTTGGTTGTGAGTATGGCCTCAGATGGGCAGAGCACTGGTCCTAGACAGGGGTTGCTGGGTGGATCCCGGATAGGGCACATACAGGAGTCAGTCTCTCTATCTCACCTCCTCTCACTTGGAAAAGGAGAAAAAAAAATAAGTAAAAATAAATTTTCTTTTTTCTTTTTTTTGTATTTTTTCTGAAGCTGGAAACGGGGAGAGACAGCCTTCCGCATGCGCGTGACCGGGATCCACCCGGCACGCCCACCAATGGAGCTCCAATGGAGCCTTGGCTGCAGGAGGGGAAGAGAGAGACAGAGAGGAAGGAGGGGTTGGGGGTGGAGAAGCAAATGGGCGCTTCTCCTATGTGCCCTGGCCGGGAATCGAACCCGGGTCTCCCGCACGCCAGGCCGACGCTCTACCACTGAGCCAACCGGCCAGGGCCTAAATTTTCTTAATGTATATACATTTGTAGGTTTACTTTTACCATAAGACACACTGGGTTCGTTATTAACAACAACAACAACAAAAATACTAGCAGGAGACAATTAGCCTTTGCTTTGGAATCAAGAGTTACAATATTCTTCTTCCATCTTGCTGGAGCTGACCTTACATTTCTCTTGTCTTGTTATTAAGAGCATAGGCAGTGGCAGTGGGAACCAGTCAAGTCAACCATGCACAGAAAGAGAGCAGCTGACCCGTGGTGAGGTCAAAACCAGACCAAAAACAGAAATCAAGATTATATGAATTTTAACAAGTAAAACGTAATGTGAAATGAGACAAAAACAAAACAAAAACATAAGGTCTGAAATAGTCTCAAAAAGGAGACAGTTGATACTTCTAGGTACCTGGAAAAGCTCATTTTACCACTGAGCCTTTAGCAGCTAAAGCTAACACAGAAAGCACCCCATACTACTTAATTATCCTTCCCCACTGCAAGAAAGCCTGCCGGTTTTCTGACAGAAAATGTGTTGCTGAAGCAGGACTCAAGGCAGAATTTATTACGGAAACAATGAACTTTTTCTAATGAGGTAAATGGTATCTTCAAAATAATTTTTTAAAGTCAGAAACCATGCTCCAAGACACGATCCTTGTGCCCAAGGAGCCAGAGGGGTGGCATAAAGATGGAGACCCAGTAAAGATGGTCTATTTGGAGCACAAGCTTAAGGCTCTGTGTTTTGATAATCTAACAATACAGTAGCACTAGAAGAGAATAAAAAACAAAAAAACCACAAACATAGTTGATACACTAATAAACAATCTTCCCCAAATATCAGATCTATTTGAAGAGCTTCTGGCTGGTGCTGTGGCTCAGACTATTTCTGACTGAATCCTCTAACAAGTACCTGTAGGGCAGGCATTCTGTGTTGCTGGGATGGCCATATGCTTTCGGTACCAGATGGGAAGGAAGATGTCATTCTGTTGTGCAAGTTGAGGATCCAGACAGAAGGCTATCTCACTTTAGAACAGGTGGGGACAGCAGGGTTTCTTTCAGGTAGAGCCAGAATTTTCTTCAGGGAAGAGCTTTCTGTCTTCTAAAGTACTTAAGCACATGTTTGGTGAAGACCTCAAAGTTTTACATCACCTGGAAAAGAAATGGCTATAGCTTGACAAATTTTCAGAGAAATCTTATAGCGGACCGCCTGTTCATCAAAGGAACTCCAGGGTTAACATTGTGGAGTACCTTTTAGAAGACTACATCTTGCTGTGTTTGCCAAGATGATAAGCTCCATAGTGAGTGGCGAGTTCTGCCTGTACATTAGGGATATGTATGTTTCAACGTATTTGTGCTCATTTACAAATGTAGTGTTTGCAATTTTTGTCAAAGTAATTCTGAGACTCTCAGGGCCAGATTGCTCTTGAGATGAACCACTGCTAAAGTCAGAGACAGGAAGAAGGCAGGGGTTAATTCAGCACTATTTAAGGTCTCAGAGGATTAGAGAGCACTCCCCAAGATCCCACGGAGATTAAGAAATGGGGATTTAAAAGAAAAACAAGCAAAAGGTTCTTAAAGAGTCTGAAATGTACATGATTAATCTTTTAGATTTATTGTGGTATTATATATGATATATTAAGAAAGGAAAACTAGAAAATATGTCAATGTACAGTTCCAACTGATAACATTTAAATTAGAGATTGCAGCTGTAAGAGGCTATGTTTATCGTTAACAGAGGTTCTTCGCTGTAGACTCTAGTCTAGGCCCTAGAGTCTAGCTAGGGCTTAGATACAGGTCTGAAAAGGCATGCATCTAGTACAACCTGTCGGCCAGAGGCTATTCCTGTTCATTGAGCTAAAGGCCAATTTAATGAATATTGTAAGTAGACTGACCTTTGTCACATATTTTTTTAATATGTTGAAATTATCCAAATAGAATTATACAAATTTGGGGTTTCTGTAAACATCCATGCATATGACATTCTCTGAGCAATAATATTACTAACTCTGCACTTGCTATTATCTTTGACAGCTAAAACCAAATCTCTAATTAAACTATAGAAACTACGCTCATTAAGGGAGAGAAAATAGGTTTTAAAAAATTCTGAGTCAAAACAGCTCTCAAGCAATTCTAATTTCCAGCAATTTTTTTATTCCATTTTAGTTTCACCTAGAGCTTCCTACCCTGGGAATAAAACCATACTTTCTTATAATATAATGTTGTTTAGTTAATTACTCCATTCTATTATTAATATTTTAATGAGATATTTGTATCTATATGCAAGAGTGAAAGTCATTTGTACTATTTTATTAGGTTTTGGAATTAAGGTCATTGTAGATTTATAAAATAAATTGGAAGTTTCATTTTTTCTATTCTAGCCCAGAATAGTTCAAATATTATTGGAATTCAAACCTCAACTGTGAACCCATATGGTCATGATTCCTACTACAAATGGCAGGTGTTCAATTTGATCTGCTCAGACTCTCTACTTCTGAGGTGACTTTTCATAAATTTGCATTTTGCTAGGATAGCATCTATTTGTCTATTGAGTTTCATGTAGTGTTCTCTTAAAATGCTTTAATCTGTCAAGTTAGTGGTTTGTGGTTTGGGGGCTCTTTTTTTCATCCTTTTTTTCACTCCTGATTGTGTCTACATTTATTTCTTTCTGTTTTTTAATTCAAGCTTACAGAGAGCTTTTCAGTGAACTGGCTGTTGGATTATTTTTCCCTTTTCTTTGTTATTTGTTTGTTTGTTTTTAATTAATTCATGATTTCATCCATATTAATCCTTTCTTTCTAAATTTGTTTATTAGTTTTGTTGTTCTGTCTGTAATCTTTAAGATGAGCATTTAGTTCATGTATTTTTCATCTCTTTTCATTAATAATAAACACAATTAAAGATAAAATATTTTTTTCTGGTGTTATGCAGTCTTAATGTGAGCTATTTTAATTCAATCTGTTTATTAAATAACTTGCAATTCATTTTCTGATCCAAAGGTGATCTAGGATATATTTCTTATTTTCTAAGTAAAGGATTTCTATCTTGCTTTTATTTATTTGTAATTTTAAAAAATTTTGATTAGAGAATGTCATCTGTAAAGGCTTTAATTTTTTAATATTTCTTAAAGCTACCTTATAGTCCAGTGCAAGATTAATTTTTAAAACTATTCCTTCTATATCCCCTCACTCTGTGTTTTTAGAAATTCCAGCCTACATTATCAGCAGTTATGGTTTTTTTCTGCTGACACAACCAGACATATTTTTCCTATTTGAAAACTATATAAAATATAATCTCCCTACTAAGATTGACTTTCATATACACAAATGTTGTTTTTCTCACAATCCTCTTCAGTTACATATGATGTTTGCAAAACTTTTCTTTCTGCTTCCCCTCAACTCACATCACATCCTTAATATTCCTTATTTTCATTCTCCCCCTTCTTCCCCTCCCCCTAACCTGAAGTTGTAGGTTTTGATGCAGTATTCTGGACAATTCTTATCATTTCTTTTTATGAACATGACTTCCTTTACAAGGGTGGGCTTCATCACATGCCAGGGCAATATCTCCCTAGCCACTTTGGGGGGGAACTCAGAGAGGGGCTTCCTTCTCATCCCTGTTTCTCCTTCTCTCCCTCCCCCACCCTGTGGCCTCTCTTTGGTCTCACCCCTCCTGTGCTCAGAGTTGGTCTTGAATATCTCCCGCAGATGAGCTGTATTCATGAAGCAGTTTCTGAATTATTGCCTCCTCTCAATATCTTTCTTTTGCTCTGACAGGTGAATGATATTTTGACTGAGCATAAGATTCTAATATTGCCTTCGTCTTCTCTCAGTCATCTGTGGATGTGATGTCATTGTCTTCTAGCTCCTATGTTGCCCATGAGTGCCGGGCCAGTCTGAGTCTTCACCCTTGTATGCCACTTGTTCTTTCTATATAGAAGTTTGTAAAATTACATATTTATGCAGAATTCTGGAATGGTATTGCAGTATGCTGAAGCATGTGTTTTTCTTATCAGTCTAGCCTGAAATAGAGAAAACTCATTCAGTGTTCAGACTCGGGTCTATCCTCAGCTTTCCCTAATTTTCTTTTCTTTTTTTTTTTTTTACCTCACTCTTCTTAGTTATTTCCACTAATATTAAACAATTTTTATTTATGTATTAAAGTCTTATGTCTATCCTCATGATTGTCATCTTTTTATTCTTTTAATATGTGCTTTGAAATCTACTTGGTCTCTGATATTCCAAGCTACTGATTTGAGTTTCAAAAATGGCACTTTTTTCCCATTTAGCTTCAGAATATTTGGTTGAGAAATTGTGCAATTGTATTTTTACTGCAGAAATTCTTATGAGCTGCAAATATATATCCATATATCTTCAAATAAATATATATCTCCAGCAGCTTTATTTGGCTGAGCATGTGTCTTCTTTATTTTGAAAGATTCTTATTCTCTAACTGCCCCTGCTGATAGATTTTTTCTTTGTCAATAAATAGGATTCAGGACATGTTGAGAAATTACTAGATAAGTGGAGGAAAGTGAAGTGGTCTCTCTTCCTGGGGCTCAGTAGAATAGAAAGTGAAGTGTCTTCCTGCCACGAATTCCTTTTAACTCTCCAGGTCTCAGGAGCAGGTAGCCCTCTGCCCACCTGTTGGTTTTTTCCTGAGAACCCAGGAGAACCAGCTCATTCAAAATGGGCAGGTATTAGATGCTGATCTTTCACCTGGGATAATACAGACTGCTGTGGGATAGGCTTGTCTTAAGGTCCACCACTTTTTGGTATGGACAAACTCCCTAAAGGTGATATCTAGTTCTTTTTTTTTTCTTTTATTTTTTCATTTTTTAAAAAATTCTGTGAGAGGAGGGAAGGCAGAGAGACAGACTCCCACATGCACCCTGACAGGCATGCCCACTAGGGGGTGATGCTCTGCCCATGTGGGGTGTTGCTCTGTTGCTTGGCAACCAAGGTCTTCTTAGCTCCTTAGGTGGAGGCCATGGAGGCTCCATCAGCACCCAGGGCCAACTCACTCCAGTTGAGCCATAGCTGCAGGAGGGGAAGAAAGAGAGAGAGAGAGAGAGAGAGAAGTGAGAGGGGAGGGGCAGAAAAGCAGACGGGCACTTCTCCTGTGTGTCCTGACTGGGAATCGAACCTGGGACATCCACACACTGAGCTCTATCACTGAGCCAACCAGCCAAGGCCTCTAGTTCTTTTCTAGTGCACAGGAGAATGAGTCCTAAGGAAATTCTCCTCAGAGCAATTCCAGCAGAGTGACTTGCATCAGGCTGCTTCTTGACCCCAGACGAGTGGCTCAAGAGAGACACAGTTGAAAATAAGGGAAAAAGAGAAGCACTCAGGCCACCACTTTACCAGGTTTGTTTTAATCACACAAAACTCTCTTTGAAGTAATCTCTTTCCAACCCACAATGTGAGAGGAAGCTACAACAATCACTGCTAATTCAGAGAAATGCTCTAAGATCTACCAAACACATTTGATTCTTGAACTCACTTTGTGTTTTGGGAATCATTGTAAGAAAATAAACTTAAAGTGTTTAGTGCAATGCTTAAGTTTATAATTTGATAAAAAACAACAACAACAAAACCAAGACATTCTCTTTCCATGTCCAGCAATTTTTGCACAACTATTTTAACAAACAAGAGAAAGTAAAGGCTATTCTACCTACTTTAACTGAGTATATAATAAAGTATACATACACACATAAATGTACACATACACACACACACACACACACACATATATATACTTTATAAAAATGTAAACAATGCTAAACCTTAATATAAAAAGAGTACTTTCAGAAATTTTTGGCTAAGGAAGTTATTTTCTTTTATTTGGTACAGTGATACTTTCCTACAGCCAAGGACAGTATCTTTATTGTTGGTTTATCTGCTTTTGTGCATGTTGACACCTTTAAGTATCACTTGTGTATATATGTATACATGCATAGATAGGTACATACAGAAAAGTCCACATAGCCTAAGTGTACAGCTTCATAAATTTTCCAAACTGGAAACATCATTTTAACTAGCAGCAAGAAAAAGTGGCAGAATATTACCAACATCTAAGAAGCTCATGTTCTTTTTCAGTCATCATCCTCCCCTCTCAGGGTGACAATTACCCTGACTTCCAACAACTTCCATGACTTCTGCAAGGACAACCTGACTTACCATCTATAGCCAGGATTTAACACAGAAAGTCTGTTGTGTTTGAGAAATATGTGTTGGATGAATGAATGAATGCATCAGTGAATAACTGAGTGGGCCAAGCATTAAGTAAAGAGATCTTTAGAAGGTGAATCATTACCAAATTTGGCTTTGGAGTCAGAGTTTGGAGCTTAATGGGTTGTGTAATTTGACGAAAGTTATTTAATCTCATTGAGCCTTGGGGTTGCTCATCTAAAAATAGAAGCAGCAATGCATTTCTCATAAGGCTGTTTGTCAGAAGCCTTAAAGTCAATGTATATAGAACCAGTGGTTGGCATCTAATAGGCTATTTATTATTGGAACCTTAAAATCGTTGTTATGGAAAGAAAAGGGATCCAGCTGTCTGTATTTGGGGCATGGCTAATCCCCTTACCTTGATCTTTTCTGTTTTAAATAATACTCAAACCCTTTGAAAATGTTATTTTAATACAGTGGAAAGAGTTTAAACATACTCAACAACCTAGCAATAAAACAGAAATCAACAGAGAATGTCAGGGAATTCTGAGGCGATGCAATGAGTTTGTGTCCCTGAACAGGTTCAGGTTCTGTTCTGACATTTTGCTCCTCCACTGTGGTGTCTCCGGTCGTGGTTAGTTTCCAAGGATTTCTGATCCTCCAGGCCTTGTCTGCTTAGATTTAAAATAGCATCATAACAAGCCCAAGTTCCAGTGCCACACCTGATTGCTCCAGTCCCCATGGTCATCTACCCTCATATGACCCCCACACACCACCACCACCACCACCACTAGAGCTTATGCTTCTCACTTCTGGAATGTGCGACCACCACCTCTGCACGGAGTTCCCTCTGCCTTACCACCACTCCGGCCATCATTGCCTCACCACTGCTCCCAGTTCCACCTGAGGCAATAAAAGATGCAGGTAGGATGGCTGTAACAAACGGAAGGACGCAGCGTCTGCACCGGCTTCTCCCAGAACGCCTGGTGTGATCCTCGCTTTTTGAATTGGCGGAGCTTCGTTTTTGTCTTCCAGTTGAAAGAGTAAGCTGTAAGGGCAGTTGACTTGATGTGTAACAATAGTAATTAGGCTATAAAAATGGTTTGTTTTTTGCATATCTTGTCAAATCTTTTCAGTAGGTAGATATTTGTGGCCTGTTTCCTTTAGTTAAGTTGCTTAATTTCTCTTACTAGCAGTCACCTTTACCCTGAAATGGGGCGTGCAGATCAGACCGCAGGGGACAAGTCCCCTCACAGTCCAGGCCTGGACATTTCCCCCATGAGAACTCCCACTGCTTAGACCAGTGATTCTCAAACTTTTTGAAGTCAGGGCACATTTAAAATTCTACAAATAATTGTAGGCGCACTATATACAAATTTCTGAGAAATATGTTATAATAATTAAGTCAAATATTAAAGAAAAAAATAAAGTCCAAGCGTGCTTTTAAATGAAATATGACAAAATTAAATTTATTCTGACATTAAAAAACAGTTTTATGTTATATTTTTTGAGTTATGCTTTTTAGAATTTATAAAAAGAGGGGTTAAAAAATTAAAAAATGACAAGAAAGTTACCTTTATATATATATAAATACATTCTTAATAAGATTTAGTAAATTCTGTAGGTCCCGGTGCAAATGTGTTAAAATTTTTCATTCTTGTGTTTATGAGAAACATGAGCCTGATGTGTCCTAGCAGTTTCTTCAATGTTTGGGCATCTACCTGAAAGGCAGATGCTCATTTTCTCATCAATACATTGAAGAATTCCTCTCTTTTTACTCTTAATTGTGTTGAGTGCAGAAAACCCCCACCATACATATCATCTTAACTTTACACCAAACAAAGGATAGAAGAAACTTGCCTTCAGTCTTTGCGGGAATATGGGGGGTAGTGTAAACAATCCAGCACCACAGCTTAACAGCCTTTTGCAACCTAATCAGGCAAGTGAGGTGGGGGGTTGGACAGACTGTCAGCTTATAGCCAATTCCCTACACCTCTGTCCCCCCAAAATCTAAACTCCTGTTGGTTTTTTGATCCCCAACAGGAACATATTTCTCTGGAATACCATAGGGTGCTCCTAAAAATCTAGGGTGCACCAGTGCACCCTGGCGCACACTTTGAGAACCACTGGCTTAGACTTTCAGCTTCCATTTTCTGTATCCATCACCCAAATTTCAAAATACAGAGAGGTGCCTAGGGATGTGGCCTGAGGTTTTCATGGAGACTGTTCTGTTTTTAGAATGGATTTCCTCTTCATAATAATGGTAACCCTACAACTATTTGACTGTGACTACCTACTTAACTGTTGCTACTATTATTATTAATAACAATAACTATGTTAAGTATCTGCTGAATTTTCATGAAAGAAATGACCATCTCTGTCTCTTTCACACCACTAACCTCAGCACTTCATGTTGGGAAACGGAGGTGTAAAGTCAATATATGCCAGTTTAAGGACTGGGTGAGGGAACGCCAGACTCCGTGCCCAGCACTTGGCTATATCATCTCCTTCAACTGGAAACAACCCTATGGAATAGGAAGTATAATCTCCAGTCCACGTTTTTGAAAAAGCTGAGTAGCAGAGATGTTTAACAATTTACCCAAACCGTAGCCCCTAACTGTTTCTCTGCTGGGTCGGTCCGATGGGAGACTTTAGCATCTTCCATGGCTCTGCAATAGTGCCCACTCTGGAATCACGGGGAGAGACTTCTTTCAGATCAGTTCCAGACCCTACATTATACAAACCTTACCATTCATGTTTACTGAATGCCTCTCTACTTTTTTTATTTTTCAAATATGGGAATCAGAGTGCTCGGGAGAGGTCCTGGCAGAAGATTCCTGAAGCAAAGGTGCAGAGCCTGAGGTCTTTGGATGGGGCTGAGCATCAGAACGCCCGCTGAAGTCGAGCTGCACCTCCCAGCTGCGGCACTGGGCTCTGCTGCCCGTCATTCCTGGACTGGGGAGAGGTAGACAAATGGAAAGGTTGTCGCCGTAGAGCAGCAAGAATGATTAGAGGGCTGGAGGGATTGACTGGTGAGAGGGAGATAAGATTAAAAGACCTCAGTATTTATCATTTGTCTGCGCCGTGACTGTGGGACAGACAGGATAACCATCTACAAATATTTGCTGGGTGTGATCACTGCAGACCATCGAACTCCCCAGGCAAGTCGGTGCTGGTTGTCAGCAAGGAAAAATGGGGTCGGGAGGCCAGGATGCATGGTGGTGTGCACAGGCTGCTGCATGCCACGCCCGCCTCCCGAGCCACCTTAGGTGCTCAGGGTCTCTTCTGCACCGCTTGGCTTGGGAGGGTAGTTCCATCTCCATATCAGCCCAGTGTGCCGTCAAACAGATACTCTAGGTACAAGCCAGTGTTTAGCACCAAAGTGGTCATTTTGTTATGGCCTATTTTAAAAATAAGGCAACAGAAGAAAAGGGATAATCCTGCAATTGCATGAGGCTCGGAGTTATGGAACTCAGGTGATATAATTGCAACAGCCATTTCCCAAAGAAGTCACCTGATGTCTTTATGATCTCTAGTTTCTGGTATAAATGAGTACGATAACATCAGTAGGCTGCTTTCATTTCTTATTCATAGTTTACTACTTTATTCCTTGAAAGTGATTTCAAGGAAGACAGATTTTCACCTATTGCAACTTTTGAGCAATTTGTTCATTGGGAGAGGCAGTGACCCATCCCATGCCACGACAGGGGAAAGGGAGGGGTCAGGTGACAGGGCCATGAAAATATCTGTGTGAGGGAGTGACGGTAGAATCCCAGGAAGACACAGGGTGCTCCAGGGATGGAGAGAGGGGTGCCCAGTCTAGTGTGGAGCTGGGACTTCCTTGGAGTAGGCGATGCCCAAGCTGCATCATGAATGGTGACCGACATTCTAGAGGTAAGAAAGGGGGGAAGGGGCTTCAGATGAGAGCGAGTCCTGAGCCAGCACTTGTGGGAGGGTGCAGCAGTCAGTGCTGGCCAGGAAACGTACCCCATGCTAGCCAATTCACCGGAGAGAGATCCTCTAATTTAGGGTGTTGGGAGATTAAAAGGATGAAAGGAAGTCCTGAAACCCTCCTGGGACTGGAAGAACAATGGAAGAAGTTACTCTTGTCAGACCCAAGAAGTTGTAGGATTTGTAGAAAGGGTCCTGCCAGGCTGGGCCCAGCTCCCCAAGGAGAGTTTGTCACCTGACCCCACTGTTTCTGGGGAACATGCTGGAGGGACCACGCAGAGCTGGGAGCTAGACCTCTGCAGAGGGACTTCCATGGGCCGTGAGGGTGCCTGTGACAGTGAACAATGAATGAGCTGAGTTGGAGGATGTGGAAAGAGGCCAGAAAAGGTAACCGCTCCCGGTGCTACCGTTGCTGCTGGGGTGGAGGGTCATTGCTGGGGCAATGCTGACAGGCGCAAGCCAACAGGAGGAGGCTGGCCCCTCTCCCCTTCCCTGCCTCTGCCCTCGCACATCCCCTGTGGAAGAACCTAACGGGAAGCCAGCTGGCACAGAAGAAATGTAGTTTGCAGAATCCCAGCCTCAGCATCTCAGGCAGAAGATGGAGGGTACATTAGGAGCTGAGAGGCAGGGGCTTGTAAGCAACGGAGCAGGGCTGGCATCAGTGGAGGGAGCGAGAGGCTGGGGCTGGAGCTGGACAGAACCCCGGTGAGGAGAGGGTCGGCCCCCCTGTTCTGTGAGGCCCCTGGGCACAAAGTGCCTTTGGGGAAGGAGGAATCCCTGTCTCTCTCCCTCCTGGAGAAGGCGGCATTAACAAGTCAGCGCAGAAGGAGCTGAATTTATCACACTTACAAATCACTGAACTGATCCCTAGCAAGTCATCGAAAATATTTAGCAAGTGATTAAACAGAAATACCTCTCTTCCTTTCGTTTTCTCTTAGCAAAGCACTTGATTGTTTGATGAATAACTAAAGAATCTAATCGTGTAAGTTTAATTAAATGCTTTTTAACATAAAAAGGGGGGACTGAATAATGTGTTTAGTAAGTAATGGCATTCCTCGGCAATCTTTACACCAAGTAAATGACTGAGGACCATTTATTAGAAGTTAGTGAGGTGATTTTCCCTGGCTTTTCTCATTGTGGTTCTCAAGGACGAGCAAAAGAACATCCACAACACAGGAAAAGCCGTTTTGCACAGAGGAAGAGCGACCTCTGTTCCGCAGCTCTGTCCACGTGCCTTAGTGGAGCACTCGCTCTAGGTGGGACCCCATAAGGAAGGACAAAGAGCCCTGAACCTTCGGGAAAGGCCTGGTTCCTGCCCTCGAGGAATTTATAATTGAAAGGAAGAGATGCAGTGGACAAATAGCGCTTGTGTATGCCAGTGGCAACATACCTATTTGTCCCAGATAGAGTCTAAGGAAATGTGAGAAAAATAGGACCTGTTAACATATCTGCCTTTTCCCTCTTGTTGATGGCCCACTGAGGCAGCTGTTGCTAACTTTTTGTGTTCTCTTGACAATATAGGCAAGAATCCCTTGAATATTGAAAAATAATAAGGCAGCATGGTAATGTGCATAAATCAATGTGCATTTTAGAACAATTACTAATGTAAGTCCCAGGTGTCTTTTCTCATGGGTAGATTTTTATATTCTCTGGAAAATAACAATCACTTTAGTATGTATCACTAATTAAAAACTGTTGAATAATTTCCAACAGATATTAAGTAATTATTGGCAATTTCATGTCAGCACCAGTAAATAATTATCTCACCTTGTATCACGTAATTAAAATTACAATGCCCCCCTAACAAATATTAAACAGTCATAAATAATTGCAATTGTGCACAAGTAGCAGCCACGTATCCAACTCGGTTGTGTTTGTAATTTAAAATGACATTTTTCATTTGACTGCAGATTTATGAAATTTTAAAAAATCAATTTGCCTTTCTTAATAAGCTAATGCCCTTTGGGGATAGACCAGATGTTCTTCTGCCCAAGGTTGGCAGCTGGGCAGAAAAAAATTAGCCAAGCATATTGATACCAGACCTCAACAAGAAAAGGGCAGTCATAATGGGTGGAGGGTAAAATAAATTAACTGAGGGTTTGCTCTAAAGTCATTCTTGGAATCCTTGTCTTTTCTTTTCTTTTTCTTTTTTTTTTTTTTTGACAGAAACAGGAGAGAAAGAGAGAGGGGGGGGACAGATAGGGACAGACAGACAGGAAGGGAAAAAGATGAGATATATCAGTTCTTCACTGTGATTCCTTAGTTGTTCATTGACTGCTTTCTCATATGTGCCTTGACTGGGGGGCTACTGCAGAGTGAGTGACCCCTTGCTCAAGTCAGTGATTTTGGGCTCAAGCCAGCAACCTTGGGCTTCAAGTCAGCAATCTTTGGGCTCAAGCCAGCAATCTTTGGGCTCAAGCCAGCAACCATGGGATCATGTGTATGATTCCATGCTCAAGCCAGTGACCCCACACTCAAGCTGGTGAACCGGTGCTCAAACTGGTTCCTCGGGGTCTTGAACCTGTGTCCTCTGCATCCCAGTTTAATGCTCTACCCACCCACTGTGCCACTGCCTGGTCAGCCTTGGAATCCTTGTCTTGATGATGTCTGTGGACATACAGGTTGCTGTCTATAGGTCCTCTGGGCACCTCCTTATCCCAGTTTCTTTTTTTTTTCCTTTTTTTTTCCTTTCTTGAATGAGAGGTAGAGAGGTAGACAGACAGACACCCACATGTGCCCCCACTATGTTCCACCTGGCAAACCCTCTACCTGGGCAATGCTCTGCCCATCTGGGGTTGCTGCTCTGTTGCTCGGCAACTGAGCTATTTTAGTGCCTGAGGCAAGGTCATGGAGCCATCCTAAGCACCCAGGGCCAATTTTGCTTGAATCACTCGAGTCATGGATGTTGGAGGAGGAGAGTGAGAGAGAGAGGATAGAGAGGAAGGGGTGCATATAGTTGTTTCTCTTGTGTGCCCTGATCGAGAATTGAACCTGGGACTTCCACACACTGGGCCAAAGCTCTACTGCTAAGCCAACCAGCCAGGGCCTTCTATCCCACTTTCTAGTTGCCATGGTTATCATGGTGATATCAGAAGACTGGCACAATTGTGCCATTTCCTTCTCTTCTGCTGGGAACAGCCAGCATGTAAGTACAGGGAGAAGGGTAGATACTCTGCCACTGTGTATCAGAAAGATAGATCATCTCTGACTATATAGATTCTGAGATAGTATTATCGGTCAGTTAGGATATCTGCAGTCTCCTTCCCTGCAGATAGAAAATGATCGTCTGAATTTGCACCTGTCTTGGGTAATTTAGGTGCTTTCCGGAAGCAGATGGTAACACCCAGTGAACTTCTAACTGTTCAATGATCTCTTCCCTATTAGACCATTAAGTTCCATGACAGCAGAGTCCATGCCTATATTAATCAAAAAATTCTAAAACAGTAAAAAGAGCAGAGAGAAAAATTGGCAACACCTTGTACCCTTTATAATCAATTAACGTTTATCTTGAAGGACAATTATGACTACCTTTGCTATACCGCACCCCCCAGTCTCTGACCCTAATCCTGACTAATATCCTTTATTGCTCTGAAGGGACAGTGTGCTTCAAACTGTTCAGTGCTAAAGCACACAGTCAGGCCGGGGTGTTATAATCGGCCCAGAGCACTGGGCTGCTCCATAGACCACACCAGAAATAGTCTGATCGGGGCTAATGGGCAGCTTTTTCCATTTTATCAAGAGGGAACATGGCAGGTGCACAAATCAGATCCCAAAGGACTGTATTCACTTACTCTACATCTTCGGGTCATGTGTTGGCACGTATGGGGTAGGGTTCATTAACAAGTCTAGGTTAGAGAGGAGGCATGGTGATTAAACACCCCTGAAGACAGCAGGGAAACCAGGAGGTCTTCCGGGCAGAGTCCACCTGAGACACCCTGGCTCTGTGCAGATCCAGTTTCTTTCTGTAATCCAGAAGGGGGAGGCAGGTTCTGGAGCTTTGACTCCACTGGCAGCTGATCAAAGCCACAGCTGCAAGTGGAGTGCTTCTCCTTTTCTGTGAAGGTGGGGAGACACAGAGAAGGGGTATTTTTATGAGTGTGGCTCAGTTGCTGGGTTGGCAATGTACGTTCTGATATTCTTAACAAAGTATTCAATTGGTATAGAAACTCACTTGAGAATGTTTTGTTTGATTAGATAAATTAGTTGGTGTAAATTCCATTTTTGTGGATGAGGACCTGGTTCCTCAAAATAGCTGTGTTTGGGGTACATGGTGGTTTGATTAAAACCCAGTGACATAGTTAATAAGATGATGTTTAGTGAATTTCTATGTTTGGTTAAATTCACAAAGGATATAGCACAGAGCATTTGGCAAGTGCAGGATACATGAGACCTCTGGGCCCCTGAGGGTTGTTCCCTGATAGTTCTAATATAGATGCTTCTAGACAGGCACTAGCCCAGGGGTCCCCAAACTATGGCCCGCGGGCCGCATGCGGCCCCCTGAGGCCATTTATCCGGCCCCCGCCACACTTCCGGAAGGGGCACCTCTTTCATTGGTGGTCAGTGAGAGGAGCATAGTTCCCATTGAAATACCGGTCAGTTTGTTGATT
Organism: Saccopteryx bilineata; assembly: GCF_036850765.1. NCBI lineage: Eukaryota > Metazoa > Chordata > Mammalia > Chiroptera > Emballonuridae > Saccopteryx > Saccopteryx bilineata. The sequence goes on from NC_089491.1 coordinate 241,675,059, forward strand.
TAAATTTACTTGTTCTTTATTTTAAATATTGTATTTGTTCCCTTTTTGTTTTTTTTACTTTAAAATAAGATATGTGCAGTGTGCATAGGAATTTGTTCATAGATTTTTTTATAGTCCAGCCCTCCAGTGAACTGGCCCCCTGTGTAAAATGTTTGGGGACCCCTGCACTAGCCAATCTATTTTTTTCTTTTCTTTTTTCCCTTAAGTGAGGAGTGGTGAGGCAGAGAGATGGACTCCCACATGTGCTCCCACCGGGACCTACCCTAAAACCCACTATGGGCACATCTGGGGCCAATGCTTCATTGTTCAACAACCAAGCTATTTTTGTACATGAGGCAAGGCTATGGAGCCATTCTCAGCTCCTGGGACCAACTTGCTCCAACCGAGCTATGGCTACAGGAGAAGAAGAGTGAGATAGAGAAAGAGAAGGAGGAGGGAGGGGAGAGAAGCAGATGGTAGCTTTTCCTGTGTGCCCTGACTAAGAATCGAACCCTGGACATCCACATGCCCAGCCAACACTCTTCTGTTGAGCCAACTGGCCAGGGCCTATTTTATATTTCTTTAACAGAGGCTGATGGGATGATTGCTTTGCATAACGTCAAATTCCAGTAATTTACATGATGTGTCGTTTTCATCCTCTCCCAATCTTTGTAATTGACTCTGCCATTGAAGCACCGATCCTTCTATCAGGATTGGAATTGTTCTAGTACTAGAACTTAGTGTGTCCTCTCCCCACTGGTCTTTAGTGCCCCGGAGTCACATACAATAGCAGTTCCATGTAATAAAAAGACTTCAGACTTTGGCATCAAATGGTTTTAGTGTGCATCCTCGTCCACCTCTAACCACTCATGCAACTTCGGCCATTTTTTCCCCCTTAACTTTGACGAAACTTACTACCTTTTTTGAAAATGAGAAAACAGTAGCCACCTCCAAGGTTATTAGTGGATTTAATGAAGTGATGTACATAAAGCTCCTGGTGTGGCTCTTGGCACATTCTAGATCTTCAATACACCTCAATTCCCTGTGCATGTGACTCCAGGCCAAGCAGAATGGGTGAGGTCAGAGGAGTGGAAGTGCTCTCGTAAGTGCTCACACTTAATAAGCCCACCCATCTACCAACACAAAGGGGTTGTGGCTTTTGGAATCTCTAGAACAGTGTTTGTTAGAAGTGAGCACAATCCCCACTCTCTTCTCTGGTACAGCTGACCTCAAGAAGAGGAGCTACTCATGTACTGAGGACAAAACAAAACAAGCGGTCCAGGAGGTCTGACTGCCGCTTAGCCCACCGTTCTGTGTTTGTGCTGGGCGGATGAGCTTTAAAGCTGCGAGCTTCAACTTCTACCATTCCCTGGTCCCTGGGCTCTCAGTGGGGATTCGGAAATGTGGAACCACAGGTGTCCCCAAAGGAGGCTACCTATCTTCCTTCTCTCTGCAAAAGATTCATGTAGGCTAAAAGGAATTGGACGGATACATTTTGCTTTGTTTGAATAACATTTGGTTTTGCTTCTTTTAATCACTGGTTCCCCTGAGCATGGCACGCGTTCTGCAGCACACACCGGCTGCATACCTAACAGATATTTTCAATACAACAGCTTGACTTCCCTGCTGCTTAGATGATAGCAATTGGCTAGGTGTTCCATCCTCTTCCTTCTCCCCCCTTCCATGGATACAAGGAGATTTCAAGTGCAATTTGGCCTTGCACATCAAACAGCAATTTTCCTGTAGTAACCACAACCTCCAAAAACTCTACCCTAATCAAATCTATCAAGCCCAATTTAGGGGCGAGCTTCTGTCTGTTTATCAAGGAAATGGAGTTGAAATTGCCCCCTTTAATGGAATCACAGCTGCCCACCATAATCTTTCACGTGGATGTTTGAATTAATGGCAGGACTTGGCCCATGCTCTCCAATCTTGGAATTTGATTCCAGTTATAGGAAATTGCTATAATTTCAGTTCTGGGATTCTCGTGGATATTGGGGCGTTTTATGCTGGGGTTAGAATTAATGTGTCACAGGAATTAAAAAGAATTCAAAAAGTGGTTAGGGAAGATCAGTGCTTTTACACAACACTCAATGAGTCACCTCTGCTTCAAATCAAACCCACTGTGACTCATGTAAACTACTTTTACCAAGTCCAAGAGGAAAAACAGAGAAAGGACTTTATCTGATGTTGAGATTTTTAGATCAGAATGCAGCAGAAAGAGGGAGAAGGTCTGCATCCTTTCAAATATAGGGCAACTCACTTAGTTCAACTGCATGTCAGGAGTTGCTACATCGGGTGGGCGGAGAACCAGCTGAAATGCCTAGGTCATCCCTGAGCCAGGGGACGGGCCAGCAGCTTCTGTTCCTTGTTCATCCTGCGATTTTCCCTCTGCTGCCCCAGAGTCCCCTTAGAGACTGTGGTCCACTCAGCACGTGCATCTAGATGCCATGGCCGTTCAATGCTTTAACAGAGTCACTTCATTTTCTTAAAAATGTCCTTACCAAGAGATATTCTACTCCTCCTGCAGGAGTATTAACATCTTGTGTTTATATAGAGCTATTCTAACCTCTCCCCCTTTTTTTCTCCAGCATCTTTATGGTTTTTTTTTTTTTTATCCCATTTTATATTCGCAGTACAGAAGGGAGGGGAACTACTTAAAATGCCATGTTATAAATGAGGAAACCAGAGTTAAATGGCATTAATAATGGTGGCACTAGAACGAGTTTGATACCTACAAAGCCAATGCTCCCTCCATAACACAGACAGCTCACTCCTTCTCTCACTCCTGGTGTGAGTCTGAGCAGGGGGTTCCCTTTGTCCTGATGACATGGTCACACCCCTGCCCTGTCCGGCCTTGTCCTGCCCTGCCCTGCCTGCTCTGCTCTGTCCTACCTGCTCTGCCCACACACACCTCCCAGTGTGCACCTTTTCTTCCTCAGGGAAGTTACCCCCCAGGAAGTTACCCTCCTCCATCAGGAAGGCATTCTGAGCCTTACAATAATTAGGTAATAGAGATCCGTGTTTTGTGAAATGCCCTGAAGTTCTTCCTCTTTCCCTTGAAAATAAAAGACTCCTCAATTAGAGAATCATACAAGTTTAATAAATGTGGGGAGAAAGCCTATTCATTTTCTTCAAGAGTGACTAATGCCTCTCAGGAAAATCTCCCATTTGGAATTAATTCAGCTCTCCTCTCGCACCCTTGCTAGTTCCCTTCCCTTCCTCCCCTCCCTCCCTGCTTCCCCTCTTCCTTTGCTTGCAGGTCATCCGCAGGAAAACAGCCTTTTGGCCACTTGGGGTTCTATCTGCTGCTCTGTATTCTCCCTCAGGATGCCTAACCCCCTGATGTAGCCGTCACTCTGCACCCACCAAGTGTGGGTGCCTTCAGGTAGGAGGGGACGCGTTGCTGGGACAAATGAGCACCCTGGAGGCCATGGAGTCACAGGAGTGTCCTGGCACCAAAAAGGATTGTTGCTTGTAAAGTGAGGAGTCCATAGACAGGATCATAGAGGGCACTGCCAAGCTGTTTCTCCAGGGCCTTCAGCAGCTCTGCTTTGATCTGTTGCCCAATAGTGGATTGTTGGTCTGTGCGGGGCGTGGCCACCTCCCGGTACAGGGAGAGCCCTGTGCTAACCTTCCTTCCTACACTTCACATGGTTGACTAATAGCCTGAGCAACTGCAAGGAAAACTGAAAACAGTGCTATTTCTCCCCCACACTTTACAAGTTCTCATGGGATTACTAATTGAGTTTTATCCATTCTGTTGTGCTACATCCTTTGCTGCTGCTGAGAATTGTGAAAGACGGTCTCTCACTTGGGAAAGAGTCTGGTGTGCTGCCTGCAAGGACAGGAGCATTTGGGCAGATGCAGCCCAGCTCCGGATTGGCCAGGAATGGTGCCCATCGACAGGTGCAAGTAATTCTGACACTCAATTTCCCTGGCATCCTCAGAGTCCAAACATCTCCCGGAGCTGTCAAATAGCCAATTAGACAAATTTAAATAACTTCCCCCATCACTGGTGGGTGAGCTTAATTTTGCAGGCTGTTTCCTTTTGCTGACACACTTTACTAGAGAACATTGTGCACTTCACGTCTCCTGCCATCTCCACGCTACCCAACACTCTGCCACCTGTTTCCCCCCAACACTGTTTTCCAACTATTCTCTTGAAGTTTTTCAGTGACATTAATTGTCAGATAAACGGGCTGAATCTCAGTCCATCCTTCTCCCTTCTGCACCATCTCACTTGGGCCATCCACTGCTCCTCTGTGCGACACTGGCCTTCCGGACCCTCCGCTACTCCTATGGCCACCTGTCCTCCGTCCCCCACTTAGCCCCTCCACCTCTCTAGCTCCCAAGTGTAAATAGTCCCTGGGGTTTGTTCTCTGGACCTTTTGTTTACTTTTCATTTTTATACTCTCTTCCTTGGTGTTTTTATCACCTCCCACTGTCCAATTATCATCTCTGTGGGAATGACACCTAATTCTTTTTCTGGCCTTGACCCCTTTTTTGAAATCTAATTCCTTCACTTGTCATTGCCTGAGGACCACCACCAGCTCTCTCTTGTTTGCCCCTACATAAAATCTGTCTCTCAGGCCTGTCCCATCATTGGTTCTGACTTTATCATTTCTCACCCCCTCCCTTTCCATCGTTACCATCTTCATCCTAGTTTATTATTTAATTACTTTTCACTTGAACTATCAGAAGAGGCAACTAATTAATCGCTCTCCCTTCCATCTCTACCCTTTATAACATTAATCTTCCCCAGGCACAGCTCTGACCTTGACATTCCCTTCTCAGAAACCATTAATGATACCTTCTTGCCAGAGAAGTGAAGTCCAAATTCTTTTTACAGGCAGGGGTGAAGAGGTTCAGGCCAAACTCATAAGCTTGACACTCAGTGTCAAGTGCAGGCTTTGCCCAAACTCCCGTCTTTGCCTTCTTCCTCCTGCATGCAGCACGCAGCCCGTGTCACACTTCACGACTAGTTTCCTGAACACGCCACGCTGGCTGATGCCTCTGAATTGGATTATGTTGTTCCCTCTGCAAGGATTATCATGTCCTCTCCTACCCCACCCACCCTCACTCCTTCTCCACCTCAAAAAACTCTTTGTCACCTGTCCAAACTCAAGATTCTATTTCCTGCAATGTCTTCTTTCATTTCACTTGATGGAGGTAGCTAGTCTCTTCATTCTTGCTCTCACATGCTGTGTGTAGATCTCTGTGCTTCTTCTATAAGGCGGGGACCACCTGGACTATTTCATTTTTCTTTATAGCCTTAGTGCACAGCACAGAATAATGATGGGGTCAATAATCAGCCCCTGTCTTCTAACCAATCTGAAATACTTGTTATTTCATAAGCATAGCTAAGGTTCGTTCTCTCTTTGCTTTGTAGCTGGTCCTTTATTCCAGTTGGAATCCTTTCTCTATTATCTACTCGCCAAAGTTCTATCCATCCTTAAGAAAGTCCAGTGTAAATATGGTTTCCCACAAGAAACCTTCTTTGATCTCTTTTCACCAAATGTACGTGTGTGTGTGTGTGTATGTGTGTGTGTATGTGTGTATGTACCCTGGAAAACAGAAAGAGCATGATTTGTAGTTATCAGACTTGCAATAGGATTTAGACCCAGACAAATAGACCTTCGTTTCTTCATCTTAAAAATGTTTACTCACCCTGACCAGGTAACTTAGTTTGTTAGAGTGTCGTCCTCATATGCCAAGGTTGCAGGTTCGATCCCTGGTCAGGGAACATATAAGAATCAACCAATGAATGCATAAATAAGTGGAAGAACAAATCAATGTTTCTCTCTCTTTTCCTCCCTCTCTTTTTGTCTCTAAATAGCAATAAATACATTTTTTAAAAATGTAAATGTTTACTCTAATACTACACCTTCCCTTTCAAAGGCAATAATACTGACAAAAGATCCTATAATAACAGCTAGAACATAGCATATAATCAATAAATGTTAATTCACACTCCTCCTTCCTTAAGGCAATTATTATTATAACATTTGTCATTTGCTTATTGTCAATAACAGAACAAAGCTCCCAGTGGGAGAACAATGTCTTATTCACATTTCTTTTCCTGGAAGTGACTATCAGAGCTTCTTATATTTTCATTGTTTACAATGTTTGTTGAATTTAATGAAGCGAGCTACTTTAGAAAGCTTTATACTTAAAAAAGAATATAGTTTTATTGTTGGCACAAAATTAAACCTAATTTTTTCAGTCACACCCATGACATGTCGAACATCACAGTATTGGGGAGGAATGTAACCTACATGATAACCCATTTTGTGGGAAAATCAGATTAGACACCTATCATTTCAATTTAGTATCTTACACAGAATTATTGCCCGTTCTCCGTGTGAGGACTAGTCTTATATCTTTATAAGCATAAACAATAAAACAGCACGGACTTGACAACGTACCCTTCAAAGGTGGTCAGCAAGGTCAATTAGATTACTTGGTGCACTACATGCAGTAATTGAGCTTTGCTGTAAATCTAAGTGGAAAACTTTTGAAGAAATTTCTTCTCAACTATGGAGAAAATTATAAAGAATTGTTTATATGTCTTCAAATACCATGTGTGAGAATCTTAAAGCTATCAAGTAATCTTCAAATTTAAAGCTCTCTGAACCTTAGTCTTCTCTTTTGATAAATAAAATAATTTTAAAAACGAGGTCAACAATAATCACCTTGCTTAGATCTCAAAGTTGGTATGAGAACCACATATGAGATCCTTGATTCCAGAGTTTGTCTTTCTTTCCACATCCATTTTTAAAAATATTTTGTTTATTTTTATTTTAGAGAGGAGAGAGAGAGAGAGAGAGAGAGAGAGAGAAGGGGGGAGCAGGAAGAATCAACTCCTATATGTGCCTTGATTGGGCAAGCCCAGGGCTTTGAACCGGTGACCTCAGAGTTCCAGGTTGATGCTTTATCCACTGTGCCGCCACAGGGTGGACTATTTCCACATCCTTAAAGCCAAACACAGTGTGTGGAATAAGAAAAGTGCACAATAACTATTTATTGACTGCATAAATAATATGAGAAAGATATTCAAAGATTAAAAATTGTAACATAGTAGAACTAATATTATCTAGACCCACCCTCACATTTTAGATGAGAGAATGAGACTCAGAAAGGACAAGAACATTTGCCTGATGTCACACAGCAAGCTACTGGCAGAGCAAGGAGCAGATCAGATTTTCTGTTTCTGGGTCTAATGCCCTTTGTACACATCGCACCGTATCAGCCATTTCCCAGATGTAAGGCATTCTTTGATAATAAAACCAATTCAATTCAGCTAATATTTATTAAGCTCTTACTATGTTCCAGGCATGGTGCTAAGCACTATGGGGATTACAAGACAAATTACACAGTCTCCTCTTTTAAGTTCACAAACTTTGATGGAGGAGAAAAACACATAAACCACTGCTAAGTACTTATTAGGCAATAATACTGCAATGGCGACACAGAGAAAGTGCTGTAGGCTCTGTGTACGGAGTTAATAAATTGCATTACAGGATGGGCACAGTTGAAGGTGGTGGAATGTTATTTATAGGAAAAGTGATGTTTTGGCTGATATGTGAAAAAAATGCAGGGCCGCCATAGGCTGACATAAAAGGAAAAATCCAGGAATAGGAAGAAGCGAGGCTAGGGAGTATCACTGCCTCTCCCAGAGCTGGGACATGAAGGAGACACAGGAGGAATGATGGAATGAAGCCTGGAAATGAGAAATGGCCAGCTCATTAGGGGTCTTGAGAATCATGCTGGAGAACTGGGACTCTGGTGGGCAGTGGGAGCCTCCCAAGGTGGTAGGAAAATAATTCTGTCTGTACAATGATTAGAGTGATGAGACTGGTAGCAAGGATAGCAGTTACAAAACAACTTCAAAACCCAGAAAAAAATGTTCTCTAAATAGGAACTTAGTGCTAAAGATATAAGGAAAAGAACACATTGAAGAAATGTCATGCAGAAGAATTAGAAGCTTGGGCTCTGCGTTCAGACTGGTTGCTTCTGTTATTTGTTTGTTTACAACTTTCTTAAATTCTCTGTGCCCCTCTTGCAAAGTGTCCACTCATAGTGTTGCGATTGCAAAGTGCTAAAAAGAGTGCCAGGCTCACAGAAAGATCTCAATAAGCATCAGTGGTCATTATTGGTCTGTGGATGATCATGTGTAATGCAGATCTGACGGCAGGCTCTGTCACCACTGTCCTTACAGTGCCTAGAAGAGTGTCTGCCACATCTTGGCATTTAATAAATGCTGCTACTGCTCTTGTTATCATTACCAACGTTTTCTGCCTCATTTCTTCTCTCTCTACATCCTACCAATATGATTGTATACGAGCTATTTACATGAGGATTATAACCAGTGTCTTCAGATGGTATGCACTGATATGTGGAAGATTATTACTATCACAATCTTCTCTAAAACTGTCACTTTCAATGTATTCAGCAGAAAACTTGGGAAACAGAAGTTTTCAGTTGAAGGTGAACATTTGGAGGCATCATTCCTTGAATTTGATTTAGAAGATCAGCGAGTTGGGTTTAAGCTGCAATAATTGAGAAGACTAAGGTTCTATTTGGCTGCTCAGTTGTCTCACTGGGTCACGAGAGCAGAGCCATGTTCTCTCTGACTCAATTTACTTATTCATGGAATGGGATTTATGACCTAACCTTAGAGAAATTTCTGTGCCTATGAGTGGACCTCTCTTGCTGGCTTAAGGAGGATGAAGGCTTGGTAGAGAACAGGGCTCATAGATGCACATGTTCCGAATGACTTCAGGAACTGGCAGGTCACTTCCAAGTCTTTATGTTCCTTTCTGCACTTCTCTTGTTAGTGTATACATTTGTTTGATCAGAATTCATTTTTTTTAATACAATTTCAAATTCTTGGGGAAAAAAATCTCAATTCCTTGAGAAATGAAAACCTCACTAATGAAAAATATTCTTCCAACCATCTTCAGTAAACACGTATAAAGCACCTACTGTGTGTCACACACTCTGCTAAGCATGATATAAGTAAGTTAAATAAGCCACAGAATGCACAACTCATAGACTTGGAAACACAAAGAAATCATAACTATAAAATAATAAATTCCATAAAGAGAAAGAGGGCTCTGATGGATGGATGGATGGATAGATAGATAGACATGATAGAAAACAAAGAAAAACTCATTGCATTGAGTGGAACTGGTGTTGTACAGGGGAGGTACCAGGGTCAAGGGTTGGGTGGGTGTGTAAGTGTGAGTAGAGTCATGGGGGAGGGGAATTCGGACTATCGGAAACCGCATGTGCAAAGCTTGTACTAAGTCATCACTATGAAGCAGTCCATGTAGGAGGAAGCATATTAAGAACTAGTTTGGAAAGGGAGAGAATGGTCAGGTCTATAGAAGCATGCATGCGCACACACACACATGCACACATGTGCACACACACCACAAGGCTGCTGGGACAGAAAGTAAGGTCTGGACAATGAGGTCAGACACCTTGGGACTGTAAACCTAGCTTCTTGATCCTTGAGTATCAGTTTTCTCATCAAAATATAAAATTCATTATATCTACCCTGCAGCGCTGATATGAATAGAAACATCTAACATTTTTTATTATTAGAAAATAAAGTAATTAATACATACATTTAAGTAGATATATTTGCTTTAGTGGATGCACATATACAATTCTACATTTGCAAAACGTTTACAGAGAGAGATACTGATTGATTTGGTGCTTAACTTATTTAATTCCCTCCTTGATTTCTAGAAAAGTCTTTAAAGGAACAGCACAGTCATTTAAATCAACATGAAAAAATGGCACCAAGTGGTTAGCAGAGACGTGAGCCTCCTTCCCATACTGCCAGCTTTCTTGGGGTTTCTTGGTAGCTGATTTAATATTTCTGTGTCGGGTTCGCTTTCTAAGTTGCAGTGTTGTGCTGTACATCCAAACCCACCTGCCTCGGGAGATGGCAGCCGTCCGTTCATGACCACCCCTCCTGGAGCAGCCAGGAGTCACTGCCGTGGTTGTATGGAGGACATTAGGATAAGATGGGGAACCCTGGAGGGAGAGGAACTATAGAACAGTCGACACCAACAAGCTGGGATTCTGAGTAATGCCAGCACCTGGAATTGTATTTGAACACAGGTGTCAGAGTCACCTAGGTAGGCCACCACCCCTCTTCTGTCAGCTGCTATCTCACTTGTGCTGCCGTGCAATCTGCTCTCTTCTTTTTGGAGAACTCTCTTCGATTTTGATCCGAGGCACCTGTCCCCTGGTGACAACCAGCCATTCCTGTTAACAACACCGATATAAATCCTTTGCTTCCCCCTCAGTTCCCTCAATGACACAGATACAGGGTGCCAAGTGACACAGTCGCTTCTCTCACCATCCCAACATCCGTGGGCTCCCAGTGGCTGTCTTCCAAATCACCTACCAGATCTGTTTCCAAAATGCTGCCTTGGTGTCGATGTATGTTTTGATAGAAGGTTAATGCATACGTGAATACACAACTTTTTGATTTATCGTCCATGTGAGCTCATCACTCTTTCCTTTAAATTAAAACTCTCTCCAGATGGGGATCTGTGACACAGATTTATTGATCTGCAATAAAACCTCACTCATAATCTCTACAGCTGCCCATTCATCTTCTCTGGGAAAAGGTTCATTATTCTGGATGTCCCAGGAATGAAAGCAAGGAACTAACTTTCTCCTTTGTTCCCTTCCTGCCCCTCCTTTGCTTTGTGATTCTCTCCTTCCTGCCATTCCCTGCCCACCCCCTCCTTTCACAGCAGGAGACCAGATACACCCCCCAAACAGAACTGCTCCCTTTCCCCATCTCTGTCATGCTCCCTTATATATTTTCTTCAATCCCTTGCCATCCACCCCAAAGATGTCCTTTTTGTGTGTGTGTAGGCACCCTGGAAGAGTTGTGCCATTGAGTCTGCTTTGTGGCTGTATAGTCAATATCCCAACCCTCCACTCTGCTCATTCCAGATGAGTTGGTATTCCCTGGTTTGGACAAACCACTCTGTACCCAGGAGATGAATGAGATCATTAGGAAACAGAGACCTAAGCAGCCAGACTGATAGAAATCAGAATGAGGAGCAGGTGGGTAGGTACTAGGTCTGTGGCTGAAACAGGGTACATGTGGATAAAGAATGCTCACCACTGTGCTTTGTTGGGTCCAAAGAGCCTTCTGATTTATTGCCTAGGAGATGTTCTCAAGTACACACATGATCAGGGCTGCTTCCACTGGTCAGCAGATGGCTTGGTCTGTGTGCCAGGAAGCAGGGGAAGTAGCTGTTATCTCAGACTCAACAGAAGGAAGGGCAAAAGGACTTTGGGAACGATCAGATGGATTGCCTAGTCAGTTCAGTGGAGTATTCTTTATATTGTTAAAATCCTCTTGGATTTCCCAGTTGGAAAAAAGGCATAGACCTCTCTAATCTAGTATATTTCACAGGAAGTGTCATGATACACTGGTGTCTTTTGATTAGCTGGATGGTGTGAAGCAACATTCAAGCATGTCACAAGTAACTTGTTACTTTAAAAAATAAAGTGAAGTCCTGACCTGCGGTGACACAGTGGGTAAAAGCATAGACCTGGAATGCTGGGGTCGCCAGTTCAAAACCCCGGCTTGCCTGGTCAAGGCACATATAAGAGTTGATGCTTTTTGGCCCTGGCCGGTTGGCTCAGTGGTAGAGCGTCGGCATGGCGTGCAGAAGTCCCGGGTTCGATTCCCGGCCAGGGCACACAGGAGAAGCACCCATCTGCTTCTCCACACCTCCCCCTCTCCTTCCTCTCTGTCTCTCTCTTCCCCTCCCGCAGCCGAGGCTCCACTGGAGCAAAGATGGCCGGGGCGCTGGGGATGGCTCCTCGGCCTCTGCCCCAGGCGCTAGAGTGGCTCTGGTCGCAACAGAGCAATGCCCCGAAGGGGCAGAACATCGCCCCCTGGTGGGCAGAGCGTCGCCCCCTGGTGGGCGTGCTGGGTGGATCCCGGTCGGGCACATGCAAGAGTCTGTCTGACTGTCTCTCCCCATTTCCGGCTTCAGAAAAATACAGAAAAAAAAAAAAGAGTTGATGCTTTCTGCTCCTCCCCCATTCTCTCTCTCTGTCTCTCTTTCTAAAAAATGAATAAATAAAATCTGAAAAAGAATAAAAATAAAAAATAAAGTGAAGTTTCCAAATGAACTACTTAAAACCATCAGAATATATTCAAGGTTATCTTTATAATAATGTCACTTTTCTGTTGTGATTTCTTGAGCAGGGATTGGATGTAGTTAGAGGTAGCAGAAATTACAAATTGTATATAGGGGTCTGGTGGGTATGTGACTAGCATTTGTCACTTAGAGTTGAGACTTACTATCCCAGTCTGTTCTCCTCTTAAAGGCAGGAGAACTATCTTTAGAAGAATTCTCAAGTCCTCATGTGTCCTCATAGCATGACCAAAACATGCAGCTTCTCATCCTCATTTTGGGTTGGCTTAGCAGTAGAGCATTGGCCTGGCTTGTGGAAGTGCCATGTTCAATTCCCAGCTCTGGCTCACAGGAGAAGCACCCATCTGTTTCTCTACTTCCCCCTCTCTTTTCTCTCTCTCTCTTCTCCTCTCACAGCCAAAGCTCCATGGGAGCAAACGTTGGCCTGGGTGCTGAGGATGGATCCATGGCCTCTGCCTCAGGCACTAGAATGGCTCTGGTTGTAATAGAGCAACGCCCCAGATGGGCAGAGCATCGCCCCCTAGTGGGCATGCTGGGTGGATCGCAGTTGGGCGCATCAGGGAGTCTGTCTGTCTGCTGTCCCTCAGCCCCCCTGCCCAAGCTTCTCACTTTGGAAAAATACAAAAAAATAAAATAAAATAAATAAAATGGCAAAGTCATAACCCAAAGCCAAGCAGTGAGTGCCAAAGGCAGAAGCTGAACTCCAGTGTATACATTAGCATTCCAGTGTGTACTTTCCACTGACCACTATCTCCTCTAACAGGCAGGCGTGAGGAGCTCGGGACAGAAAGTAGGAACAGGTGAAGGAAGAGCAAGTGGGAAAGGAATCAACATTTATCACTGTAATCGGAAGCTATCCCAGGCAGGTTTAATCACCCCACGCAGAGAGGGATGCAGAGCAAGTTTATGGTTTACAGTGAGCAGGCTGACACAGCTGATTGATGTCAAATATGTCATGATGTATATTGTAAAGCAGGGAGATTTAATGGTGTGACTCTATGGCAGGCTTGGAAGTGAGTTGCTGCAAAGTAAGGAGTGATGGATGGGCTCATTTACATGTAAAATTGCCAATGGCATTGACAGCACTGGTATGTGAGGGGAAGATAAGAGGCACATAGCAAGTTCACTCTTGCCCTAGTATTGGAATATCAAAATACAGCTGTGGCAGCATCTGGAATTTGCAATGGACTTTAAAGATATAATTATTTTTTTACCTTTTAGTCTTGAGATAATCTACATCTGTTATAAGGTTTTCTAAAAAGTCACTATACCATCCTTGGATCAAGCATTGAAAGTAGATGGTGACGCTGGCGTGAAATTTATGTATACGGAGGCTGTCAGCAAATCAAAACACTTTGTGGCTTTTATCTATCCCCAGCCTAACAATCTCAAAGTGCTTGTGAGTGACAATATAAAAGGCTGAAGACTGGCTATAAAATTCTGTCTGCCTGGCCTCAAACTCTTTCTGCCTTCCGGTGGTTTTCTCTGTCCTATGCCAGAAGGTGTGTGTGTGTGTGTGTGTGTGTGTGTGTGTGTGTGTGTGCGCGCGCGCGCGCACAACCTTTCTTCCCTCTTGCATTTTGTCCTCCTTAACCCCCACAGTGTGGGTATTTCTTTTTTAATTCTCCCCTTCTTTTTTCTTATGAAACTGCCATTATTATACATGGGTTAATGTTTGTTACATATGAGAGTACAGAGAATGGATTTATCCTTTCAACAAATAATGATATTTGGATCAACTCCAGCCAAACATTCAGCCTTGAAGATGGACCCCTATGCCTATATTGTCCGGTTGAAGAACGCTTTATACTTATCCCCCACATTGGAAAAATGACCATATAGCATTAGTCTGCCTGCCTGCCTTTCTTTCCTATCCCCATGCTGCCATCCCTCCTTTCTCATTTTCATCTCCACAACATACCCAGGGCATGGTGCTAGGGGCTGGAGACCCAGCAGTGAAGAAGGCACAAGGTTAGAACATGAAACCCAGAGAAGAAAAGAACCTCATGGCAATAGTTCACAATGGCTGTTCTAAATGCCCTGGAGGAACCCTTGGTGAGGCCCAGAAATGCTTCCCTGGGACAAAAGGAGGGCTGTGGCTGTCAGAGAAACAGGGAGAAATTCTTGGAGGAATTAGCATCTGAACCAAGACCAAAGGTAGCAAGGCAAAGGGGAGCAAAGTGGAGAGGGGAGATTTACCAAGGAAAAAATCTATATATGGTGCCCACGTGTCCAAAGCAAGGACGTGTTTGGAACATTCAAGCACCTGCAACTAGCATGATGCAAGAGAAAAGCACCTGAGAAAGGACAATCAAGAGGGGAGGCTGAAGAAGCCATCAGAATCCTGCAAAAGCCTGATGACTTCCGGTTACGCATGTGAACTGTGACACTCAAAGGAACCTTGGTACCTGTGATGACGTTTTAGACTTGCTCTATGCATTTGCCTCTCATAAGCTGCATCTTATGTCTGCATATGAGTGTCAATGGTGCAGTAAGAAAGCTGTGTTGACAATAATAAAATTTATCACCACAGCCGTGCTTTTTGGAGGGTGCTCAATGCTTGCAAGGAGGTACATATTATTTGGAAGTAAGGATTGACCAAACGTATTTGTTTGTCAGTTTTATATACTTTTTGATAACCAGGTGATTATGACAATGGCAGCAAATTAATTTTATATATTAGTTGATAGCATTTAGACTTTATCCAATCATTCTTTTATTCCTTCAAAATGTATCTATTGAGAACCTCTAGACACTCTCTTAGGTGATAGAGATACAAAGATGAATAACTCAGAGTTCTTCTCATAAGCTAATGAGGAAGACACACATACACAGCTACACACACATATAATGATCACCAATATGCCATACACTGAGCTATTGTGAGGAGTGAACTGGGGCTCTGGGGAATAGAGGAATTTATGGCCTTTTTTGGAATCTGGGATACTCAACAAAATAGTTATATGGGCTTTATCTTAAAAAAATGTTTAGGTTTTTCCCATGGGTATATTTCACTGAGGAAGCCTGAATGTTCTAACTCTCACCCACATGCAGCTTCATTGAATTTCAACAATAAAATTAAAACAGTATTACAATTACTAGGTTCATTCAGCTCTACACACTGTTTTAATCTTCTAAGGACTTGGTTGTAACATTATTTCTATGATGCTATTGACAGTAAGGTGGTGGTCAGGACCAGAACCTTAGGAATGCCAGAGACCTGGGTTCTAATTTCATCTTTGCCACTTCATGGTTGTGAGATCGAGGATGAGTCACTTAAGCTCTCTAACCCTCATTCCCCTCACTTACAATAGTGTCTTCTTAACAGAATTCATAGACTATTAAAAGACGTAATGCACTTAGCCGTGTCCAGCATGTAGTAAGCATTAAATAAATGTTAGCCATATATGATTAATATTATTATTATTATCTGTCATTTAACGCCTAATGAAACACTGAATGAACCACAACACAGTAACTTTATTAGCTAATGTACCTCCTAGAAACTAATAGAGCGCTCGTCTCATCTCTCATCAGAAAGAATGTGGTCCCATCGTAATAAATCAGCAAACAAAAGGGGGTACACATGACTCTTTGCTCTCCACTTGGTTTTTACTCCAATTATTTTGCTATTTTCCCCAGCGTTTCCTTTTCTCACTATTCAGCTGAAAACGGCATGAATGTGCAGTTTACTTTCCCTTCCAGGTCATTAACAAAGCTGCTCTGAACGCACACCTGGCTCGTCCTCGGCACCCCTCCCTCTGGCATCTCCCCCAGCTGGCTCTATGCGAGGCCAGATTCCAAGTCCACACAGACATATTCCTATCGCACGTATGCATTGTCATGTGAAGCCACGCAGTTTCAGGTGACAGTATGTTTTCACTCCTCCCCACTTCCAGCTTTAAAAAAATTTTTTCAATCAGTAATTTAGATCCTAAAAGGCACTCCTAAACTTGGTCCTGTTCTTCATCAATCAGTAGTAGAAAAATATGAAACAAAACCAAACTAAAAAGGCAGAAGCAGGAAGCAAGAGGCACCTCTATTTTAAAACCACACGAAGTTCTTGCTATTTGTTCTGCCTCTTACCTCCATGGCTCCTCACCATGCATCACCCACCCTGCATCAGAAACAAAATTCCTCTCCAAACCAAGCATCTCTCCTTAGCTCCACTGCCCGTTTCCATACCAACTACGGCACTGCCAGTTTGACACTTCATCTTTACTCTTCTCCAAGTCTTTTCTCTACTCAGCACTCAGAGATCAGTTAGAAGGCAAAGGTGACTGTTGGGAAGACAGCTGTGTTAAGCTTGCTCCCTTGCACTTTGCCTGATTAGCACGTGAGCACCGCTTTCTGTCTCCGCAGTTTCTGTACCGTCTGCCTGAATCCAATGTGAACTTGCCTGGCCTCAGCCACTAGCATTGCAGTGATCTTGTTGCTTTCCTGCTGAAAATATCTCCATAGCTTTCCAAACACCCAGTCATACCCCTCACCACACTACACCCTAGTGTCGCTGTGTCAGGCCTCTGTTTCCCTTGCCAGGCTATGCTCTGTGAAAGCAGGTGTTGCCTCTCGATCTCATAGGGATCTTCTAGCCCCGGTCCAGGAACACCATAGGTACTCAACATGTATTGATAGAATTATTTAAGAATCCTTTGGAATCCTTTCAAAAAATCCACTTGGGTGGGGGAAGGGGGACAAAACCAGTCAGGGATAAAACCAAAATTATCTTGGGAGTGGGAATGAGTAACTCTTTCTGCACAGAAAGGGATGGCTTGGTTTTCTCCCCATTAACTGCCCTTCTGCCACCTGCATCTCCTGATAGCCCCTCTCCTGATCAGGATCCAGTTTCTCATTTCTCTCTACTTGACAGTCAGCAGAAGGGCCGAAATTGGGATGTTTTCCAGAGGCAGGTTGAGTAAGCACCGACTGAGCTGACCCTGATAGAAACGCTTAAGAAGCTTTGCTGGCGGATTAAGCAGCTGTCTTTAATCTTACTTCCTCCTGGGTGGTGGGAGCAGAGTCCAGCATGTGGGCAGGGCTGGGCTGCAGTGTTCCCGAGCCTCTGAGTGGCACCGTGGGGGTATTCTGCACAGGGGATGCCTGGAGTTGGGAGTGAGGGGAGATCAGCTAAATAGGTGATTGTTTATCCCACCTGAGTATCTTCTCTTTACTCCTCCTTTATTTACATTTCAGAAAGCTTTCCTATTTCTAAATGTGAAGTAATCTCATTAATGGTTGGAAAATTGTAGATTTGTGGATTAAAGAGCAACCCAGGCTATAAACCCAGAGACACTGGAGCAAAAGAGGATTTATTCTGGGTCACATCAAGAGAATCTGCGGAGGGAAACATCTGAGGCTCAGTCCCTCACTGCGAATGACTCTCAGAGTATCCACAATTTTCACAAGCGTCACTGGTGTGGCCTCGGACCCTGCGGCTGTCCTCAGTTCTCTGTACTCCCCACAGAGTAAGCAGTTGCCCCCAAGCTTGTCTTGCACGATGTTTTCTAAATGCCCAGGAAATGGAGTGCTGACACTTTTACAAAACCTGGGGTATGTCCTGTCTTGGATAAACTCATATGTAGAGGCTTTATTAATATGAATTAAAGACAAAACAAATGTCTTCTGAGTGAGGAAAGAATTTCGCTGGATGTTAAAGCTGGAGAAGAAGTTTAAGGATTATTTAGTCCAACTCATCATTGACAGGTGAAGACTTACCCTCCAATCCTGCAGTTGTATATTGACTGAGCTGACGTAGCATTAGGCCTGGCTTACCTTTGGCGTGCCTCCTCAGGGGTCCCAGGGGTTAAGGTCTTGCCTTTGGTAGGAGCCCTATGCAGAGCTGATCGGTTCATGCACCATTTGAGGCTTCTTGCAGCTTGAAGCCTTCGAGCTGAGTTTCTAGGTCAAGGGCTCATTTTCAGCATAGCCTACAATATAGGAAGCACTGAGCAAACATTAATTGGATAAATGTTGAATTTGTGCTGTCTTGTTTCATGTACTCTGAGTGGGTTTCTGAGTGTCTGGAAACTCCAAATATTTTACCTAACACTCCCTGAGATTTTTAACTGTTGTCTTTGTTTCCAATGGCACAACATCCATTTCCAAGTCTTTCTTATTCAGGCTGCAGGCTGTGAGGGTTGCTATTTTAAAACCCAGGGGAACCTGAGGATACATCACCTAATTCTGGTCTCACTCCATCTATTGTTTCAGGTTCTAATTTCAGTATTTCAAAGCGAGTCTCTCCCGGAATTGCTCCGGCTCTTTTTTGCATGCACACGCAGGCTGCTCTCAGTCCTCTGCATACCTGCGCGAATCTCCCTGGAAGACTCAAGTGTGTCATTGTGCTTGTGTATTAATAATGTATCTGATTCATTACTACTGCACTCCAAACAATATGACCTCAGGGTATGTGCATGACATTTAAGACCAAGAATTATTTCACACAGAACAGATCTGCTTAAGAAATAAAATCATCCTTAGGAATGTAGGGAGTGTGGGAATTTAATGGATGGCGCTGATTTTTAAAAACAAAGACAACCCCAAAACTGCTTCTCTCAGTCTTTTGTTTCATGAGAAAGAGGACACTGGCTTCAGCCAGACCTCGAACTAGCTTTGTCCCTTACTGGGCATCTCAGTAGCAGCTCTCCCGGCAGGGGAGACACCTGCATTTTGCAGCGGCTTTGTCATCTCTTAGCCAGTAACATAAAGGAGCAGGGAGCGAACCTGAGTGTCCCAGGAATCTCAGCATTTTGTGTGCAGCCTGCACTCGGGTGTTTCTGTGCAGGCTGTGCTGGAAGGGGGTGCTGAGCCTCTGTACTGATGATCTGCACCACCTCCTTCCCCTGATTCTCTGAGTTCACTCATTGTCTAGCGCGAGGCGTTGGCTGCACAATTCCAGTTGACAACAATCACCAGCCCTTGGCATACACTGACTTGAGACTCACCACAGCTGCTTTATGTCATGGGTTTACACTGAATGACGTACAAATATTTTCCTAGCCTCACAGGGGCTAAGGGTACGTGAATCTGGTGCCAGCGGCTCTTGCTGGGTTTGAACAGTACCACTTACTGTCTTTGCAAAAAGCGTGAAGTCTTTTGCTTGTGCTTATTTCCAAATAGCTTTTTTTTTTATCACCCACAAAACTGACAATGATCGACTGGGGAGCTGGGTGTTTACGAGGCACACCCTGCACTTGCTTACTCTCACACATTAGCAGGTTTTTTTTGCATCCAGCAGTCATCAGCTGAAGGAGCCTGCGAGGGACAATGACGTGAAATCTTCCTCCTGCTTCAGAGCCCACCTTCACGCTACAGTGCATCCTTCACAATGATTTCCAGGGAATTAATTTTAAATGGCTTCCTCCTATCCTGTCAGCATCTCGGCAGAGGGGCTCCCACTACTGCGGGCCTGCCTGATTTCAACCAGACTCCCTCCTACTGGCTTTAGTAAATGGCTAGAACACATGTGAATAAAATAGAAGGCAATTTCCCTAGGAGTTAGGAGGATCTCTACCCAGTGCCATACACTAAAATCTTGCTAGGTACCTATGTGTCCTTCCTGGAGAAGAAACCATATCCTCCATGGCTCTAAAGCCATACATTTGCATATTAATAGAATCCATGGACTTGTGGAACTGGGCTGGGAAATTAGAATCCATCAAGCACAATTCAGTGCTGCAGTTTTCCTCTTGGAAATATGTGGAAAGAGTGATTATTTAACACCTAGTGAGGCAGAAATACTGAATTTCCAAAGACAAGCCATACTTTGATTCAATATCAGAGGCAACAGTCATTCATTCATTCATTCATTCAACCAGTAGTGATTGAATACCTTCTGTGTCAGGCATTGTCAGTACCTGGAGATACTGGAGAGAAATAACAGTGTCAGAGTCTGTTGCTACAGCACTTATCTCTACTGCTCATCTGTACTTATCGGTTGTCTGGGTGTCAGCCTTTCTATCCAGCATCTATGCAGTGTATAACAGGTATTACAGTATTTTATCTCTGCTTTTTTTTTTAGATGCAGAGGTTTAGCACACAGAAAAGGCACTTGATAAATATTTGTGCTGGGTGTTTTATATGAGTTCTGGTTATAGAGTTTCAAGGTCATACCCTCAGGGACTGCAAAGGTGTCTAATGATCAGATTCCCCCCACCTTTTTTTTTTTGTATTTTTCTGAAGTTGGAAACAGGGAGGCAGGCAGACAGACTCCCGTGTGCGCCCGACCGGGATCCACCCGGCATGCCCACCAGGGGGTGATGCTCTGCCCATCTGGGGCGTTGCTCTGTTGCAACCAGAGCCATTCTAGCGCCTGAGGCAGAGGCCACAGAGCCATCCTCAGCGCCTGGGCCAACTTTGCTCCAGTGGAGCCTTGGCTGCGGGAGGGGAAGAGAGAGACAGAGAGGAAGGAGAGGGGGAGGGGTGGAGAAGCAGATGGGCGCTTCTCCTGTGTGCCCTGGCCGTGAATCGAACCCGGGACTCCTGCACGCCAGGCCGACGCTCTACCACTGAGCAAACCGGCCAGGGCCCAGATTCCCCATTTTTTCATAGATCAGATTCCCTATTTTTTCACAGATCGGGGCATTGAGATTTCTGGACCTTAGGCTGCTTGCCAAAAGCCAGTTATTGGTGGAGGTAAGATCAGAGCCTACTTGTCCTAATTGCTTTCTGGCTAATCTATTTACTATGCAAGTTCATGACAAAAACCTGTAAAATGTAGCTGAAGAAGATTATAAGAGACCATCTAGTCCAAAAAATTTTCACCTCTGGATACACATTTAATGTCACCTAGGGAACATGTACAACCACTGAAGACTAAGTTCCAACCCACCCAAATTTTAATTTATTTGATTTGGGGCCAGAGATATTTAAAAGATGTCCTAACTGATACTTAGATGTTGCTTCTAGGACCTTGAATGGACCATTCACCTTGCATGCTACTGCCATGTTCATTGACTTCCCTCCATATATTTCCTTAATTATTAATGTAACAGGATGATGGGCGTAGGCAATCTCCAAAGTAGTCTATACCGTTTGCTGGAAGATTCTGCTAGGCTCCCAGCATGGCCTCATGGCATGTTCCGTGTCCACTCCTCAGTGACTAAACACCCCTCTAAGTGGGCTTAGCCAGCAAGCCCGCGAGGGGAGCAACTCATCCTGCTCTCCAAGTGTGCTTCACACAGGACCCACCCGAGAGCCCCGCCTCCACCTGGGACCACGTCTGTGTTCAGGGCCCTGGTGTAAGGCACCGGGGGCTCGTTCCCCTTTATTTACTTTTAATTATAATTTTCCTGTGTGGCTCTGTCCTCTCGAGAGAGCAGTGGCACCCTGTTAATGGGATTATGTGGTGGCGACGCTGCCGTGTGCCTGTGCGGCCCCTCCTGTCTCTGAATTTCATCCAGATAATTGATTTCGGTCTGTTCCCTGACACTTGCCTTGGCGGTGCAGGGTGTTATTAGAGCCTTTGTTCCATTTTTGAGTGACAAAGCCTTTACAAGCCAGCCAAGCAAAAGCAATTGTTGCATCTCTCACTTTTCTTATTAACTAACAGAGAATTGCAGGCAGCTTGAAACCCGCTGAGAGAAATAATAACATAAGCGGCAGCTTGGGAGCAAAGTGGGCCCTTTCAACCACAACAGCCTGGTGAGATTAACAAGGGCCCCTCCTCTCACTTATCTCCTGGATCCTGGCTCTCCATTTCTGTCCTCCATCCCCTCTGTCTTTCTCCCAATTACATCTCTATCTGCTTCTGGACTCCCCCACCTCCGAAAGCAGCACAGTGGTCTATCGGAAGAAGAGCCATCTGAGATGGGAGGGGCCCCAGAATCTCCCCACCATCGGCACTGGGGCTGCTCTGTGCCTCGGTTTTCTGGGGACTGAAAGGACACATCCGTGTGACTATTGCTTGTTGGTGTTTCCATGCTTGCTTTTCCTTATTTCTTTTTAATAAAAATATGTTTTATAAAAGATTTTAAACATATTAAAAAAAAGAGGGAATATGAACATTAGTATATCTGCCACTCAAATTAACAATTATACACACACACACACACACACACATACATATCACTCATACAGGTGAGGTCTCCTTGAACCCTTCTTTAATTCACTTAGCCTCTCTTCCATCCCACAGAGTTCAATGCTATTCCAAATTTGATATATATCTTCCCAGGTATTTTTATATATCTACCACATATGGGTCTGGGAGCAATGAGACAAGCTGCTGGCGTGTTTTTCCACTTACACAAATGTTAATGTCAAATATTGGGTATTTGACAATCTCAGGGTGTCATCTGTCACATTCTTCCACGTGATATGTAAGCTAACGTGCCTTCATTTTTGCCAGAGCACTTTATTCTGCCATGTGATACATCACAATCATATGCTTGCTGCCTTGTGTGTCGGAAGACATGGAGTTGCTTTCACCCACTCTGCTGTTATGAAGGTCACTGCCGTCAGATCCCGGTCCCCATTTCCTCGTGCACACACAACAGGCTTTCCGTAGGCACAGACCTGATGTGGATTTCAGATTGTAAGGTTGCACATCTGGAACTCTAGTGGGTAATGCCAAAGTGTCTCCAAAGGGAATTTCTCCTATAGTATAAGAAGAGGGAAAGTAGGACTTGCTAACCCCGTCTCATATGTGAGCACAGAGAGTTGCTGTCACCCTCTGTTATCCAGGAAGACCTCGCCCTGGGGAAGGGAAGACCACTTTCTCAGTGTCTCTATTCTTGCTCTCCCACCATCCATGGTATCCTAGCTGAAAAGAAGCATCTTGACCTCCTAATGAAACAGTGAATTTATCCCTTGTTTCTGTTTTCCTTGGTGATTTTGATTTCTGTCCTACCCCCATTGATGGGTAGGATCCTTATTCAGACATACTCTTTCTTGTGGCCCAAACGGAACAGCTTCTGCTCTGTGACAGGCACGCTCTGAACCACCCTGAGCTCCAAGCAAACTGGCACTCTCTCCTCTCTTCCCGGGTGCGATTTAGAGTCAGGTGGGCACGCTGGCAAAAATGCAGATGTGGCAGTCAGAGTTTGCTTGAAGTTGTATTCGCATCCGCACTGATTATGTGAGCACAGGCAAATTCTTAACTTCTCAGGTTGTTTCCTGATCTTTAAAAGGAGAATTACCACTCTTCCCCCACAGAGTTGTAAAGATGAGAAAGTACAGGGTGCAGTGCTTGACACCCGGTGACTGCCCAGTAGACAGCAGATGGACGGACGGACGTGGCTTTAAAAGCATGCTGCACTCTCCATGTCTGCCCCAAGGTGGCCAGATGCCCTGCTGAGGGAAAAGCTCCCACCAGGGGGAGCCCTGCCCCTGCCTCCCTTCTTCTGACTCCAAGTCCCTGCTGGAACACACTGGGGTCCTCACCTCATGGACTGATCATGACAGTTTAAGAAAAGGGTGGACATGGGAGAGCTCTCTTAGACCTGCCCCAATCCTTGATACAAGGATACAAGTAGGACCTGTTTCTTTAAAGACAAAGTCTCAGATATGAGTTTGTGAGGCTTCTATCTTGACCCTCTTCGTCACCTCTGTGTAATTATACTTTGGGGAGGTGAAGGAAGAATTTCCTTGATCTCAATAACAACTCAGAAGTGTCCAGGCAGCACTCGGATCCCCTAGCAATGGGAGAGTGGGTTAGAATCCATCGTATGCGGCAAGGCCCAGAGCAATGGCATTTTTGTGTTGTTTTCTTCTCCATCATTTTCATTGTTTTCCACACAGTTGCCACCCCATTTAATTATGCCTTCTTTCTTGGTGTCTGTCCCCAGCTCTGCCCTTCTGATGCTGCCCCTCCTCACCCTCCACTCATGGTTCTTCCTCATTCTTTCCAGCCTTCAGCTGCTGTCCCCCAAGACTCTCATGCAGCCCTCTTGAATGAATGATTACTGAAAAGAATAGGATTGATGCTTCCTGCTCCTCCCCCCTTCTCTCTCTCTCTCCTCTCTCTAAAGTGAATAAAAATCTTAAAAAAAAAAAGCAACAGTGCTTTTCGTGCACCAGTTTGTAAAATGTACAATGAAAAAGCAGAGTGGCACTAAATGAATTATGGTTTTAAAAAAAGCAAGTTACCAACCTGTCAAAAACTATTAGCCTGCAAATCAGTAGGAAGAATAAGAATGTGTGTGCAGAGGTAGCTTTTATTTTTTTGTGGAGCAAATAGCCCCTCATATCAGTTGGTTTCAGGATCTTGAATGAATAACTGACAAAGGGAAGGAGAATAAAAAAAACTTCTTTGGATTGTTTTTCATGGTGTCAGTGTTGCGTGGAGTTCAGATGTGTTCTGTTAAAGGCTCATTACTGTTGTACTGGCTAAATGATGCCTATTCTACATCATGAGGCAGGTGGAAAGAGGGAAACTGTGAAAACCAAAGTTAGGGTAAGCCTGACCAGGCAGTGGTACAGTGGATAGCACATCAACCTGGGATGCTGAGCACCCAGGGTTGAAACCCTGAGGTCACCAGCTTGAGCACAGGCTCATCTGACTTGAGCATGTAGTCACTGGCTTAAGTGTGGGATCACAGACATGATCCCATGGTCACTGGCTTGAGTCTAAAGGTCACTGGCTTGAAGCCCAAGGTTGCTGGCTTGAGCCCAAGGTCATTGGCTTGAGCAAGGGGTCACTGGCTTGGCTGGAGTCCCCTGATCAAGGCACATATGAGAAAGGAATCAATGAACAACTAAGGTGCCACAACTATGAGTTGATGCTTCGCATATTTCTCCTTCCTCTCTATCTCTCTTGCTTGCTAAAAAAAAAAAAAAAAAAAAAAGTGGGTGGATAATACAGAATTTCAATATTAAAGGACTGATTTGCTTCTCAGAAAAACGCAGGTTTGAAAAGAAAGCCACACACACTAGAACATACCCTGTCTCTATGAATAGATTAAAGGCCAGTAACACTCTTTTGGGAATTCTTTTGGGTAGTTTGTTTATTTATTTTATCAGTGTTTTCAATGCTCAAACTCAGGAAACAAGTGAGTTGGTCTTTAATCCAATAGAAGTCTGGCTTTCATAGAAGCACCTAAAAGTTGGTGTTAAGAAATAAGGAAGAAGCCTGACCTGTGGTGGTGCAGTGGATAAAGTGTTGAACTGGAATGCTGAGATCGCCGGTTCGAAACCCTAGGCTTGCCTGGTTTCAAGGCACATATGGGAGTTGATGCTTTCTGATCCTCCCTCCACTTCTCTCCTCTCCAAAATGAATAAATAAAATTTTTTTAAAAAGTGATATAGAAATGGGGGAGAAAATTCTATTACTTGGGTGGAGCTGCATTAAAGGTAAGAATCCACAGGACATCTTGAGACTATAAAATTCCTCATTGACTCTTACTTAGTAGGTTGTTTTTTTCTCCAAGGTTGGATAAAGAAAATGTGGCCACCAAAGTCAGGGCAGAGAATCCAAACAGGTTCTTACCCTGCAGTCATTCACAAGTTTCTTTGAATTCATCTAAATCTCTTGGTTTTGTCCTTCAGAGGAAGATTAAATGGCCAAGGCATTAGTTGAAAATGAATTAGATGAGGGAGAAACTGTATTATAAACAGATTGAGCTAGCCTGACCCCCAGGAGATGCATATTACATCTCTGTTGAATAAAGGAATTTGCTGTGAACCACCTGGATGACCTGTGACAAGAGTTCTAATTAACAACTATCTGGGTTTTGTTCTCTGTTAACTGTAGATAATACTTCTTACTTGACCTTAATATAACAGAGTAAAGTCCTTAAAAAATGCTTTAGGAACACTGGATAAAAAATATATAGAAATAGAAATTATTTTTGTTAGCATTGCTTAATTGAAAATAGCATTTTCCTATTACCTTGAAATATTTATGTCTTTATCTTCTTCAAATTGCCCTGATATACATTGCTTAAAATGCAATAAATTGAGCCTGACCTGTGGTGGCGCAGTGGATAAAGCATCGACCTGGAAATGCTGAGGTCGCTGGTTTGAAACCCGGGCTTGCCTGGTCAAGGCACATATGGGAGTTGATGCTTCCAGCTCCTTCTCCCTTCTCTCTCTCTCTGTCTCTCTCTCCCTCTCTGTCTCTCTTTCTCCCTAAAAAAAAAAAACAAAAAAAAAAATAAAATGCAATAAATTGATAAAAAATAAAAACAAATTGCCCTGATATACATTGCTTAAAATGCAATAAATTGATAAAAAATAAAAACAACTTTGAGTTAGAGAAAGAATTGTAGTCATATCATTTCAACTGGAACTAAATAGATTTCCATGGCTAACCCCAAATATAAAAGGCTGTTTTTTTTCAACCTATGTTTACATTTTAAGTGTCCGAATAAAGGACATAAGTCAGGAAAACGAGAGAGTAAGTGGAAGAGTTTCCAGTGTTTGTTTTTTGAGCATTTCAAGGCTGTGTATAATTACAGTTACTTGCATTTAAGTGCTTTGTTTTCCCCTGGGTTACAAACATCTGAGGGAGGAGGGAGGATAAGAGGATAAAGAGAATTGAAAAGAATTCTCCAAAGGCCTTGTGGAGCACATCAGCTGAGGAGTGAGTTATAAATGAATCTGAGAAAGAGACATTTAATTTCTTTCCACATAAGCTTGAGGCTACAGGAAGAACTTACTGGGCATAACTTTACTTACCAGCACCAGCAAATTTTAAAAACTCCTTAGTGTAGAGGAGAATAATTCAAGCCATTTGGTATTAGTTTCCCGTTACATTCATTCAGCATGTTGCAGTTCGTTGCTCTTACAATTCTGCATTATTCAGTTCCATAAATATTTTTTGCATGCTCACTAAGTTCTAGTTGAGACCTAAGGTTGAAAATTTAAGGTTCAAAGAAGTCCTAGTCCCTAAAACTTCTTTGAATAGAAGGTAGTGCAGCAATTTCTCTAATTGTGAACAGCACAAATCACTAGGAGAACATAGAAGAGTTAGCAATTAATTCTACCTGGACTTGTATTAGGATCAACCCAGAATATGTAAGTATTCATTCATTCAAATAGTGAATAATTTTTTTTCTTGCCTTCCCTTTTTATAAAGACACCAATGATACTGAATTAGGGACCCACCTTCCAGTAGAATGACCACACCCCAACTTAACAATCACGTCTACAATGACCCTATTTTCAAATAAATTCACATTCTGAGATGTTAGGAGTTAGGATTTCAGTGGATTAATTGTAAAGGGGGCTAAATAAAAGCATGAGATGAAGCTGAGAGTGAACTGGCACTTGTGCCTTTGACTTTTTTTAAGGACTAGTGGGTCATGTTAGGAACTGGGCTCCTTATCCTAAGAATGTAAGCAGCAGATGCCATGGTCAGGTTCGTGTTTTAAAAAGGTGTCATTACCTCTTCCTCATAAAATTCACTGTGGATATTTTGGGTGTGGACATATTCTTTAGAAACTATTGTAATCATCTAGGTGAGAAGTGATAGACTAGAGCATGTGAGGATGGAAAAGGCGTGTATGAGAAAGCAATCAATGAACAGCTAATGTGCCACAACTGTGAGTTGTTGCTTCTCATCTCTCTTCCTTCCTGTCTGTCATGGTCTCACCCCACCTCCTTTGCTAAAATACATAAATAAAAATAAATTAGCAAGATGTTTAAAATATAAAATCAATGGGGCCAAATACTGAATTCTGTTGAAGAAGAGAATAGGGTCAGGGATGACACCTAGATGAAAAGTAAGGTCATTTAATGACACAGAGCCAGACTTAGCAAGGAGAATATTGACTTTAGTTTGTCTATGTAGAGTATAAAGTATCTTAAAGTATCCTAAAGGAGATATTAAGTATATTGTGGGAACATCATGAAACTCAGAGAAGAGGTCTAGGCCAGTGGTTGGCAAACCCATTAGTCGACAGAGCCAAATATCAACAGTACAACGATTGAAATTTCTTTTGAGAGCCAAACATTTTTAACTTAAACTATATAGGTAGGTACATTCCTTATCAAGGTAGCACCCACACGTGGTATTTTGTGGAAGAGCCACACTCAAGGGGCCAAAAAGCCACATGTGGCTCGTGAGCCGCAGTTTGCCGACCAGGGGTCTAAGCAAAGAACATAAATTGGAGAATGATTGCTTTATATGTTAATTTGAAGGTTACACTTTGCATGTGAATAAAATGTTTTAGGGTAAGGACAGTATGACATGGTGAGGGCCTGGAAATATGCTTTGATAAATTGCAGCTCTAAAGGACAATAAAACTATATAAATCCTCAGAAGAAGAGTAGCCAGAGAAGCAGGGGAAAGAAGAGAAATAAGCCAGAGGAAGAAAGTATATCAAAAACGGGAGATTGTGAACAATATAAAATGTTGATGATTGAGGCATGGGAGCTGGGGCAGAAGAGATACCCGTTGGTTTCACAACATGAAAGTCATTGAAAGTGTAAAGAGAAAAAACAGAATGTGTTCTGACATAAGTAGAAGAGTGCTTGGACCCAGTTTGAGTATAAACACAGAATTGTTTTCTAATAACTTGTCAACTTTTCTAAAAAGGAAAATGCCCCTTTCCTTATGGCCAGCAGGGATACTTAATATTTGTTTAATTCTATAACTACTCAGTTAAATTTTTAAAACTTAACCAGTCTGATTTAATGTTATAATTTTATATTTTACTCAAATTTGCTTCCTTCCTGCAGTTCCAATTTTGGTTCAAATGGCTTGTAACATGAATGGGGCTGTAGGTGTGGTCTTCTCACTCACTCTTTAAACTCACCTGCTTTCTGGGGGTAGATAATGTTCATGCAAAGAAGGAACTGAAAGGAAAAGCACAGTCTATGATTTAAGGGACACACATAGACCTAAAGTGAAGAAATGGAGAAACATATTCTATGCAAAAGGGAAATCAAAAGAGAGTAGGGTAGCTATACGTATATCAGATAAAATAAAATTTTAGCTAAAAATTGTAACAAGAGACAAAGAAGGCCATTATATGATGATAAGGGGGTCAATTCATCAAAAGATATAACAGTAATAAATATGCATGTACCCAATATTATAGCACCTAAATATACTAAGCATATACTAACAGACCTGAAGGGAGAAATAGACAACAACAAAAATAGCAGGGGATTTTAATACCCCACTTTCAATAATGGATACATCATCCAGGCAGAAAACCAAGGCAATGTTTAACTTGAATCAAACTTTAAGTCAAATGAATCAAGCATATACAGAACATTGTAACTGAACAAAAAAAAGTCATATTCTTCTCAAATGCACATAAACATTCTCCAAGATAGATCATATGATAGCTCACAAAACAAGTCTTAACTAATTTAAGAAGATGTAAATTGTATCAAATATCTTTTTTAACCCCAACAGCATGAAACTAGAAATCAGGAAGAAGATCTGAAAATTCACCAATAGGTAGAAATTAGATGAGATTGGGCATGTTCAGGGTGGTATGGCCATAGATGCCTGAGAAATTAAACAACACATTTCTGCTTAACTCTTATGCCACAATTATTTTTAGAAATATTTTCAAACAAGCTCTGGTCAGTGGTCCAGTGGATAAAGTGTCAGCTTGGCATATGCATGTCTGAGGTTCAATTCCCGGTCAGGACACACAGGAGAAGCAGACACCTGCTTCTCCCTCCCCCCTCCCAGCATTTCTCTGGCTTCCCCTCCTGCAGCAAGTGGCTCCATTGGTTCAAGTGTGGCCCCAAGAGCTGAGGATAGCTCTATTGGAGGGCATCAGCCTCAGGCACTAAAAATAGCTTGGTACTCGAGTATCGGCCCAAGATAGGATTGCCAGGTAGATCCTGGTTGGGGCACCTGTGAGAATATGCCTCACTATCTCCTCTCCCCTCACCTAATATACACACACACAAACAAAAATGGAAATGCAATATACCAAAACCTATGGGAGGCTGCAAAAGTCATTCTAAGAGAGAGGTTTATAGCATTAAATGCCTACCTTAAGAAAAAAATCTCAAACACCTTTACACCTCAAGGAACAAGAAAAAGAAAAACAAACTCAGTCAGAAGTTAGTAGAAGGACAGACATAACACAGATCAGAGTGATAGGAATAAAATAGAGACCAGAAAAAGAATTGAAAAGATCAATGAAACTAAAAACTATATTTTTGAAAAGTAAAAAAGTTAACAAATGTTATGCCTAACCAGGCACTGGTGCAGTGGATAGAGCATTGGCCTGAGATGCAGAGGACCCAGGTTCAAAACCTCGAGGTCACCAGCTTGAGTGAGGGTTCATCAGGCTTGTGCACAGGCTCATGAGCTTGAGCACAGGATAGCTGGCTTGAAGCCCAAAATCACTGGCTTGAGTTCAGGGTCGTCAGCTTGAGCAAGGAGTCACTTGCTCTGTTGTAGCCTCTGGTCAAAACACATATGAGAAAGCAATCAATGAATAACTAAGATCCCACAATGAAGAATTGATGCTTCTCATCTCTCTCCATTCCTGCCTGTCTGTCCCTCTTTCTGTCTCTCTTGCTTCAAAAAATAAAAAATAAAAATAAATAAAAATGTAAAAATTAACAAACTTTTGGTGGATTAGGTAAGAAAAATGAGAGAGGAGTCAAACAAATAAAATCAGATGTAAAAGAGGAGACATTATACATGATGTGAAAAAATACACAGGATCATAAGAAACTAATATGAACAATTATATGGAAACAAATTTAATAATCTAGAAGAAATGGATAAATCCCTAGAAACATATAACCTACCAATATTAAATCAAGAAGAAATAGAAAATTTGAACAGAACAAGAATGAGTGGGAGATTGAATCAATAATCAAAAACCTCCCCACAAAGAAAATCCCAAGACTGGATTGTTTCACTGGTGAATTCTACCAAAAATTGAAGAAGTATTAATACCAATCCTTCTCAAACTTTTTTAAAAATTTAGGAGGAGAAAATGCTCCCAAACTCATTTTACAAGGCTAGTGTTACCTTGACACCAAAATCAGATAAGAATGTTGCAAGAGACTAAAACTACAGATCAATATTCCTAATGAATATAAATGCAAAAAATTCCAACAGAGTACTAGCAAACCAAACTCAGCAACATATTAAAGGGATTATAATCAAGTAAAATTTATCTTTGGGATGCAAAGATAGTTCACCATACACAAATCAATAAATGTGGTTAGGATGAAAGATAAAACTCATATAATCACCTTAATAAGTGCAGAAAAAGTATTTGAAAAAATAGAATAAACATCTTTTCATGAAAAAATTTGCTCAACAAATTGGGAATAGAAGAAACATACTTCAGTGTAATAAAGCCCATATATAATATTTTATATTCTATATGTGAATGGTTGATAAAGGTTTTTCTTTAAGAGCAGAAAGAAAATCAGGGTTCCTACTCTTACCAGTCTAATTCAATCTAGTACTGGAAGTCTTAACCAGAACAATTAAGCAAGAAAGAAAAATGAAAGCTATCCAAATCAGAAAGAAAAAAAATATTGTCTTTGTTTGCAGAAGATATGATCATATATATATATATATATATATATATATATATATATATATTACCTCTAAAGACTTCACCCAAAACTTGTTAGAACTAATAAATCTTTCAGTGAAGTTACAGGGTACACAATTAACATACAGAAGTCAGTAATGTTTCTGCACTGCTAACAAAATATTTGAAAAAAAAAATAAAGAAACAATCACATTTATAATAACAAAAACCCACAATAAAATAAATAGAAATTAATTTAACCAAGAAATTGAAAGATCTGTGCACTGAAAACCACAGACTTTAATGCAAGAAACCAAAGACTACATAAACAAATGGAAAGTTACCCTGTATTCTTGGACCAAAAGAGCTAATACCTTTTAAAATGTCATGCTACTCAAAGCCATATATAGATTCAATGCAGTCTCTATCAAAATCAAAATTGCATTGTCTACAGAAATATACAAAGAAAATACTAAAATGTGTATAGAGTCACAAAAGACCTTGAATAGTCAAAGCAATTGTGAGAAAGAAGAACAAAGCTGAGGCATCACATTTCCTGATTTCAAATTATACTATAAAGCTGTAGTAATCAAAACAGCATAGTATGGGCATACAAAGTAGACATACAGACCAATAGAACAGAACCAAGGCCCAGAAATAAATCTTCATATATACAGGCAACTAATATGTGATAAGGGAGCCAAGAATACTCAGTGAAGAAAATATAGTTTCTTCAATACACGGTGTTAGGAAAACTAAATAACCACATGCTGAAGAATAAAATTAGACCTATATCTTACAAGACTCACAAAAGTTATTTCAATATGGACCAAGACTAAAGCAATAAAATGAAAACACTAAATCTCCAGGAAGAAAAATACATGGGGAGAAAACTCCTGAATCTTGGTCTTTTTTTTTTTTTTTTTGCTGCTTGTCTTTTTATTTTTTATTTTTTAATAAATTTTTATTAATGTTAATGGGATGACATTAATAAATCAGGGTACATATATTCAAAGAAAACATGTCTAGGTTATCTTGTCATTAAATTATGTTGCATACCCCTCGCCCAGAGTCAGATTGTCCTCTGTCA
Organism: Saccopteryx bilineata; assembly: GCF_036850765.1. NCBI lineage: Eukaryota > Metazoa > Chordata > Mammalia > Chiroptera > Emballonuridae > Saccopteryx > Saccopteryx bilineata. Next base: position 241,707,746 of record NC_089491.1, read on the forward strand.
CCCTCTATCTAGTTTTCTCTGTGCCCATCCCCCTCCCCCTAACTCTCTCCCTCCCTCCCTCCTGTGTCCTCCCTCCCCTCACCCCTGGTAACCACCACACTCTTGTCCATGTCTCTTAGTCTCGTTTTTATGTTCCACCAGTGTATGGAATCATGTAGTTCTTGTTTTTTTCTGATTTACTTATTTCACTTCGTATAATGTTATCAAGATCCCACCATTTTGTTGTAAATGATCTGATGTCATCATTTCTTATGGCTGAGTAGTATTCCATAGTGTATATGTGCCACATCTTCTTTATCCAGTCTTCTATTGAAGGGCTTTTTGGTTGTTTCCATGTCTTGGCCACTGTGAACAGTGCTGCAATGAACATGGGGCTACATGTGTCTTCACGTATCAATGTTTCTGAGGTTTTGGGGTATATACCCAGTAGAGGGATTGCTGGGTCATAAGGTAGTTCTATTTGCAGTTTTTTGAGGAACCACCATACTTTCTTCCATAATGGTTGCACTACTTTACAGTCCCACCAACAGTGGATGAGAGTTCCCTTTTCTCCGCAGCCTCTCCAACATTTGCTATTACCCGTCTTGTTGATAATAGCTAATCTAACAGGGGTGAGGTGGTATCTCATTGTAGTTTTGATTTGCATTTCTCTAATAACTAATGAAGCTGAGCATCTTTTCATATATCTGTTGGCCATTTGTATTTCTTCCTGGGAGAAGTGTCTGTTCATATCCTCTTTCCATTTTTTTATTGGATTGTTTGTTTGTTTGTTGTTGAGTTTTATGAGTTCTTTGTAAATTTTGGATATTAGGCCCTTATCTGAGCTGTCGTTTGAAAATAACATTTCCCATTTAGTTGGCTGTCTGTTTATTTTGATATCAGTTTCTCTTGCTGAGCAAAAACTTTTTATTCTGATGTAGTCCCATTCATTTATCTTTGCCTTCACTTCTCTTGCCATTGGAGTCAAGTTCATAAAATGTTCTTTAAAACCCAGGTCCATGAGTTTAGTACCTATGTCTTCTTCTATGGACTTTATTGTTTCAGGTCTTATATTTTAGGTGAATCTTGGTCTTGACAATGCTTTTCTGGACATGACATCAAGTGCATAAGCAAAAAAAAAAAAAAAGGCAAAATGAACAAGTGAGACTACATCAAACTGAAAATGTTCTGCACAGCAAAAGAAAAATATCAAAATGAAAAGGCCACCTGTGCAATGGGAGAAAATATTTACAAACCACATATTTGATAAGGGGTTAATATCCAAATATATAAATAAACTATACAACTCAATAACAAAAACATTACAAGCAACCTTATTAAATATTGGTAGAAGGACCTAACAGGATAGCTCTGTTGGTTAGAACATTGTCCTGAGGCTCAGAGGTTGCTGGTTCAATCCCCAGTCCAGGCACATACAGGAACAGATATATGTTCCTGTATCTCATTATCTTGCTTTCTGTCTTCCTCCCTCTCTAAAATTATTAAATAAAACATTTTTTTTAATTGGTGGAGGAACTGAATAGACATTTTTCCAAAAAACAAACCCAAGATATACAAATGGCCAACATATATAATAAAATGTACTTGACATCACTAATCCAAATAATTGAAAATTAAAACCACAATAAAATGTCACCTCACACCTGTTAAAATGGTTATTGTCAAAAGACAGAGATAATAGGTATTGGCGAGAATGTGAAGAAAAGGGGGCCCTTGTGAACTATCTGGGGAATGTATATTTGTACTGTTTCCACTATGGAAACAGTATGAAGGTTTCTCAGAAATTAAAAATAGAGCTACTATGTGAACCAGCAATCACACTCCTGAGTATATATTCAAAGAAAATGAAAACAGAATCTCAAAGAGATATTTGCACTCCTGTGTTCATTGCAGCATTATTCACAATAGTGAAGATACGAAAATAACCTAAGTGTCTGTCAACAGAAGAATGGGTAAAGATGTGTGTGTGTGTGTGTGTGTGTGTGTGTATATATAATAGGATATTTTGTCGCCTTGAGAAAAAAAAAGAAATTTTATCATTTGCAACAGCAAGAATGGACCTGATGGCATTATGCTAAGTGAAATAAGTCAGAGAGAAACAAGTCTATTGTGATATTACTGATATGTGGGACATAAAAAAGCCAAACTCATACAATCAGAGAGTAGAATAACATTCATCAGGGACTGGCAGGTGGGAGATGTGGGGAATATTAGTCAAAAAGGTTCAAATTTTTAGTTATGCCTGACCGGTGGTGGTGCAGTGGCTAGAACAGCTACCTGGGATGCTGAGGTTCCAGGTTGGAAATCCTGAGGTCGCAGGCTTGAGCACAGACTCATCCCACAGGCTCACCAGCTTGAGCATGGGATCATAGCCATGGTCCCATGGTCACTGGTTTGACCTCAAAGGTTGCTGGTTTGAGCCCAAGGTCACTGGTTTGAGCAAGAGGTCACTGGCTTGGCTAGAGCCCCTCAGTCAAGACATGTATGGGAAGCAATCAATGAACATCTTTCTCTCTCTGTTTTTCTCTCTCTGTCTCTCTCTCACATTAAACAAAGAAACAACAACAAACAAAACAAAACAAACAAACCAAAAAACCCTTCCCATTATAAGATTAATAAATTCTAGGGATCTAATGTACAGCATGGTAATTATAGTTAACACTGTATTACTATATACCTAAACCTTGTTAGAAAGTAGACTTAATGTTCTCACCACAATAAAGAAATTGCAACTTTGTGACCTGATGCTATGTGGATAAGCATTTTGCAATATATAAGTATCTAATCAATACACTGTACACCTTAAACTTATACAATGTTATATGTCAATTACATTTCAAAAAAAGCTAGGTGAAAGAAAAAAGCACAGTTCCTGCCCAGTGTATTGGTTGCTCTCTAAATGCTGGCTCTGAACTCTGTATCTCGTTCCTCATCAATAGGCCCAGGGAGGTCAGGTGGAAACCCCAACAGGTCCAGCTAATGAATCTCAAACCCCAACAACTCTCCTAGTTGGCTTTAATTCCTTAGGAACCAGAAACCAATTGCTTCTTCCAGCCAACTTGTCACTTTGTTCAGATGCTGTAGACTTTGTGCTTCAATTTGATGAAGTCCCCAACAGGCCTCGACACCACAATCTCCTACACCCCCCTCCATCATTACCTGTGTGTGACCCGTGTGAACACACACCATGTGTAAGTCTCTGGGACTATTGGAACTTGAGGGGAGAGTCTGTGATCTTCTTTTCTGGTCATATATCACACCATTTCTTCTTAGTGCTCATCTCTCCACTTCAACAATGTGACCGAGATCAACAGGCCTCTCAGCTACACAGACTGTTACCTGGGTGACAACTCTAAGACTTTATTATTACAGACAGCCATCAGTTTCATGAGAAGTTTTTGTAGAAATCTTGTTTCACTTGAGAAAGAATAAGTTAAGAGGCATCTCTGCTCTCTTTTCCTGTCCCTCACAGCAGCAACCTCTAGTCAAACCCTTGAGGGGGTTATTGGCACCACGACAGCCATTTCTCTGAGCTGACAGTGTGAGGTAAGCTGTGGTTGGCCAATTTAGAAAAAATGGAAACTATCTACTTAGCACTTCATCCTATATTATTACACAGATAAGATAGCAGGAAGCTGAGGATGGGAGAGAGTCGGAATACAAATTTGATGGAGCAACAAAGGAGGATTTTCAAGCATTAACGGGGATTCACTAGAGGTTATTGATGACATATTTGTACAAAGCTCAATCTGCTCTACTGTCTGACACTCTTGGCCACTCAGATGTGAGCATGGATCTAACATATGTTTGGATTCCTACCCAGTTCAAGACCCGAGAAAGGGGCAAAGGAAACAGAAAACCACAGTAGTTTCAGATATTGGCAAGACTATAATTAATTGACAAGAAGGGCCATGGAATCCAAACAATTTAAGAAAAAAAACTGTGAAGAGGATATTGATTTTGGTGAAAAAACAGAGGGTTCTCAATATACTATCCAAATACAATATTGAGATATCAGTGAATTTGAAGACTCTTCCAGTGGCAGGTATTAAGAAAGAAAATGGAACAGTAGGATGTTAGAGCAAGAGAGAAGAAATTTAAGTCAATCATTTAACAAGTAGATTAGGTACAGGTTATGACAAAGGTTGTGATCTCTATGGGGGTATATCCTTGAGGTGGGATAGAGAAAAGGGTTATTGATTATTACAAGGTCAGGAACACCTTGAGAAGTTAGGGTCTTAGATAAGTTATGCAGATTTCAAAGTCTTGGATGAAAAAGGGAAGTGACAAGAAGGCGAGAAGTAGGTGTAATTGATTTTTAGCAAGAAAGTGAATGAGTAGTGGTATGGAAGGGCCAGTGATAATCAGGAAGGACACTCCCACACCTGCACTCCCAGAAGCAGCTGGGAGTTTGAGAGATCATAAAGCTAAGGTTCCAGAGAGAGCAGGATCCTCAGTGCATATCCAGATTTAGACAGCTTGAGCAGTTGGCTGAGTTAAGGAATTGATCATAACATTTTGAAAAATTAATGGAGGAACTATTCTAAATGGCACTGATGGATGAGAGAAGAATAGGAGACAGAGGAGCAAAGGTCAGGGGTTGAAGGGAGGGAGCTTCTCATTTTGATCTTGACAGAGATAAAAAGGGGTGAGAATCATTGTGGTTAGTGATACAGTCTCAAAAGTCCCTCTGGAGATGTAGGAAGATGTGTGCTAGTTATCCAGAGCCGGAGAATGCTTTCTAGAGCTCCAGAACCTGCAGCCTCTGCTTACTATGGAGCAGGGTGGTTGGAGCCACTGATGTGCAGTTTCCGCACTTACACAGCAGGGGATAGTGGCATTTCAACTAGCCCACCTGCGGATGAAGCCTGATGATGGTAGTACTCACAGGGAGGGCTTTCCCTCATTCACTCACACAGGAATCCATTATTTTCACAATTCATTCAACAAATGGTTTTGAGTATCTACTTGGTACCAGGCTGTGGGTACACATGGACGAATGAAAAATATTATTTCTGCCTTGATGGTTTCTAATACTTGGGAAAGGTAGAACACAAATAGCAAACAAAACCAATGAACACAAGTGTAATTATATGTTGGAAAAGTGCTACACTGGTAAAGGATAAGATGCCATGATGGAAAATATAATAGAAGCAGAGACATAGTTAGAAACATTGGGTCTATACGGGCTGAGTTTTAGAAGTGCGATGAACCTGGCCATATGAACTGTGGGGAGGTAAAGCCTTCCTGTCCGAGGCAGGAATAGGCATGGGGAACCATGATGGGTCACACACACTGGAATGGCAAAGGATCACTCTGACTATTGTGGAGAAAGTATTATAGAAGAACAAGAAAAGAGGAATGAAGTGGTGAGACGATTCGGAATTGGTTTCTATTAGTTCTGGGGTATCCTATTGTTACTGAGAACAACCTGTCTGTCTTTTTGTCTCTAATAAACCCATTTTCAATGGCCTGTGTTTTCTCAGAAGTCTGAACCTTCGGAACCACACCACCTCCCCTCAATCACACTACTCCACTGTGATTATACAGCATCACTCAAGCTTAGTAATTTAACTAAAACTGGAAATAAAAATATGTTTTCACGTGAAGTTATCTTGAAGTTCAAGTAAAATACAAGCAGTTAACTTATAGATATCTGCTATCATTACTTAATTAGCTTGCCACATTCTAACAAAATAACAAAATTTGATAGACAGTTACTTCCCTAATTTCTAGGTTCTTCTTTTTCGACTCTTAACATGAAGCTCCTTTGTATTTAAGCAATCCCCTAACATCATTAAGAAATAATACTTTGTACATTTCCCACTTTAGGCATTGACACATAAATCAGTTTTCCATTGGGACAAATTTATGTCCCTGTTTGATCCTTAATTTTTCTGTCCTTTCTGGGCAGAATTTCCAAATGGTTAAGCCCTGGTGTCAAATGACCTGGATTCAAGTTTCTAGTTCAATACATAGCCATGTGACCTTGAAAAGCTATTAAAGTGGCCACATCTCATTTTCCTCATCTGCAGGATGAAAGGAATAACAGTCTTTTCCACACAAGGCTGTTTCTAGGTCTAATTAATGCACATGTCACTGCCTTGTCCATAGCAGCACTCAAGAAATGCCAGCTGTTATTGTTGCTTGATCACCACTAACACCACCATCACCAATATCACCACCATTGCCGTCACCATCCCCACAACCATCCCACCACCACCATCACCACCTACATGACCACCACCGCTGGTGCTACATGATTCTGATCAGCAAATGTCTCTTCTTTCCACATGTCTCATAGCCTCTGTCCACGCCAGATCAATCCATGAAAGCTTTATTCCTTTTATTCCTTTCTTTCCTGTATTTTTCTGACTACTGTAGTTTCTATTAACCTTTCAAGGTATTAGAATATCTAAAGTTTACTTTTGTATTTGAGACTAGTCTTGAAATTAACCATAAAAAATTAGGCCCTTGCCGGTTTGCTCAGTGGTAGAGCATCGGCCTGGTGTGCAGAAGTCCCGGGTTCGATTCCCGGCCAGGGCACACAAGAGAGGCGCCCATCTGCTTCTCCACCCCTCCCCCTCTCCTTCCTCTCTGTCTCTCTCTTCCCTCTCCCAGCCAAGGCTCCATTGGAGCAAAAGATGGCTCGGGCGCTGGGGATGGCTCCTTGGCCTCTATCCCAGGCGCTAGAGTGGCTCTGGTCATGACAGAGCAACGCCCCGGATGGGTAGAGCATCACCCCCTGGTGGGCGTGCCGGGTGGATTTCGGTCGGGCACATGCGGGAGTCTGTCTGACTGCCTTCCTGTTTCCAGCTTCAGAAAAATACAATAAATAAATAAATAAATAAATAAATAAATAAATAAATAAGGCAAAAAAAAAGACCACACACACACACACACACACACACACACACACACACACGTCCAAAGCTCAAGGTATGTAATGTCCTCAATCATCCCTTTACCTGAATCGAGTAGTAGTGATAAGATCCTGCAGAGCACTCTTCCCTCTATCGTCTTGGAGGAAACCTTTTTCCTGTTTTGGAGTCATTCCTTTAATTGACAACAATAGATTTCTCTACTCCACTGCTGAGCCCACAGGCCAGGGCCAAATCCTCCTCCTCACAAATTTGTAAATGTGCAAACTTTCCAGGGGTCCTCACGCTTGTGTAGTAATAACTTTCCCTGGGGAAGCCACTTTGTGAACTCCAAAGGGGAGCATTCTGGAATTGTATTTATACTATGACTTTTCAGTGAAAATTAGGTCACAGACACTCTCCCTCTAGACCTAAATTAAAGAGAATGAATTTTACTTGACTACTTTCAGACCAGCCCCATGTTCAGATTATCCTAAGGTTTATAGGAGCCCCTTAAATATTCATGAAAGCATAAAGGATCCCCAAATTAATCTCCATAATGAAGGGAGAGAGCAGGGAGGTTGATTTCCTAACGTTTACATATGTGAAAAGCCAACATTACTCAATTCTCCTGCAGAGGAAGATTCTTCTTTATACAAAAGAATGAACAAAGGGAAAAAACACTTTGTTTGAAAACCTACTTAAACTCCCAAATCACTCATCAGAACAAGCAGCACACACTCAAACACAACAATAAACACTCACGTCAAATAGTAGATGTTAGAGGGAGGAAAGAAAGCAGAGGGCATATGTATGCACGGTGCTTCCTCCTACACTCATGAGTTCAGAGGGATTTTTTTCACCTGCTAGCTCAATGTCAGAGTCCGAGAGACCAAATACAGACTAAACAGCCAGGGGACTGAGCATGTGATGTTAGGCAAAGCAATCATTACAAAGAAAGCTCACTTCTAAGGAAGGAAAACACACACACATACACACAGGGATGCCCAGAGGAGGACTTGACCTCTGTATATATTCTTTGATGGTAAAAAAGAATTATGAGTCTATAGACTCAGTAGCAGTAAAGAATTTACTATGAGCTTTATTTTTTAATCCTAATATGGGACACATTTTGTTGTAATAAATACCAGTGGCCTATGAAAATTAATTTGGGCTTCACCCTCAGTTTGGATATAAGGCAATCTAGTACAGGGGAACCCACAAGAAGATCTAGGAGTTCTAAAATATCACTTACTAATTCGCAGCCTCAAATGAGTTATGAAGGCTTTCCAAGCCCAGCTCCCTTGGCTGGGAACCGAGAAAAACAACAGTAACTCTTTCTCAGGGATGCTTTTGGGGATCAACTGAGGGATGAGAATGCTTGTATGAATGTTTGCACTCAAACACACATACACACATATACACATGTATATACATACAAACATGCATGCATATGTATACAAGAATACTTTGAAAACTGTTAAATGTTCTACAAATGATAGACTAATTTTAAAAAATAAGTAAGGCTGGCCCTGGCTGGTTTGCTTAGTAGATAGAGTGTCGGCCCAGCGTGTGGACATTGGGGATTTTATTCCTGGTCAGAGAACACATGAGAAGTCACCATCTATTTCTCTTCTCCTCCCTCTCCTCCTTCTCTCTCTCTTTCCCTCCTGCAGCCAGTGGTTTGATTGGTTTGAATGCTGGCCCTGGGTGCTGAGGATAGCTTGGTTGATTTGAGCATCAGCCTCAGACGAGGGTTGCAGAGTCAGTCCTGGATGCGGTGCGTGCAGGAGTCTGTCTCTCTATCTCCCCTCCTCTCACTTAAAAAAATATATATATTTAATAATAATTAGGCTGCTCTGTTGTAAGGTATTTGCTGTAATGAGATTTTTTTCTTTAGTAATTCTGAATTAATTTGCTATTGTTCACAGAGTGAACAAAATATTTGTGAGACAGCATGATTAGAATTGTAGTTAATACTCATAAAATGAAGTTATCCTGTATGATACTAACTATCCTAGGAAATATTAAACTCACAAAATTTATCCTATCAGCATCTTAAAAGTTTGCAAATATAATTTTTACCAAAATATATTAGATTGCACTTGTACACATGTTTTTCTTTAAAGTCTTCCTCAATTTTGAGAACTGTGGCAGCCCTGGCTGGTTGACTCAATGGTAGAGTGCCAGCCCGGCATGTGGATGTCCCGGGTTTGATTCCCAGTCAGGACACACAGGAGAAACAACCATCTTCTTCTCCACACCTCCCCCCTCCCTTCTTTCTTGTTCTCTTTCTCTTCCCCTCCCTCAGCCATGGCTCAATTGGTTCAAGTGCATCAGCCTGGGCACTGAGGATGGCTCCATTGAGCCTTTATCTCAGGTGCTAAAAATAGCTTGGTTGTGAGCATGGCCCCAGATGGGGATTACTGGGTGAATCCCGGTAGGAGGGCATGCGAGAATCTATCTTCTATCTCCCTTCCTCTCACTTGGAAAAGAAGAAAAAATAAATAAAAAAGAACTTCAGCACAGTGGATAGAATGCTGGGTTTGCAGTCAGATATACCTGAGTGTGACCCCTTGTACTAGCATTTGCTACCTGTGCCAGCACTAGTAATTTACTTCCTATATATTATTGCTATCTATAGGTAACATTGGCTGACACTTATTATGCCCCAGGAAATATACTAAGTGCTTCACACATGTTATCTCATTTAATCATCAGCATACCCAATGAAGTAGATACTAATTTATCCCCATTTTATAGGGAAGGAAACTAAAGCAGAGAAGTTTATAGGATTTTCCCATGGTCAGTCACACAGCTAGTCAGTGAAAGAGAGATGTTTTGAACCGTGACTGATTCCACACTCATGCTACTAATTACAAGAGAAGGTCCTAAAGTGACATGTTCTTCTATGAGGACAACTGCTACCACCTGGGAGAGCCAGCTACTGCCAGACATTTCTTTTTGGTGCTTTCAATACAATATACCATTTCTGACGCTCACATTAATTTTATTTAAATAGATGTTATTTTATTTGTTTTGTAAATGAGAAATTTGAGAGTTAATAAGTTACTGTCAAAAACCTTGCCCAGGTCCTGTGCACAGGAACCCAAAGGTAGAACCAAGATATGGGTCCAGATCTGCCAAACTATGAACTCCAGGATTTTCCAACAGGCTTCCCTATCGGTAAAGCCCTCACCACTCAGCATCTCAAGCGAGCTTCTGATCCAGAGCCATGATTAGAGCTGAATTTCTTGAAGCCAGGCCTAGGAACGGTAGTGAGACAGTGCTAGCTGTGGACTGTGGAAGGGGACAGGACATAAAGAAAGCCCCAGGAGTGAAGTCTGGGAATGAAAAGAAAGGGATAGTTGCCTGACCTGTGGTGGCACAGTGGATAAAATGTCGATCTGAAAGGCTGAGGTCATGGGTTCAAAACCCTGGGCTTGCCCAGTCAAGGCACATACAGGAAGCACCTACTACAAGTTGATGCTTCCTGCTCCTTCTCCCCTTTCTTTCTCACCCTCTCCTCTCTCTAACGTCAATCCATCAATAAATAAAAGAAAAGGATAGTCTAAAGAAAAAATATCTCGAGGACGAGAAGATGCTAATGTCAGTCCTAGAACACGTAGTAAGTGCTCCTGGAGTTCCACTAGGCAGTGGGGACGGGAGCCACTACTTGAACACGCGTGGCCGGGTAAAGGTAGCTCACGGGACTGTGGGCATTTCTTTTTTTTTACATGTGAGTCAGAAGGTGGCTGTCAAGGCTAAATGAGACATTCATTGTGACTTCAGGCCTTTAAGAATAACATTCATTATGGTGAGAAAAAAAAATCATGTAAAAGTATGAATAATAAAAAGTTAATTTCCTTCCAAAAAGAAAAAGAAAAATAAGATTCAGTGAAAGGAACACTCAGTCTGATTTTAGTTGATTCTCCCTCTTGCCCACCTTCTTTTTTTTCAGGTTTTTTTTTTTTTAATTTTTATTTATTGGGTGTACATAGATTCTAATGTCCCCTCCCCCTTGTTCTCTGCCACATCCCCCTTGCCCTCCTTCCTACAGCACCCCCTCCCCCGGCTTTGCTTCTCTGCTCTCATCCCATCCTATGTTCCCCTTTCCCTCTGTCTGCTTTCCCTCTGGTCCCTTTGATCCCGTTTATTTCGTTCCTCAGTTCATATTGTTCATTGGATTCCTCAAATTAGTGAGGTCATATGATATTTTTCTTTCTCTGCCTGGCTTATTTCACTTAACATAATAGTTTCCAGTCCATCCATGTTGTCACAAAAGGTAAGATTTCCTTCTTTTTCATGGCCCCATAGTATTCCATTATGTATATGTACCACAGCTTTTTAATCCACTCATCCACTGACGGACACTTGGGCTGTTTCCAGACCTTGGCTATTGTAAAAAATGCTGCCATAAACACGGGGGTGCATTTCTCCTTTTGAATCATTGATGTGGTGTTATTGGGATATATTCCTAAAAGTGGGATGGCTGGGTCAAAAGGCAGTTTGATTTTTAATTTTTTGAGGAATCTCCATACTGTTTTCCACAGAGGCTGCACCAGTCTGTATTCCCACCAGCAGGGCAGGAGAGTTCCCTTTTCTCCACATCCTCGCTAGCACTTATTCTGTATTGTTTTGTTGATGAGCGCCATTCTGACTGGTGTGAGGTGATATCTCATTGTGGTTTTAATTTGCATTTCTCTAATGATTAGTGATGTTGAACATTTTTTCATCTGCCTATTGGCCATCTATATGTCCTCTTTGGAGAAGTGTCTATTCATTTCTTTTGCCCATTTTTTGATTGGATTTTTTATCTTCCTGGTGTTGAGTTTTATAAGTTCTTTATAAATTTTGGTTATTAACCCCTTTTCAGATGTATTGTCAAATATGTTCTCCCATTGTGTCGTTTGCCTTTTTATTTTCTTCATATTGTCTTTGGCTGTGCAAAAGCTTTTCAGTTTGATATAGTCCCATTTGTTCATCCTGTCCTTTATTTCCCTTGCGTGTGGAGATAAATCAGCAAATATATTGCTGCGAGTGATGTTGGAGAGCTTACTGCCTATGTTTTCCTCTAGGATGCTTATTGCGCACCTTCTTTTCTCTTCACACCTGTGTCCTAAAGCAAGGAGCTATGTCTCCCTCCTCCTGAGGACATAGTGTTGCTGAGCAATTGAACATAAGGTGGGGCTAAATTCAAAGGCACAAACTCTATTATGCAAAAAAGGTAACTTCATTTTTCTTTCTATAACAGCTCAGTTTCTGTTTCAAGATTCTATCTTGCTCAGTGACAAAACTCTTCATCTAATTATTTCCAAGGTTTTTTTTTTTTCTCAGAAGTTGTATTAACTCTCCTTGTCACTTTCTCTACCCCGTTATCCTCTCCCTTTCTACTTGGGATTGATCTGTTCTAGAAAGCTTACGTAGCCTTATGGCATGGGGATGGGATGAGGTAAGGAGAACATTAGATATATGGATTCTCATTTTTTATCCTGACATCCTCTGTCTTATCTTTGTCTATTGAACTCTGTTTTATCTCACTTTCTCTATCTTTGGGTTACTCAGAATAGGGGGCTCTGAGCACACCACATTTGAGTTCCTTTAGTGAGCTTGTAAATTTTTTTTTTAAGTGAGAAAAAGGGAGATAGTGAGACAAACTTCCACATGCAATTCCCAACTGGGATCCATTTGGCAACCCCTCTCTGGGGCCAATGCTCAAGTTAACAGCTATTTTTAATGCCTGAGGCTGATGTGCTGGAACCAACCAAGCCATCTTTAGCTCCTGGGCCTACACTTGAATCAATCAAGCCACTGGCTGAGGAAGGGGGAGAAGGGGAAGAGAAGCAGATGGTTGCTTCTTTTGTGTGCCCTGACCGGGAATTGAACCCAGGATGTCCATATGCTAGGTGACGCTCTATCCATTGAGTCAAACAACCAGGGTCATAAATTTCTTCATGCTTAGATTTAGAGCCTCCTTCTTTCTCATTCTATATTCTCTCACCTTTCACTATCTTTTACACCCATGATCTGAATTATGACCTACATACCACATCTTTGTTTGACATAATTTTATAGTTTCTACCTCTAGTTACTTATTCATCTTTCATCCAGTCAACCAGTATTTACCATGTGGCAGGTACTGTTTGAAATAACAGCTCTGCCAGGGGTGGGGGGAGGGAGGACGCAGGAGGGAGGGAGGGAGAGAGTTAGGGGGAGGGGGAGGGGCACAGAGAAAACTAGACAGAGGGTGACGGAGGACAATCTGACTCTGGGTGAGGGGTATGCAACATAATTTAATGACAAGATAACCTAGACATGTTTTCTTTGAATATATGTACCCTGAAATATTAATGTCATCCCATTAACATTAATAAAAATTTATTTAAAAAAAAAAAAGAAATAACAGCTCTGAGTAACACAAGACGCTGACCACATAAAGCTGTAGTGACCTTCGTCATCACTGTCATCACCATCATCATTATCATCACTACCACTTAGTGGTTCTTACTGTAGGTCAAGCTTCCTGTAAATAGTTTGCATGCATTGATTTTTTTTATCTGTATAGCAACACAGTGGGATAGGTGTAGTATTATGTGTACTTTACACACAAGGCCTCTGAGGCACAGAGAAATTATATAACTTAACCCAGGTCACACAGCTTCTTAGTACTAGAGCCTGGATCCAAACCTCAGCATTTTTTACTTGTAGCCCTTGATTTAAGTAAGCTTACTGCCTTCCATTGGGTATATAACATAGAATATTTGCTTCTTTAATACCTAACAAGGAACGCTGGGGTGTTTTTCATTACTGGTGGATATGAGGCAGCTAAAATCCCCTGAGGTCACTACCACTGTGACCCTAATCATTTTCTTCATTTAACGCATCTCTCTTGCATTCTTACTAAGTGCTTGGTGTTCTCAACATCGAGGGATAAAGCATCAAATAAGATCTTCAAAAACTCTCACCATCGTGGGTTTACAAATCTGGAGGTGAAATGTATTGAAAGAAGAATAAGAGCTTTTATGAGCTGGGAGATACATGCTCTTTGTTTTTTATTTAGATTTTATGTATCTCGGTGATCTCCAATCTGGGATCATTTCTCTGTTTTTAAGGTCCAGGTGCTAGATCAAAATTCAGTGTACAAATACCACTCTACCTATGCAAAATGTCAAACAAAATGGTCAAATATATTTATGTGTATGTGATATGGAAGCTATAAATATGCCATCTAGAATGTTGCTAGGGATGAACTTTAAGCTCCCTGGTCTGAGCAACTAGGATATTCAAAGTATAGAGTGGGACAAAAGTAGGTTTACAGTTGCTCATATGGAAAAGGACATGCAGGTTATGATTATTACAATAGATTTATTAACTCTGTGATTCCCATACTAACAACTGGAAACCAACTCTTGCCCATCCTGTATTATGTAACTGCAAATACTTATATCTAGAATTTATAAACAACTTCTACAAATCAAAACTTAAAGGATCCAATGGAAATAGCTATAAGATTTGAACAGACACTTCAAAAAATGACCAGAGGAACTGGACCTCAATAATCCTTAAGGAAACATAACTTAAAATCACAATGATATGCTTGACTGGGTGGTAGCACAGTGGATAGAGTGTCGACCTGGGATGTTGAGAATCCAGGTTCGAAACCCCAAGGTTGCCAGCTTGAGCACAGGCTTATCTACTTGAACGTGGGCTCCCCAGCTTGAACATAGGTTCACCAGCTTGAACATGGGGTCACCAGCTTGAGCATGGGATCATAGACATGACCCCATGGTCACTGGCTTTAGCCTAAGGTTGCTAGTTTGAGCAAGGGATCACCTCTTACTTCACTCATGCAGTCCCTCAGTCAAGGCATCTGTGAGAAGCAATCAATAAACAACAAAAGTGCCACAACTACTTGATGCTTCTCATCTCTTGCCCTTCCTGTCTGTCTGTCTGCCTGTCTCTCTCTCTCTCACTAAAAAAAAAAAAATTAAAAAAATACACAAATAAAAATTTAAACAGCACAATGATATAATTCTGAGTATGGATCAGACTGGCTGAAATATAAAAGACAGACAATACCACCTGCTGATGAGGGTGTAGAGCAATTAGACCTCTCCTTCCTTGTTGTAGGGAGTCCATATTGGTACAGACATGTTGGAAAATTGTTCAGTATGAAATAAAATCTCACTTTATTTCTCCCAGACTAAATTCCTGAAGCCTAAGTACATACATGCCCCAAAAGCCATTTTACAAAAATGTTCATAACCGCACTGTTTTAGCCTCAGAATGGAAGCAACTCAAATATGAACAGTTAAATGGATATCCAAATTGAGACTTAGTCACCCAAAAGAATATTATAAAACAATAACTGACAAGGTATACATAACATGGATAAACTTTACAAATATAATGTTGAGCCAAAAAAGCTAGACAACGAAAAATTCATAACAAGCGAACATGTTTATATAGAGTACAAAAAAAGCCAAAATTAATCTGTTGCTAAAAGGAGAGGAAAGATGGGTAGGTGTCCAAGGCAAGCCTCTCAGTTTTGGTAATGTTCCATTTCTGCAACTGGTGGGAGTCCCACAGATGTTTTCATTGGGACTATGGGAGTATTAATCAAGATGTACACTTATGATGTGTTCATTTTTTAATGTATTTTATATTTCCATAAACTTTTCTTAAAAATAATTAAGATATTTACCACCTTCCATTTCTTGGTTCTTCCACTATTTTCTAAGGTTGTTTATGACTATCTTTTTTTTGAGAGCTTCTCCAGGGCAGAATTTATACTCTCAGGTGTTTGTCAACCTTTTGTAAATCTTTTTTGGACATAAATAGTGAATGCCTTAAAATAATTGTCAAGGAAATTCTCATTTTTATATGGCATTGCACAGCACAATGCCTGGGACTCAGGAAGCAGACAATGGATGTTGATATGTGAATAAAAGCATGAATTAATGTTTACTAAGTCACATTAATTAGATTTTTTTTCAGTATCTATACTAGTACGCAATTTATCTGAGCCTGGGAATTAAAGCTTGTTTAAAATGATTTTCTAATAAGCATAATTTCCCTTGTAGGATTCTCTGCATTTTATAAGAGACTGAACCTTTATTGAGTCACTGTGGACATCAGTTACCCAATAAGGGTTGCTTTGTTTACATTAATTGCTTTGTTTACATATATTTATATGTGAAAAATGGCTTCATTCTTCAAGGTATTATTAATTACTGGTTTACTAATTACTCTGAAACTGTTTTTTAAAAAGTAAATCTAGGTAGTTGTTTGAATAAATTCTTATTTAAGTGAGTAATTAGCTGGATCAAAATAATTGACTAAATTAAGAAAATCTTTAATAGACATTATTTAGGTGTCAGTTTGATTTTGCTACTGGTGATGCATACAAATTCATTGCATCATTAGTAATAAATCTGTCACTCCTGAAGGGATTTTTTTTTTAATACAAAGAAAGTCTCTTGTGAGGCCTATGGAGAAACCAAATATTCTCTAAATGTAAGTTATTAAATATCTTGCATTTTGTTTTTAAACTTTAGTTTACTAACATAACTCAAAAGAATCATGGTACAGAAGAAAGTACATATATATTAATATGAAAAAAAACAACCCTCTAGTGGGGAAAGGATGGAAATTTTGAGCCATGTTGTTTCAAGACCCGGGTAGGTAGGTCTCTCTTCATAGCTAGACATTTTAGCACAAGTTTCTATAAACTTTCTTCCTCCTTCAGAATTTTCAGGAAAAAAAAGCACTCCCTCTGTCATGCTTTGTGTGACCCTTACACCCTCAATTAAGCAGTTAGTGACTCTGTAAATTGGGTTTTCTAACAGGTTGTGCAAATCCTAAAACATCGTTCTCATTATAATGTGGGGATTCACTGATAGGCAGTAACCTGCTCCAGTAATTGTCTTTGTCATCTAAGGAATCAGTCTAGCTATTAAAGAATGAATCAATAACGCATGAATGAGTTAATATTTAGGAGAGTCACAGAGCCCTTTCTCTGTTTCATGACAGATACGATTTTTCTAATGATGAAACAGACCACCCCTAAGTGTTGCTAATTCTTCCACCACATTTGCCCAGGATGGTCCTTAATCATTAGTTTGAAGGCCAACTAGAACAAGCCCAGGTAAGGGTTTTTAAACTGGGCTTGCTCCTGGACAGAAAACGTTCCTGTGTCCGGAGGACCACGGATCACGTTCTAGGAGACCCATCGTCATTACTTGTCGTGACACAGGCCCACAGCAGGAGGGATAATTTCGATTCTCTGCGGGAGGTAGGGTTCCGAGGTGCTCCCTGACATTGGGACTCCTGTTCTAACTGGGGATGATTTTAACTGCCTGAGCTAGAAAAAGGTCGTGTATAATACCAGGTTTTATATTAAACAAAAATAAATTTTCTCTAACGTGAGTTTTCAGACAGGTTGTCCTAATATATTAACTTCTGTCTGTGTTTTGAATAGTCAATTTCACGGTGAAATGAGTTCTTAATAATATATTTACCACCTGGGAGAAATCTCCCAGCCATCTGGAAAGGAGAAGGGATTTAGTGCCTCCAAACAGAGATTGAATTATTTTCACAGTTATTTATTTATTTTTACATCAGGCAGCAGGCAGGAAGACCGGGTCCGTGTTGCAGGGCAGTGGGCGGGGCGTGCAACGCACCACACTATGAGCATGCGCAGTTACCATCAATCTAGGATGGCAGGCTCTGTCATGTGTCAGCAATCTAGCCACGCAGGATATCAAAGATCCTGGAGGAGTATCCTATGTTATATTAAGCACTGGTTGGAATACAGATATAGTAAAATCAAGCGTCTGGCCTTGTTTGTATTCTGCATTCTTATGGGGCCAACGGCAGGTGGAAGATCATAGCAGTGGCCTTTGACTGCATGCCCTGGATTCAAACCCTAACTCTGTGATTTATTAGTTGTGTTTCAAATGAATAAATCCCTCTGTGTTGCATTTTCTGCACATCTCCCTTTCAATGTTGTTGTGAGGATTGGAAGTAGTGTAGGGAAAGTATTCATTCAACGCTAGGATGAACAGGCAATAGGAATGTTGTCAGTGTGAAAATATGGAACAGGTGTAAGAAAATTAAAAATATATAACTGTGTGTGTGTACATGCTGCGTGTCTGCATGTACATGCAGACACACATACCTCAATACCAAATGTACACTCAAATTGATCTAATAGAAGGTATTGGAACTGAATAGATTAGAAAGAAGGGTTTAAGTTCAGTTTTACAGAATAAAAAAAAGGCATTAACCATTCACTTCACAAATATCTACTAAACACCTCCTATGTAACAGGTACTCTTTAGGTGCTTTATATATGACATGAATAAAACAAATATTCCTGCCTTCTTTGCATTTAGATTCTCAAGGAAGAGAAGTAAACAGACAACAAATGTTAAATATAATAAGTAAAACATGTGCTATATTTAAGGTACTAAGATAGAAAAAATAAAAGATTAAGGCTTGGGAGTTTCAGGGTGGGGCAGGTTGCAGTTTTAACAGCATATTCAGGGTAGGCATCATTCATAAGATGACATTAGAGCAAATATTTGAAGGAGATGAGGAAATGAATCATGTGGACGTCAAGGGAAAGAATAGTCCAGGCAAGGAATAGGCTGGCACAAAAGCCCTAAGGAGCACACCCAGCATGCTCAGTGTGTAGCAAGTTAGTCAGTGTCTGAAGCTAAGTGAGCCCAGGGAAATTGTATGAGTCAAGGTAATAAAGACAACAGGAAGCTGGAAGGAGAGACTTTTAGGTCATTGTAAAGATATAGGCTTATACTCTGAGAGAAATTGACAACCACTGCAGGGTTTTGCACAGAACTTACATTTGAAAAGCATCATGAAGTTTTTGGCTTCATTGTTGAGACTAGATTTGGATGGGTGTGGGCAAATGCAGATGTGAGGAGAGCAACAGGAAAATTATTGTAACAATTAATAAATGGAAAAGATAGTGGTGGCCCAGGACAACGTGATAGCAGAGCAGCTAGTGATCAGTTTTGGAATATACTTCCAAGATATGGAAATATGATTTTCTGAGGGGCTGGATTTGGAATGCAAGACAAAGAGAAGAGGAATGTATGACTGTGAGACATTTGACCTGGGCAACCAGATGGACAGACTTGCCACAGGTTGTTATGATGAGGACTATGTGTGGGTCATGTTTGAGAGGTAGGTCAGCAGTTTCATTTTAAAGATGCTGAGTTTATTATGTTTATTATTATTATTATTATTATTATTATTATTATCTTAAATGAGAGGCAGGGAGGCAGAGAGACAGGCTCCCATATGCGCCCCAACCAGGATCCACCCAGCAAGCCCCCTACCGGGTTATACTCTGCCCATCTGGGGCTGGGGCTCCATTGCTTGGCAACTGAGTTATTTTAGCACTGAAGCGAGGCCATGGAGCCATCCTCAGCACCCAGGGCTGGCTTGCTCAAACCATTCAAGCCATGGCTGCAGGAGGCAGAGAGAGAAAAAAGAGGGAGGGGTGGAGAAGCAGATGGTCACTTCTCCTGTATGTTCTGACTGGGAATCAAACCCAGGACTTTCACACACTGGGCCAACACTCTACCACTGAGCAAACCAGCCAGGGTCTTCTTATTAGACATAGGTGAAGTCGAAGGGCAGAGAATTGCATATACACTTCTGTAGTTAAGATTCGTACCAGAGATATATATTTCGATGATGTTGGCATATAGATGTTATTTAAAGCCATGAGGCAAAATGGGATCTCCAAGGAAGTAACTGAGAATAGAGAAAAGAGATAAGAATTGAGTTCTTGAGCACTCCAATATTAAGGAGTAGAGGAGGAAATGCAGACATAGAAGGAAACTGGAGACAAGACCAAGACTATGGACGCCATGTGAAGAAGGTTCCCACAGAGGGCGGAATGATGGAATTCTGCTGATAGGTCAGGTTAGTTGTGGCCTTGGGAGTGACCATTAGGATTGGAGGCATGGACTTCAACAGACAACCTGGAGAACATTTTTAGATGAGTAGTGAGAGCAAAAGCCTGTTTGAAAAAAAGAATTGAAGAGAGAATACAAAGAGCTATATAGGACACATTGAAATAGAAAACTTCTTCTGAGGAGGTCCTCCTCTACCCTCCACCCCTCCACCCCCCCACAGAGGGGAGCAAAGAAATGACAGGAGAAGTAAGGTAAATAAATAGTATTTTAAAAAATGAAACACACATCCCATTGTTGCATGATGATGGGATTGATCCAGAAATAAGAGGAAAAATGACCTTAGGAGAAAATGTGAGGCAGATGCAGGATGTCTCTAAGCACAATGGATGGAGGAGCAGGGTCTGGGGCTCACGGGAGGCAGTTGTGGTACTGATGCAGGCAGGTGGATGGAGTAGTGACAAGTTCACACAAGTGCTGTTCTGATCAGCTTAATCTTTTCAGTGAAGTAAGAGGTGAGGCCAATGAGGTGAATCTGAGGATGATGGAGGGACTGCAAGAGGTGGAAGAAAGAGAAGGTGTGAAATAATCATCTTGGGGAGTGGGATGGTGAATGGACCAGTGGGAATGATACAGTTCCCCAGGCCCTCTCGAGGCTTTTGATAATTAATTTAAACTGAGCTCGTTCAATTTATGGTCAGATAAATAAGTTAAGTACAAGGTTTTGAGACGTTTTACAGGTCATGAACTACTCTTGGCTCCAGAAATATAAAAATGAATAGGATATAGTCCCTCCTCTCCAAGAACTCATCATCCTGCAGCAAGAGAGACTGAAACATGAAATCAATAACTATAACAAATAGTGATAATTCTATAATTGAGTTACACTCATTGTTCTGGGAATTCCTGCCAAGTGCTGTTTCCAACTGCAGTGACACAGCAAGCTGGTGCAGTATTTTACATCAGAATCAGAATGTAGTTCTCCATAGTTACCCTTCATTTACTAAATAAACATTTACTAAGTGTCCAGCACTGTGCTCGCATTAATGGTACAAGTACAATGGCAAATAAGATAAATTCTGCACCAAAGAGCTCACCAGCTACCAGCTAATACAGTGATTTCCCATGGAAGCTGCACATTAGAATCCTGTGTGCTTTAAAAAATCCAGATACCTGGCCATACCCCATACTAATAAGTCAAAAAAAATTTTTTTTAATAATTTTATTTTTTTAATGGGGTGACATCAATAAATCAGGATACATATATTCAAAGATAACAAGTCCAGGTTATCTTGTCGTTCAATTATGTTGCATACCCACCACCCAAAGTCAGATTGTCCTCTGTCACCTTCTATCTTGTTTTCTTTGTGCCCCTCCCCAGCCCCTATCCCTCTCCCTTTCCCCCCCCCCCCGTAACCACCACACTCTTATCAATGTCTCTTAGTTTCACTATTATGTCCCACCTACGTATGGAATAATACAGTTCCTGGTTTTTTCTGATTTATAATAAGCCAAAAATTTTAAAGTTCTCCAGTGTTTCTAACTTTCAGCCAAGGAAGAGACAGATTAAAAGGAATAGAAAATGGTCTGGCCTGTGGTGGTGCAGTGGATCGGCCAGTCAACCTGAAATACTGAGGTCACTGGTTCAAAACCCCAGGCTTGCCTGGTCAAGGCACATATGACAAGCAATCAGTGAACAACTAAAGTGAAGCAACTATGAGTTGATGCTTCTCACTACTGCCTCCCTCTGTAACATCAGTAAATAAAATCTAAAAAACAAAATAGAAAATAAAACTCAGCCCGTAGGTCAGCTGGTTAGAGCATGGTTCCATTATGCCAAGGTTGTGAGTTCAATCGCCACGCAGGGCACATACAAGAATCAACCAATGAATGCATAAATCTCTCTCTCTTGCTTGCTCTCTCTCTCAAAATCAATTTAAAAAATGGAAATGGAAATATACTGCTCACAAAAATTAGGGGATATTTCAAAATGAATATGAAGTGATAAAATTTTCTCTAATTTTTGTGAGCAATATATAAAGATGATAAATGCTATAAAAAGAGGGAAGCACAAAATCCTAGGGCAGCTAAACTGAGGGTCACCACCTCAGGCAGAGGACCAGTGAAAAGTTCTCCAAAGAAGAGCCAGCTGGACTGAGCAAACAGGAAAGTCAGTGTGGGAAGCAAAGGAGGAGACATATTTCAGCTGAAGGAGCAGAAGTGACAAAGACATGAGGGATGAATGAACATGATCCATTCAGAAATATGTGAGCAGTTCAGTAAGTTCAAAGCAGGTGATATAAAATAAGAGAACAGTCGCAAAAGATGCTGAATGACCAGTAGCCAAGGAACACATTGGACAGAGCAAGCTCCATATTTGTTCCTGCACTATTGTTGAATCCCCATTCAAAGATGGACAGGGAAGCTTGTGCATCAAAAAAAGCTGGGTTAATTGGATTTACTGAGCAAGGAAGAGCAACAAATGGAGAGAATCTCAGAAGGGCAGAGAGTTACAAAGGAGCATTTTCAAGGGTCTGAGCGCTGTAGTTAGCCATAGCCTGGTTTTAAGGCAGAAGTGAACAGAGACTGAGCAAGGATTGATTGATAGATTTTGCAAGTGATAAGTTAGTTTGGTCTATTCTATGGCCCTATTTTGGAACAAAAGAATCTGAATGATTTGTTATTAAAACACTTTGAGTTTAGATCATTTGCATTTTGTGTCATGGTTGGGTTGAGTTTATCTGTGTGGCGAGATATAGTACAGTTTTGCAGGCTGTGGGTTCTGTTTGGCTCCTCATGATTTAGGGTATTAAGAAAATGTGGCATGCTAAGTAGAGTACTGAGAGTTAGAAGCCTGTCATAAAACTGTGTCACCTAAGCTGCTGACTCCTGGAGGTGACCTACAGATGAACAACATTATCTACTGAGTATGTTCATTGAAAAGGTAATAATGCACAGTGAACTGACCTTTTTAAAAAAGACAACTGTAAAAGTACATTGATTGTCTCAATCATCAAGTAAGGAAAATTGCAGACATTTTAATGCAAATACAGTAATATTAAAATTGTTGTTAACATTTACAATACTGAAATTTCAAATATATGTAAAACAATGAATAATAAAACATAAAGCCTGACCAAGCCATGGTGCAGTGGATAGAGCATTGGACTGGGATGCAGAGGATCCAGGTTTGAAACCCCAAGGTCACCGGCTTGAGCATGGGCTCATCTGGCTTGAGCGCAGGCTCATCAGCTTGAGCACAGGGTTGCTGGCTTGAGCGTGGGATCATAGACATGACCCCATGGCCGCTGGCTCAAATCCAAATGTCACTGGCTTGAAGCCCAAGGTTGCTGGCTTGAGCCCAAGGTCACTGGCTTGAGCAAGGGGTCACTCACTCTGCTGTAGTCCCCTGGTCAAGGCACATATGAGAAAGCAATCAACGTATGACTAAGGTGCCACAATGTAGAATTGATGCTTCTCATCTCTCTCCTTTCCTCTCTGTCTGTCTCTATCTGTTCCTCTGTTTTTCTCAGTCTCTGTCACAATAAATAAATAAACAAACAAACAAATAAGCAAACATAAATACATGTACTGCTACCCACTTTTCTTGCGTCTTAACATTTTGGTCAAATTTTCTTCAGACCTCTTTGTTATAGGAATAAACAAAGTCAAACTGAATTGCCCTGTTTATTCTCCTACTTTTTTTTTAAATGAGAGAGGGGAAATAATGAAAGACTCCCACATGCGCCCTGACCGGGATCCACCTGGCAACCATTTGGGTGGATGCTGAAATCAACTGAGCTATTTTTAGCACCTGAGGCTGACATGCCAGAATCAACTGAGATATCCTCAGTGCCCAGGGCCAACACTGAACCAATGGAGCCACTGGGTGCAGGAGGGAAGGAGGAGAGAAGGTGGAGAAGAAGGGGAAGAGAAGCAGATGATTGCTTCTCCTGTGTGCTATGACCAGAAATAGAACTTGGGACATCATATTGCCAGGTCGACGCACTATTGCTGAGCAAACCAGCCAGGGCCTATTCTACTTCCATTTCCTTTTCTTCACTTTTGTTTCTTCTCCAGAAGTACCTATGATTATGAATTTAATGAAATGTTTTTCTAATTATAATGTCTTTATGTGTGTAAATAAAACATATTGTCATCTATGATTTTGAGCTTTTATAAAAAAATCTCAACTTGGTCATATCCTTCTAGCTTTGTTTATGCAAAGAGCATATCCTTTGCATTGTTTATGAAACTTTATGTTTCCAAGACTTGATTTATAGCTGTTGATAATATATATGTCTATATGGTATATACTATATTACAGGGGTTGGGAAACTTTTTGGCTGAGAGAGCCATGAACGCCACATATTTTAAAATGTAATTTCATGAGAGCCATACAACGAACCGTGTACGTTACGCATTATCCAATAAAAATTTGGTGTTGTCCCGAAGGACAGCTGTGATTGGCTCCAGCCACCCGCAACCATGAACATGAGCTGTAGGAAATGAATGGATTGTAATACATGAGAATGTTTTATATTTTTATTGTTATTTTTTTTTATTAAAGATTTGTCTGCTAGCCAGATGCAGCCATCAAAAGAGCCACATCTGGCTCGTGAGCCTTAGGTTCCCGACCCCTGCTATATTATATTATAATATATAATTATATATATTATTCATTTTAATTACAGTCTAGTATTCCATTTATGAATGTACCATTTTTTCAGCTTTATACTGCAAAACAACTGGGTTGTTTCCAATTTTTACAAGCAATGCTGCAATAAACTTTCTTGTATGTGTCTCCTTGTGTACCTGTGAGAGAATTACTGGATGTAGAGTAAGAGCACCTTCAAATGTCTAGATATGGTCACATTGCTTGATAAAATATTTTACCAGTTTACAATCTCTTTAGGGTGCATGAAAGCAGCCAATTTGCTGAGTGTATAATGATATCTTGTTGTTTTAATTTGTATTTTCCTGATGACTAGTGTTGTTGAAAAACTTTCAGAATACTTATTGACCATTTGGTTTTCCCCTTACTGAACTGCCCATTTTCCTATTAAGTTTTTTTCTTTCGTGCCTGACCTGTGGTGGCGCAGTGGATAAAGTGTCAACCTGGAAATGCTGAGGTCGCTGATTCGAAACCCTGGGCTTGCCTGGTCAAGGTACATATGGGAGTTGATGCTTCCTGCTCCCCCCCCCTTCTCTCTCACCTCTCTCTCTCTTTTCTAAAAATGAATAAATAAATGAAAAAAATTAAAGTTTTTTTCTTTCTTGGTTGGTAGGTATTTTAAATTTTTTCTCATACTTTGAATATTAATTTTTTTATAGTTATATTCATTGCAGTTTGCAATTTTTTTCTCCTAGCCTGTGACTTGCATTTACATTTCATAATTTTGGAGGAAGAAAGAGAAGATATTTTTTGTTTGTTTTTTTTAATTAACTAAAATTATATAAATATAGTTTGTGCATGTACATGTGTTTACATAAAAAATAATTTTGTACTAGAAGCACGTAAAAAAGTGTCTTAAATTTGTATTCTAAAAATGAAAACGCTTTGCTTTTTATATTAAACTGTTTTATATGCCTGCTATTGATTTTTGTGTATGGGTGCGAAAGGGGTCCCAGCAACATCTATTGATTTCCCAAGAACCTGTAATGTCATTTCGTTCCTATGTCCAGATTGCACATAATGTGATCTGTTTGGGGCTTTTATTTTATTCCACTGGTCCATTTGTCTATTCTTAGACATATATCATAATATCTTAATTACTGTAGCTCTAAAAAATCTTTTCCTATCTAGCAGAATGATTCTTCCCATCTTGCTGTTCGAAATCATCTTGCTTATTCCTGACCCTGTGTTTATTTTCCTAAAATTAATGTCTAGTATCACACAAAAGTCTTTTGGGATTTTGACAAGAACTGTGTTAAGTGAAATTTATAGGCTAATTTAGTATGAATTGACATAGTTATAATGTTTAGTTTTTCTACCCCTGAACATGCAATGTTTCTCCTTTTATTTAGGTTTCATTTTTTGATTTTCACTAAAATCTTATAAGTATTGTTCTAAATCATTTACATATGTTTTATAGAGTCATTCATTAACACAAACCCTATTTTTGTTGCCATTATAAATAGTGTCTCTTCTAATTAATTTTTATTTGTATGGAGCTTGTGTTAAAATTTAATTAATATTTTCATAGTATGCATCGTATAGTATATATTCAGCAACTTTTCTAAACTCATATATTAATTCTAATTAATTTTTTTATTTACTTGAATTTTTACATAATCATATTATTAAAAACCATTATAAGGCAGTTCATTGGGTTATCTTATAATTCTTTACATCTTTATTTCTTTGTGTTTTCTCCCTGTTGTGACTCTGACCTCAAACTTGCTGTGGAAACCAAGCAGTGAAAATGAACATTTTTGCTGTTTCTGACATTACACTGATTGCTTCTAATAGTTGCACTAGTAAGTGTGATGTTTGTCATGCATTTTTCATAAATATCCTTTTCAAGTTAAGGAAGTCACTTATATTCATATTTTTTTAAGTTTCTATCATGAATGTGTCACATTTGATTAAGTGGTTGTTCTGCATTTATTGAAATGAATTGTAGTGTTTTTTTCCCCTCAAAGTTGACCAATCATTCCAGAAGTTCATTAAATAAATTTAACTGTAATCCAGAGCCTAGCTGAAGAAAAATACAAAGTGACAATAAATAAGAATTGGAACCTGACCTGTGGTGGTGCAGTGGATAAAGTATTGACCTGGAACACCGAGGTCACCAGTTTGAAACCCTGGGCTTGCTTGGTCAAGGCACATATGGGAGTTGGTGCTTCCTACTCCTCTCCCACTCCTCCATATCTCTCTCTCTCTCTCTCTCTCTCTCTCTCTCTCTCTCTCTCTCTCTCCCCAATCTAAACTGAATAAATAAAATATTAAACAAAGAATTGGATAAGATGGTGCTCATATTCTAAAATAAAGGTGGAGAGATGTTCCTGACTAAAATAAAAATCTACTCTTTCAAAACCAATGATTGACATTGTTGTTTCTCAAATATAATTGAAAGGAAGCACCTTTGGCATCACTTGGGAGCTTGTTATAAATGCAGAGTGTCAGGCCTACTCCAACCTTCCAAATCAGAATCTGCCTCTGAGGAGATTCCCCGATGCATATCTGCCCATTAAAGCCTGGGAAGCCTTGTTCGACATCATCCTGCAAACACCAGAGGCGAATTCATTCATGTAACTTAGTACATTTATACATTTTCTAAAATTTGCATTCCTAAGATAAAGCAACTTTCATTAAATAAAAAGACATATCTGGAGTTTGCATTCATATAGGAGAGAGTAACCTACAGTTTTCTTTTTCTGGTTCTATTCTTTTCTGGTTTTGGTATCAAGACTATTCTAGTTCCACAAGTGATTGGAATAGTATTTCCTCTTTTTATCTTCTCTTAAAAGCTTATTTATCTTTAGGGTTATCTATATATTATATTTTAAAAATTCTTCTATCATATAAGTCTCCGGTATACAGCATTATAATTCAACATTGGCATATACTACAAAGTGATCTCCAGCATGTCTAATTGTCATCTACCAGTACACAGTTAACCCCTTTCACTCATTTCTCCCATGTTCCAACCACCCCCGCTTGGTAACACTAATCTGTTCTCTATATCTATGAGTTTGTTTTTGTTTTGTTTTGTTTGTTTTGCTTCTCTTAGATTCCACATATAAGTGAAATCATACAGTATTTGTGTTTGTCTAACTCATTAGATTTATTACTATTGATAATATATAGATATATGATATAATAATATATCATATATGACATATATTATTATATCCATATATAGATACTAGCAGTGAAATAGCTGTGTCATGTGGTAGCTTTATTTTAAATTATCTGAGGAAACTTCATGTCTTTTTATAATGGCTGCACCAATTTACACTCCCACCAACAGTGTATAGAAATTTCTTTTTCTCCACATCCTCTCTAATTCTTGTCATTCCTTGTCTTTTTTGTAATAGGCATTCTAACAGATTGAGGTGATATCTCACTGTGGTTTGATTTTCATTTTCCTAGTAATTAGTGATGGTGAACATCTTTTTATATATCTGTTGACTATCTGTATGTCTTCTTTGAAGAAATGTCTATTCTAATCTTCTATTTTAAATTAGAGTTTTTTATTTTTGGTTATGAGTTGCATGAGTTTTTTATATATTTTAAATTTTAACTTTTTATCACATATATGGTTTGCAAATATGTTTTCCTCTTCAGTAGATTTTCTTTATTGTAAAGAAGTTTTTATTTGAGGCAGCCCCATGTGGTTATTACTGCTTTTGTTTCCCTTGTCTTTGCAGTTAAATCCACAAAGACATCACTAAGACCAGTGCCAAGGGTTTAGCACCTAATTTTTTTTTAGGAATTTTATGATTTAGGGATTTTATTTTTTAGGAATGTATTACTTAATCCATTTTGAGTTAATTTTTTGTACGTGGTGTAAGTTAATGGTCCAGTTTCATTCTTTTGCATGTGGCTGTTTAGTTTTTTCAATACCATTTATTGAAGAGATCTTCCTTTTTCCATTGTATGTTCTTGGTTCCTGTGCTGTAGATTAATTGTTTGTATCCTTATGAATTTATTTCGGGACTCTCAATCTGTTTTACTGATCTGCATACCTTTGTGCCAACAACATACTATTTTGATTACTATAGCTTTCTAGTATAGTTTGAAGTTAGGAAATGTGATAGCTCCATCTTTGTTCTTCATCAAGATTGCCTTTACTATTTAAAATCTTTTGTGGTTCCCTACTGATTTTAGAATTATATGTTCTAGTTTTGTAAATTTTGATAAGAATTGCATTGGATCTATAGATTGCTTTATAGGTAGCATGAACATTGTAATAACAATAATTCTTCTAATCCATGAGCCTGAAATATTTTTTATTTATTTGTGTTCTTTAATTTCTTTCATCAATATCTTATATTTTTCCATATATAGCACTTTATCCTCCTCGGTTAAATTTATCCTAAGCATTTAATTCTTTTTGATGTAATTGTAAATGAGATTTTCTTTATATCACTTTTTATAGATAGCTATTAGTGCACAAAAATACCTCAGATTTCTATATATTAATTCTGTATCCCGCAACTTGACAGGATTTACTTATTAGAACTATTTTTTGGTTGGGTCTTAAGGTGTTCTATATATAGTATCACATCATCTACAAATAATGAGTTTTACTTCTTTTCTGATTTGGATCTTTTCTTTTTCTTGCCTAATAGTCTGAGTAGGACTACCAATACTCTGTTAAATAAACATAGAAAGTGAGCATCCTGGTCTTCTTTCTGATCTTACATAAAAAGCTTTTTCTTTTAACCATATAGAATGATGTTAGATGTGGGTTTGTTATGTCTTATATTTTTGTTCTAACTTATCTGTAAATCATTACGTGCCTAATGGTGTTTATTAGGTTTTTAAAATTCTGATAATATGTTGTTTTAAACATTACATGTCTAATTTGATTTTCCATTTTTAGTCAGTTTCTTTATATTTGTTTTCAAATTTACCAGTAAAAGTTGTTTCTGAATATGTTACCATAAATATTCAGAATTTATATCATTTGTGGTAGCCACAGCATTGTGTATTTTTGCCTTTTCTCTCTATTTTTTGAACTTATATTAACAAAGTCTTTTTGACCTTTTCAGAAAACCACATCTTAACTTTATCAATCCTTTAGAATTTCTACTTGTTTTCTACTTCAGTAGTCTCTTCTTTTATTTTTGTTACTTTGTGTGTGTGTGTGACAGAGACAGAGAGAGAGAGACAGAGAGAAGGACAGACAGGAACAAACAGAAAGGAAGGGAGAGAGATAGAAGCATCAATTCTTCATTGCGGCACCTTAGTTGTACATTGACTGCTTTCTCACATGTGCCTTGACTGGCGGGCTATAGCAGAGCAAGTGACCCCTTGCTCAAGCCAGCAACCTTGGGCTTCAAGCCGGTGACCTTTGGGCTCAAGCCAGAGGCCATGGGGTCGTATCTATGATACCACACTCAAGATAGCACCCTGCACTCAAGCTGGTGATCCCACGCTCAAGCCAGATGAGCCCATGCTTAAGCTGGCAACCTCAGAGTTTCAAACCTGGGTCCTCCACATTCCAGTCTGATGCTCTATTCACTGTTCCACCACCTGGTCAAGCTACCTTTTTATTCTATATATCCCTTGAGTTTACTCTGTTGTCCTTTACTAACTATATTAGTTGGATGTTTAGTTCATTAATCTTCAATTTAAAAATTTTTAAATATCCCATCAGTATTGTATTGTTTTAGCTGTATCTTCCACATGTTAACGTTTAATATTTCATTAGAATTCAGTTCTAAATACTTTAGAATTTTGTTTTTGTTTCTCATTTGATTTGTGATTTCTAAGTTATTTATATTTATATTAAGTTATGACTTGCTCTGCAGCCTAAATAGTAATCTGTAGTAAACATTCTGTGTGTCCCTGAGAATAATATGTATTATGTAATTATTCTCTCATTTATTAGATGCAGGTTTCTATAAACGCTTAACCAGGCAAGGCAGAAAATCTAGAGACCTTGGGTGTCAGCAAGGATCTGACCCTGGGCTAAGAGAGAGGGATCGGTGGTAGCACTTAAGTATGTGAGAAGAACTGAATCATAAATTTAAAATCATACGACAGAAACCTAGTTATGTTGAAAGGAAGAAAATAGTAGTAGCATAGAAAATGGAGTGAGGAAGGGCAAGGCATGGTACCAGAGCTGAAGCAAACAAGAACTAGACAGTAGCAAAATCTGCAGTGGGAAAAAGCTAGACACTCAGCACTGAGAATCTGGCATAAAAGCAATAAAGTAGAAAGCCAATCATAGCATGGTGGTTAAGTTTTCTAGTTCTAGATCACAGATTAATTTTAAATCTTCATATGCATATATGTATATTTTTGGTTTTAGGAACTGTAGGCATGTTATTACAGTTTGATAACCTTGACTTTCTTTTCCATGAAGTATAAAGAATTAGGTCACCATTTTGAATTATTGTAAAAATTATATAATAAAGTGTTTTTTTGGTCTCTGAAATCCAGTAATTACTCAATAAATATTAGCTACTATTGCATATTAAATTTATTTTAATTATATTATTTAATAATATTAATACATTACATTGCTAATAATAACAACCATGATAATGATAATAATGTAAACAAGATGAAAGAATGTGTAAGAATAGAACTCTGCATGTGTCTGCTGAGACAGCATTAGGACTTGATCTCAGAACTTGGGCCAAGGGCAAACCTATAAGAGGGAGACTCAGAGCCATACAGCTCAGTGTATACAAATAATGCGTCCCTTTAGAAATGGAGTAATCATCTTGGTTTCCCAGGTACTTAAAATCCAGCATCATTCTCTCATCTTCTTCCCACTTGCTGTAGCAGTAACATCAATTCAGACATCAGCCCAGGATTGACCAGGCATTTCTTAGCTCAAGAATGAAACTTTTCTTTATGCCTGAGAGCCTGGCACTAGAAAAATGCCTGAGATCAAAAACCAAAACTTGGGGTGGGAAGTCATGATCAAGTTCTGTGATTTGGGACAAACATGCATATAAGGAAGTCCCATTGCTTCAGTCCCAACCCTCCATCTTATCCTTCAAAAACAGAGGCAAATGCATGCGGGCCTCTGTTATGACTGTATTTCAGTCCAGGGGATGAGACTTTAAAATTATTTTGTAGAATGACTTCTATTTGCATCATCTTTTCACTCAGCAGGAGATGTTTTCCTCTTTTCGCCACTATTACTCTGTTGTTTTTTTTTCCAGAAGGGTTTGGTTGTTGTGTGTGTTACAGAGCCTTCTACCAATGGCAGAGAGCTCTGTGTTCTTCCGGTTTTGGCTTTCACTGAGAGGTTAGCATATTTAGGGGAAAAGCATACTTAAACTGTTACTTCTGTAAACTGAGAAGTTTAGAACAGACTGTGTTTTTCAGGTTGCTTCTAGCCTTAAAAATATACTAGTTACTTATCTTATGAGTCAGAATGTTGGACACATTGCTGAGATGCCTTTAAAAACCTACCATCTACAAGCCAACTCACTATATGAGGAAGCCAATATAGTCACGGTTGACTCCAAATCATAGAATTCTCCCATATCAGAGCCACAGAAACACAATGACAAGTTAGCCAACTCACAGAATAAGAATGCCTGAGTAGGAATTCCTGACTGACCAGTTCTCTCATGACCAAGCAGAAAATCTGTGGTAGAAACAGTTTTCCAGGTGGGACAATGAACTGCTCATCTATAAATTGCCTAGTTGCCAGTCATGTTCTAATTTGTTCTATCTGCTTTGTGGTAACAGCCCCTTCCTGACCATTACCCACAATGAGCTTTAGGGTCAGTTCAATGACTTTGCTTGGGATTCTGTTTAATATATCTAGTTATGCCTAGGAAGGTGTCATTCATCCCTTCACTTATGCTCCAAGATGGATTCTATCCCATCTGCACCGTGAGAGATGAGACAAAGATGCGTGATGGATAAGATATGACCCAATCTCCAGGAACTCAGAGATGGCGCAGAGGCATACAGCCACTATCAATGCAGTGCATGTCATGACACCAATGATCATGAGGTTCCGTAGATACAGACGGATGCCATTTAACCCCAACTGTGAGGATCAGGGAAACCTTGGAGAAATAGTGCCCTATGAGGGTCCTAATGGATGCACAAGCTTTCCATATGTAGACAGTGAGGCCAGAAGAGGGCTGAGGAGAAACCAGTTGGAAAGAAGGTGCAGAACAAAGGTATAGATTTGAAAGAAATGTCTTGCACATGGTCACACAGGCTGTTTAGTGTTGTTGGCACACAAAGTGTGACAGGTGAATGGTGTGGGATGGAGCTGGAGAGAGAAATAGGGGTCAAGCATGGCAGGCTTTTCACCATGGTAATGGGATTGGGTGCTACTCTGTGCATGATGGACAACCTGGGTTGGTTTTGAGCAAGGAAACAAGCATTGTAAAATATGTGTGTTATAGAAGCTTTGCCATAATTTGAGGACAGAATATCAATTAAAAACAACATGAGGAATCTTACAAGCTTGCACCCCTTTATTGAGCATTCAGTGTGGTGCCTGGTATATAGCGAACCTATTGTTACACAGCAAATGACTACAAAACTTAGTGGCTTAAAGCAACAGACACTTCTTTTCTTTTTTTTTGTGACAGAGACAGAGAGAGGGACAGGTAGGGACAGACAGACAGGAAGGGAAAGAGGCAAGAAGCATCAATTCTTCATTGTAGCACCTTAACTGTTCATTGATTGCTTTCTCATAATTGTCTTGACCAGGGGCTACAGCAGACTGAGTGACCCCTTGCTCAAACTAGCAACCACCTTTGGCTTCAATCCAGCAACTTTTTGCTCAAGTTGGTGAGCCCACGGTCAAACCAGATGAACCCGCCCTCAAGCCGACAACCTCCGAGTTTTGAACCTGGGTCCTCTGTGTCCCAGGCCAATGCTCTATCCACTGTGTCACTGCCTGGTCAGACTAGACACTTATTTTCTTATGGTTGCTCTGGGTCAGGAGTGTGGGTCCAGTTCAGCTGGGTCTTCTGGCTCTGGATCTATCATCGGGTTGAGCTCAAGGTGTCTGCTAGATCTATAGTAATTTTAAGCCTCATCTGGGGTGGATCAATTTTCAAGCTCATTCATGTGGTTATTGGCAGGATTTTGTTCCTCTTGACCTGCAGGCAAGATGCTGCTTGCAATGTTTGCCACCTAGACCTCTCCATATGGCAGCTCCCAATGTAGCAGTTCCTTTCATCCAAGGGGGCAAGCAGGCAAACAAGAGAGGGATGTGAGCAAGAGAGAAGTCACAGTCTTTTCTAACCAAACGTTAGATAGGGATGGTATCCCACCACTGTGTCTGTATTCTATTTGTTGGAAGCGGGTTACTAGGTCTAGCCACACTGAAGGCTGGGGGATTACCTAAGGACATGTGTATTGTTGGGAGAGGAACAGGGTCATTGCGATAATCTTGAGTGCTGGGTATAATACATAGGAAATGTCCATTATATATAACTAAAATGTTTAATGAATGAATAAAAACACTTTTTCTTTCTGTTATTTATTTTCTCCTTTTGTAACAGAGTTTACTGAGTGTTATATATCTGTGTATATCTTTAAATGAAATTTTGTTTAGGAGTTCTAAAGTTCAGCTATAAATTTGGTACAAAAACACAAGATAGTCTAATATATATATTTCTTTAACCTTAACCAAATACCCATTCCTCCACAGAGTCCTAAATTTTATCTTTCCCTTTGAATTTCATCTAAACAAAGAATGTAATGGTGGCAGATAAAGACGTGGAACCTTTCAAGTAGTCATAACTCTCAAGTTACAATTTTTTATTTGTATGAGATAGTTGGTCTTTTTACTTCTCCTCTAATAAGACTAAATGGTAGACATTTGGAATCTTTTTTAGCTTTATGAAAGTTGCTTTCTTAATGATGTGATAATATCCATCATAATGTAGCCTTCAGCTGCCTGCAGGGCTCTGGGGAAGGTCGTGATGGATGTTATTACAGGGAACACATGCATCCTATGAAACATTCATACTCTGTATCAACCTCCTCTTCCATGCTTCTTGAAGAGATCCACTTCTCGCTGACCTTTGATGACATTAATGTGCATGCTCATTTTCAAAATACTATTAGTACCTACCATTTAGATAGTCTTTTACCAAGAGCTTCCGTATCTGGCACTGCCCTCGGTTTTCATTCCAGCTCTGGAAGTCATCAGATTGGCGTCAGATCACGCTTCTAGGAAACAAGAGAGCCAGAACTAAAACCCAAATCTTCTCCTTTGAGTATGAATTTAGTTACATTACAATGCATTGTGAAGTTTCAACACTGTTTTGTCTTGTTTTGTTTTTCATAAATTAAGGAGTGTTATTGGAGTCACTAGCTTCTCATATAACTTCTCCATGTTTCCAGGAAAGAAAGGGTACCTTAAATAATTACTTTTCATATAACTGACTTTACTTATATAAGCCATTTCACTTTTTATAAAACTTAAGTTTTCTCATCTATAAAATAGGTGATGATAATAATAATTATATGAAACTAAATGAACTCAATATAGTTAGGCTTTTAAGCTTAGTTATGTTTAACTAACATGACATGTTTAAAACAAAGCCCAATATTAGAAAAATTAAGAATTGAGAATGAGATAGAGAAACAGATCCTCTTTCCAGGATAGATTGTAATTTTGAGCATTTGTTCTTAATATGCTTTTGGTCAAGTGGTTTTTGGAGTCCTTTGAGGACTATGACCCTTACCTGAAAAAAATCTTCACTAATAAAAAATATATATATTGCATAGAATTGCAGAGGCAATTATAGATTGGCTAAAACTCATCTTTGAATGGCAGTTAAGGTCTAGAGGCACAATGGTCTGTACTCAGGATGCTTAAGTGCAGGTTACAGTGACCATTAACTCTAAATTAATGCTCAGGATTAGCTTTAATGGCCTGCTAATATTAGTAAAAAATGTAAACACTTGAAATCATTCTATTGACAGGTGAAATACACTTTCACATTCACAGTTGCAGCTTGGGTATTTGAGTTAGCAATTAAACTGTCTAAAGTGAGGGACTGCTGCACAATTAATAATAGACAATGACTATTCACTTAGTCCATTCTTTAGATTAGATCTACATCCCAGAAGCTATTACAGTGTGTTAGCCCATTGTGACTGCAAGAAAAATAAAACTAGCATTATGTCCTCCCCTTTTCCACTTCATTTGGTTCTAGGGTTGGCTAGTCTAACAGTACACCAGCAAGTCACCCTTTTTTCTTGACCCTGCAGAATATACATTTCTACCTAGGAGACCCAGAGTAGGGAGGGTGGGTTGGCTAGAGTAGGATTACTTTCCTTGACATGGAAATTTGACTTGTCCTTCCAAGTATAAGGTCATTGCTCTTGATTCACTTTAAGAAAGCCAAAATACAAACAAAACAAATGGATTAGCTGACATTCCTTTGGGTAGGTAGTGGCTGCCGAGGAGAATGGTCTAATGAGGTGAGCAGCAACAATCAATGTTCAAACGGAGGTCAACAGGTGAGTCCGTGCCATCGGATTTGGCTGGGATTGTTTAGTCAATAAATAACCTGGAGGGAAATTACTATAAACAAACAGTACCATCTTTAATTCAGGTGTGGGCAGAGGGCAGGGCACTGACCCCTAGAATTTCTAGATTAGAAGATTGGGTCGTAGGTTATTTTTCAGACTTCTTTCCATAGATAGATGTACTGAGCAGAGTCGTGTGTATAGAGGCATTCTCTCTGCTTCTGCTTTGTCTTCCTATCTTTGTACCACAGCTGTCTTGATACTGTTAGTGAGTGTGCATGCACCCTTCTGAGTGCCCACACCTGAGTTGTTACTTCCCTCAACCCAAGGAGAACCAGATTTTACTATGGCCAATTGATTGCTTTGCCAAATTTAAAGGAGAGTATTTTAAGTTCAAGTTGTATGTAATTATTGGTGTCAGATAAGTCTCAATGAATTACAAAATGAAAGTAAAAACTATAGTAAAGATCCCAATGTTCAAAGTCTTTGGTTCCATACGCCAATAGGGTGCTTAGTAGCAAAGATCTTTGAAATATTGGACAACGAAGGGGCTTGGAGGATATATATAGTCAAGCACCTGCATTTCACAGATATGAAACTAAAACCCTCTGTGATTAAACATCAGTCCTCTTTCTAATGGAAAAAAAAATAGTTTAGTATTTTTATTGTTGAGCTAACACTTTCATTTAATGTGGGTAATATCTTTTAATAAATCTAAAAAACAGCATTACCCAATTCGGGAGAAAGTGCTGTTTTTCCCTGTGATTACTTCTGGGATCGCTTGTGTCTCTGAACACCCAGACTGGATTAAAACACCTTTACCATTTCAGCTGACCTGTAATCTTCCAGGCCCTGGGAAGACCTTGTGCCTTGTGTCTAATGCCTGGTGGTGCTGAGGTCAGGAGGAGTTTTTTTCACTTCTGCGAAGCTTCCCTTTGGCTACGCAGCACAGTTCAGCATCTCCCTCTTCTGATACTTTTTCTTATGCAAATCTTCAGTGGAGTACCATTTTGGATATATGGTTATTCTTGTTCTATCAGGCAATGATCTACTGGAGGGCGGGATGCATCCATCTCCACCCAGCATGGAACAGATGTAATTAATAATTAAAAATAACTTTGTCAGATGATGCATGTAAGCATGACCCATACATTACTCAAAACGTTAGTAAGATAGACGGGGGTGGGTGGATAAAGAGGGATAGAGAAGAATGAGAGAGAAGCAAGTGGGGAGAGAGTTTTCTCATTTTGGTGAGAGTTCTGAAGAAGGGTTTGGGTCACTTTTC
Organism: Saccopteryx bilineata; assembly: GCF_036850765.1. NCBI lineage: Eukaryota > Metazoa > Chordata > Mammalia > Chiroptera > Emballonuridae > Saccopteryx > Saccopteryx bilineata. Next base: position 241,744,988 of record NC_089491.1, read on the forward strand.
ATTTCATCTCCTAAATCAATTTGCCTGCCTGGAGCTGGGGGCCTGGCCCGCTCCACGCTGGGGATGAGCTGGCTTTATTAGCGGCTGCTGGACTTGCTGATAGAACGTCCTTGGTGTTCTGGAATGGGAGGAAGGCAACACTGCAGAGAGGGAGTGTGCAAGGAGGCTCCTGCCGGGACAGGGCTGGAACCCGCTGAGGTGGCTCCCCGTGGAGCCACGGGCTATGTGCAAATGGAGCCGGGGTGTGCTTTGAAGCCTCTGGCCTTGGGAACTTCAAACAAGGAGAGAACAGACAGATGATCTATGAGAAATAATGTCTAACGGAGCTCAACACAGCCTCCCTGTCACCTTCATATTCTGTCTGCTCACTGACAGTATTTACTTTGTGAACATACGAGCATTTACTACGACAGAGGCTCCCACACTCTTAATTTTTCTAAAACAGAAAACGTTACATTTCAGAAATGTCCATTTTAACTATTTTTTTTCTTTTGCTTTGCTTTAAACTGTTCCTTTGTCTAGGCTGTGGAAGCAAAGGCATGAACAGGTTTTAGGAAAGAGGCTGGCAGAGGGAATGCCCTATCCTGCCCTACCCTGAAGATGCTCACAGAATTGGGTTCAGAGACACAGCCACTAGGTCAGGAGCAGGTCCTCTCCCCCTACTTGGATATAAACCCATAGACTCTAGGATCTTTGATTTGATCACTGTAGCAGACAAGCTAATCTTAGACTATACTTGGGAAAGAATTATGGTTTCCCTCCCTCCATCCATCCATCCATCCATCCATCCATCCATCCATCCATCTATCCATCTTCTTGATCATTCATTTAAACATTCATACAGATAGCTTATCTACAAAAATTTTTAGCATTCTTATTGTATGCCCAATACTATGCTGGATGAGAATAATAAGAGAATAATGTATGGTCTTGCCCTTAAAGAACATGTCTGTACATCAGGAAAAAGCCATAAGCAGACTGCTCCTTTATGCAACCCTCTTTAATATACACTGGCTATACCCCCTCTAGTGTCCTATTGTGACTGCCACTTAGTGTGGTCAACTAGGTCAGGTTTGCCTAGCATTGCCAAGCCCTTCCCTAGTCTTAGTGCCAAAAGTCTCGTTTCCCAGGGAATCCCTCAGTATCAGGCAAACCAGGATGGTTGGTCACCTTACTTCCACCATCTCAGACCTTCAACCAGTGGCTCTCAAACTATACCCAGCATCTCCCCATCCACTCAAACTTCATGTACCCAAGAGGCCTCAGCATCACTTGGGAGCTGGTCAGAAAGATAAATTCTTTAAGCTCTGGCCAGATAGCCTGCTTGGTTGGAGCACTGTCCCAAAGCACAGAGGCTGTGATCCCCGGTCAGGGCACTTACAGAAACAACTCAATGTTCCTGTCTCTCTCTAAAAATAAATAAATAAATAAATAAATAAATAAATAAATAAATAAATACAAATTTCTCTGACCATGACCCATGGAATCAGAAACTTGGGGTGCCACAGCAATCTGCATTTTAATAAACCCTCCAGATGGTTCTGAGGCCCACTGAGGTTTGAAGATCACTATTCTAAATTGGTTCTGACTTCCTATCCATCAGTATTGTTTGGTCTTACGGGGTTCTCAGAATCCTGTAGGTGACTGGCTGACTAATTTGGTAAGGTAATTATAGCCAGATGCCAATGCTGGTAATATATTTTCTAAACAAATAATAATTAATGAAGAAATAAATAAGCAAGCAAGCAAGTAAATAAGTCACACATACTAGTTGAAATATATACAAGGCAACAGCAGAGAGCTGAGAAACCACATCTGGCAGCCTGTGGTTGAGGGTTTCCCTTGAAAGGCCAATGGGCATGAGAGACCAAAGCGGTGCCCAGGCCCGGGTGGGCTGCCTGAAAAGTCGTTCCCCCTCCTAGACCATATTTTTGCAGAGTTCTACTACAAAGATTTTTTGTCAAATCTCTTTAGTGTTTGCCCTTCTCTATTAGGAGGCAAATATTTGGAGAACGGCCTACATTGCCTCTACCTAAAGCCCATTTTGAGAACCATGCCAAGAGTCAGAGAACCAGCCTGGCATCTCAGCATGGGTATTAAGTGATCTTGGATAAGTAATTTTGAAAAACTATGTCTTTTGGAAACTATGTCATTATAATCTGCTGTTTCTGTGATGATCGATTTATACACACATATTCTGTGTAATCACACAATATGTGAATGCTATATATAATCTCACATTGAATAAATCATATATTTGGTTTTCCTGGAGTTATGTAGAAATGCTAATAATAACAATTATACAACAGAAGTGGCTGGGATGAATGCATGTAGGAAGTTAGAAAAGCAACCCAGACACATCGTGACACATCATGATATCTCTATTTCTTAGGCTCACAAAGGAAGCATTGGTAACTATAAAAGAGTCTTCCAACTGAAGTATTCCCTGAGTAAGACATGTGTTTTCTAAAGCACCTCATGCATAAACACTGGGAGGTCCTAGCCACAGTTGTGGCGAGGGTCTCTGACCTGTCTTCAAGGTGTGAGAGGTGCCCAGTACACAGTGCTGAACCATACACACTAGATCCTTCCCTTAGGGAACTACCATTTTAGCAAAAAGGTACAAAAGTAAATTGCACATTCAGAAAACAGACATCTTGCTCATGAGCACTGTGGAGGCTCTACAGACAGAAGAAGGGAAGCACTATCTATAAATGATAGGGTTAGGGAAGGCCTCTCTGAGGATGTGGATTTGAGTTAAGATCTGGAGGAAGAAAGGAGGCCAGTGCCACAGAAAGTGGGAGGAACTGTTAAACATCAAGTATTCCAGCACATTAACGTGGCCTTGCGGCTGGAGCACAGTGAGTGGGACAGGGGGCTGGCTGGACGAGCTCAGGGGAACAGAGAGGGCACATGTTGGGCCCTTGTTTGGATTTTATTTACTTTTTTATTTTTGCATTTAAAAAAATTTACTTAGAAAATTAAATTTAACAGGAGCACATTGTGGATTTTATTTTAACAGCATTGGGAAGATACTGGAAGTTTTTAACTGGAGTGAACATTTTAATTTTTTGTCCAAATGAAATTGGTTTTGAAAGTGAATAATTAATATGTATTTATTAAATGTGTATTAATTAATAATTACACCTGGAAATTTAATTATAAAATAATTACATCTGGACAGTGGGTGTCATAGGTAAATTGAGACTTTACGTTTTCTTTATTTTTAGGCAGCGTGGTGACCTAATTTTTCTTTGTAACTCGTAGCTGTAGCCACCATGCAAGAAATACGCCAAAAGGGAGTAAGGTGGAAATACGAGGAGTGGAAACCAATGCAATGCCTGTGGTCAGGGAGGAAGGCCCAGGAACGGAACTGAGACTCAGTCAGTCACAGCACTGGGCAGGGAACACGGATGAGTTGGCAATTTTAGGTCATCAGAGTGAAGAGGCACCATGAGCAGATTAGAAATGGTATCTACATTTAGAACAATTAAAATGAAGTACTTCTTTACCCGGCAGGCTGTTAGGGCATGAAACTTGTTACTCCAAGACATGGTACAGGCTGACAATCTGAAGAGGTTAAAAGATAGGGAATGAAATGAGTTGCTAAGGGAAACTCAAGTTATTTTTGATATATCTGCAATGTCGAGAAATTAATTTAAAGGAAAGTAACTGTGGTCTCTACATTCATCTTCAGAAGCAATAGAAGATTGAAATCTTTGTATGTAACTCTGGTTGACAATTTTCTTTCTTTTTTTTTTTTAATTAAGTGAAAGGCAGGGAGGCAGAGGGACAGACTTCCACATGTGCCTGGACCAGGACCCACCCAGCAAGCCCCCTACAGGGCAATACTCTGCCCATCTGGGGCTGCTGCTCCATTGCTCAGCAACTGAGCTATTTTAGCACCTGAGACAAGGCCATGGAGCCATCCTCAGCATCCAGGGCCAACTTGTTAAGTGCCAGCTCCCCATTTCTGACAAATGATGATCACCCAATACATGTTTGTTGAATGAATGGAAAAAGGAACTGGCACCATGTTAGGTGCACTAGTCTTGTGTGCATGGATAAAATAAGGGTCCCATGGCTCTGGCCTTCACTTCCTCATCATCCATGTATGCTTTGGTGGCCTGCAGAGTGGACTTCCCCACATCCTTCTGCTACTGCAGATGCCCCATCTCTGAACATGGAGCAATGCTCTTGGAAACATCAAATACAATGACTTTTTGTTTCCTCAAAAATTTATGTATCATATTAATTTATAATTAAGAGACCTTTAGAGATTTTACCAACAGACTCCAAATTTTTCAACAAACAACACACATTTTATAAATTGCCATGACACCATTTATAAAAATGTCTCCCTAAATTTATATACAGCAACAGCTCATTTTCTCCTTTAAACAAATACATTTACCATTCAAAGTAACTGATCAGTCTTCATTAATAAACTGAAAAAAATCTTACTAAGTTACTGTGTCCTCAGTGCTATGCTAGATTCAGGAAGTTAAATGATGATCAAAAGAAAGATTGCTCATTCACAACCTTGTGACTAGAATAAGAACTATCCAGTGTTACCATACTGAATGTATGTGATTCCAGCAGAAATAAAAGGCATATTTTATTTAGATTTAACTTTCCTTTGTAGATAAAAGTATAGATATATTTGGAGCATTGAAAACAGGCCTGGCTATTTTTAGAGGCTCTACTATGCCAGCATAATTTGCAAATATTAAGTCATACACATAGCCTAATATCCCATTTTACAGACAAACACGCTAAAGGCCAGAGGAATTTTTAGTGGCTTATTGACAAGAGTCAAATACCTAAGCAACCACAAAGCTGAGGCCAGAACTGAGCAATGGATTTCCAATCCCGTGTTTTTTCCTTTTATTTCTCTGTAGCCTTTATCTTCTTTCTTCTTCTTTGTATGTAATATTAAAGTTTCTAAGAAGCCAATTAGTAATGAAACTTGTTTAACTGAGTTTAATCCATCATTTGCAAACTTAATTTGACCATAAACCTCTTATTTTATAAAGTGGTTATAAACATCTCCTGGGACACAGGTCTTGCATACAACAGACTTGGGTAAACATTGGTTCAGATTTTTTTTTTTTAAAGTTCAAACTCTTTAACTTGTCATTTAAATTTCTTTGCCCTCTATTTGTTCATTTTCATCTGCCCTAACTCCCATCTATACATCCTCTCCTAACGTCAAATGCTGTTGTTTCCCCAACACCCCCATCCCCACCCCCACCCCACCCCCCGCTCAGAATACGCTGTGCTCCTCAGCGCTGCATCTGTGTTCCGGGTCGCAGGCGTCCCATCATCAGGTTCACCCGGTCCACACTGTGAGCACCACATCCCGTTTCCCACAACCAGTGCAGCTGGAAGCAAACATGCCTCCCATCCCGCAGTATCCCCAGCCTCTGTCTCATTTGGCAGGGGAAAAAAAATGTATGACTCTTTGCTGTTAGTTGCCTTTGTATGTTCGCATGTCCTATCCTGCAGACAGGAGCCTTGCCTTGTTCTCTACAATGCCCATAGGGCAAGCAGGCAGGAGAAACCGAGAAATGAAAGTCAGGCAGCATGTCTCCTTCCTCTCTACCCTCACTGAATGACATCTCACATGTGTACACTGTTTCCATTCCCATTGTTCAAGCCTTAATCCCGGTCTGTTATCTCTTGTCTAGTCCCTGCTATTGTCTCCTAACCTGTCTCTGTATCTCCTGCTCGCCCACCTCCAATCATCCTCCGCCCTCCTGCAAGATGACCTTTTTAAAATAGAAATCTGATCAAGGTGTTCCAACGTCATCCCGTCATCTGCAGGAATCAGCCCCAACTCCTTCACATGGTATAACAGACCCTTCACTGTCTGGTTCCTGACAAGCTCGTTTGAATCTCTCTCTACTCTGTCTTTTCCCCACTCCCTGCCCTTCACCTGCCTTCTCAGCCTGTTTTCACCCTTCGAGCCCATAGAAAGTCTGGACTACATGAACCATTCCATGATTCCATGCATGCGATTGCATATGCCTGGAATGCTAACTCCCACTTACTCTCTTTTCTATCTGGTACAGCTTTTCCTTTTTCTGTGTCTGCCAAGCGTCCATCAGTTACAATGCTGAGGTTTTCGTAAACATTCCAAGATGAGAACATTGAATTATGCATCTGTTTCCCCCATTGGGTTACAAGCAGATAGAAACCCCGTTTGAATTGTCATTGAATCTCTGTTACCTACAAAAGAACGCAGCCTATGTAAGGAGCTCAGTATTTGTCGAATAAATCAACAGATCCATACATGGTCACAATTCTCGGGACCAAGGAGGTTGCTGTGTACTAGTGTGCTGCATGCATGTAAATATAGGACACCAAGTTAGGTGCAAAGAGTCCTGCAAGGCAGGTGCTTTGTCCTCACCTAACCTGAATCTGGCTCACTGAACTTGCAGACTCTGTAGGAAGTTGAGCCCTATCAGCTCAGAACCCACATGCCCAAATCCTCCTTTCTGAAACAAGGACTGAGAGAGTGAAAGGCTTGCAGCCAGTCTGTGGGGCATAATTCTTCTTTGCAAATCCCCAAATCAGGCGACTTTGGCAAAAACCAACTCCATTTCTCTGCTCACTGTTTCTTCATCCCTGCTTCCACATGGGGGTACCTCAGATACATTAAGTACAAAAAGGAATAGGACAGTAGGGAGAGACTTTATTCTTGTAATCTAATTCGTTTTAGCCCAGAAAACTAGGCACATAAAGATCACGACTACCCATTGAGGCATTTGCCACACTTACACTCCTTGGAAATGATTTCAGTTCCCCAAAGTCTATTACCATATTTCCACCTTCAGTATCCATCCATCTATGCATCCAGCCATGCATTCATATGCTAATTCATCCATGCATCCATTCATCCTTCCAGCTAATGATTCTTATATTCATCCATCCATCTGACTATCTACCCACCCCTCTATCTGATCCACACATAGATCCATCATCCATTCACCAATGCATCTAAGTGTCCATCAGTCCATCCATCCATCCATTCATCCATCCATCCATCTCTTCATTTATCTGTCCATTCATCCATATATCATCCATCCAGCCAGCCAGCCAGCCAACTGACAGATGGGTGTCTGCCTGGAGCCAGGTAAAAAGTTGTTCATAGAGTTCACAACTAGTAAATATTTTGTGTCATCTTTAAAAGTGTTCCATAAATCTATAATCTTGACCAGTAAAGATACTGTAAAACAGCTGAAAATTAAGGATTCAAAAGAGCTTCTATTTCTCTAAAAGTGTAGTGAGGACCAAAACCCTGGAACTAGAAGACACTGTACTTGGTATTTTGGATGGTTTTCCCAACATGTGCCATAAAAATTCAGGGTGTTCAAGAACACCAAGGGGTAAGACTGCCTCTTTCCCCTTTTATAAACTCCCATTAGGGGTTATGTTCTATTTTATCTTTCTCTCTTTTCAACCATATTCCACAAATCTAACAATATTGAGTAAGAAAACATCATTATGTTTGAGACTTACCTTGTCTTCCTGAAGAATACACCTGGATGAATTCTTGATTCCATTGCCTATCATTTCTGTCTTTTGGACACATTATTTAATCTCTCTGTTCCTCAGTTTCATCACCTAAAAATAAGAATAACATTGCCTATTACCTAGTGCATCCCATTATGAATTATAGCTAAAAAGCCATGTATGAAAAGGTCTTTGCAAATGTCTGGTGCACTGTAAGTACCCAACTAACAGTATTGAATAAGATGAAGTTGTTGATCATGTTAGTGAAGACATTTTGCATTTCCATTTTAGAAGTCCCCTCTCTCTTTTATTTTTTTTATCTTTTTCTTTATGATACTATTAAAGGTTGTTCTCATTAGTAAGGGCATTTTCCCCATCATTTCTCACTTCCTCCCCATTTCTCCTTCCTATGTAAGTTCCTAAACAAGAAGAAATGTGTTTTCCTTACATATGAGTAATTGCCATATCTATTAGAGTCCTCTGAGTGCTGAGAGAGCTTAGTCACTGCTAGGGTTGATGGATCTATATTGGGCTACAGCTCGTATCTATAGCCTAAAGAATACACCTGGATGAATATCAAAACAAGTATCAGAAGCAAATTGTGAGATTCAGGGTAGAGGGCAGGATACAAACCAGCTGGAGCATTTCTATTGAGAGACTGTATCAGGGGACCCCCAGACTACCTCACGTTTGGAGATTCCCTAGGAAGACTCACAGGATTTAGCATGCAAGTGTGCTTATAAGTAAAGTTATTACAGAAATGTAGTGAGGATGCACAGCTGAATGCTAAGGGACAAAGACACAGGTAGAGTCTGGAGGAATCCACATGAGGCTCTCTGTGCTGTCTCTTCCCATGAGGGTCATACAGAGCTCACTCTAACCCAAGAACATGTATGTGATGTTGTTGCTCTGGGAACCCCATGAGAGACTTAGTGCTCAACTTTTTAATTCGGACACCCTCTGCCTATCATGTACCAAAAATTCCAGATTCCTAGAGGAAAGCAGATGTTCAGCAGAAACCACATTGTCTGCACAAACAGTCTCGGCACAAGGAACCAGCCTTATTGGTTAGAAAACAGGAGAAACCCTCCCGAGTCCCAGGTTCCCTGACACTAGCCTACAAGCTTGCTTTTGCGAGGACAGCAGCCTCAGGCCTGCTGTGTTAAGTCCTTTCTGCACAGAGAACCACGCTCTTTCCTTGATAGCAACAGTGTTCCACTGCTTGACTCAGCCCTGCATGATTTCTGAGCCAGTCCTAAGTGGGGTGAGAAGTTAATTAAGAGCCCTGTGGTTTATGTGATTTATTTTGCTTCTGATAATCCAGGATGAACTCCGGTGAGACCGTGCCTTTCCCCTATCTTTAGCTTAACCTCTACTTTCCTTCCTCAAATATCGCAGTTCTCCATTATGCCTGGATCTCTACCCCAGGTCCCAGGTTATCATCTTTGCCCACCTCCTGTGTTCTTACCTGCTCTTCCTTGGAGCATGTATTAATGGGGTTGCATCCTTTCCTTGATTTTCACACCTTGATTTTCCATGAGGACATGCATTCTTCACCTCATATCCTACTGGCTTTGAACTTGTGAAAAGGGCCAGGGTTCCAGAGGCCATGATAGTGTTCATGGTAGGTAGGCTGATGATGCTGGTTCTGATGCCACTGCTGGACCTCACCTAACACCCGTCGGCTCCCTCTGATTGGATACTACCTGGGATGGAGCCCAATTTCCACAGGCTTCTCCATGCTATCCATCGACTGTCAGCCCCTTCCCCAGTGATACAATCCTAGTACCCAAGGTTATCTTTGGCCCTACCCTCTCTGGTTTCCCCATGGGGCACCTTGTTATTGAGAACCAAGTATGTCTTTTGGTGAAGGGGACAAAAAGGTCAGAAAGGAGATCCCTGTCAGCTACCCAAAGAAGACATCACCTTCTGCTCCAGGTGAGCTCTCCCAGCTAGCTCCAGAGGTGACCTCAACAGCAACACCAAAATATTAATAAAGAGGAGACTATACTGTCCTTTCACAAAGGTTTGCAAATACTTCAGCCCAATGTGACCTGTAGCTTAATTGCACGTTTAAAACAGCCATTCTGAATTAAAACATAACCCCCGCCATAGGAGGCATGGCTCCTCCCTTCCTTCCTCTTAGCCTTCACTTAGCCTCCCTCTGCTCTTCCATTTTCACCTTTGGTTTCAATCGTTTTTCTTCGGTCTCTCTATCTGCGCATCCTTCTATGTCCTCTACTTACCTTTTCTTTTCTTGATGAAAATTAAGAAAAAACAACTTGATAGATTTTCCGATAACCTTCCAGAAAGTCTCACTGGGTTACATTTTGCTTTAATAGCATTTAAGCCAATCTGCCTGATGTTGCTGTAAAGGTCAATTAAATTCACCCTAAAAATTTCACTCCTGGCTCATTATACAATTGGAAAATGAATTAGAAGCACATGCTGCCCCTGAGGTTTCTGATCTTTCACTAATGAATATGTCTTAGAATGTGAAACCAAAAAAAAAAAAAAGAGAGAGAGAGAGAGAAAGAAGAGGTGTTGTAGGCCACACAGCTGTTTGCACAGGTACTGGCCTGCCACAAATGATCGCCTCGGGTAGTGCTACTTAGTCCTGTCTCCACACCCCGTCAGGGGATGCGCACACTTGTTGCATGTCTAAGGGTCTGGCTACCTCTTCAGTGTGCCCCCACAAATCTGGAGCGGAGCCCATTCTTAAACATCAGGTGGGACATTTAGCTCACCTTTCTCCCCAATGACTGCTTCGTGTGGGCTCAAGGAATACAAGTCTAGTTTAATATTAGCCTGAATAGCCTGACCAGGTGGTGGCGCAGTGGATAGAGCGTAGGACTGGGATGCCGAGGACCCAGGTTCGAGACCCTAGGTCGCCAGCTTGAGCGCGGGCTCATCTGGTTTGAGCAAAAGCTCACCAGCTTGGACCCAAGGTTTCTGGCTAGAGCAAGGGGTTACTTGATCTGCTGAAGGCCCTCATGATATGAGAAAGCAATCAATGAACAACTAAGGTGACGTAATGCGCAATGAAAAACTAATGATTGATGCTTCTCATCTCTCCGTTCTTATCTGTCTGTTCCTGTCTATCCCTCTCTCTGACTCTCTCTCTCTCTGAAAAAAAAAAAGCCTGAATATAACCGGGTTCTGAAAGAAAATTTTGTAGGGATGTTTGGGGATGTACTGCAAAGCCAGTTATCTCCTGGTTCCGGGGGTTCTCGGATTCTGTTCATGCGGAGAGGTATGGGGCCATCAGGTGGAGAATGGTGTGTGGAGGAAGGGATATGCATCTCGGGCTTAACCAGGACCCAAGGTTCAGGGAACCCAAAGTCAAAGGGGGTTTGACTTAAGGAAGTAATATTTTTTAGTTTGTTTTAAGATTTTTTTTTTCATTTTAGAGAGGAAAGAGAGAGAAAGAGAGAGAGGGGGAGAGAGGTATGGGGGGAGGAGCAGGAAGCATCAACTCCCACATGTGCCTTGACCAGGCAAACCCAGGATTTTGAACCAGTGACCTAAGTGTTTCAGGTCAATGTTTTATCCACTGCGCCACCACAGGTCAGGCCAAGGAAGTAATTTTTAACTAACCTTTCTCCCCACTTAAAAGAAAAAGCCATTAGACACAGTGACTTACTGATTCCTGAGGGGGTTTCAACAGAGCAGAGGAGCCTGTAGCCATTTTCTTTCAAGGAGGTTTATGTCCCACATAGAAGGCTCAGTTAATCACTTATTTATTTGTTCATTCTATATATGTATTTATTGACGTGTCCTAGACAGAAACAATTTTGGGAATCAATATGAAACCACATTCTGAACAGTACAGCCACTTTATTAGGTATCAAGTGGGTTTTTGTTTTGTTTTAATGAGGGTCAAGTTATTTTTAAAACCTTTCCATATTTGGCCTGACCTGTGGTGGCGCAGCAAATAAAGCATCGACCTGGAATGCTGAGGTTGCCGGTTCAAAGCCCTGGGCTTGCCTGGTCAAGCCACATATAGGAGTTGGTGCTTCCTGCTTCTCCTGTCACCCCTTCTCTCTCTTTCTCTCCTCTTTGCTCGAAAAAGAATTTTAAAAAATTTAAAAAATAAATAAAAAATCTTTTCATATTTATGTATCTAGTATCAAAACCTATTATGACACTCACGTACTTGCTCACAATGGCTTTGTGGAGGACTCTCGTGTCCCCTAGACAGCCTGGGTTCTGACTACTCCACTTGCATAAAACTGCAAACCGGTGGCGTATTTTAGGGCAAGATGGCTTCAATTTGCACAATATGAGTTATTGAATTTCTGTCTTATGGTTTGAGTATAAACCTAGCTGAATTAATTAAAATATATGGAGATAATTCCTCCAGCCTTTTAGAGAGGAGAAGGGAAATCTGTGACGCTTCTCCCACCTGCCCCACTAACATCCATGTGGGGTTTTAGAGTCTCAAAGCTCAAAGGTACAGTGAGCTCATCACGCAGAGTTTTTCACTTCTGAAGCAGACACACGCTCCATCTTCCCATTTTCATTTCCTGGTGCCTGGGCGACCTTGGTCTTTATCTCAAGCTAAGCATTCATTAGATGCTCTTGGAGTCCTGCTGACTCCACTGTGCATCAAGCTGAGCCTGTTCAGAGTGTCCCCAAGAAGCACTGACTCTTAGACCCAGGAAATGACAACAGAAGTCACATGCAGTCACCCATTAGCATCACTGACTCAGCAATGTAGTCCCGGCAGAAATAGAAACTAATGAGAAAACCAAGGGCTAGAGATTGATGCTGGCCTGAGGGGCGGGGTGGGGGTGGGGTGGGTTCCCTTTTCCTTCTTTCTAAGCTCAGCCTGTACCCCATAACTTGGGAGGCACAGAAACTTCCTGCCTGACTCCCACAAAACCAGGACACAAGACAGCACGAGTATAGTCCCAGGCTCTCTGCCTCCTCCTCCCCTCTTCCCATTTGCCCTCTCTTCCCTAAAAACCCTCCACAAGCTCAGGATTTCCTATTGTCCCTGGACGTGAGCCAGGTTGCCACATGACCTTGGGAGGGGCAGACAGTGGGGGGTTAAAAGAGCTTGTGGGACTGGCTAAATCTAGAAAGCACATGACACATTATTATTTAGAAATCAGAGCTAGTTAGTTATACCAACATGTGCTAACACAATCGCATTTCAGATAAACCAGTGCAGGCCCTGAGAGTGAACCCGATGACTTCGGGGCCCCCCTAAAAAGGAGGTTGGTTAAGTTGAAAATGAATTACAAGGGGCACCTCATTTATTTTGTGATGCTGTGGTACTGTACCCAGCCAGAGAGTTCAGAGGGAACAGAGAAGAGAGGCAGGTGGGAAGGAAGAGAAATGGCAGGGAGTTCGATCTGTCCATCTCTGAGTTACCCTGAAGACAGGAAATGGAAAACGGTGTGTAGTTTGGAATGTGATCTATCCTTCTTGAAGTGTAAGCAGCTACGAAAGGAAAAGAGGAGGAAAACAATTCAATTAGAGACAAAATAAATCAATAAGCACAAGGTACATCAAGAGAGAAACAGTCAAATCACTCCTCTGCCCGAGGCGGGGCCTCTGGCCACTAGAGTTTTGTCACAGGAGGGCATCGCTCCAATACTGCTGGAGAGTGGAGTGGGCAGGACGGACCCCAGAGCGCTTCTCTTTGGGCTAACCAGTTTCAATTAAGACTATCAGAAAAGCTAATTATCATTTTAAACCTACCTCTCAGACTCACTCTCCCTCTTGTTCTAGACGAATTGCTTAATGGTCCCAGTGCAAGGCTCTGAAACGCGGGAGGTTTCCTATTATTTCTTTGCCTCCAGCAGGGACCAGGGACTTCCAGAGTGTTAGGTTCCAAGGGAAAATAAGAGTAGCAGTACCCTCTCTCTCTTTCACAGAAACAAAGACTCTTAGCATCGGGAGAACATTCCATTTTGATTTTGATATATGTCGTTGAACCCTCTACCGCATCAAAGAGTTTCCCTATGTGAGATCTCTGACCAGGATTACCTGGCTTTGTTTGAACACAACTGGTGACAGGGAGCTCATTACCTCTGGGTCCTTTGTTGGGCAGCTTTCATAGTCAAAATGTCTCTCCTAATGTTGAGCTGACTTGCGCTGTTGCTAATTTCCATCTTTAGTCCCCGTTCCGCCTGCACTGAAGTTGCTGAGTGTGAACAACCCAAACCATTTGAGCCCAGCAGTCCCTGAGCTTGGGAAATGGGAAAGCTGGTCTGTCTCTTCACCTCACATGCCCTGGGGACCCACTACCTGGAGTGCCATTCTGTGTTGATGGCACTGGGTCCTGAGGCTCTCCCTCCTACGGGCCTTTCCTAGATGAGCCGCATACTTAATTTCCTGTGCTGTATTACATACAATGTGTAAGTACCTCGGAAGGTAGGTATTAGTATCCCCTTTTCAAATAAGAGTGCGGAGGCTTCCAAAGATTGAGTGGCTTCCTCAAGGTCCCATGGCTAGCAAATGGAAAACAGCAATGTTTAAGCCCACGCCTGTTAACTCCAAATCTTGTTTTCCTATGTCATACCCAACAAAAAATGGTAATATGTGTTTTATCACATAAGAATGTGCTAGTCAGCATACTATTAATGGTTATGTGAAGTTGGGAGTATCCAGAGAAGTCCTGAATATGTTGTATTAATACGAACTAAATGGTTGGTTAGCATCCGAGCTTTTCCAGGGAGAGTCCCTATACTTCGCTTAACCATCCTACTACTTTCTGCTCTGCACTTGATAGCCCATTTAAACAAACAAACAAATAAACAAACAAAAACAACACGATCAGAGCCTTAGCGTAGTCATGACCATGTGCTTGGCCTGGCCCGGTGGGAGCTAGCTCCCTCTGCCATATCCTCCTCACTCTCTAATTCTCACACACACACAGACCCCCCCACACACACACACACAGACCCCCCACACACACACACACACAGACCCACCCCCCCACATACACACAGACCCACTCACCCACACACAGACCCACCCACCCACACACAGACACACACAGACCCCCCCACACACACACACACACAGACCCACCCACCCACACACAGACACACACACACACACAGACACACACACACACACACACACACACCTGTGTTTTAATTATTCTTTATTCTACTCTCAATTTTACATTGGGGGAAACAAACTATGAGTGTCTATTGGGGTTGAGGGCAGCGCCCCTCAGTGTCACAGTAGATTGCTGGCTGGTGCTTCAGACCTGCCAGGCCAGTTGGTTGTGGTGGGTGAAGCCCATTTCTCAGTGCGGTCGCCTGGGAGCCAGGAGCCTGGCACAAATTCACCCACAGAGCAGAGCATCAGGGACGTGGATACATTTTTCTGCAGGGACAAGTCAGTTATTCCCTTCAGATCTCCAAATCCCAAAGGAATAAATATTCAAAATTAGAACCCACCTGGCATTCATTTAGTGAGTTTGTGTATGCGTGTCCCCACAAATGAGTACAGACTAAAAATACCCGCACCCCACGGACCGGAGACCGCTGACAAAGGGATTTGCATCTGCAGTCAGAACACCCTCAGATCACTTCTGAAATCACCTCTCTTACATTTTAAACAGGTTGGTGGATTAATCATTTAGGTGACTGCCAGGAGGCAGCCATTAAGCGGGGTGGCAGGGAATGGCATTTTTCTTAAAAGGTTGAAAAAAAAAGTGGTTATTTTCATTATAGTGCCGTGATTTTTTCTGGTTTAAAACTAAAATCCATTTGAACTTGGGTTTCTTTAGGCAAACTGATATCTGCCGGAGAAGTAGGTTGATAGGAAATGGTTTTGGAGGAAGCAGGTGTCTTCCCGATGCTTCTGGAATGACAGCCGGTCACTGTGCTGGTGGACCCGGATGGAGAGCGGGATGCAGACAGGTGGGAAGAAGGGCCAGCTCTCTCCTTCCTGGTCCCCAGGACTAGGGAGCAGAGAGCAGGAGGAAATTGCAGGAGCAATGAGCAGCCTGCAAGTAAATCAACCAGCAAATTAACTCTTTAGGTGTCCAAACAGTGTGTCCTCTCATATATTGCAGTCCTATCAGTCTGTTGTTCCCACCTTGCAACCGGGCTAGGGAAAGAGTGTGGTTCAACTTAAACTCCGGGGCTTGCCCGACAGCCATGCCTGGGGCTAAGAGGGTTGAGTAGGTTCAGGAGTAGCCCAGAGGCTTCAAGGGCTAGCTCAGGGAAGCGGTGCATTTGCACCAGGGGCCTCAAATAGGGGTTGAGCCGGGCATATATCTGCGTGTATCTGTGTAAGTATGTGTTGTGTGCGTATAGGATGCAGGGGATGCAATGTGGTGAGTTAGTGCTAAGGGCACAAAAGGAGGATTTTACACATGACCACAGGCCACAGGATCCCACACCAGCAGATGGCGCTGTGGGCACAAGTTTAAAGGCAGATGGTGAGGCTCAGGGTTTGCGGGAGATTTTGGAGGTAATTATCCTGTCCAACGCAGGAGTTAAGGGAAGATCATACCCTTAACTGGCCCAGTGGGAGCTAGCTCCCTCTGCCATATCCTCCTCACCCTGGAGGAGAACACCCTGGACACACCTGAGAGTTCTGCTTCTTCACCGAGGAGCCCATGTTGTTCTGACTCTACTGAATTGCAGGTTGCAACTAAATAATAATACCTCGTTTGCTTTCATCCCTGATTACAGGCTCACTGGCCCTCCCACACCCCATCAAGAATTTAGAATTGTTGGTTGAACCTTCGATACAATGCATTCCCTTTGTCTACAGATAAGGCAACAGGACTTCATGCCCTGGGGCTCTGCTTTTCCTCACTCTATCCCACTATTCTTTTGGGGGGCCAAGTTTTTCTCAAAACATGTTATTCCCACCCCTCCAAGGAAGTCCTTTTTTACTTCACACCTGAGCTCCCGTAATCCTCTCCTAAGTGGCGTCGCAGCCCGCAGTTTCTCTCACTGCCATCCATCTTGCCTGCTGCCAGCAGGTTAATCTTCCCCAGCGCAGCTCGAATGACGCAGAGTGGGCCCAGACACGTGAGTAGTCTGCTAAACCAGCCGCACATCCCGAGCACAGTCCCGGGCAGAGTCGTCAGCCTCCAGGCTGCGCATTACATAGCTTTGCAGCCCCACTTGGATTATCTCTTCGCTCTGCCCATTCAAGAGCCAAGTTGAAAGGGGGTATAAAAAGGGATGCAGGGGTAGGGGTGAGGGAGTTATATTCAGTGGGACACTTGAATCCATGTAAACACAATAAATTAAAAAGTAATACATTTTTTTTTAAAAAAAAGAACCAAATTGAGCTTCTTCTATTTCCCATGTCCACCCTGAGCTCTGTTTGTCTCTCTATTATTACTGGGGGTTTTTTCCCCAAAAAATACCTTTCTTTTATTTAACTTTCAAATACCCTCATCTTATAAAATCTCCCTTTCATTTGCTTCCTGTTTAAAATATGCGTTTCCTTCTCTGAGCTCCCCAGGACTTTCCTGCAGACCTCTCTTCTGTAATCTGCCTCTTTTTACATGATATGGTGGTTCCTTGCATACAATACCCCTACCTATAAGGTGACTTACCTCTACCTGTTCCCCCGACTATTGTATAGAGGAGCTGAAGCTCATGGGTAAATTCACACAAGAATTTGATCTTCTTTGCTATTTTCCTTAGCTAAGCTTCAGTTGGAGACAGCTTATGGTGTTCTCTCCTCCAGCTCAGAAACAAGAGACAAGAGGCCCCTGTCTTGTCTACTGACGAGCGGCATGGCCATGAGCAATCACTCCCCCACTTTGCCTTCACTCTTAAATGAGCACATTCCTGAGGATCAGAAAATTTTTATATTGCCCCCTAGTGGCTGACAAAATCTCCCTTCTGATCCCTTTCCCACAGTGCTTGTTAAGAGAAAAAAGATGGGCTTTGGTTTCTAGCGGAAACTTACCACCGCCTCCTCTCTCCTACAACTCATTTGGAAACCAGAGTTTCAGAGAAAGTCATTTCCAGCCCCATCACTCACGGTGTAATTCTAAGACTACTCTTCCTACCCTTCAGAGCTGGAAGACCTTTCTCCTCTTTCGGGTGGATATGGAAGAAAACCAGGAGCTGAATCTCTGCCGTCTCTGACATCTGTTATCGTTCACCAGCTTCCCCAAGAAATTGGCCTGTCCTTTCCTTGCTCGTGTTTTGTACCACATACAATTTCAAATTATTTCAGATGACTTAGTTGATGCCAGCTCACAGCCTCCCAAATGCTATTTCTAAATAATCATGCTCTCATTTTATTCCTAGTCAGATTGTAGACTTTTTTAGACACAGAAGGACCCTTTCGTGATCATTGGGAAACTTCACTGTGGGTCTCAGGTCGGCTGCTGCTGTCATGTCTCTCCTCTCTCGTCCCTTGTCCTTCTTCATCCAAGAGCCCTAATGGAGTTTCTGTTGGGATGAGAGCAACCCTTGAGGCTACACGTTGGCCCATCTCTTAAACGTGACTGTAAACATGAGCACTGCAGTATGCTGTCATCCACGTGCCGTGCACCCCATGGAACTTCGTGGCTGCTACAGCTTTAGTTAGCAAGGATTTACTGACCACTGACCATGTGACCAATATCACAAGACGAAGAAACTGAGGCCGGAGAAGATTGACTAACAGCCCCAGCCTTCAATGAGGGAAGTTAAAATATAAGCCTGAGGATTCTGACTCACAGAGCCTTTGCTTTTATTCATTTTACTGCACTTTTCTTGAAGGGCAGAACCCTTGGGGAAGGAAAACTAGCTCCCCAGTCAAGTCATAGTAGAATGAGAGCGCTTAAGTTCTGGGTTTATACTGGACTGAATTTGTTGGGGACTGAAATATAAACAGGGTGTTTTTATATCCAGGGGACAGAGGTGCTGGGCCTAACCACCCATCACACCTGCCCAGTTAACGAAGAGCCATACCTGATTATTGCTTGTCCCACCCATGTTCTCCAGAGGAGGCTGGAAGCTAGTTTCTTATTGGTGTAAAGTTCGATTTGAATGGTATGGTGGGGGTTGTCTTTGAATTGTCTTGGAAACAATTGAATTGCTAATGGACCACTTCCCCCCCCCCAATAAAGACAGATGCGCTTCTGGGGGCAGCCATTGCATTGGCTTAGGAATAATAGTGACTGTTCACCGTGCGGTCCTCCTGAACCCATCTTTATTATATCTTTAATTCTCTGTCTATCATTTATTTAATCCCATACCTTTCCCTGTTCGAGGACCCCGTAATAGACTCGTTGTGGCTGGACTGTGACAGAATTGAATCCTGCTTTCACCCATCATTTGTTGTATGATCTTGAAAAAATTATTTTAACTTTTCTAAGCCTTCTTTATATCTTTTTATTAGTGAAATGGGATAATAATGCTAATTCCAAAAAAATAGCACATTAACTGATGCACTAGGTGTGGAATGTCTAGCACTGGGTGAGGATTAGGTACTCTCTGAATGTCGGTTTCTTTCCTCCAAGTAGGAGGTTTGGAAGTCCCTGCCGTACTCGGTGGATGCAACAGTCCCAGCTGGTCATTTCTCTGGCGCTGAATCCGGGTTGGATACCAGGTTGTTATCCAGCTAGGACTTCTCTTTCCGCAATGCTCTGTGGAGTTCGGAGCGGGATCTCTCTTTCTCCTTCCCACTGATGCAAGAGATACCTTATTATTCCCAAGGGCCAAGGCATTCCATTGCCCTGGAACTTCCAAGGTGAAAAGGTGCTGATAAAAAGAATCCAACTTGCAAAATTTAGAGGCCAATTCTCAGAGAAAAAAAAATTGAAATAAAACACTTTTAGGCCAGAGGATAGTATTTCTCAATCAGGAATAAGCATCAGAATGACCTGTGTGTCTTGCTCCGTATTAAATTTTTTTAAAGATATCGTTGAGTCTCCCACCCCCGCTAAATCCTACTGTGTCATAATATTTGAGATGGAAACTCAGCTCTGTATTTTTAAAATATCCCTGTTGCAAAACCTCTGTGTGGGGCATGGTAGGAGGTGCTGTGATTGACCTATTTCAGGACCCGATCTAGCCTAAAAACAGACTCTGCAAGCTGCCATCCGTAGGGAGCAGATGGAAGAAAGCCCATCTGAAAGCATTGTTATATATTTTATAAAATTGTAGCTAAAGATATTGTCAGTTCATTATCGGTTGCTGCACATGCTAAACAGTAGCAAGAAAGAGTGTGTGTGACTATGTGAGCTGGTTTGCTCCTGTTCTAATCAGTGGAAACGTTAAGACCAGCATACGTTTGTCTCTCTCAGTCTTGGCAGTTTGGAGCCAATTTTAGTGTTCAGTTGTGCTCAGTTGACCAGCCCAGGTGGTGTCTGGTATATTTCTTTCCTTATTCATTTTAACTGCTTTGTTGTTCCTGTTTTCATTTTTAGCTATTCTGCTTTATATATATTTTAACATTACAAGCCGTCTCAGACCTTTTCTGTAAGTAGGTGGCATATAAATCATGAGTAAATAAATAAAGCTACTGAGGCAATGAGTGACTCCTGAAAAAGTGGATGTATCATAGGCAGATAGACACAGCAGGACAGGAGATTATTATAATGGATTTTTATACTTTGGTGATGGAATTATAGCTATTAACTATGAAATATTGCTTATGCATTGCTTCCTGTTATATGTTTATTAATTGATTGGTATAAACTTACATAAATAGTTTATCAATATGAATACTTTGCATGTGTGGGCTTATTTTCTTCCAATAATTCAAGGAGAAACACAGTGACAGTAAGGCACTTTTCAGCTATTCGCTCCACATTCTGCTCCAGAGCCCCGGCCACCTGCTGCTGCTCTGTGGCCATCCTTCCCTGGCTCTCTGGGGAGCCCTTTTCTCTCTGCATTTGCAACTGTGGTTCCCTGGGTCCTTCCTTGCTCATCATCTACCCTGTCTTCTTTGTCTTGTTTCCCTGCAGTGTCTGTAGTTTCTCCTAATTAAGAATGAAGAGGTTCAGCGAATTTCAGCCTGAAAAGTGGGAAAACCTGTCAGTGCCTTTAAGGGATTTCAAGGCTCTTCATGAAGACATGCTGTATACATGTGCAGAACTCCCTTGGCACTCCCAGAGGCTTCTTTTATTCTTCTGTGCTAGTGGTCACTTGGAATGCACCTGTGACTTTGTATTGCCAAATCTGTCTCTGCTGGGGACGATTCTGCCAAACCCCAGGCATGCTCCAGCAGGGGTAGAGGGGACTTGGCCATATCTGGGGGCAAACTAGCCACAAACAGGGAAGGAAGCCAAGCTCAGGTGTTTGGGCCAGCTCTTAAATTAACCTTCAGGAAGTCCTTTCTGAAGTTTAACTGAGGATCAGCAGCATCTGGATTTTGGGTGAAGCTTTAGAAAGATTATGCTCAAGAAGAAATAGGTATCGACATACTTAGGAATGCCCAGATTTGTCAATTTCTCAGTGTCCTTCCACCTGGCTTCATTTGTCTTGATTCCTGGACAGGGCTGGTGGCTGCTTCACATATTGGCTTGTTCAGCTAAGATCTATGTTCATCAGCTTTCCTTTCTGCAACAGCCATCTGATTTGTATTACTGAATAGTTATTTACTGTTTTCTGGTCTCTTTTGTCATAGCCCAACAGAAGTGGTCCATCTATGAGCCTGTGTGCGGGTGTAGGTGGAAGAATGGGAATGGCGCATATAATGAGTACCAAATACA
Source organism: Saccopteryx bilineata (assembly GCF_036850765.1). Taxonomy (NCBI): domain Eukaryota; kingdom Metazoa; phylum Chordata; class Mammalia; order Chiroptera; family Emballonuridae; genus Saccopteryx; species Saccopteryx bilineata. The sequence continues at coordinate 241,766,154 of NC_089491.1, forward strand.
GTTATGGTATTTAAGAACACATCCTATCTGATGATCTATATTCTTTCATCAGTGGATAGTGGCTATATTGAAAGCTGATACTATTAAGATTTATTAATGGATTATGCTATTATACTGTTGGGTATTGAGCCAGATTTCAAACGGGCAATGTTGGCACTTAAAACCAGCAGCAGAATATTTAGTACTATGCGTTGGTGGTAGCTTCAGGGAAAGACAATAGAGATAAAGGCCATCTTGGTCCTATTTAGGCTCCTACAGTTTATATAGATGGGGAAAATGTGGCCTATCACCTCTCCTTCTGCACACAAATGGTGTCAGTCACTTTGACTGACAGTCCAGCAAGACAAAGAATGAGAGTTGTGAAGCTATGGCATATGTCATGCTGTGTGTAATCATGTTTCTCATCCTGATTTTAAGAGATTTCTTTCAAGGTGGATTGTTTTCATTATACCACTCAGGTTTCCAATTGCCATTATTAAGAACCAAAACAACAGCAGCAGCAACAGCAACAGAATAACAGTAAGATAGTCTTAATTAAAGAAATATTGCTAGCTCTGGTTGGTGGCTCAGTGGATAGAGCACTGGCCCAGCAAATGGATGTCCCAGATTTGATTCCCAGTCAGAGCACACAAGAGAAGTAACCATTTTCTTCTGTCCTCTTTCCTCTCCCCCTTCTCTCTTTCTTCTCCTCCCACAGCCAGTGGCTCAATTGGTTCAAGAATTGGTCCCGAGCACTGAGGATAGCTCAGTTGGTCCAAGCACACCAGCCTCAGGCACTAAAAATAGCTTGGTACTCAAGTATTGTCCCCAGATAAGGTTGCCAGGTGAATCCCAGTCAAGGCGCATGCAGGAGTCTGCCTCACTACTTTCCCTCCTCTCATCTAAAAAGAGAGAGAGAAATATAGCCAAACATCACATAAAAAATTAAATTTAGATTACTATACATTTAATTGGTCACAGCTTTTAATCACAATATTTAAATCTTACAGGACCTGACTTTTGAGGTTGTAGTCAAATCTTTACTATTTTGCTACTTCTTGTGCATTATCAGCACTGGTCTACCAATTGAAATTGATTTTGGATAACTCTTTCTTTATTCCTTCTAAAACTGCTTAAATTGTATTATACTATTCTAAACTAGTTTATCTAAATGTAAGGAATAATTAGAGTATTTTTGGTTTGGCTAATCCATATCCAACAAATGATTGATGAAGGCCTTTATTACTGCCAAAGTTCTCCTTCTGATCCAGAGAAAGGATCAAAATAGTGATTTTTAATCCCAATTTGGATTCTCTGTGCCAGGTACAGGGCTGCAGATATGAGAAACTTAGTTATAAATTTTGATCAGAAAAAAATTTTGCTATGTTGACCATTGTTGCAAGTGCCAATTCAATGCCAACAGGAACCCCCAATTTGGGGTGAGGTGAAAAAGGAAACTATTCAATGCAAAACAGCTCAATTGTGATACATACAGCACAGCTGTGAAAACAGCATGGCTGTGAGGCAGCCCTGGAGCCTGGTGGCCCTCTCTGGCTAGACAGTTCTGCTCTGCTCCTTAGTGGTCTGGTCTGATCTGCTCTGTGCCAGTCTGGTCTGCTTTGCTCTGTGCCAATCTGCTCTGCTCTGCTTTGCTCTGGTGAGACATCATCTGTGTTTCAAGGCTCAGTCAGGGAGATGCAGTCTTCAGTCTTCTATGGAAAGGGAAAGTACACTGAGGACAGAATCCTGCCCCTGATCCCTGATTGGTCCATCCTCATGCCAATGAGAACTCTAAATCCTTTCAGTTTGATTGGTCCAAAAGTCTCTGTTCTGATTTATCAGAATAGAGCTGTTCTGATTGACCAGAGCTACACAACTCTGAATGGACGGGAAAAGCCCCATGCCTATTGATTGAAATAGCATTCCAGAAACTTCTTTATAAGGGCTGGCTCAGATGGCAGGACCATAGTACAGGCGGGCAGTTCAGCGCAGGCTTCGTGACATACAATTGGCATGAGAGGTCCCTGTGCAGAAGTGGCTAGTAGACTCGGATTTTTTAAATTTGAGCACAGTTAGCCACCAGAAGCCTTTCTTAGTGTGTTTTTCCCCCCTCAGGGTTCACAGACATGAGCTTATTCTGCAAAGCATGAACTTAGTGAGGCAAAAGCTGGGTTCCCTGCCCTGGTGCCTCTTGGGATTTTAGGACCCAGTGGAACAGCATCTGGGAAAATGGCAAGAGCAGGGATCGGAGCTCCAACAGAATCAGTGCCATATCCTGGGTCTCTGCTTGTTAACTGTGGAACAATTGGAAAAAAATTACCAACCCCCTGGACCCTTATTTCACCATACAGCAAATGATACGAACACTTTCTCCTTTAAAATTTTCTCCTCTTCACCCATGCTTCCCCACTGAAATGAAAACCCTAATTTATTGGTCTCATATATTGTGTTTCCTGGAAACATTTTATATAAAGATAATTTTCCTATACTTAAAAAAAAAAAAGAAAGAAGATTGACTATCACACTTACACCGGTTGGTGAGTCCCTTGAGAGCAGGATCCATAGTTTGTCTATTGTTTTGTCTTAGATGCCCACTGAGGACCTGGGATGCAATCTAGTAGGCTCTGAATTGATTTTGAAATGTCAGATGCATGACTAAATGAATGAAAAAAAACCCTCTGTTCCCATGTTCCTTGGCCAAGCACTATTATGGTTGCTGTTATGCAGAAGTAGAATAGAAATGAACTCAGGAAAACTTTCTGTAGGACTGTCACATATGGAATGGGTTTTTAAGCTATAAGAAGGCAGACGTATCTCTATGTACTTCCCAATTCACAGTGACCTGTATATAACCTTGTACAATTACTCCTTTAATAAAGGCTTTGATAATAATGACACTAAAAATGATGATAAACCGCTCTTATAGAGTTTCTAATGGACATTGTCCCAGAGATGGGTATGGCCAGTTGGCAGAGAAAGATTTCTTACCCACTCATTGTTTGTCCCTGTGTTAATTCTCTATCATTCCCATCAGTGGAAAGCTGTCCAAGGACTATTTTTGGATCCACCCTCAGCAGACCCCTCAGTGTCATCCTGAGGGGTAAAAGGCGGCAGAGGCAGCCCAGCTGCTACAAGGCAGGAGAAGAGGAGCCTTGTGTGCAGGGAGAAGTGGGCCAAGGGAGTGACACTTCATAATTTTGTTTTGAGCTTCTGTTATTTCCAGTAAAGCAATTTCCCTGACATTTTCTTGTGGCATTTGAAGGGGGTAAAAGTACATTTTTTCTTTATCTTCTTTTTTTTCCCTTTTCTCCTTCTTCAAAGTGATTTATCTGGTCCTTTTCCAAAAGTCAACACTCCTCGCAGTCTAATAAGCAGCATGGATATCGCAGAAGGATGCACGTTTGTGCTTCGTGCTGCGTGAGGCTGTGTGTACGTGGATGTGTGTGCATGCATGTTGAGACAACAGCTGTGGCCCACATGAGACAAAACACTGTGACATAAAGCTGGTGATAAAGGCCCCAGTCACTATACACGCTGCTGGCGCACACTTAGACGTCCACTTCGGATGTTCTCCTCATCTCTCAGCACGTTCAAGCTATCTGGCTCTGGCTGGTGGATTACTCACAACCAATCTCTAATCTCCAGCTTGTCCTCAGATGCCTGACCCTATTACTCACCCAAGGTGTGAGCATAAAAAGACCAATTAATTTTAATCTTAGCCCCAGCAAAACATAATTAGAGAAATCTTCTAGAAGGATAACATATGAGGCATTCCAAGAGCAAAAGCAGGTCAAATACTGCCATGAGGAATGTCAGGAGACTGTATGTTTTTTCTTCTCTCTGCATGCTCGAATCATCTTTAAAGAGATGCCATGTAGGAGTGTAGCATTGGCAGGAGCTGAGAAAGCCCTGGTTTCATGAGTGAGACATCACATTTTTCTCTATCTTTATAATGAAAATTGCTGTGGCTGTGCCGGAGGAGTCGTGTGAGATGTAATGAAATGACATGTATAAACTATAAGGTGCTATATGAACATGAAGTGTAATTGGTATTGATGGATGCTTGCTTTACTGGAATAGTGTTCAACTCACTGACCCACGATGGCCACTCTGTCAGTTCATGTCATGTCTCACCCATTAAAGATCTGCATTGGTCAGTGCTGTCTACCAGGACCCAGAGCCACCACCTTGCTTTTCCTCTCCTTGCTTCTCTCTTAGCTTCATCTGGAGCTTGTAAGAGTCAGGCTGTCTTCAAGTCCACTCCCAGAAGGAATCTGGCCAGAATTTCCGACTTGCAAAAAACTCATAGAAATGTTCTCACTTGCCAAAGGCTGCACCCAGAGTACCCGCGAGACAGCATCGAGTACCTGCTGGCCCTGCGAGGGCCTTTCTGTGTCTCTTGGGATGCAACGCCCACACGGCAATTATGAAATATACCTATCCCAGGCCTGCTTAAATCTCTGTTGGGTCTCCATTTTTCTTCCTTAAATGCTTACAGAATAAATGGAATTTATAATCAGAAACCATAAAATGTCTGATTTATTACTCATCTTGATGACAATATTTAATAACTCCTGTATATTTCATCCCAACTCTCTAACACTCTGTTGTGGAGTTTTATTTAAAGGGATTCCATCCTCTATATCATACTGTCTTTGGCACCAAGTACCCTTTGGAGTAAGGGGTACAGAGGTGTTGAGAGAACTCTAAGCTCCCCCAGGTGGTTTGGGAAATCTCAGATTCTCCGAGTAGGGCCAGACTCTTAAGTGACAAGAGACTCTCTAAACCTGTGGTGGGAGGCTTGTCAGAGCTTCAATATCTACTGCCAGGGCCAGAGATTCTACATTTGGAGATTGAGCCCTTAGAGCTTTGAAGACATTTCTTTTTCAAGTGTTTCCTAGTAAAATGCTGGTATCCTCAGAAGGAAAATTTATTATCAAGTAGATTAGGGAATTGTGTAATAGACAACTGCAAGAAATGTCCTGTGAGAAGGAGATACAAAATAGTAGCTAGAGGTGGGAAGAAGAAGAGGCTCAAGGAAAAAAAAAACAGGAGTGAGGACCACAATTAAGACCACACACTGAGTCATTGTGCTGAGCGTAGGGGGTGAACTTAAGTTCCTGCTCTTTTCTCCTGGGTCCAGAGTCTTTTAAAACAAAGGGAGTGGGAGAGAGAGACATCTTTGCTCAATATGAGACCCCATCGCCACTAAATACCTCATTGTCACCTCCCCCAAATAAGAAGACTACCTTCCTTATCTCCCAACCAGGGGATCAAGCTTATGCCAAAGCAACCTTCCAATCCACAGTATTGACTTCTATGTTGCCAACTTTCTTAACAATGTTTCTTTTTCTTTTCTGGGTCATGAATTTATCCTTGAGTGGACATGGAATTCAGTTGTTTTAACTCAGTGCCCTTTAATCTGGAGCAGTCACTCGTCCATCTGGGTTTCACATCCTTATGCAACTTCGAGTATATCCAGACCTCCGATTCTGTAGGTCTGTCCCATCCTTCTCTCTGACCAGCCCCAGGCAGTACATTCTTGGTGGGAAGTCACACACACACAAAGCTTCACTCTTCTAAGTGCAAGGCATTGGAAAGCACATTTCTACTCTTCCCATTCCTAGAGGTGTTGCCCTTGACTCTGTGCTTGAGTTAGTGCCTGCCAGCTTTCTTCACTATTTCTTCCCTGAAAACAACATGACAAGTCTAAGTTTGAAGTTATCTTGATGCCGCACCCACTCCTAAACCCCAATCTCAACACCTTGTGCTCAGACTGAAGAGCTGTTAATGAGGTTAGTTCAGAAACATAGGGGAGAATAGAGGGATTCAGCAGTGTGGGAAAGGGGAACAGTCTCACCTGTCGGCTTGGCACCGTCATGATGTCTGAGGAAGGACATGACAGTCTGCAAATTTAAAATAGTCTTAATTCTATTTTTTGAAAAACATATTTATTTGAAAAATATTTACTTAACTTTTCACCTTTTGCATCACAGAAAGAAATGAATTCAGCTACTTGGGGTCTTATGAATAAGATTCCTGGCTCAAGCTGCACCTCCTCTCCTGCTGTCTTTAAACAGTTGTCCCAAATTTCTTCCTTCTCTCCATATTTCATAAGTAGTCTCCTTTATGCCACGGTGCTCTGTGGCCTTGGGACCTGAAATAACTGCAAGAAGCATCACGCTATAAGGGGGCGTTTTATGACTTGTGCATATGTGTATAACGCTTATGATTTGTTTATCTTGGGGTTTTTGTTTGCTTTTTGGTTTTGAAACTTTCAAGAATTACAACAGAAGAGTCAAGCCACAGTGGACCAGAGAGCTAGAGACAGGGGACACAGGAAAATCAATTTCTCTATGCTCTGCTTCCCCTCCCTCCCCGACACACACGTACACACAGCCCTCGGGGAAAATGTCTAAATCTCATCCAACTCAACAGACAAATCATAAAACTTCCGATAAAGCAAAACCAAGAGGACCAATTCTGAGAGTGCTTTTTTTTTTTCTCTCCATCTTTGAACCACTGCTGAAGCCTTATGAGTGTCCAGTCCTTTCTGGCACCAACTCAGGCCACAGAACTCCTGGGCATGCTCAGTTCCGAGACTAACAGACCTGGGTCTAATGCTAAATTATAGTCTGGAGAAAGAGAGGACTCGGGAGCAGATGACCACAGGCTATAAATACCTTCAAGGTAACAATGCAAATAAGGGAAGGGGATTATTCATTTGCTCAGCATGGGCTAAAACAAGGAGCTGAGGAAGAGCAAATTTAGGTTGGGGATTAGCAGAAAAGCTCTTCATACAGGATTTCCTCCCCAAGGTCCTGGGTTTTGGAGTATGGATCCACATACCAGAGACAGAAGCATGATAATAGGCATTGGGAAGAATTCCTGCCAGATTCAAGGGTCACAGGGGCTAACCCAAAGCTTTCTGGTTATTATCTGTATTCCTAGGATATCATCAACACGAACTCCTTTGCTTCGGCATGTAATTTCAAAGTTGGCTGTTCAGGAAATACATTTCTCACATTCGATCTTCTGCAGCTGCTGAAGACCAGCTCCCAGTTTCCTTCTGATTGCCTTTGCCCCCAGCATGGGAGGTGGGGTATTGTAGGCAAGCCACGGTGACCAGAGCTCATCCCTGAGACGTTCTAACCCCATATATAGGGCTCCGGAGCCAGACTTTTGGGGAAGGAAGTGATATAGTTTGATGTTTCAAAGATGGAAGGCACAAGAGAAAGAACATTTCAGTAAAAATTATTAATGGTTACATTATTATTTGGTTGATTTCTGAATGTGTCTTACCCCCTCCATATCAGTATCATGTGAAACGAAAGAACAAATAAGGACTTGAATGAAATCCACCCGGGCTTGACTTTCACAAGTTAGGTGAAAGGCAGTGAACAAGTGAGACTTTAGCCTCTCTGAACCTGAACAACCAGGATAATAACACCTGTGTAGACCACTGATGTGAGATTTTGGAGCACTAATTAGCACAGGCCTGTCACATAGCAAACACATGGTTTACCTATTTCTCTCTCCTCTTACTGCACCCAACTCACCCACCTTTCAGGAAGAGTATAGACCACCAGATTTGTGGACTAAATTACATACACACACCTCTACTTCTGTATGTGTATATGTAGGTCAATAGATATGAATAGAATACAGTATTACTATCTATTTTTTGAATTCTCCTTTCCACCTATTCCCCCAGTACCTACCTAGTACAAAGCTGGGCACATGATAAGCAGTTACAAATTACTTATTGAATGATATTGTACAGGGTGGTTTTGTCGACATCTCCCAAATGTCCTTAAAATGAATGTTCTTGTTTTATTTTTGGTCACTTCTCCTAGCATCAATTCAGGACATGGATCAGAGGTGAAAATTATCAGCATTGTTAAATGAGCATTGGTCTAGGCTTTATTGACCCCACCAGATCCCAAAGTTCTGAGAGATACATGAGCACAGGTACTTCATGTATGTCCTCCACCTTGTGAATGATCTAAGAATATGCAATGGCCCCATGACTTGGAGCTACTTAGCTGAGACTCAGATATCATTTAGCAAGTGTGATACCTGCATGTCCTGTTTACTGTGAACATTTTCATCTGAAAGTCATCTCTCCATTCTCTTATCCTGCTCCTGACTCAAATAGGTCTTTCTCTTGCGTCCAGGCGGCAATTTCATTGCTGGTGGAAATTGGTAATCTGCAGCCATCTGGCATTCCTGACTAGGTCACTGCTCCATGGATTCCACACTCAGAATCTCCTCAGTGGGGCTTTTATCCAGACTGCTCCTTGTCTTGGGAAGTGTCCAACCACAAAAGGCATCCATTAGTCATAAAGGGAATTTTCTGAGCCTCTGTGAAACTTGTCAAGAATCTTCTTGGCCCTGGCCAGTTGGCTCAGCGGTAGAGCATCGGCCTGGCGTGCGGGGGACCCGGGTTCGATTCCCGGCCAGGGCACACAGGAGAAGCGCCCATTTGCTTCTCCACCCCCCCCCCCTTCCTCTCTGTCTCTCTCTTCCCCTCCCGCAGCCAAGGCTCCATTGGAGCAAAGATGGCCCGGGCACTGGGGATGGCTCCTTGACCTCTGCCCCAGGCGCTAGAGTGGCTCTGGTCGCAGCAGAGCAACGGCCCCTGGTGGGCAGAGCTTCGCCCCTGGTGGGCGTGCCGGGTGGATCCCAGTCGGGCGCATGCGGGAGTCTGTCTGACTGTCTCTCCCCGTTTCCAGCTTCAGAAAAATACCAAAAAAAAAAAAGGAATCTTCTTATTGGAAGAAATCAGTATATCGCCACATCATCTGCTTTCCTATGCAGGCATCCTAGCTTTTTCAGCCTTAATATCACTACTTTCTAACCTCCTACAAAAGCATTCACTCAGCTGTCCAAATGAATTTGGGTCTCCATTGTTTATTACTTGCCTTTTACTCAATTGTCTTCATTAATGTACATTGAATACTTATCAAATTAAAACAATATGAACATAGGCACATGTGAATACTTTTGTGTGTGTGTGTGAATATTTTTTACAATCCTTACTCCCAAGAGTTAGAGGAGGCACTGCAGTTGTGGAAAGTACACGATTCGGAGTCGGAAACACTGGGTGGGAAGCCTGGATTGGTCATTTCCTAACACTGTGATCCTGGGTCCTTATCTTGATCCTGCTGAATTTTAGTTTGAGGATAATAAAAACTAGAATATATACAAGAATGATTGTGAGGTTTTAATAACATACACACACAGCGTCTAACTTAGAGCAATTAATAAATAGTAGACACCAAGTATTAATGGCACACTGAATAAACTGTACAAACAGCAGGAGTGTGTATCAGCCTCTGACTCCCCCATTACAAATTTAAAAAGGCACTAAGGAAGTTTAGAAGAGAGAAAGATTGTCCCCAACCTTATTCTAGGGAGGACCAAGAAGATTTTAGAATTGTCATATTTTCTACCTGTGATTCATTTCTTTCCAATCATTGAGTACCTTGCCTATGTTCTGTTTAATGCTGGTGATGGGTTGACACACAGGTGAAAGTGAGGAACACACTGCACCCCAAAGGGACAGGAGTAAGGTATGTCAACGGGTATTCAAAAACCACAAGCCACACTGCAGGACTGGAAGCTGCAGGGTGTGAACAAATAGTGTGCTGTGCCATCTCCATCACTAACAGAGAAAGATTTCACACAGCTCTTTTCTGTTTGCCTCAAGTGAATTAATTGAAATATAGAAATAGAGTGAAATCCAGGAAAGTATCACAGAGAAAGGGTATATTCCAACAAAGTGCCTGAGAATGAATATACATTAGAAAGGGGGGTGGGAAGAACAGGGAGAGATTGATTTTAAAGAATTGACTCATATGATTGTAGAGCCTGGCAAATTCAAACTCTGCAGAGCAGGTGGGCAGGCTTTGGAGCCACAGGGCCTGTCTGAAGCTCCGCCCCTCCAGGGGAGTCACCTCCTCCCCCTTTTTAATTTTTCAAATTTTTCAATTATAGTTTATATCCAATATTATTTTGTATTACATAGTTTCAGGTGTATAGCTTAGTGGTCAGACAGTCATATACTTTATACAGTGTTTTCCCTGATAGTTCCAGTGCCTGCCTGGAACCATGCACAGTTATTACAATATTATTGACCATATTCCCCATGCTGTACTTAACATCCCAGTGACTAGCTTGTAACCAGCAATCTGTACTTCTCAATCTCCAGTTTTTCCACCCAAGCTGTCCACTCCTCTCCCCTCTGGCAACAGTCTGTTTTCAGTGAGTCTGTTTCTATTTTGATTGTGTATATTGTTCATTAAATTCCACATATAGGCCCTGGCCGGTTGGCTCAGCAGTAGAGCGTCGGCCTAGCGTGCGGAGGACCCGGGTTCGATTCCCGGCCAGGGCACACAGGAGAAGCGCCCATTTGCTTCTCCACCCCTCCGCCGCGCTTTCCTCTCTGTCTCTCTCTTCCCCTCCCGCAGCCAAGGCTCCATTGGAGCAAAGATGGCCCGGGCGCTGGGGATGGCTCTGTGGCCTCTGCCTCAGGCGCTAGAGTGGCTCTGGTCGCAGCAGAGCAACGGCCCCTGGTGGGCAGAGCTTCGCCCCTGGTGGGCGTGCCGGGTGGATCCCAGTCGGGCGCATGCGGGAGTCTGTCTGACTGTCTCTCCCCGTTTCCAGCTTCAGAAAAATACCAAAAAAAAAAAAGGAATCTTCTTATTGGAAGAAATCAGTATATCGCCACATCATCTGCTTTCCTATGCAGGCATCCTAGCTTTTTCAGCCTTAATATCACTACTTTCTAACCTCCTACAAAAGCATTCACTCAGCTGTCCAAATGAATTTGGGTCTCCATTGTTTATTACTTGCCTTTTACTCAATTGTCTTCATTAATGTACATTAAATACTTATCAAATTAAAACAATATGAACATAGGCACATGTGAATATTTTTGTGTGTGTGTGTGAATATTTTTTACAATCCTTACTCCCAAGAGTTAGAGGAGGCACTGCAGTTGTGGAAAGTACACGATTCGGAGTCGGAAACACTGGGTGGGAAGCCTGGATTGGTCATTTCCTAACACTGTGATCCTGGGTCCTTATCTTGATCCTGCTGAATTTTAGTTTGAGGATAATAAAAACTAGAATATATACAAGAATGATTGTGAGGTTTTAATAACATACACACACAGCGTCTAACTTAGAGCAATTAATAAATAGTAGACACCAAGTATTAATGGCACACTGAATAAACTGTACAAACAGCAGGAGTGTGTATCAGCCTCTGACTCCCCCATTACAAATTTAAAAAGGCACTAAGGAAGTTTAGAAGAGAGAAAGATTGTCCCCAACCTTATTCTAGGGAGGACCAAGAAGATTTTAGAATTGTCATATTTTCTACCTGTGATTCATTTCTTTCCAATCATTGAGTACCTTGCCTATGTTCTGTTTAATGCTGGTGATGGGTTGACACACAGGTGAAAGTGAGGAACACACTGCACCCCAAAGGGACAGGAGTAAGGTATGTCAACGGGTATTCAAAAACCACAAGCCACACTGCAGGACTGGAAGCTGCAGGGTGTGAACAAATAGTGTGCTGTGCCATCTCCATCACTAACAGAGAAAGATTTCACACAGCTCTTTTCTGTTTGCCTCAAGTGAATTAATTGAAATATAGAAATAGAGTGAAATCCAGGAAAGTATCACAGAGAAAGGGTATATTCCAACAAAGTGCCTGAGAATGAATATACATTAGAAAGGGGGGTGGGAAGAACAGGGAGAGATTGATTTTAAAGAATTGACTCATATGATTGTAGAGCCTGGCAAATTCAAACTCTGCAGAGCAGGTGGGCAGGCTTTGGAGCCACAGGGCCTGTCTGAAGCTCCGCCCCTCCAGGGGAGTCACCTCCTCCCCCTTTTTAATTTTTCAAATTTTTCAATTATAGTTTATATCCAATATTATTTTGTATTACATAGTTTCAGGTGTATAGCTTAGTGGTCAGACAGTCATATACTTTATACAGTGTTTTCCCTGATAGTTCCAGTGCCTGCCTGGAACCATGCACAGTTATTACAATATTATTGACCATATTCCCCATGCTGTACTTAACATCCCAGTGACTAGCTTGTAACCAGCAATCTGTACTTCTCAATCTCCAGTTTTTCCACCCAAGCTGTCCACTCCTCTCCCCTCTGGCAACAGTCTGTTTTCAGTGAGTCTGTTTCTATTTTGATTGTGTATATTGTTCATTAAATTCCACATATAGGCCCTGGCCGGTTGGCTCAGCAGTAGAGCGTCGGCCTAGCGTGCGGAGGACCCGGGTTCGATTCCCGGCCAGGGCACACAGGAGAAGCGCCCATTTGCTTCTCCACCCCTCCGCCGCGCTTTCCTCTCTGTCTCTCTCTTCCCCTCCCGCAGCCAAGGCTCCATTGGAGCAAAGATGGCCCGGGCGCTGGGGATGGCTCTGTGGCCTCTGCCTCAGGCGCTAGAGTGGCTCTGGTCGCCAACATGGCGACGCCCCGGAGGGGCAGAGCATCGCCCCCTGGTGGGCAGAGCGCCCCCCCATGGTGGGCGTGCCGGGTGGATCCCGGTCGGGCACATGCGGGAGTCTGTCTGACTGTCTCTCCCTGTTTCCAGCTTCAGAAAAATGAAAAAAAAAAAAAAAGAAAAAAAAAATTCCACATATAAGTAGAATTATATGGTATATGTCTTTCTCTGACTGCCTTATTTAATTTAGGATAATACCCTCTAGGTCCATCCATGCTGTTACAAACAGTAAGATTTCATTCTGGTTTTTTATTTTCTTGTTTGTTTGTTGTGGCCAAGTAGTATTCCACTGTAGCCATGTATCTATTACTCTATTAATAGGTACTTGGTTTGCATTTATAACTTGGCTATTGTAAATAATGCTGCAATGAACATAGAGATTCTTATATTCTTTCAAATTAGTGTTTTAGGTTTCTTGGAATAAATTCCCAGAAGTGGAATCGCTTGGTCATAGGCAGTTCTATTTTCAATTTTTTTGAGGAAATTTCATGTTTTCCACAGTGGCTGCACCAATCTGCATTCCTACCAAGGAGTGTGCAAGGGTTTGCTTTTCTACACCCTCATCAGAGCTTGTTGTTTGTTAGTTTATTGATAGCCATTCTGACAGGTGTGAGGAGATGTCTCATTGGGGTTTTAATTTGTATTTCTCTGATGATTAGTGATGTTGAGCACCTTTTTATAGGCTTATTGGCTGTCTGTATGTCCTTTTGCAGAAGTGTCTATTCAGGCCCTTTGCCCATTTCTTAGTTGATTGTTTCTTTTCTGATGTGGAGTTTTAGAAGTTCCTTATAAATTTTGGATATTAATCCCTTAACAGATGTATCATTGGAGAAAATGTCCTCCTATTGAGTAGATTTGTCTTTTCATTTTGTTGATGGTTTCCTCTGCTATGCAAAATTTTCTAGTTCCATGTAGCCTTATTTACTTGTTTTTTCTTTTGATTACCTTGTCCAGGGTGGGGTATATCAGAAAATATATTACTACAAGAAATGCCTGAGATTTTATTGCCTATGTTTTTTTCTAGGATTTTTATGGTTTTGAGACTTACATTTAAGTCTTTAATAGATTTTTATTTTATTCTTTTGTATGGTATAAGAATGTGACCTGGTTTCTCTTTTGTATATATCTGTCCAGTTTTCCAAACACCATTTTTATTGATTAAATTATCTTTACTCTAATGTATGTTCTTGCCTTTTTTTAATCAAATTTAATTGATCATAAAGACATGGATTTTTTTCTAGGCACTCTATTCATTTCCATTGGCCTATATATCTGTTTTTATGCTACACAATGCTGTTTTGATTACTATGGCATTGTAGTAGAGTTTGGTATCAGGTAACATGATTCCTCCAACTTGTTCTTCTTTCTCAAGATTACTGTAGCTATTCAGTCTTTTGTGGTTCCATATAAATCTTTAGAATATTTATTCTAATTCTGTGAAATATACCATTGATATCTTGATAGGAATTGCATTGAATCTATAGAATTGCTTTGGGTAGTGTGGACATTTTAATGATGTTAATTCTTCGTGTTCCTGAGCACAGCATATACTTCTACTTCTTAGTATCTTTCCCAATTTATTTTTTCTGTGACTTATAATTTTCCAAGTATAGATCTTTTATATCCTTGGTTAAATTTATTCCTAGGTATTTTTGATGCAATTGTAAATGGGATTGTTTTCTTAGTTTCTCTGTTAGTTCATTATTGCTGTGTAAAAATGCAACTGATTTCTGCCTGTCCTGTGGTGACACAGTAGATCGAGCACCAACCTAAAATGCTGAGGTTGCCCAGTCAAAGCACATATGACAACCAATGAACAGCTAGAGTAAAGCAACTACTTCTTGTTCTCCTGCCCACCCCCACCCCCACCCCGTAAAAGCAATCAATAAAAATATTTTTGACCTAAAATGTTTCTGTTCAATAATCAGCTGACAGTCTTATGGGAACTCCCTTGTAGGTAATTATCTCTCTCTTGCTGCTTATAAGATTTTGTTTGTCTTCAACCTTTGTTATTTTAATTATGATGATTTTAGTGTGGGCCTCTTTGGGCTCAATTGTTGAACTCTCTGTGCTTCCCGGATTCGTGTCTTTCTCTTGCACTAGGTTAGGAAAGTTTCCAGTCCTTATTTCTTCAAATAGGTTCTAGATTGCTTGCTTTCTTTCTCCTCCTCTTTTTACCAGTAGAATGTCGATGTTGTTGTGCTTCATGTTGTCCCAAAGGTCTCTTAAATCATCGCTATTTATTTATTTGTATTTTACTGCTTTAATTAAATGTTTTTCTATCTTGTCTTTCAAATCACTGACTTGATCCTATGCTTCATTTAACTTACTGTTTATTTCTTCCAGTGTAGTCTTCATTTTAGATATTGTGTTCTTCATTTTTGACTGGTTCTTTTTTTATAGTTTCTGTGTCTTTTATCGTGGTGTTATAGATCTCACTAAGTTTTTTGGGCCTCCTTAAACCATTTTTTGAAACTCTGTATCTTTTTGATTGCTTATCTCTGTTTTATTTAGCTTTTTTGTTTTTTTTAGGTATTTCTCCTGTTCTTTTATTTAGGGCATGTTTCCTTTTCTTCCCATTTTGACTTCTTCTTTGTGTTTGTTTCTATGTAGTAGATAGATCTGCTATGACTCCCAATCTTGGTACGATGTTCTTATGGAGAAGGTATCCTATGTGGCCCAGTGACACAGTCTCCTTGATCACTTGAGTTGGGTGTTCCAGGAATGTTCCTATGTTGGTTATGCGGGACCTCCAGTTGTAACTGAGTCTAGATTGGTATTGGAACATCTATACATGTGGTTTACCCTTATGCTGGCTGGCTATGAGGATCAACCTTGACCACAGTGTACAAGCTGCTGCTGTACAAGAATTGACCACACAAAGCAGAATTCACCTCAGCAGGATGTGGCTCCTGCCAAGTTCTCCTCTTGTATATACTGCCTAAGAACCTAATCGGATCATGCCCTGATGTTGTCTAAAACCAGCCACTGGGTGTGTTGGTCTTAGGGCCTCTTGAGAGGAACTCTGGTGTAGGACATTGCCAAACACTGCCTGTGACTGGCCCTGAGAAACCTACTTGAAGCTACAAAGCCATCCATATCTCTGCTGGATCTAGGTGTGCTTAGAAAGGACCAAGCTGTGCACCAATGCTGGCTTATACCAGCATCAGGCCCAAGGCAGGTCAGCAAAACTTCAAAAGCACCCAAAAATCCACCTCGACGTGCCTCCATGTGCCAGCTGCTGGTTAGGCTCAGTCACTGAAAGCCTCTGATGGTGCTCAAGTTGCATGAGGTAGGTTCTCAGTGAGTCAGCAGGTTAGGCCAGTAATGTTCACCAGGTTCATACAGGTACCATCTGGGTTGCACTACTGGGTCTGATAACCCTCAGCAAATGTACCAGAGTATACCAAGTCTGACTGCCACCTGCTGCTGTTCAAACATCTTTCTAATCAGGCGGGATTTCAGGGAGTTGTCAGGGTTATGCCAGCATCGTTTATCAGGCCTAAACAGGCCAAGATTTGGTTGTGTAAAGGGAGGTTTCTTCATAGGCCAGGACTGTGAAGAAAAAATGGCCTCCGGCCTACTGCCACATAATACTGTCTGTCCCAAATTCTGCCTGGAGCTTGATCTCAGTAGGGCAGGTAGGCCAAGAGTTGTAAAGGTAGAGTTAACAGATCTCCCATGAGGGGGAGGTGCCAGTCAGCCACAGGGAGGGGAGGAGAGTGGTGCTGCTCCACAGCTGCACAACTCAGTCTGTCCTGGATTCTGCCCAGCCCTTGGCAGGGTGGAGCTACCAGCACTCAGAAGAGTGGGGAGCCTGAAGAGCAATGCTAGAGGATCTCCTGTGAGGAAAAGCATCAGTCATGTTCACAGGAGTGTGGGGAAATGGCCCCTCACCCCAAGCCACACAATTCAGTCAGTGGCACCCCCTGAGTCAGCACAGACCTCTACCCCTCAGCCCAGGCAGCTGAGTCCTCAGCAGGACACATGTTCCACAGGGTGGGGTGGCAGGGTATCCAGAGGATGAGGCTATTGCATTCCTCTAGGCTAATGACATATGGAAGGGAGTCCTCCACCCCAGAAAGATGACATGTACAGTGTGGGAGAGGGACTTAGTACAGGGACACTGGTGTTCTTTCTTCAGCTTTTCCCTGAAGCTACAAGCCCCAGTCTAGCTTCATACAACTGTAGACGGCTCTGCTCTACATCCACCAGAGCTCATAGAGAGTAGTTGCGAATGAGATTTTGTGTGCTGACACTTTAAGAGGGCACTAGGATTCTAGCATTCTTTTGTTTCTCCCTGATAGTCAGGATACCTGCTGATTTTCACAGCCAGATGTTACATGGACCCCCTTTCCCAGCTCCTGTGCTCTGGGTTGAGACCCCACACTCCTCAGGGGAACCTTTGCACCAGAGATATCCCTCCAGACTCTCAGCTACAACCCATGGCAGTGGGGCCAACTCTTTTCATGTCTCTGCTCTTCTTACCAGTATTGATGTAGTTTCTTCTGTAAGTCTTTGATTATAAGACTTCTGTTCAGCTACTCTTCAGTTGATTATTCTGATTGTTCTGTATTTGACTTGTAATTCCAGTTTAGTCCCAGAAAGAAGTGAGTGTAACTTCCACTTGCTTGCTGCCATCTTGGGTCCTTCTAGTTTTCCTATTAATGCCTTCCACTGATTAAATGAGACCTCTATGTTGGTGGGCCCCCTGCTTTACTTAAAGTCTACAGATTTAAATGGAAATCCTATGTAAAATGTTTCTTTAGCAAAACATCTAGAATAATGTTTCACTAAATATTTAGGTGCTGTGGCCTAGTGAAGTTAACACATGATATTAACCATCCCAACATGATGGAGTTACTTCATGACATGTATTCTTACATCTGTTTTCTATAGTTCTAGAGTGAATCACAAAGAGTAGGGTTTGGAGTGAGGCTGGCATGAGGGGGGTGGGGGGATGTGAGTGGGAAGCTGATTCACAACTGAGTTGAAAAAGTAGGTGTTTGAAGAATATAAAAAGAAACAAAATAAATATTCTCTATAATTTATGATGGGTGTTGACGTACACCGCTCCTAGCCTAATTATAGAAATGCTTGAATGCCATGTTGAAAAGTTTAGGTTTGATGAATAAGGAATTGATTAGAGTTAAAAGTTTTTATTTCATTTCATTTCTTTTTTAAAATAAGAACACAGCTCTGGCAGGTTGGCTCAGTGGTAGAATGTCAGCCTGATGTGTGGAAGTCCTGGGTTCAATTCCCTATCAGGGCATACTGAAGAAGCAACCATATGCTTCTCCATGCCTCCCCTCCCCTACTCCTTCTTTCTCTTTCTCTCTCTCTCTCTCCTCCTCCTGTAGCCATGGCTCAATTGGTTTGAGTGGCCCTGGGCACTCCACCTCAGGTGCTAAATATAGCTCATTTACAAGCACAGCCCCAGATGGGCAGAGCATTTATCCCAGTTAGGGTTTGCCAGGTGGATCGTGGTAGGCCGCTTGTGGAAGTATGTCTCTCTATCTTCTCTCCTCTTACTTGGAAAAGAAGAAAAAAGGAGAAAACAAGAAAAAAAACAAAAAAAATGGGTCAGAAAATTTCAAGAAATCATGAGTGTGGGTTAGGCTGTATTAAATACACAAAAACCATACACCCTGAGATAGAAAACATGTGGCATATTCTGGTTATATATTCCTACAGAGGATGGGAAAAAATGGTAGCATCTGAGAGCATTCTCACACCCAGGAAGTAGCCCAAGCAGTTCCCATGAATGAGAAAACCAGGGATGCCTCTTTGTTTACTGCTTGTCAAGATCTACATACACATCAGCAGATAACCTTTTCATGCCAATTACAGTGCCTCTCAAATAATTAAAAAGGAAAAGTCATAACATTAATATTTCATATTCAAAAGTCATAATCTCTCCAGTCGCCTTTCCAATACTGGTGATAGAGGTCTTGTAGACTTCCCTACCATCATGCCATAAAATCTAAACAGAAATCACAACTGGACACATTACCGCTCAAGGCGCCAGGAATCAGAGGCTGCCCAGACGAAGTCCAAATTCTATGGGACCTTCAACTTATGGTCATATACTTAGCATCTCTGAATTAAAAGAAAAAAATAAAAAACAGCAGTACCTACTATACTCCCATTGTTTTCAGATGAAGGAACCAAAATATTTAGAAATGATTTTTTCTATGTTGCTCATTTTTGGAAGAATTAATAGTAGAACTTTTTTTATTTGTTTGTTTTTCATTGATTTGAGAGAGGAGAGAGAGAGAAAGGGGGGGAAAGCAACTCATAGTAGTTGCTTCTTATATATGCGTTGACTGGGCCAGCCTGGGGTTTCAAACTGGTTACCTCAGCATTCCAGGTCAATGCTTTATCCACTGCGCCACCACAAGTCAGACAGTGGAAAGCAGTTTTATAACACCCAGAGAGGAACACAGTTTCTTTGGCTTACATTAGAATCTCAGTGTTTGAAACTTTAAAGGAGAGAGTGGTACGGAGAAGGTGAAAGGCCGGTGAGTACCAAAGAGCCCCTATTCAAAGGTGCTTCTTTCAAAAGGTGACAGATTTTAACATAAACTTCATTTTTTTACAGCAAAAGAAGAGACAACATCAAATCTTTGTACATAGTCAGATGATATAGAATGGGAGGAGTATTCTTTATAAGTAAATGACTATATGTGTGCTTGTGTTAAGATGGTTTATATGGTGGCTACAGATAATACAATTTAATATTTATTGTATACTTAATTTGAGGCAGGAGCTAAGACCTTCAAGGGAATCAACTCAATTTAATTTTTACAACAATCATGTGAGATACTAGCAGTGTACAATCATGTGAGATACTAGCAGTGTCTTGATTTTACAGATAAGGAAACAGAGGTGTTAGAAGTTGATAATACGCATGGGTTCTCATAACTAAAAAATGGCACAGCTGACACTTGTCGCTCTGAAGGCAGGGCTCAACTCCTATACCATGGTGCCCAATTAGTTTTAGATATCTGGAGAAGTTGTCACTTGTAAAAAGATCATTGGGTCTAGCACAGGCAAACACTGGGGTCATTGGGGTCCAAATGAATTATAAAGGGAACTCCAAGAGAGAGCACATGGTGGGAAATCGCAGCAAGAGGGGCAGGAAGAAAGAAGGGAAGCATCTTATTTTGAGTTGCTGAGAGGATCATGTCCTTGAGAGATGGATTGACAAACCCCAGACAGACTCTGTCCCCAGTGGGTTTCTGGGACAAAGCACTCACAGAGAAAGAAGACTAAGGTATTCTTTTATAGAAACTTATGATGGCTAATAACTATTCAGCTCCTGTGTGCCAGGCTCTGTTCGTGCCCTTCAGAGGCATTCATTCCCTCCTTCACCTTTAACATGACCATAAGGTTGATCTGTCAGTGTCTCTGTTATCCAACAGAGAAAGCCAAGGCATGGAAAAGTTCAAAATATGAGCCCAGATTTACAACCAGGTAGCAGCTGAGTTGACTTGATGTTTTGACTCATAGATTTGTGTCCGAGCTATGCCATTCCTCACACTAATGTAAGGACTACCTCCAAAGTGGACCTGGGTTGATGGAGGTCTCAGCTTGAGGAGTAAACAAGTCCACAAAGTCTGGGCACTCACCATTCATGGCCTGGGAAGCAGGTGGATGGATGAATACACTCACTCGTGTTGGGCGTTCACTATGTTCCGGGCACTGAGATATAACAATGGAGAAGCAGAAAGGGTGCCTGCCTTCATAGAGCTTACAGCTTGGCAGGTGGTCCTCCTGGGGGGAAAGAGAAGAGAGAGCTGGCCTGTCTGTGAAGATCAACCCAGTGTGGCTGAGCCACTCCCTCAAACCTGTGCTGTTTACACTGTCCCAGGCAGGTGGGACCCCGCAGAGAGCCGCTGACACATAAAAATGGCCTTCTGCATTTCTGCTGACACGTCATCTGTATCTGATGGAGCAACGTCTTCATTATGAAATTAGATGATAATCCTGATGCACAGACTAATAGATAACATCCCACGCTCTTCCTCAGGAGCTGAGCAATAAAAATAGCAAAGAGCAAGAAATGAAGACAGAGCCTGCCCCTGCCCCATCTGATTCCATTTTCATGCCCACCTGTCATCTCCCCACAAACGTCGTTAGCTCACAGGGGGGCATCTTGTCTCATTGCATTATCAGGCACCACCACAACAGAAGAGCTTTCTGAAGTACGGCAGTGATTAAATTAGGGAACAACTAGCTAACTTTTCTATGAGAAGTTCCCTGGTGTTGCAATGCTTCCTGTGCAGCCAGGACCCCTTCTTTCCAGCCCAGGAATGAGCAGATTTTCTATTTAGGAAGTCTGCCCGCAGAGGCCATTGAAGGATCAGGGAGCTGGAACTGATGGAAAACGAAGGAGGAAATCCTGAGGGAGGGAACAGGAGTGGGTACATCTCTTGAGAGTCTGGGCCCTGGCCCTATGCCTTTCCTTCACTCTCCCTGGTTTTCCCAGGAGGCATCTTACGATGATGCTGGCTCTGTCAGCTGGCATGGTTTCAACTGACTGTTGCATGAGGGCAAACTGAGGACAAGTGGGATTCTTTGAGCCAGAGCACAAGTGTGACTTTACCCTGTTTGGTTACTCCGCCCTAGTTAAAAGCTTCCTTCCCTTACTCTTGCCATCTATCTCTTTGTGTTAATGGTCCCCACCATAAAAACCACCAGCTCCTCTTGAATAAAACCAAGCCCACACATTCACAGCTAAACATGGAGAGAGAATTTCCACATTGTCTGCAAGAGCTGCTGGGTCCCTGGCTGTTTCTAATTCCTGAGATGTTACTCCCTTTGACTAACTCCTCTGCCCAGGGGGCCGATGAGAGGGGAATCTCCGCCCCCTCCCCCAGGAGGGCTGTACTAAGGGAGTCTATCAACTGCTCCCAACCTGGGTTCTAGATTTTGGCTGGTGGAGGAGACCACTTTCCAGTCGTCAGTGAGTTAGTTTTGCTCGTATTGGGACTCTGTATCTGAATGAATTCTCTCTGTCTGGGTCCTAGGCATGCCCCTTGGGTGTATAGAGTGAACTGTGTTCATGCAGTACCCCTTCCTCGCCAACTTGGTAAGGAAGGGTATGTCTAAGGGGTTGAAGTTTGTGTGTCCCCTACACTTTCCCAAGACAAGTCTGTGCTGGAGATTAGATGAGATCCTGTACCCCAAAGGT
Organism: Saccopteryx bilineata; assembly: GCF_036850765.1. Taxonomy (NCBI): domain Eukaryota; kingdom Metazoa; phylum Chordata; class Mammalia; order Chiroptera; family Emballonuridae; genus Saccopteryx; species Saccopteryx bilineata. The sequence continues at coordinate 241,787,863 of NC_089491.1, forward strand.
TATATGGGAGCAAAAAGAAGGCTGAGATGTTGAGGGATTTTTTTCTTACAAAGCCATGGCAGTGACCATGGCAGAGCCACCTTTTGCTAACCTCTATTTTTCTTTACTTGTCTAGAAAAGAGGAAGGGGCTCACATGGTCCCCAATTTTGAGTTTCCATGGAGACCGCTCCTGCTCTAGCAGTTTCCATCTGTTTTGCCTGGGTGGCCCTCGGAGCTTATTAATAGAGTGCCTACTGTGTGCTAGGCAATTTCATGTGCATTATCTCATTTAATCCTCAGCATAAATCTGTAAGGGGGCTCATTTTACAACTTGGAAACATAAGGCTAGAGAGGTTAGGTCACTTGCCCAAGGTCATCTGACTAGTAAAATCACATCAATATAGCTCAAAAGCCCCTGATTTTTCTACATTTCTGCACCCAGGTCCTTTTATCTACCTCCTGCCTATCACTGATTCATCTCAGTTTGGGTCCCAGTTTATTGTATTTCTCCCTAACTTGGCTTTGAGATTTAGCTTGAGACTACGTCTCCTTCTAGGCCCTCCTTTATCTCCCAGCAACCTTCCAACCAGGCCCAAGGGGGCTGCCTCCCCTTTGACAAGCCCGAATCTAAGCTAATGTTATGTAGGGGGTTGCCTTTCATCTTCAGGTGAAAGACACGTCTTTGGCCCGCACTGCGTTGGCAAACCTTTAATAGTCACCATTTATCCTTTAACACTGACAATTCTACCCTTCTACATGAGGTTAGCCATATGGTGGCTGAGCCTTTGGGGTTCAGGGAAATTTTTCTTCATAGACTGGTAGGAGATCTATGATTAACAACCTGACAACAGAAGGATTTAGGTTGTGGGTTACTAATATACAGGAAATACTAGTGAGACATGAACCCTTTGTTCCCAAGTGCCAGAGAGAAGCCAGTTTTGCTTCTGACATGTCAAACAATGAAGCCTCAGTAGAAGTGTGCATTAAGTGAGGTCTTTGTCTACACGGGCCAACTGGTATACAAGACGGCATTCCACTGCAGGTAACAGAAACCCAAGTTCATTAACTGCAGAGCAAGAAGTCCGAAGACAGGCAGGCTCCGTGAAGAGCAGGCCCACAATGTCCTCTGCACCCAGACTGTGATCTTTTCTCTCTGCAGTCTTTCATGTCTGATTTGTGTCCTCAGTCTGGTTTCCATGCAGGGAGAAAAATGAGAAGTTAGAAGGGGGAAAAAGTGATGCCAAAATCAGGAAAGAAATGCTGTCCTCAAAACCACTTTCAGACCACTGGCCAGATCCTCAGTGTGGCCACTCCTCCGCTGTAAGGAAGGAGTATTTTGGTTAAGCCCATGAGTGATCTAAACCGAGTATCTGTTAGGTAGATAACTAGCAGTGCCTGCCACGTTCAGGTATCTTCAATTATGTAGACTTCTCTAGGGTATACAGAACACTAGAAGCAAACTAACATTCCACACTGCTCTTCAAGACAGAGCCCTCCACTGCTGCTTACACTGTCTGTTACAAAGGTCCTTCACAGTATCCCACCCCATCAATCAACTCTACACTGCTGCTCAAGACATCTGTGTTGTTCTACTGCAGTTTGGATAATGCCTCAGTCTTTTTTTTTAAAAGCTTCAATAAATCCCTATTTATAAAAACAAAACCAAACAAAAAAACATGAAACCAAAACTGTCTAGAAAGTTAAGTGGGATCCTCTGTCCTGCTCTCCTTCTTACCATCCCTAAGGCACAAGTGGATTCTCACTGTTAGACAAGCCATGATCTCTTAAACCTCCATTTCTTTGTCCTCTCTATTATTGGATGCAAATAATCTGATCTGTTCCTCTTCTCCCGTAGGTAACTTTCTACCTGCCCTACAAAACCCATCTCTTCTCCTCGGTGTTCCCCAACTCCTTTGATTCTTAGTTGACTTCATCTCCAAAATTTCAGACTTTCTATATATCACTACCTTAGCTCTCATTGTGCTTTTGGGAATTTATATACCTATCTGTCTCCCCCAGTAAGTTGAAAGCCACTGGAATGTTAGTACAGGTTCTTATACACCATTGTAGCCCTTAGATGTAGTACGGTATTTGCTATATTGTATTTACTTCTTATATCATTAAAATAGCACTGTTTTAGTTGCTTTCTGTGAAGGAGGTTATATTATTGTTAGCCCCATTTTACAGATGAGAAAACCAAGGCAAATAATGAGAGTAACTTGCTACATTTACACTCTTTACAAGGAAAGAGTCATGATTGGGACCTTGGCTTCTGGCTGTAGTGTCTATGCATTTTAGTCATTGTCCAACACTGCTTCTCAATAAAATATCTGAATAAAGAAGCAACGACACCATAGATATTCTCCAACCTGTTTTGAAAAAGGGATCTCATCCATGCTGAAGAGAAATAGGTCCTTCATTCATTTCTAGCATCTTTTGACCCATTTGCTGGACCAGCTCTTCTGCCTTAAGCAGTGAGTTTGTCACAGGTAGAGGCAGCCCTCCTTAGGGTTCAGCCTCAGTTTCAGTCCCTTTAGGTGAAAAACCCCATTGTAGAATCTTGACATGGCTCCCTTGTGATGCCTGCTTACTCTCTCTCCCTACCCTTCCCTTCTCTTTCCCTCTCTTTGTGTCTGTCTCTCCCTTCCTCTCTCCTCCTCCTTTTCTCTCAATCCACCTCTCAATCTCTCTGTCTCCTTCTGCCCCCCAATTCCCATTCACAGATGTAAAATCCATGCAGCCATCTCTGCTGCTGCTGCTAACCACAGGCATCCAGGAACAGTCCTGCTCCAAATCCTGCCTCCTATTTTCATATTTCCTGTGGCGTTTTGTCGAAATAGCAGAACAATTGCTCATCCACAGGGGGTAAAGGCAGCAGAATTTTTATATAATTAAATGTTAAAGTGACAAAGTCTTCAGCCTATGGAGGGAAGAGAGGGAAGGGATGATGGGGTGGGGAGGGCCCAGGGCTGGAGGAGAAACCCAGCTGTGCACTGATGACACCAGAGCCCAGCTTTAATCCTGCGACTGGGATGGTGACCATAATTGTACCTTTGGTTCAGCCTCTCCTTCCCTGGAGTTGCAGCAACAAGCTCCAAGTGGTGAATGGGACGCTGCCAAAGGCTGTTTGGAATCACCTGCGTCTCGAGGGACCTCTGGATTTAGAAGTGTTGATAATTTATTTCCATCTCTGCATCGGTAGAAGAGAACAATGGTGGTTCATCTGCCCAAAGGAACATTCTTAACGTGATGGGGGACAGAGAACAGAAACATCTGTCTGTGACAAGCAAGCTCCGAGTTTCCCCTAAACACAGGTTTCCATGAAAACCAAACAAAGGAACGTAAGAGAATGGCCAGACACATTCTATGGCAGCTCCCAGTTTTAAGTGAGTCTCAGGGCCTCATTCCTTTTAAGGGCAGGTGCCGAGGGCGAGCACAGGGCCACCTCTGGGCAGCCTTGTCCCCCCCAAGGCTACACAGGTACTCGCTCTCCAGCCACTTGTTCCTTTGATGTGTGCTAAGTGAAACATAATTACCCACTTTGTCACATTGCATGTGACTTTGAAGGCCCAGTGTGTGGGTGTTTTTTTTTTTAAATACATTTGAAAGTCCTCAAGGAGAAATAGTGTTCTTTTGGGGGGTTGTTTCAGGACTTCTACATGGTTTTAAGCAACAGAATCATCGGAGCAGTTTCTGCCAATTGGAAGCAGCTACTTGACTGACTATTACAAACAGATTTTTTTTTTAAAGACAAGGAAAGGAACATGGAGTGGGAAGGGGCACAGAGAGGGGATAGTCAGGAAGGGAAACAATGAGACAAAATGCACTGTAATATCAACCTGTGCATGAAAAACTGTTTCCAAATCCAAGGCCAGCTTTCCCTGTAGGAGGTCTCACGTCCTTCATAAGCATGCACTTAGCACCATTCCCAAAGCTCCCGCTCGAAGCCGCATTGCTCTTGCTCACATAGACGCCTCCTTTCAGACATGCACAGCTCCTCCTTCCCCCAGCAAGCACCTCTCTTCACCAGGACCTCTTCCCTGACCCTGTTCCCCTTTCTAGAGCCTGGCTACCCTGGGCTCATGAGCATGTGTGCACACGTGTACACACACATGCCATGCCCACACGTGCACACACACCACGTCTTTGATCCTTAGAGCCTTCACTTCTCTGTGGAAACACATCCTCTACCCTGTGGTGATAGAGCTTCCTAAACACATTTTGAGCCTATAAATATTGCTAGGAATCAGGCTGTGAGTTTCCTTAAATGTGAAGCCTGCTCATTACTGCAATTAATTGGCATTGCCGCGCTAATCGTAAGGTGGTCTGCCTGTAATAACGGCGGCAGCAGCCTGCTGTGTGAGGGGGAACAGTGGAGGTCACTGAGCCCTGTGCGGTGTTTACAGGGAGGATATAAGGGATCCATATGTATTTTCATTTTTTTGTAAAGCAAGGTTGCCCTATCAGGTTTATATTAGCAATTTTCAATCATCTTTTATTAGCGCTAGATTGATTTTCTGTTCATTTTTTTAAATGTATATTAAACCATAATAAACTGAAGAGCTTTTATCCCTGGTCAGCTGATTAAAAACAATATCACCACCCAATCACTTATTAAGAAGCTCAAATCAGCTCCTAATGAAAACCCTCTTGAATGGGAACAGACATGTGCTAAATGAAATGGTGATCATTTTTTAAAAATTATTTATTAATTTGAGAGAGAGAGAAAGGGACAGAGAGAGAGGGGATCATGGATCTGTTCCTGTATGTGCCCTGAGCAAGGGTCAAACCAGCAACCTCTGCTCTTTGAGATGATGCTCTAACCAGCCGAGCTATCCAACCAGTGTTAAAATGGTTATCTTCACAATGAGGTTGGCTTGAGAATTCCTCATCAATCATGTATGTCCCTATCTGAACCATGTCTCTATTTGGCCATGGAATGGCAGGTGGCATGGATTTGCCAGATCTTTCACTTATTCAGCCTATCAGTCTGGCCTTCTTGTGGGCAAGTACTTCACCAAGACAAGGATGCATAAAAATTTTAGCTCTACTCTGGCCTAGCCAGAAATTGTCTCAACAATGTCAGCTTACCACACCTCTGTTCACTCATCTATAAAATTCAGACATTGGACTAATTGAATTATAAAGGTCTTTTCAGGTCTAAAGTAAATTGATCTAATGAAAAGACAAAGACCCTTCTAACAATGAGTTTATCTTCTTGTAGGGAAGATGTGATGTCTTTATACCCAACTACAATACAGGCCATATGTTTTATATGCTGTGGGAGATATATGATATTGCAGGATGTTAGAGGGAAAAGATCATATTCTAACTGGGGTAACCAGAGGGTACTCTGTGGAAGTCTTGAAGAGCAAGTGTTTCATTAACAGAGATGAGGTAGAGGACAGGGCATGCCATTTCAAGAAGGAGAGGAGTGTTTCAAGGGATTCGCATGCTGCGAAGAGATCAGGGAGGCTACTGTTACATTCTGAACAGAAACTGCTCCAAAAACAGGCCTCTGGTCCTCCTGATGGGCCCTGTCTGCTCTGCCAACGGCCCTCTGTGAAACCACTCCAAGGTCTCTTAATGGTGTGAACTGTATGTGTGCACCCCAAGCCTGAGCAACTATAAATCCTGCTTATTGTTCTGTGGGCAACAAATGCTGCTTTTCCAGAAACTCAGAAGTGGTACACTGAAAGATGAATGGCAGGCCAGTTGCCATGCACAGACATTTTAGACAGTTTTTCTTTTCTTTCTCTGTGACATATTCCTTCATGGAGCCTACTTCTTACCCATGGTTCTGGTTCTTGCCCCATCTGTTTCTGAATCATTGTCTTCCTTTTGTCCCTCATATATTGTTCCCATTATCCTGTCTGAGGGTTCCTCTTCCTCCCCATGAGCCACGGCATAGATTCCGCAAGGATGAAGGCTAGATTCTTGCATTTATTGATCCACAGTCTAGTAAAATGAGTCTTGAATTTAGAGGTAGAAGATTGGATCTGAGACCTAGATGTTCCATGCTCTACCATGGGATGTCTGTCAGCTTCCTTTACAAGTATGTAACTCAGTTTACTCATCTGTCAAATGAGGACTGTGCTTCTTCTGGACAAAATGTTTGGGAAAGAATCAAATAACATGAAAAAATCATTTCTTTGGTAGATTCAACATTTTGGCACCTCTTATAGTTATTATAACTGTGCAGAGAGAGAGTATCTTTATCATTTTAAAAAGTTTAACAATGGTTTCCTTAAAGAGTGAAGCATGTGATTTAACAATTTTTTTAGTGCACACAAGAGAGAGAGAGAGACAGAGAGACAGACAGAAAGGAAGATAAGAAGCATCAATTCTTCGTTATGGCACCTTAATCATGTATTGATTGCTTTCTCATCTGTGACTTCACTTGGGGGCTCCAGCCAAGCCAGTGACCCTTTGTTCAAGCCAGCACTCAAGCCAGCGACCTTGGGGATTCAAATCTGGGTCTTCTGTATCCCAGGTCAATGCTCTGTTCACTGTGCCATCACCTGGTAGGCTGTGCTTCAACATTTTGTATACGTGTGCATAGCTTCTATCAAGTACAAATATTGATCGACTTACGATCTACGCAACTCACGATCATTCGACTTTATGACCACAATCGCTAGCCACGACTGTTTCGCATCTGGCAGTGCAAGCGTTGCCCAGCTGGGCATACGACAGTGTGGACCAGCTTCCAGCAGCACTACCATCTCCGCGTGCACCATTTCAACTGTTATCCTAGACTTGGTACAGCAATTTGTGTTTTGTGTCTTGGATATTTTTCATCAAACCCCTCCCAAGTCTACCAAGAGGAAATTGTCTTTGCAAATATTAAACCATTTTTCCTGGTAATGCAGTGTTTTACCTAAACCTGACAAATGTAAAAATAAGAAACAAAATGGTGTAGAGATGGTACAAATGACATAAAATGAACAAAGAAAATTATGATATATAACAATAATGAAAGAAAATTATGATAAAATATGACTTAAAGATTTTTATAACATCATTTCACAGTACTGTACATATAGCCTACTCAACTTATGACCAAATCATGTTACGACTGGTCTGTCGAAACCAATCATGGTTGTAAGTTGAGCACTAGCTGTAGTGTGTAATTTTTTTTACTGTCAGGAAATCCTGGCTGATTTCTAACTTAAGTCAAGGATGTGGCGATTTTTTTTTTTTTTGTATTTTTATGAAGTGAGAAGCGGGGAGGCAGAGATATAGACTTCCGCATGCACCTGACCGGGATCCACCAGGCAAACCCACTAGGGGACGATGTTCTGCCCATCTGGGGTGTTGCTCTGTTGCAACCAGAGCCATTCTAGCACCTGAGGCAGAGGCTATGGAGCCATCCTCAGCACCTGGGCCAACTTTGCTCCAATGGAGCCTTGGCTGCGGGAGGAGAAGAAAGAGATAGAGAGAAAGGAGAGGGGGAAGGGTGGAGAAGTAGATGGGCACTTCTCCTGTGTGCTCTGGCCAGGAATCGAACCCGGGACTTCTACACGCTGGGCCAATACTCTACTGCTGAGCCAGCCGGCCAGGGCCAAGATGTGGTGATTTTACATCAATCTCTCCCCTGCATTTTCTACTGGAGCTGTACTTCCTTCAGGGTCTCTACTGGGCATTTGGTTGCATTGCCATGCTGAGGGATTATGTTGTCCTGTCCTATGGGTGATCGCACGTAGATGGCAGAGGGAATTTATAGCTCCTGTGGCATGCCAGCTCAGTTTGTCCTCTCCAGGAGCAGATCACATTGTGCACAGGACCAGCAGGGAGTGCTTGCTCCTTGCTCTGTACTGTCCATATGCTCTGGCCCGCCTGTACTCTAGGAGCAAAAGCGTCTTCGTCCTGAAGGGAGTCTGTGGAGGGCTGGAGCCTCTCACTAACGAGGCCCCACAGGGGCCCAGCCTGCCAGGGGCCACAGGGTCAGCACTTCTGCTTCCAGACAGGAAGCCTTTCTCCTGCCCCTGCTGTTCCTTCCCTGGGAGCAGTCTAGGCACATCCTTTCTCTCCCCTAAGGCAGAGCTCCAGTGTCATTTGTGGAGCTTAGAAGTCACTTTGAAGCTTTGAACTCCATGTTAGAAGATTCTTCCTGGTCTAAAAAGATACAAGGAGGCAGGAATATCCAAGAACATGAACCAACAGCATGTTCTTCCAAAACTAGAGATGTGGACATTGTGATCTCGGTTATTTGTAGGAGTTCATAATAGGGTTCGAGGTTTTAAAAATAGGTGCTGGTGGATAAATTACTTTGAGTGGGGGGACTCAATTGTTCAGGAAAAAGCCCTGTGAAATTACATCATGGCTTCTTTAAAATATATTTAAAAGTGCAAATGTTGGAAGAAGAGAGGGGGAGCCAGAAGCCCACTCATGCAAATATAGGAACATAAATGACTCAGTTTTCTTTTGCATAAAGAAGATAATGATACTGAGTTGCTTTGCTGGCAGGTTAGCTAATGAGTGGGTGTTGTGTTAATTAATGTCGTAAAGAATTGCAAAGGCTTAAAAACTTTAGAAGTACTCTGGTGTCATACGGTTCCTGGTGCATTAGCCAGCCTGTGTACGCCAATATTTACGAGTGAGGGGAGAGAGAAAGCTGGCAAAGGCAGAAGACGTACACCCAGAGCAAGACCAGTTCGAAGGCTGAGTGAAGGGATCTAAGGTAGGTTGAGCCCCATCTTCACGATGCTGATACATTTGTCTGGATGAAGCAGGAATGTAATACTTTAGATGCTTTTGGCTGTAAGTAATCAAACCCTTACTAACAGAAGCTTATAAAACTAGAACATCAAGGGAGCCTGGAGGTCGGGTGTCTAATAGCTGAGGAAGAGCCTCCGGAATCTGGGACCTCATAGTTAGGCCTTCATCATGCTTGAGATGCAGGGTCTTTATTCCACACATGTGTGGTGGCTGCATTTCTCTAGCCCTCATGCTGCTACCTGAATATGATCAAAGATAGGAACAAAGGGGGCCCAAGGGGGTATACCAGCTTCTTTACAATTAGGGAGGAATATAAGCCTGTGTACTCTGTACTATGGTCAGTTATAGCTGCAAAGGAGACAAGGAAGTGCATGCCCAGCGGTTTTTTGCCTGTGTTGTGAGAGGCAGGCAGAGAGCCAGTAGAGAAGAAGGGAAGGGAGAAAAAAAGAACAATGGTTTTCTATAGATGTCAGCACCTAACACCTTTGTAAACAATGAGCTTATAGGTAAAGATCTGGGATTTGTTGGGAAATATTCATCCTGTGAACACCTGAGACTATTGTGCAGCTCCTCGCTACTGCCAGCGATGTGCTCGCCTAATTAGTCTCTCTGCAGTCCCCGCCTGTCTGGGTTCAGTCTGTAAAGCATTCGCTTTGCCATGCCTTGTCCCACTCACGGCTCATGCACAACAGACCCTCCTGGTTATACATATGGCGCCTGCATTGTAGACTGAATTCCTCCATGGTAGCCCATGCAACAGAGAGCATGTAAATGAGGGCTTGGGGACTTCCTGCAGCTTTGCATTCCTGTGAAGCTTACTAGCTCTGTAAAACTAGGCGTGGTAAAATATGTGTATGGCAACCCTGAAAACCAGTACCGAACCCTTGCTTGGGCCTCAACAAAATGGGGGCAGTCTATTGAGAAACCAGGCAGAAGGCCTAATGAGAAATTAGTCAGCTGTTCACTGACACTGTCTAACCCACAGGCTTCCATCTGCTTGCACTCTGCTTCCAAACAAAGTACCAGTTGTGTGTTCAGTAACCAACTGGCCATCCTTCCTCCCATCTTCTCAAATTGCACACCAGCAGCAGCAGAGGGTCCTCCCCACCAGACCGGAGCAGCACATAAAAGTTGGTCGTTCTCTTCCCTTTTTCCTGATGCATTTTTCATCATTAAAGAGAAAATGTCATTTTGGTGACAGATACTAGTATGATTGGTGTCAGGAATGAATCTTCCTTTCTCTGTCAGCCTTGCTTCACGCAATCCTAAGACAATGTTCTGTTAAAAGGCCACTTCCATTTCCAACTCAAGTGGTGTGCGAGAAGGGCAGGCTTCGGCGGTGATGGATGGGGTTAGTTAAGGCTGGAGCTGTGCCAGGGAGCGCAGCTGGAACCTGACCCCTCCACCGCCAGGCAAGCTTGGGGAGGCTTCTGGGAAACACATGTCTTATTTCTGGCTGAATTCTGTTGGAACACTGTCTTAAAAGTACAAAACCCACAGCTCTCTTTGGTGACAAGCTTTTAAGAGACAGAAGATTTGCCATCATCAGTGACATACAGCGCGATAGAAATCCAAAGTCTCATATTGGAAAGTGGACCTAAAAATGATAGGTTTTGTTTTCTTTCAGCAAAAATGGAAGCCAACCTCTCTAGATGCCTTAATAGGTGCAGATCAGAGACTTGAATGAGCTGGAGGTAATAACATGTTCCCCTTCTACATCATGGCTCATCTGATGCCCTACATAAAATACCTTTTAAAACTAATTTACAGCTCATTTTCCTCATGCGTGAAAAAAAGATAATAGTACCTAGGCACCTCTCTCAATTACTCAGAGACCGATTCAATTAAATGTTCATTGAACTCACACACTGGACCACATACTCGGTGCAGCCTTGGGAAGGTGCAAACACGAATAAGAAATGGTACCTACATTCAGAGAGCTTATGCCTAGGGGGTAAGATCAGACACATAAGCATTCATTTATAGCACAACAATATACTTATAATAAGATTAATTTTTAAATATATAAAATAATTTGTTTTTTTTTTCAGAAACATGGACAAAACTTTAATAAAGATAATGCAACGGAATACCATACAGATAATATGTGTTAGAAATTCTATACATATATACTCATACACAATTTTTTTTGACTTGGGGTGAGGGGTATGCAACATAATCAAATGTCAAAATAATCTGGAGATGTTTTCTCAGAACATATGTACCCTGATTTATCAATGTCACTGCATTAAAATTAATAAAAATAAAATTAAAAAAATAATAATTTGTTTTTAACGAATGAAAGGTATCAGGGAAAGGATTATGGCACATCAGTAAAATTCATATTTCTTGAAGGAAATGGAATATTAATTGGTCCTTGAAGTTCGAATGGGATTTAGAAATTTGTGGATGAAAGTTGAGTAAATTCTGGCAGAGCAAAAGTCTGAGTAAATACATAGATTGATTAGCCCTGGCCAGTTAGCTCAGTTGGTTAAGAGCATCATCCAGAAACAACAAGGTTATGTTTTGATCCCCAGTCAGGGCACACATGGGAAGTAACCAGTAAATGTGCAACTGAGTGGAACAATGAATGGGTGCTTCCCTTGCCCCTCCCCTCTGTCTCCCTCTATCTTTCTCTATCAATGAATTTTTTTTAAGTAATAAAAATAAATCTATAGGTGGGGCTGCTATACAGCCATAGACTAGAAAGTTCGCTCGGGATAGTTTTCAGAGCCTCTATTGCCCAACTTGGGATTTGAACTATATATATATCATGGGCAGGGCAGCCACCAAAAATTCCTGAATAAGATAAGAAAAGTAAAGAAAAAATAAAGAACATTTACAGCCAGGATTTCCTGACAGTAAAGAAGTAGACTTTAGCAAGGAGAGCTGGCTTCTGGGAATTGTTTATTTCAGGGGTCATTTACATCTTCCTGCCCAAATATTAAAGAATGTTTCATTGCACCCTTATTACTTCATAAAATTGAGTTTGTAGAAAAAATAAACAATCCATCTACTTAAAAAATAACCTATGTAATGTCCTAACTGGTTATACAAGAGAAATAAATAAAAAAGATTGATAATCAAATAAATGTAAAATAAATAAATAAGCACAACTATCCCCTAGGATGCAAGGAAGTGTAGATGCTATGTCCATATGTAGAAGTTTCATCAATGTAATGGCTACAGTACACACTGGTCCAGGGATGGAGAATTGGGACTCGAATGCCGTGAGAAGCAACTGTTCGTCATGAGATCTTCTAAACTACTGACAAACTCCTAGTGAAGATCTGAACAAATCAAAACACAACCTTCCCTTTGCTTACAGGTAGTTTTGGTCATGGAGGTTTAGTGTACATCAAAACCCTGAAAAAATATTGTGTGTTTATACAACAAATATATTACATGTTAGGCTTTTGATTGAAAAAATCAGGGTTCACTCACTTAAATGTTCGGCAGACATTCAACGTCTTGGACTGAATATCCCCAGCACTACTGTGTGTCTTGACTTCCTGACTCCATGCGTGCACTAAGTGGCAGAACTGTCTTTGCAATTATAGTGACAACCCATCTCTCCCCACCTTTTTACCACTCCCTGAGAAGTCCGCACTGCCCCTGTAAGAAAGCACTGGGTTAGCCCTGGCTGGGTAGCTCAGCTGGTTGGAGCGTCATCCTGATATACCAAGTTTGCAAGTTTGATCTTCCATCAGAACACATACAAAAATCAACCAACGGACTCTGGCTGGACTCAGGTAGTTAGAGGATCGTCCTGATATGCAAAGGTTGCCAATTTGATCCTTGGTTCAGGGCACATGCAGGAACAGATTGGTGTGTCTGTTTGTCTGTCTGTCTCCCCTTTCCTCTCTCTCTAAAATCAATCAATATATTTTTTTAATTAAAGAAAGTACTGGTTTAGGTATGGGCAGAGTTGGGGCAATTGGGGGCAAATGAGTTAAGACGTAATTAAAATAGTAGAGAGAAAAACAATGGGGTGCCTCAGCTATACCAATGAAGCTGGAAAGGAGGGAAACTGCTGGCCATTCTTAAACAAGTGATATAAGGTATGCAAATGACCACCCTAGAATTGAAAGCACTATGCAAATATTATTGCTGTTAGAGTTAAACACCGTTATGTTCAATTCACAGAAAGGAAATCCAAAGCACTAAAAAGGTGCAGTGACTTTCCCAAAGACATAGAACAGGTCAGAGACAGCATTAGACACCTAATGCCTCAGACCCACATTTTTGCTATAATTGCTAATGTGAAGGAGCATCTACTCAGCATGGATAATTGTAAGCAGAGAACTAGAGCAGAGCAAATACAAAGATGAATACAACTTCTAGAAACAGTCAAATTCCAACGGCCAATTTAGCACTTCTTTAGTCTGTGGAATGCCTGGAAAATGCTAGGATTCTGAAGATCAAGGTTCTACAATTCATTCACTGCCATATTTGCTTAAGCCTCTAAATATTCATCAGTTACATTTAAGACAGAGAAAAAAAGATAATTACAAGGAGAATTTTCTCAAGATATTAAAAGTTAACAGGACTTTTGGCATTTGTGTCCTGTTAATTTCTATGTCATTATGCTCAATTCCCAGAATTCAGAGTCAGTTGTGCCTGTTAAGGCTTAAAGATGATATCCTTGAAAAATAATCTGTAAGATCATTTCTCAAAATTTTCAGGTTCGAACCAAACACCCTAGCTAACAGTCTGATTATTATTAATGTTATTCTTGGATGTAGAGTGCTATTAGGTCATACATTAGACGTTGGGATTAGAGTAAATTTTTTTCTGGGAGTGTAATGAGCTAGCTTTCTCATGAGCACAATGAGTTTAATGAAAATATTTATATAGCCAGATTTATAAACTTTTCCTTTTTTGGTTTGATAAATAATAAAAACATAAGAAGGGCACCCCAGTTCCTTAGAACCCTACTGCCTCTTGGAAGAAAAAAGAGGTCTGGTAGAGATGTCTTTGTAAGGGAAGATACAACTAACTGGCCTTGTGGGATAATATTGAGATGTTTGATGCTAGCTGTTTTTACATCTTTATTCATTTAATCATCCTTCTTACATTGATTTATTATTAAACATATTTTACCTTGTTCTGAGCTGAGATAGAATGATTATGAATGAGACACTGTCCCTCCCCTTTTCTGTTATCTTGTAATCTTGCACTTTCCCTTTGTAATATGTATTCCACTAGTGATTCATTGATTATCTGTACAATTATTTATAGTGTTTGTCTCCATAGCAGACGGTGGCCTTAGAGGCTGGAGTGAGAGTATGCTAGTTCCTGTTTTTATGGCCAGTAGTTGCCGTTGCCGTGGCCATGCACATGCAGGTTCCCATTAGATTCGGACACACAGTAAAGAAACAGTAGAGCCAAAAAATAATGGGCCATTCCTTTATTAAAGTCTCGCACCGGCAGACAATCAAATATACAGGGCTCCCAAAGCCACTGACACATTATCTGGTTCCACAACCAGGAGAATCTTCTCCAGTTTCTCCTAAAATCAAAGGCCACCACCAGTCTCAGCGGAGCTCACAGAAGCTCCTCACCTCTGGTTCCCCATCTGCACACCTTCTCTTTCCCTGCCAACATGGCTTCTTTCTCTGCAAAACTGACTTCTTCTTCAGCACTCTGCATTCTCTCCGCTCTCACTCTGCAAACATGGTTTCTTTCTGTCTTTTCCTGCCAACATGGCTTCTTCCTCAGCACCCTGCATTCTTTCTGCTCTCACTCCGCAAACATTAGCAAAACAATAACCCTTCCCAAGCAGGAAGGTAATTTGCAATTTCACAGACATATACCTGGTGCTGCCCAGCCCCCAATGCAAACTGTAAGCAAGTAAACATAAAAATCATATTTTACAAACTTATTTGCCCAACACTGTTGTATCACAAAACCTGCCCCAGGACACATTCGTTCAACAAATGGAAAAGGGTGCTTTCAGCTCACCTGGCAATCAGAAACGAGCTTTGCAACTAATTAATTTGAACCTTGATTTTGAAGAAAATTTACTAGATCCCTCTGATCTTGGGATTGCCATTTCTTTGGATCTCTAGGGGTTATGTGCATGTGTTTCAACCGTGCTTTCAGGAAATAAAAGTGACTAAGGCAGCTTCCCAAATGAAGTTCCAGTCACACACTTTCTGGATAAGCGAATCATATGGAACATACGCTAAGAACAGAGGCCTGTGCGTTATCAATTGTGTTGAACTATGCCTGTCATAGTTCTTTTCCACTAGATTGAGAAATGTAGACTTCTACAAAAGCTGATGGTTCTTCATTATGCTCTGAATAGTAGTAGGCTGACACAAGGAAACAGTGAGGTGGAAAACAAAGACCATGAGACCAAGGGTTTAAAGACATGTGTTTGAACCCGGCTCTTCTGGATACTAGAAGCTGAAGCTTTGGAGAAGAAGTCAATGGAGGTGTGGAAAGTGCCAGAACTATTTCAGGAGGTCATGTTCAAGGAAGTATTGAGTGCAGGGTGGAAAAGGAGCCCCAAGCCATTGTGCAAAGTGGAAGTCAGGAGTTTGACCTGGAAGAAATAGCCAAGGGAGTGCATAGTAAGAACAGAAGGCAGTCCAACCAATTCTGTCTGAAAGGGGCTTTTCCCCAGCTCAGGGTCCATTTTTCATGGAAATCTTGCACAAACGTGTACACACCACTTTTGCAGCCTTTCAAACAAGTATACACACATATTCTAGAATGGCTGGTGGTGGGGTATGCATGGGACAGATAAGCATAATTGCTTATCTCTAACAATGTAGACAAATAGAATTACTGCATAGATGGAAACATGACATTAGAAAGGTCATACCAGGTCATATCAATTCAGATGTCCTAGTTACCAGTTTTGTACAGTGACAATTTTGCATGAGAATCATATTTCAAAAGTTAGAGCTATACATCAGACACCCCTAATCTAATAAGCTAGTAGGGGTCTGTCACTCACTAATTTATCCAAACCCTTTTCTATCTTATTTAGATATTATTTTTGGCTGTATAACCTTTTGTACAGACATGTTTGTTTTTATCCTTTAACTACTATCTTTTAATTTATTGGAGATTTTTTTTATTTCTAGCTAGAGTTTGGTTAGTAAGTGTATGGATACTCTACCTTTATACTTCATAAATGCCAAATGTCTTTACCTACTTACTGTTTCTTCATTTGAAGTCCCTACCAGAAAATAATTTTAATTTTTGAATTTCTCCCAGTTGTACTATCCATTTCAATTCAACAAATATTTATCAAAAATCTATCATGTGCCAGGAACTGTGTTAGGGTTCAGGAATATAACAAAGAAAAAGACAACATTTAAACTATTAAAAGTATTATGAACATCAGAAATACTGATGCAACTGATGTTTATTCAAATGGCTATGTGGAGCCACTAAAAATTGAATGAGAGTGACATGATCAGATTTTCAGGGGAACTTCATTCCAATGTAGGGTTGAAATAGATCTGGCAGAAGCAGACAGAAGGAATTTGTGTATGAGGGAATCCCAGTGGTCCGAGGAAGAAACCAGGAAAACAGGATGACTCAGGGAAGAGTGAGGCAGCGGAGAAAGGTGGCTGGACAGAGAAGATATTTGGGATGAAGAGACCACAAAAGAGAAGGGGATTGAATGAATTAGGTGGGAGTGCACAGTGGTGAGGGAGGAGAGAATGAAAGTGACTCCTGATTTCTTACTTTAGAAACTGGGTACATGGAGTTTCTGTGTTACTCGTGAGGCACAATGATAACTATTATAAGTAATATTTGAATATGGTGACAGCATAACACATATTAGCATATAATATAGAATAGAGTATTTTTGCATACAGGCAATATTTCTTTCTTTCTTTCTATTTTTTCTCAATATCCTAAGAGCTTTCATATAATGTTTGACCCAACATTCAATTTTGGGGTTAAAAGTCCTGATATCTGCAGATAATAATATATAATCTCATAGCCCTAAATGTGTTGTAAGGAGTAAAGCTTGGGAGCCACTGGTGACAACTGTTTTTTATTATTATTATTATTATTAATTATTATTCAGTGAGAGGAGGGGAGGCAGAGAGATAGACTTCTGCATGCACCTCAACTGGGATATACCAGGCCAGCCCACTAGGGGGCAGTGCTCTGTCCGTCTGGGTCATTGCTCTGTTGCTCAGCAACTGAGCTCTTCTTAGCACCTGAGGCAGAGACCATGGGGCCATCCTTAGTGCTTAGGGCCAACTCGCTCCAATTGAGCCATAGCTGCAGAGAAAAAGAGAGAGAGAGAGAGAGAGAGAAAGAGAGGGGGGGTGAGAGGGGAAGGGGTAGAGAAGCAGATGGGCACTTCTCCTGTGTGCTCTGACTGGAATCAAGACATCCACGAGCTGGGCTGACATTCTACCACTTAGCCAACCAACCAGGGCCTGGCTACGACTATTTTTTGACATTGTTCTCCTATGATGTCAAAGAACAATCACTGGCTGCCATTCGTGGAGTGTGTATCACACACCAGGCACTTCACTGGGTACTGCACATGTACTATCTCATTTAACCCTCACAGCAAATATATGAGACTGGTGATACCCCTATTACGTACAGGAGAAAATTGAGGCTCTCAGAGGAAAACAAATATCCAAGGTCAAGCTAGCAATTTGCTGAGCTTGGACTTAAAGTCAAAGCCATTAACACTAACATCCATGCTTCGTTTACTCCTCATCACTCCTCCTAATTCCACTGACCAGAGTCCAGAAACACATTTTATATGATTTTTCCTAAACTGTGTTACATTGCGTTTGCCCACTTCTTTACATGCTCTCATAACGTTATGGATTATTTACAGCTCATCCATATCAACTGAAGATTCAATTACATAAGGAAAATTAATGTCTGCAAATTTGGGAGAGTTCTTCATGAATTCCCTTTGACAGATCATTGATAAAAAATTACATTGGGTTTGTCCCAGCAACCCTCCCTTGGGGAATCTAGTATTAATATTTTTTTCATACAGAAACATGTCAATCTAGCTTTTGATTTGTGTCTTAGCTTTAAGCTAATTTCTTACCTTTGAAAAAAAAATAGTATCCTCATTAACCACTGCTTTTTTACAAAGGCATCTTTGATCCTGTCACCTTGTCAAAACTGTTGTGAAAGACTGAGATAAATTATTTTCACACGTTGTCACTTACTCACATGTACACTCCACATTTTTCATATTCTCCCCCCCCCATGTTTAAAGCTACTTGAGTCACATTTAAGTCCACGCTTCCAAGCCAGTTACAAGTTGCTTCTGCTGTCTCTCTGCCTGCAGCACCACGTGCAGCACTTGGGGTAAATAAGCAAGGAAAGTGTACAAAAGCTTCTGGGAAATCATTCTTTTCCGGGAGGGCAAACCCGTATCCACTCCCAGGTTAGAAGTGGTGTGATGTTCTCACTGCAGACTTCTCGGCTTCGTTGTGAGAGTCCCTGAACTTGTAATGGTAATGAATAATGATGCACAGGTAAGGTAAAAGCCAAGAGAATGCACACATACATAGAAAGGTCTTCAATTATTTCTTGAGTTTCTAAGACTAAACAGAATAAAGAATAAAGAGCTTTGAATGCAAGGGATTTTTATGAAGACACTGAGGATTGTGTAGTGTCTTTAGTCTGGCTTGACAGTGATTGAAGTGAAGGGGAGAAAGGAAATGGGATGGTTTATGCATTAGCTTAGCGAGAAAGCAAGCCTTCCACCAGCTAACAGTGGAGAACACCTTTAGTCCTCTCAGAAACGTGCAGCAGGTCCTCGCATCTGCCCAGCTTCTTCTCACCCGTGCCTCTCCATTCCCTCTAACCATTCTCACCTCTGACTCCCCTCCCCTCTCATCACTACCTCTCTCCAGGCCCTGCAAGGCAGACGGGCAACCTTTGTAACTCTACCTCAGGGGCCAAAATCTTCAGAAACCTTCAGCTAAATTATTTTAGTCTTAACCAGTTCCCACTTCTTGAGGAAAATTCACTCAGCTTGAACACTAACCTGTCTGATTAGGTGTTTATCTTTAACCCACATGTTTCACAGTAAACTGATTGGATGGAAGCAGGGTATGTGTGTGTGTGTGTATGTGTGTGTGTGTGTGTGGTGTGTGTGTGTGTCTGGGTGTGTGTGTGTGTATGTGTTTGGGGGGGCCTGTGTGTGATATAATAATGTTGTAAATGTGTTTAACTGTAGCAAAATAACATCCCAGAAGTTCAACTGGGACCACATTTATAATAAAAAGTATTGATTGATTTCAGGGATAGCAAAGATCAGTTCTACCCAATTACACTCTCACTGACCCTTATAAAGCAGTGTGACTCAGGGATTATTTCACAGCTCTTAGTCTTTTATATACAAATACTATTACCAAATATTATTTGGACACAAAAAATACTATATATGTGTATTTGTACATATATATATATAATATATATATATATATGCATATATGTGTATATAAAATTTGCAGTGTCCAAAATGGCTTATCTTAAAAAATTCAGGAGCCTGGCCAGGCAGTGGCACAGTGGATGGATTGTCAGCCTGGGATGCTGAGGACCCAGGTTCAAAATGCCATGATTGCTGGCTTGAGCTCAGGCTCATCTGGCTTGAATATGGCTCACAACCTTTACCATGGGCTCACTAGCTTGAACATGGGTCGTTGGCTTGACCATGGGTTGCTGGCTTGAGCAGGGGATCATAGACATGACTCCATGATTATTGGCATGAACCGAAGGTTGCTGGCTTGAGCAAGGGGTCAATGGCTTGGCTGGAGTCCCTGGTCAAGGCACATATGAAAAGCAATCAATGAACAACTAAGGTGCCACAACTGAGTTGATGCTTCTCATCTTTCTCCTTTCCAGCTGTCTGTTCCTGTTTGTCTCTCTCTCTTGCTAAAAAAAAATTCAAGAGAAATTGAGACAAAATCACAGCAGAATGAGTCTAACATACAAAGTACAAAAGAAAAAAAATTACTACCAGAAAGGGTGGAAGAGAGAAAGAGAAATAGAGAGTGGGAGGAAGGAAGGAAGGAAGGAAGGAAGGAAGGAAGGAAGGAAGGAAGGAAGGAAGGAAGGAAGGAGAGATGAGAGAGAAAAAGATTAAAAATACAAAGGAGAGGGAGAAAATAGATAGTTAAAGTGAATACACAATAAGCCCTTACTGAAGCGTTGGAAAAAATAGGCCCCCAGAAAGTCAAAAGACACAGGTTATAAAACTTACTAGTCCATTTGACCTCTAAGGTCCTTCAGACCATGATACTCTTAATAGTCTAGTTTTAGAAGAACGGCTTAAATATTCTCTTTATGGCTGGATGCCTAGCATAGACTATGATCTGGACAGCCATGTTCCAGCTAGGCTTTAGGGGAAGATTCCCAAATGGGCAATTAATTTAGATTTAATAGGACAGTTACTGTAAGTTTAAATAAATGCCAGTTAAATATTAAGAGCATATTTATTGAAGATTAACATTGCTGGTTGCATTGTGGGATTTTCTCTTCCTAAATGAAACCCTTTATCAGAAGAATTTTAATCTTCTTGGCTCTTCCATCAGTTTGCCTTAGATCCAATGCAGCTCATTAATTACTCAGTACAACAGTTTTCTGACTTTTGAAGTGGATACCTTGGTCATTGACAAGAGTGGAAGGACATGAGGAGGAGGGCTATTTCTCTATGGGATGAACTAATAAGTAAATATCAAGGCTAAACTGTTTTTGAGAAGAGTGTTGAGAGGCATTAAAACTATAGACTATCAGCCTTGTCCGGATAGGTCAGTGGATAAAGCATCGACCCAGCTCGCCTGAGGTCACACGGGTTTGACCCTGATCATGGCATGTTTGAGAAGCAATCAATGAATACACAACTAAATGGAACAACTAAGTGAAACAACGAGTTGATGCTTTTCTCTCTCCCTCCGCCCCTTCCTCTCTCTCTCTCTCTCTCTCTCTCTCTCTCTATCTATCTATCTCACTCAAATCAATGGAAAAGAAAAAAAAACAAAAAACTATATAGACCATCAAAGTTGGGAGGATCCCTAGAAGTCAACTAACCCAAATTCTTCTTTAGATTAAAAGCGAATGACTCAAGCAGCTTCATACAGTCAGTGAGTAGAAAGCCTGAGGCTTGAATGGAATACCCTTGACCTCCAGCCCCTCGAATGAGGTGTCATCTTACTCTAGAATAACTCTTTTAACTTTCAAAAGTGTATTAGCCCATTCAACTGCGTTAACATTAGGTCTTCTCCAAGACCCATTTATGAAAAAGATGATTCTTTTGACAAAGAAGCTAAAATTTCAAGAAAACAAGTGAGTTATCTGAGGTGACACAATGATGGCCTGAGTTGAGACTAGAACCCGGATCTTCTGTTTTAAAAATAATATTGACAAAATGTCAGCTTCAAAAAAAAGTACAACTGAGCCCATTTGTTATTGAACACATTCTTGTCTTATTCATTATAATTTACATCTTCCATTGCGGCTCTTGGCTCTGGAACAATGAGTAAAACCTCTAAAGCAGATGAAGAGAAGGATTAAAGAAAAACATGTGTGGTAGGTGATTGTTTAGGAAGATCAGCAGGCAGGGACAGAGGCAAGATAAGTTCCTCTCAGAGCACATTTAGGCCGTTAAGCTCCAAGTTGGGGCTGGTGAGCTTGACATTCAAAGAGCTCTTTCTAAATGAGCAGGTGCCACCCGACTCTGGTTGGACTGCATCCTAAACACATCAGAACTGTGTCTATTTACGCACGTAAATAGACGTCTGCACGAAACCTTGCTCCCTTAGGCAGAGGTACCAGGCTGATCCTGAAGCACTGTGCTGAGATGTTCCACAGCAGAAATGAAGGGCAATGCATCAGTCACAAGATATTATTATCAAATAACCAATCTACAGTCTAGACTGAAGAGGCTTTGGACACAGTCATCAGTCACACAGCAGCAAAGGAGGACTAAAGGTTTCAGCAGAAGGAGGTCAGAGGGTAGCACCCACCTTATGAGGGGACGGAGGTGCCTTTTCTTTTTTTCAGTTTATTTTGCTGCCTTGCAGATGTGTTTGGGAACATGACAGATGACAGCTCCTAGCTCCCATAGAAGAGAAAGCCCTACCCTGTTTCCCCAGCATAAGTTGTTTCCCACAGGCCTACATCCTGTGTGCTTTTGGAGAACGCTGGGGCTGTGACTCCGGGGTGAGACCTGGAAGGTCAGTCCTCTTCCTGTTCTGGTTTGAAAGCGAAGCCACTTCCTCGCTCTGACCACATCCCAGCATGATGTTTTTGCTCTGTCTCTGGAGTGAACCTCCCTAGGATGTGTACACAGATGGTGCTCATGGGCCTATGTTGGGCAGGCTCCTGGGTTCTTTGAATGAATATTCCGCCTACAGCTTCTGTGAATGAGGGAAGCACTTGCCCTGCCTGGGCCTCTCAGTAAAAAGAGGGAGCTGCCACGTGGTTAGTCCCTGCTGTGGAGCAGGCCCTGCACTAAACTCCTTACATCTCTTGTGTCATTTCATCCTCACCTGCTCTGTGCAGTTGGTACCATTATCACCATTGTCTTACAAACAAGGTTAACTTATCTCCCCAAGGTGACCCAGTTAGTAATGAAGAAGATGAGTGTTTGACTTCTGGTCTGTCTGAGTCCAAATCCCATGGTCATTCTTAATCAATAAATATGTACTGAGTGCATCGATGAATGTGTGAACACAGAATGTGAAAGCAGTTAGAAGTTTTCACTCAGACACAGCCCTTTAGACGTACTCATCCGCCCTTTCCATGAGCACCATCTGAGAACAGAAACGGCAGCCTCTGCCTATGCTCCTTCCAGGGCTGTGAAGATCCTGTCCTGTCTGTCTGCTCCTGGGATCCTATCCACACTGCCTGTCCCGTCACCTCCTTCTCACTAATACTAGCTTAAAGTCATTTCCTTAGGGGACACTTTTCCTGAGCTTCCAGATTCCACAAGAACCCTTCTGTTATATGCATTCTTCCATTAACTCCTCATAGGGTTTTCATAATCATCTCCACGATTTTTCAAACTTTGTCCTTACAGTCTGCCTCTGCTGCTATCAGTGTACACTGTGTGCTTGCCCAGGATGATCAGGATGAGCCCCTCGTTGGTTTGATTCGCTTCGCTCAGCCACCTTCCAGTGCCTAGCTGCTGTGCCTCCGTGCTTGTTGGTTGAGCAGATGAATTCTTCCCTATGTTTATAAATCCTTGAGAGCATCCCCTTCCCTCCTACTGCCCCTCGAAATGAAGCTTAGAAAGCCATGGTCAATGTCTGGGTAATGAAACACCCCAGCTTGTTTTTCTCAGCCATGAGAAAGTTCTCAAGGGCTTACAGGCAGCATGAGGTTGAGTTCATTATAACTTCAGCAATCGTGAATGTTTATACAAATAAAACCTCTGAGAAGTCCAACAGCACTATACTATAAGTAAACTGAGGGCAGGGGCTCTGTCTCTTTAACTTCCAACACCATTCCTGATACACAAAAGGAGCTCAGAAACTACTCGTTCAAGTTTACTGAAAACATTGAATGCAGTTGAGTAACTGAATACTCAGAGATATCTGGACAGTAATGGCATGACTTCCTCTAGAACTCTCTCTTGCTAGTAGACATAGCATCCAAAGGAGATACTTTACTACTTAGCTCATATGCAGCGCAGTTACCTGGCATGTACAGTTTCGACAACACTGGGACAGGAGCGGGAGTCCTGAGTTCTAGTCCTGATTTACCAGTTACTAACTTTATATCCCTACAGCAATTATTCCTCTGTCCTGGGGTTCAGCCCCCACTTATAAAATGAGAGTGCTATGCTATACATCTTCTAAGGTTCCCTCTGACTGCATCACTCTGCGGTCCTGGGAATCAGGGTCTTAAGAACCAAAAACAAGATGAAGAAAGATTCTACCCTATGGACTTCTGGCTCTTGGGACATTCCCCCTTGGGTGTCTGGCTTTTGCTCTTATGGAGTTTTGATTTTGATCATTCACCCTGGTCCTTTCTACATTTCTGTCTACCGATCAATTGTTCTACTGACCATCACTGCACTTTATGAATCTCTTAGAAAGTTTTATGGCTTTCAAAGTTCATAGACAGTCTAATCTTTTCCATTTATTTCTATCTTCCATTCTCTCTGTTAGTGACCTCCTTTTTCCTTCATGGAGGCTTCTTCCCCTCTTGCTCTTCCTGTTGAAATCCTAACATGCTAGACTCCAGCCTGGCCGAGCCACTTTATTTGCTCCTATATTCATATAGGAGGAAGAATAGCATGTATTTTTCCCAGAGTCCAGCCCCACCCTATTCTTGGGCCACCTCTTTATCCTGATCAACAGCACCTTTTCTGACCACACCTTCCAAAACCTATTTGGTGCCATGCCACTGTAACCACCTGCATTTGTCATCTTCTTGCCTGTGCTCCAATTTAGACTCTCCACCAGGAGAGGGGGCCTTTAGCCTTTTTAGAGAAGGAGAAGAAGAACTGGCATTTCTGAAGCTAGTGCTCCTCTTTCGGTCTCCCATGTGGAATAGTCACATCGCTGTGGCTAACCCAGGCTTGCTGTAGGTAACATCGTAAAACAAAAACAAAAGCTGATTTCCCTTTTGCTGGAAATCGTTCCCTGTTCCACCCCTGCTGTAGTGTGTAGATGCCCCCTCTTCCAGAATTCTCCGTGTACCTGTTTCCTCACCTACCTGCCAGCGCTTCCTTATTCCACAGGCTGCAGGGCCAGCGGCTGCACACCCCTCCTTTGCAGCCATGGGCTTATTAAAGGGAATATGATTGTTTTCTTTTACTCAGGCACTGTGTACGGGTGCGTGTGCCTGTGCGTATTTGAAAGGCATTGTCCTATAGATATTTTTATAACCTGAAGCAATTACAGCTGTCAGCAGAGAGACAAGCTGTGACAAGTTGATTTATGTGTACAGTATATGTGTATGTAAGAGGGAAGGGAGGAAGGAGACGGCGGTGGGGGAAGCAGGTGGAGGTGGGTGCTCGTTAGGAATCGGCTTTCCAGGAGGCAGAAAGGAAGTTGTTTCTATAAAGAATACAAATAATGAAATTGCTCTGACTGTCATCCCTTTTTCATTAACTTGGATATGCCGGGGAAAATAAAATAAATCCAGCAGTTTTATGAAGCAAGAGACAAGATATATGATAAGCCACTAAATGTTGGTTATATTTAGGGATTAGGGGATGGGAAGGCAGTTGACATGTAATTTTGATCTTCACCTATTCAAACCACTTCAATAACAAGTTTGAGAGAAATAGATGGGGCTTTGTTAATTGTGAGGGCATCTCTGACCTTTCTCCACTTCACTTTCTAAACTTCCATTTTTGAATAAAGTTTGGATCCCTGGGTTCAAAGAGCTGGGATGAAGTCCCGGGTAGCTTTTCTTTGTTCCACCTGAGCATTACTGAGCTCTTCTGGGTTTCCTTTTAGCCACTGCTGGGATATTACTGCTCAGCACTGTCCCTTCATGGGGACTGAAAGATGGTCTGTCTTAGACAACTGCACGCAGATTGGCATAAACTGAACACCTTAAAGGGTCCATCAGAAGAATTATTTTTCTGCCTAGCCATAAAAATGAACGGGTGGCAGGCAAAATGTATTAATAGAGCATCTTCCACCTTAAATGGATTTCTAAGTATTTTACTGTAGAGTTAATCACGTATGTAGGCCCCATGGGAAGGTCTGTTGTTGTCATTACCCACATTCCTAGATGCAAAAACTAATGCTCATTTGTACCTATCCGGGAATTAGATGCAAGAGCCAGGATTAGAATTTATCACGAAAGGAATCATCGCTGCCATTTTCCAGTCTGCAGGGAAATGGCTCCAAAGATAGGAGGAGTCCCTCTCCTTCCTCCTGGATAGCTTTTGTTTCCACACAGGCAGTGAGGATGCATTTGCATAGAGGGGTTGGGGCAGGGAGAATAGGGATGGTTAAAATGGATAGAAAATTAGAGGTGACTCTTGGAGATTTTGGGAAAAAAGAACCCCAAATTCAGCCAACTGAGGGTCAGCAAACACAATCTCACATGTTTTATCTGTCATCACATAATTTTAATTTGGTGAAGTCATTCAATTTCTTATTTCTACAGTTTTCCATTGTACAATGATGATGAAACAAGAAGTTGCAAGAATGGATTGGCGCTAAACTAGGGGAATTCTCCTCCTTTTCTTTCAAAACATATAAACAAAACTTTCCAGCTCTCCATAAATGTCATTTCCCCCTTCTGGTAGCAAAGTCTTTGGCTATGGCCGTAAGTTGACAATTGATTTTTTTTGGGTGCTATACATCAAATGGTCCCCACTTGCCAAAAGTAGCAGATGGATTTCCATGAGAACTCAATATCATAAAAAGTCACAATAGGAGGGTAGGGGGAGAAAATGAGTCTAATGATAAATTAATTGAGATCTTCAGTGTAAAGTTGTTCGATTTTTCATGGTCAACCACTTTCTGGTAAGCTATTAGAAAAGCCAGCCTGCTCAGTCTTTTCTTGTTACCCTGGAGTTTGGCTTCCACACCTGCACACTTGACCTCAGTCTATACCAATCTAAAGTAGTTAGAGTGAGGGGAATATATGATGAGTGAAACATTTGTGTCATCCTTAACACACCTATACTGACATGAGAGTGATGGTTGCAACTTGCGTGGTGCAAAGACTTTTATGGTACAGTTATGATGATCCATTTTGTCTCTTTGGTATTGACTACATGACTTTTGGGAAATATTTTTTGTTATTTATCAGTTGAGAGAGAGAGAAGAGGTGGGGGTTTCCTGGTTAGCTGTGGTAGAAAGTCAGGGGGAAAAACAAAAGCCTCTGTTGCTTCCTCTTCAGCCTCCATCCCCAGGGATAATATGGGTCAGTGCAGGGAGCTCAGATCTGGAATCCCTGGGAAGACAGCATGGCAGTGTTAGCATTGCTGTGAACGCTGGTTTGCTAGGGGCTTCCCTCTTGCTCAGGAGCCATGCCCTGGAAAGGGAATGCACCACATTCCACCAGAGCTGAGGTTAAGGCAGAAATAAAAATGTAGGCGGAGGGGAAGTGATAGGAACTGAGAGGAAGGCAGGTTTCAAAAATTTGAAAAATACAACTATTAAGGTGAAATCAGCTCTGCAAGAGTATGAAACCCAGGAAACTTGGGAGTCCATAGCATGAATAAAGCGAGAAGCTCACACTCATTCATCTGAGTGAGCACTTTTGCAGGGCCAGCATCTTTTAATGTCGACAGAACAAGAATAAAGAGTGTAAGTCAGTGTCTGAACTTGACCAAGATTTTGACGCGATTTTGCCAGTTTCACACATGAAGAGGCTTCTGCGATTTTGCGTTTGTTTTGTATATGGAAGATCTCTATTTAGAATGGTAGTGTTGACAGACAACAGTGTGTGATGCAAGGGAGGGGTGGAGGAGGGTAGAGGGGGATAAATGGTGATGAACAGAGACTTGACTTGGGGTGAACACACAATACTGGATACAGAGATGTGTTGTAGAATTGGGCACCTGAAACCTATATAATTATGTTAACCGATGCCACCCCAATAAATTTAATTAAGAGAATAAAATGACTGGTGGTGTTGAGTCTCTGGTGTTTTAAACTAGCATTTATGGGGGGGGGGAGAGTTGCTGGGGTGGGCGTTGACAATTGAATAAAAATGAGAAAACATCCTTCCAACACTCTAAATGATAATATTAATCTGATCATTTTAAAGGTGTATGTATGCATGCTGCAGGGTTTTCTTTTCCTAATTAGTTTGTGACCCTTTTTAGGGTGTTTCGGGCTTATTAAAACTGTGTGGTGACTTTGCCTTCTTAATTTGGAAGTGACCGTTTTTCAAGGCGGGAAATGGTTAAACTCCTCGCCTGGACTGGTGCAGTGCCGCGGCGCGGCGCGGCGGGGGTTAAGGTGGGCGCCCGCCCGCACCCCGCGCCCGCCCGCCGGGATGAGCGCGCAGTCCGCCCGCTTGCGCGGCGCCGGCACGGGAGAAAGTGGCGGTCAGTGATGGAGCTGCTGCCATGACAACCCCGGCGGTCGGGGCCCGTGCGCGTCGGGGCTTCTCCCGGGAGGAAGGCGGCGCGGAGGCCGGGGGCGGCCGCTGAGCGTGGCGTCCGCGCGGCTCCGGTGCCGGCTGCGCCTCGCTTTCCCCAGCGAGCGAGGAGCGAGCAAGGGGCCTCCGCGGTCCGCTCCCGCCTGGCCGCTCCTGCCTCGGCTGCCGCCGCGGCCACGGCCCCTGCCGAGACCAGCAACATCGAAGCAGCTGCAGCGCGCATTTCGGATCCCAGGAAGTTGACCTAGGCGTCTGCGGCAGGATCCTGGGGCCAAATCCCCGCGCAGCCGGCTCCTTCTCGCACACCCCCTGCTGCCTCCTCCGTGCTCTACTTTTCATCCCTGCTATTGTTACAGATTGTATTCTACTGGCAATCCTGCTTCTGAAACTTACAAAGAAAGTGTTGGATTTCCCCGTGCTGGAACTGAGGGATTGCAGACCTCTGCGTAGCCGGATCTAACCCACCCTGTGTCCCCCTTCGGGTACCAAAGTGCTTTTGCCACTCCAAAGTGCCATGTCTGAACTGTTAAGGGGAAAAAGGGACTCCTGAGACGTGCCCACACCTTTGCACCTGCCTTGAGCTTCCCCTCTCTCGGCCACCTTTCCCGGCCGAAGCAGCACCGAGGAAATCGTCTCTGAATGTCCTCCGTGGAAACTGGTTCTCCGAGGCTGGAGCGCTGAGGCTGGGTTTGGGGGAGGAATATTAGACTCGGAGGAGTCTGCGCGCTTTTCTCCTGCCCGCGCCTCTCAATCTCCGCGAGTTCACTGCTCTGTCCCTGGGCTCGCTCTTCCACCCCACCCACTTCCTGTGCTCGCCCGGGGGGGCGTGTGCCGTGCGGCTGCAAGAGTTCTGGGAAGTTGTGGCTGTCGAGGATGGGGGTCTGTGGGTACCTGTTCCTGCCCTGGAAGTGCCTCGTGGTCGTGTCTCTCAGGCTGCTGTTCCTTGTACCCACAGGAGTGCCCGTGCGCAGCGGAGATGCCACCTTCCCCAAAGCTATGGACAACGTGACGGTCCGGCAGGGGGAGAGCGCCACCCTCAGGTAGGGAGCTGCCATTCTTCTATGACTTGACAGT
This sequence comes from Saccopteryx bilineata, assembly GCF_036850765.1. NCBI lineage: Eukaryota > Metazoa > Chordata > Mammalia > Chiroptera > Emballonuridae > Saccopteryx > Saccopteryx bilineata. Next base: position 241,816,682 of record NC_089491.1, read on the forward strand.
GATTTGAAAGGGAGGTGGGGAGAGAGAGGGGTAGGGGTGCGGGTGTGTGCCCCGGAGCGGCTGCCTGGGTGGTTTTATTGCTTCCCTGGGCAGCGCAATTCATGGATGAGCTGGCCCAGGAATGTTGGCGGTCTCGTACGGAACCTCTCAGAGGTTCAGGTGATGAGCTCTTTCCTCAAAACTGGTTTCTTCGGCTCAGGACTTGGGAAGCCTGAGGGGCGGCTGGGCCATGAAGTCGCTAAGATTGAGGACTGTGGCTCTCCCAGACTGGTGACCATGGTGGCCGGGGCCTGGATGGGGCTGAGTGTGCACAGTCTTCTCTGAAGTTAAATGAGCCCCCAAGGAAGGGTCTGGCTTCCTGTGAATGCCCTCCCTCTGCCTGTGTTTGGGGAGTTGCCAGCTGGGCTCCCTACTCGGCAGAGCTGCGGTTTCCTCCTGGGCCTGACTGTGCCTGGGCTTTCCTGGGCGCCTTCCTGCCACAAGCTGGTGGGCAGAAGGACATGCTTGTCCTCTTTGAACAGGGCTTTCTGAGAATGAAGTCATGGAAACGAGTCTGATTTGTCCGTGGAAAATATCATTCACTCCGGTTGACTGTGCTCTCTTGGTGCTGCCCCCCAAAACAGTATTACCCAAAACTCATCTGTGGAACAGAAGCTGAGTTTCAGTGTGGAGTCTGGTCCTGATTGGCTTCCGGCATTAAGGTTTACAGGAACTGAGGGAGGAGAAGAAGAATCCTGGTTGTGTTTTGTGTAAAGTAGTGAGTCTGTCTTCCTGGTCACCCTGCCTACTGAAATGCTAAGTCAATTTCCGGTGCCTGCAAATTCCACCATTCACAGGAGGGCAACGCTGAATTACAGAATTAGTGATTGCGATGAAATCTTACTCTCTGCAATTTTATAAGGGAGTCAGCCTGTGGTAGAAGTTGAGAAGATTGATGGGAAAAAACGGTTTTCCAATGTATCTGATTTAATATAACCTCTTAAAGTTTCCCAAACTGGGCCAGTGAGCTAACCACAAGGCAACGTGGCAATATTCCCATCCTTTGCACGTGAAGAGTCTTGGTGCTGGTGTCCATTATTTTACCCTTAGTGACTGTTCTTCTCAGCTTGGCTATTTGTGGATGGTATACCTAAGGCAATACCCACGGGATAGAAAATGTTGAGGAGGGGACACTAGCAGAACATTGATAAGGATATGGGTGATTTAAGGGCCCATGTAAGATCTATGAGCATCCTATGCTTCTTGTCTTTGGGGAGCTCACCTATTTGTCCCAGTGAATACCTAGTCACTCTATGGTTCCTGAAACCAACCTCTTCCACTAAGTCTTTAGGGACTCTTTTGAACAGAGCTTAAACAACTACCTCCCACCCTGAAATGACTGTGTATCTGCTTTGTAAAGAGATTTCATGGGACCTCCAAATGTGCTGTGATTTCAGGCTATTTAAGAGAGAAACAAAAATGAGCCTCTAAAGCAATACTGTCAATGGTACTTAGTGTTCTCTGGATGCCCGTTTATCCCTAACCTTTGGCTGCAAGAAGTAACCCCCAGAGGTAGAGACACGGGCACAAGGAGAACATTTTAGAGACAAATGGATGGTATTTTTAAGGAGAAGGTGGAAGGTAGTCAGATCTATAGAGATTTGGAGATAAAGAAACAGCAAAGGGGCCCTGACAGGTGGTAGCCCCCATTTTATAGGGACATTGAGGAATATTGGACAGTCCAGGATCTGGTATACAGAAGGCAGCCCCCTACACTCATGAAAATCAGAGCTCTGATTTTGTGAGAGTGGCTGAATTGAGCAGATGCTCATCAGGGGATGGCCCAGGGTTAAGAGCAGCTTGTCTTTAAAATCACATTATCATGTACTGGCTGGCTTCTCTTTGTCTTTCTTTCCATGCCTCTTTTGTTGTTGTTGTTGTTGTAACTCTGGGGTCCCTCTCCCTGTCTCTTTTAGGCACTAATGTTTGTTTGCATTTTCACATATGCTGTAGACACACTGGTCTTGTTTGCGTGTTGATGGAGGAAATGGGATGTGCTGGGGCTTCCACTCTAGATCTAGCCCAGCCATGGCATACAAAGGCCCTCCTGGAACATCTGCCATTCTGTGCCAGCCGCTGGGGCTGAGTGTCTTCCTGACATCAGGGGGAAGGACCTCCCAGTGAGGGGAGCCCCATGAGGCAGGGATGACAGGAACTAAGGTCTGCTGGACACCAACTCATTGACCATGGACCTGATTTAGGAAGTGAAGCAGACAGCAGTTAGCAGATAAACTTAAAGAAAATGCTCCTGCCTCAGCCCAACGGCCCCAGTTCTTCTCAGGTTCTGATACACTGGAACAAGGAAGGGCCGCCATGTTGAGATGTACTTTTGTGGAGCGGAAGCCCTTGAACTCTCAAACACAGGCTCTGCATTTTGTACAGAGAAACAAGTATGAATTTCAGAATCTGTTTTGTTTACATAAAATTGGCTAAATTTGCACATAACTTGATTTCCAGTTGCCATAATCTAGTGGTTCAGGGCTCTGGATTATTTTAGTTTTGCTTTTGTGGGTGTATATGGGGGTCTTTTCTTTTTTCTTCCCTCTTTCTTCCCCTCCCTCCCTTTTTTTCTTCTTCTTTTTGTTCAGCATGTGCTCAAACTAGACAGAAGCACACCCAGGGAGGCCTCAGCACTTCTGCCCTGCAGGGAGAGCCACCCTCTCCCCATCACTGTGGGTGACAGTGAGGGCGATGCTGTAGTTTTCTCCTCAACCAGCAGAGGACTCTGTGCTCTAATTTCATTTTATTCTGCTTTGTTCTCACCAGTTTCATTTTGGGAGGATCTTTTCCAGTCCCCAAAGAATGACTGCTTCAGCAGCGGATTCTAATGTGAGGAAACTTTTAGAAATGTTTTATTTCCTCTAATTAGCGCTAATGATCCTTGTGGAGGTATTGGAAAACCTTTCACCTAACATGCTGTCGACAGCCTGGAAAAAATTGCAAACAATTTGCAGTCTCCCACTCTTTCTGCCCTCCTGCTGATAGTCTGTATGCATTTTTTTTTTTTTGTAAAAACTGGGTGAGATTACATAGAACAGGATGTGCCGTAATAATAATATTAAACAAGGTTTATTGGGCACTCACTATTTGTTAGGGAGTATTCTAAATTGTTTCTGTAATCTCTTACCCATCATCCAACCTCATACCATTAGTATTTAACCGTAATAAAAAACTCTATGATGCAGGTGCTATTATTATCCCCATCTCAGAGATGAGGAAACTGAGGCACAGAAAGTTGACATCATTTGATTAAGTTTACACAGATAGGAAGTTTTGAAACCGTATTATGAGGCATTGCTAATATGTAATAATGTTTGCTAAGATGAATATTCTGTCAATTATTGGGCAATTACCATGTGAAATGTTTAGGATACATTGTAACATTTAATTCTCACAACTCTCTAAACTAGACTTAATTATTCCTATTTATAGATGAGAAAGCTGAGGCCCAGAGAGGGGAATTCACCTAAAATCACTCAAGTGGGTGCTGGGAGGCTGACTCAGGACTCTTTTCTTTGACTTTGTACAACAAGCTTTCCCCAATAAATTCTTTCTCCTAATTCATTGCGGGCACTTAAACTCTCCGGCACTTGTGTTGCTTGACTCTGTCTCCTTTCTTCATGCTGGCTGGGGAGCAGCTCACACTTGAAAATGGAGATCATGCCTTGTAATGCTGTGAGCACTGTCTGCTTCCAAGTGTTTACTGCACAGATGAAATAAATGAAAATAAACCAAAAATAGCCCCTGCCTCTATACAATTTACTTCTTTACCACATTGCCCTATCATTGTATTTTAAAATACAACTGTGGTCAATCAAAGAAGATTTATTAAGTGGTTCTTACATGACGAGCGTCAAGCTGGGGTATGTGAAGGCGTAAAGCATGGACTTGGCACTCAGGGTCTTGGGTCCAACTCAGAAGGCGAGGCTGTGGACAACAGCTAATCAACAGTTGAGACAGAATGACCATTAACAAAAGGTTGATCCATGGTCAAAGAAGAGGGCCCTGTCTCCCAGGGGCCGGGCTGAGGTCCTTTGATGGGAATACTGAGGAAGCAGTCAGAGCTGGGGAACCTGCAGTGTCCTAACGGGTGGTTGTCATTCATCACAGAGCTTCGGTAAGGGTCCTTGGTGTTATTTGGCAATTTAGCCAAATATGTTTCATGTATTCATAGATTCCCTACATATTTCCTTGGGATTATCTGGAAGGTGAGTATCAAAGACTGAGCTAGACCTCTTGCATGTATCTAGATTTTAGGCTCTGCCACTGCACGATGTATTCTTGTTTTGTTTTGTTTTATTTTGGTGGTGGGGGGAGGGGATGAGTTCATACAATGTCTGAGAAATGTGCAAGACTGAAGTTGAGTTTTTATATAGCAGTTCCATGAAATAGCACAGAATAATGTGGCTTCAATTCTAGAGAAAACCCACAGATTCCTCTTCTAGATGTTGGAAGCTGTGGTACTTTATCTGTGTCATGTAAAAACACTTGGCGTTCCATTTTTAGGCAGATGGGTTCTCTGTCAGTCTCTCTAGCTCCTCCATGGCCTCCTGAGGACTGAACTGTGTCTTCTTCAGGTTGTTCTCATCCCAATACCTAGCATATCACTTGGCCCATGCACTTTGCTAATAAAGTATGAGCAGCTGTTGTAGACACCTACCTTCTATTTCACGAAAACAGAAAACTTATTCTAGCCACAGAGCCCGCCAGTCAGGGTTCCCGCTGTGGACAGTTATTTATCACCTTGGCCTTCACTCACCTGGAACCCTTCTCTTAACGTTCACATAAAAATAATCCACTATCGCTGCCACCTGTCTACACTGGCATGTCATCCTGGAATATTTCTTTGTTGCAATCCTCTGTATCTGAAAAGTGTTCCCATTCGTTTATTTGGTATGTGTTTATGATTTGTTTCCCCAGCAGGATGGTGATTTCCTTGACGGAGGTACCTTCTCTGTTTTATTATCCACTGTGTAACAAGTGTCTGGAATATGCAAGGTGCTCAGAAAGTAATTGTTGTGTGAGTACCTGACAGAATCAGTCTCTGAGAGCACTGTCTTCTGCCCTTTGCCCTCTCCTGTCTTTTTCCTTAGCTGTCTGTGGCGTCCAGTCCTGGACCTGCTACTGTCCAGGGTGTGCAGCTATGTGAGGTTGTTCTTGTGTATGAGCCTGCTCTTGAGAAGGTTGCAGATGCCCATTAGTCACCAAGCTAGGGTCTTTCTGTCCAGGACATAAATGGGCTGTATCCGTTGCCTGTTTAGTCATAGCTGCACTCATGACACATGCTTTCTTTCTGCCAGATCACGTTCCTGCCCTGTACCTTTTTAGAAATGTTATTCTTTGTTGTCATGGTCAACCACAGGTGGACCTCAGGGAATTGCCCGTTTTCAAAATGAAAAGGGGCATAGAAAAGTGGATCCCTGCCCGTCCTTCTTTCTCTCTACTGGGAGTCTGCTGGTAGTGGTTGTTTCCTGGTGAATCTATTGATCCGTTGTTTATGAGTTAACTCGTTCAGAATAGCAGTGCCACTCAGGAAACACGTGCTGCTCTGACGGCCCCACTCCCTCCTATGCTGGACTACTTACTGTGTGCTCACCTTCGCGCCTGCCAGGCATCCAGCCGGTGGACCCGGCTCCAGAGAGCATGGACAGATGGGTCTGCAGAGGGAGGCTCCTGGAAGCACATTCAGTCTGCTTCAGGAGCCAAAAGCTAAAATGGGAAGAGTAGAAACCCAACCAACCATGGGGCAGAAGTAGAAGGAGTATGCCAGTTGTCAAGGGAACCTAGAGAAGGGTACGGAGGGACAGCCCGGTACTTCAGCACTTCTCCCTTGCAAGTATACGTGCAAGTATATGTGTTTATTTGGCGTTTGAAAGGATTACAGAGACCGGGGAGTTCCACCACCTGGTTTTACAGATAATGAGGCTAGCTAGTGATAATCACTCTTGCAGAAGGATGTCTTTCTGAAATGTTGAGAAGGAGCTAATCTCCAACCTAGACCTTGTCACGGGTCTGCGAGCCCTCGCCTAGGGCAACCTGTGCCCAAAAGGAGGCCCCTTTTTCCTACTAAGTGCAAAAGAGCATCAGGTTGACTGTGTTTCTGAGACAGTCAGCTAGTGTTGGTCACCATGCTCTACAAAAGGCTTTCTGAGCCCCGAGGCCCTGCTCTGATTGTGCACGGGCACCTGTTTCCTAGGGTCCAGGTGCTGCGCACTCCTCCTGCAGGCTCTTGCTTATCCTCACAGCCGCGCCCGTTTTGCCAACCAGGAAACCAGAACACATGAGTGGCAAAGGGAGGCGTTTTCCCAGCTCACACCATCAGAGGGTGGCTGAGCTTGGGACGCGGAACCAATTCTGTCTAACTTCTAGGCCAGTTCTCTGTTTTACCACAGGGATTTTTTTTTATCCCATCATGTCTTCATTGCCAAGTTCTTCTCTTCCCAGAAAGCGAATTTGGTTGTTCCTCCTTGTCTTGGAGCACAAGAATCTTTTTCTTTGGAAATATTCTAGGAATTTAGTATTCTAGTATTTAAGGCTTTGTGTAGCCCATGGCCTGGAGACATGGAGATGATCCAGATGGCTTTAGAGGTACCTTGTGTCCGAGAATCCTAGGCTCCTCATAGTTTGTTCAGAATAAGACTTGTATTCCAGGTTCTCCCACAAACCTTTTGCTCCAGATCATCAGCTGTCTTAGAGTCTCTCACTCACAGTTAATAATTTTTCATGTATTTCAATAATCACCATGTATTTCTCTGGACTAGGACTTGAATCTAGACAGAAACACAACTCTTTTGAAGATTCTGAAAGGCCCGAGAGCTGGATGCCCTGACAGTAGGGAGCAGAATAGGTGGAACCCAGGCCTATACATTTCCTTTGTTGTACTAGAAACAGGATCACTGGCATCCCTCTTGGGGAGTCTTAAAAAAATACAGTTAACATTAATAGCATATTTGTTCTAAGTTAAAAGTCTCCACTGATGGGTAAAATATAACATTATCTTTGCATTGTAAGAGGTCAGTTTGCTTCCTCGGGAGCAGGTTGATGGGTTCCCACTCTGTGTAATAGAATACTGGTAATAAATTATACCATTAACCACACATAGATAACCAAATAAAACTATTGTTTAAGAAATCAAGAATTGGTTGGATTTAGGATGTAATTTCAGGTTGCATGTGTGAGACGAGAGAGGAGTAAGCAGTAGGAATGTTTAATGGACAGAGAAGTGATGGAGGCAAAGATCTCCAACAGACGAGACTTGACTAACTCGATCCAACAGGGGTTGTACACTGGAAAGAAAACAGACTGACAGGCAGGTTTCTGTTCACCCCGATGCAAGGACTTTCTCTGTGTGGTTTTGGGCAAAATGTTTTTCTCCCTCCACATAAAAAGGACAGTTATTACCTACATCAAATAGTTGTTTTGGGTTCAAATAAAGTAATGGACATAAAGCTTAGTGCAGGGGTTGGGAACCTATGGCTCACGAGCCAGATGTGGCTCTTTTGATGGCTGCATCTGGCTCGCAGACAAATCTTAAAAAAATAATAATAATAATGTTAAAAATATAAAACATTCTCATGTATTATAATCCATTCATTTCCTATGGCTCATGTTCATGGTTGCGGATGGCTGGAGCCAATCACAGCTGTCCTCCGGGACAACATCAATTTTTATTGGATAATGTGTAGTGTACATGGGTTGTTGTATGGCTCTCATGGAATTATATTTTGAAATATGTGGCATTCATGACTCTCTCAGCCAAAAAGGTTCCTAACCCCTGGCTTAGTGTATAATTATAACTTTCTTTTCACATTTATGCACACATGTGCATGTATATTTATATATAATGTTCACACATTTAGCAATTTTCATTGTGCAGTATTATAGTTTAAACACCAGGTAGCTACACTTTGGTAGATACACTGTATCTTGCTTCTGGGATCTTGAAGAGAGGACCGCCTCTCCATCTACCTGTGATTGTGATTTTCTGTGTTTCTCTTACACATCTGCTATCTGTTTAGGTTCTAGGTATTATCTTCAGTTCCAGTCACTTCTCAAGCTGTGGTGTTTTTTTTTAGAGAGGGAGTGAGAAGACAGGTATTTCTTTTTCATAACAAGATTGTTGCATAGCAAGTTATGACAGTTCATGGCTCTGAAGATGGATTCCCCACCAGAAAAAGCTGTGCACAAGGTTCTGTGGAGCCAGCTTATCTGAACCAAATAGTGGGGGGAGGACTTTATGTATAGATTTAGCGTTTATAGACCCCTTTTTTCTTGGAAGACTGATTTTCCCACAATCACCCACTGGAGTAAGTAGGCAAAACAAGAGTAAGGATACCATCGCTTGCAGGGGTTTAAGCCCTGAGCAGCTTCCACATTCTCTGATCCTGTTTTTCCCTTCCTTCACACGTCCCATTCATTGAGAGTCTAGCTCAGGGCTTGCACAGAGATGGTGAAAGTAGAAAAGGAAGCCACTCTGCATTGGGTAATTTTTCTTAGATATAAGTCTGGGGCGAGATCAGGGTGTCTGGCATTAACAGCTGATTTCAAGATTCATTGATGGGACCCTGGAAATAGCCTTTTTCACTTCAACGTTATGCCATGTAGTTTAAATGGTTCAGATTACATAGAGCAGTCTCAATCTTTCATGATTTGTTTTTCTCAAATCTCATTGCTTCATGTGGTTAAGTCATTTGGGTTTAGATGGGTTCTTCTGGCCAACTTGCTGCCTTGTTTGTGTGAGATGCTTTCTCTTCGAAAGATTTGGGAGGTTAGAATAGTCTTATAAGACGAACAATGAACATATGAATCAATCTTACAAAAATTGTTGTTGACTTTTAAAACAATGCATTTTGTTTTAATGAACACAGAGTCACCCACTAGATTGATGAAAAAATTAAAAAAACTGAAATTAACTTTCTGACAAAGCTTTGCCCCCATAGTGGTGAAGGAAGATATGATGGTGTGAAAGTAATTTCTTGATCTTGTCTGGCTTTCAAACAAGCTATAGTATAGTGGATGAGAAGGAAAGTGCTCTTACACTTAGAATAATCTTTGGGAAAATTTACTCGTCGGGAAAGCTGAATCCAAAATGATTCTAACCAGTCAGAACCTATGAGGACGAAAGTAAGAGGGAGAATATATGCAAATTATTTTTAATTTGGTGCAGTTTCATGTTGGTTCATGTTTAATTGAAACATGAAAACCGAAAAGAACAATACTTTGATGTTGTGGGTTGAATTTTCCTCTCTTCCCCTACACAGAAAAAAGAACGGAAAAAAAAAGGATGTTGAAGTCTTAATACCCAGTACCTCATTATGTGACTTTATATAGAAGTAAGGTCATTGCAGATGTACTTAGATATTTAAGATGAATTCACATTAATGTAGGGTGGACCCCTAATCCCGGACAACTGGTACACTGGTGCTGTGTGAAGACACACAGAAAAATGTCCTGTGGTAGTGAAGACAGGGATAGGGGTTATGCAGTCACCAGCCAAGGAATGCAAAAGGTTGACAGGAAACAAACCGCAGAAGCTGGTAAAGGTCAACCAAGCATTCTCTTCTATTGGTTTCTCAGGAAGTGCGTCCTGCTAACACCTTCATTTCAGAGTTCTGGCTTTCTGCACTGTGAGGCCATAAATGTCTATTTTTAAGCTATCCAGTTTGTAATGCACTTTTATAACAGCTCTGAGAAACTGATACACTTGGGTTTTTAGTTTTCCTAAATACTCATCACTTATAAAGGACCATCAAAAGGCCTTGTTAGCCCACCCGGCCACCCACCATGACATGAGCCACTGCAATTCGTAGAGGAGACATCAGAGTTTTGAATGCGTTTGGAAGGACTGTTCCTGTCCCAAGCATCATGTCCCAGCATCTCCATTAGAAATATAGGCTTACCTCACTTTATTGTGGCTTGTGGATGTTGCTTTTTTTTAAAAACAAATTAAAGGCAAGACCCTTCACCAACAAAAAGAATATGACTCACTTTATTATGGTCATCTGGAAACCAACCGCAGTATCTCTGAGGTATGTGTGTATCTAGGAGACTGATTTGGCGTAGGAGTATAATTATAATTATACTTATATAAATATATAAATATTATAATTATATAAATATAATTATAGTCTCTTTTTCCTAAGAGACTATTGGGACAAACCCTATTGTATCTTACTTTTCTGGTTACCTTAACCATCTCAGAAGTCAAAGACCATGGCCCACCCAGGCCATGTATCATTGTTTGGATTCTTACTACTCATATAGTCCTGTACATCCAATAATCTGACCCTATTTCAAGCTTCTCCCTAGGTCCTCTAGACCAGTGGTCCCCAACCTTTTTTGGGCCATAGACCAGTTTAATGTCAGAAAATATTTTCACGGACTGGCCTTTAGGGTGGGACGGATAAATGTATCATGTGACCGAGACAAACGTCAAGAGTGAGTCTTAGACGGATGTAACAGAGGGAATCTGGTCATTTTTAAAAAATAAAACATCGTTCAGACTTAAATATCAATAAAATGGAAATAACGTAAGTTATTTATTCTTTCTCTGCAGACCAGTACCAAATGGCCCATGGACCGGGACCGGTCCGCAGCCTGGGGGTTGAGGACCACTGCTATTTTCTGGGTTATTTTCATGCCTATATTCTGCTTACCACCAGGCCTGAAAGTTTGATACACGTTCACCTTGCTACTCTGTGATGGCTGGACGCTTTTCTCTACCTTTCTCAAAATCCCCAGGTGCCTTGGAGCACATGTGTATTATGCAGAGCCTATTTCTTGCAGGAGTCTTCTGCTCTCTCTCCTGACCAGTCTCTGTCCCTCTGGAACTCCAAGCTGCACATCCTAGTGTTGATCTCATACATTTCTCACTCGATGCCTCACAGTCTGTGCTCCTGAAACCAGCCTTCATCTGAGCCATCACCAGCCACCACCAACATAGGTTTCCTCTGTCTAACCCTGTCTTAAGAATGAGCACTGCCATTCATCCAGCTGTGCATGTCCATGATGTAATAGATACATTTTTTTCTTTCTCTTTTATACTACATCTAATTAGCAATAAATACTATGGGCCTTTACTTTTAAGGTATATCCTGAATGAGACCACGTTTCACCATCTCGAACACTTAACCTCTGTGGCCTATGCTTCCACCGGTGACTGTTCTAGCAGCATCTCACCCTGTCCTCTTTCTTCCACTTCTGGTGTACCAGAGTCCACTCTCCAACTAGTAGCCTGAGTTATCACCTAAGAACATAAATCAAATCACATCTCTCTTCAAAGCCCTACAGTGCCTTCCTGTTATATTTAGAATGGGACACAAACACTTCAGTGGTATAAAAGACTTCTTATCACCTGGTCCCTGCCTACCTTTGGTCATCCTCCTGACCTACTCATAGGATGCAGCTTACTGAACTTCTCTTGAACCTGTTAAGCCCACTTTTGCTTGAGGAAATGCTCGTTCCTCTTCCAGGACCCACTGCAGTGTTTGTTGAACTGTGGGATCCTTCACGGCATTCATGTGTCTGTTCAAATAATCCATTCTTTTTCTGGACCACACTATTGGATATAGTCATGCCTTCACCCTTATCCCTCTATTCCAGGGGTCAGGAACCTATGGCTCGTGGGCCAGATGTGGCTCTTTTGATGACTGCATCTGGCTCGCAGACAAATCTTTAATAATAATTAAAAAATAACATTAAAAATATAAAACATTCTCATATATTACAATCCATTTATTTCCTACTGCTCATATTCATGGTTGTGGATGGCTGGAGCCAATCACAGCTGTCCTCCAGGACAACACCAAATTTTTATTGGATAATGTGTAACATGCATGGGTCGTTATATGGCTCTCACGGAATTACATTTTAAAATATGTGGCATTCATGGCTCTCAGCCAAAAAGGTTCCTGACCCTTGCTCCATCCCTTACCTAGCTTTAGTTTTTTTTGTAGCCCTCAACACTTAGAAAACTCTGTTATTTATTTATCTATTACTTATCACCTCTTCCACAAGATATAGGATCTGCTGGGCCACAGACTTTATTGGCCTCATTAATAGTGGTGCTATTACTCCCTGGAACATGGAGTATATTAAGTAACATTTGTTGTGTGAATAAATAGTTTATTAGGAACAATAGCAAGCTATTAATGGTGAAAATTATTTACTTTTTATTAGAAAGCAGAGACTCTGGTCTGTCTCTGACTGGGCACAAGTTTGGGTGATCTTAAACAGAGCTCAAATAGGGTGTGTGTAACCTAGATTTGGTTTCTTCTTCTAGGACAGTGAGTGGAATGGGACACTGAGGCAGGGATCTACACGTGCAGAATCTAAAGGACCTTTAAATTTCCACTTTCTCTAGAAGTCTTATAGAAAACCTAAATAACATTGGAAATAAGGATTCATTTCTAGTGTAAGGTCTACAAACTTGGGGGAAGGGAAGAAAGCCACAGATAGGTGGAAATCAGGCTGTGAGCCTGACATTTAACACATTCTTCAATGTCTGTTATTTTTGTTTTAAACTTTATTTTTTTAAAGGGAATTGCTGTAAAACAGAGTGATTGAATCCAAGATCTAGAACCAGATCCCTCCCTGGGTTCAAATCCTGGTTTTGCCACCTCCACGGAGTATGACGATGGCACATGGATTAACCTCATGGGGCCTCAGTTTTGTCACTGTTGAAAGGGACCAATAATACAGATACCGAACCAGGAGTAAAATCTGAAGTATGTAGGATGGCACCTGGCACTCAATATGTGTTAGCTTTGTGCATCTGGGGAAGAACCAGGCATGAAATGTATCTTCTGTGGACAAAGAGCTCTGCTTTGAACCTCCTGATCCTGGGAGCGCTGTGCAGAGAGATCTGGAACAGGAAGTGGGGCTGGCATTGGGCAGACTCTGCAGTCACGCAGACATCTTTGTGGAGGAATAATTTTGAAGAACTGTGGCAAGTGTCATTGTGTCTGGAATGTGAGTGGTGGTCTAGGACTAGGCTGACCTGCATTTTAGTCCTGGCTCTGTCTGAACTCACCACAAGATGCTAAGAAAATTAGCTTGCTCCATCTGCACTTTCCCTGTTTCCGACATGAGAAAGCAAGGGGCATGGTCTCATCTGCTCCGTTCCGTTCTTTACAGTTGAGGAAGAGATTCTTAGCTGTTTAAAAATACAGGTTGTTTTTCTCCTCCTCAGGCACAAAGCGCAATTGCATCTCCCAACCTCCTTTGAATTTACGTATGGTCTGTGACAGAGTCCTACCCGTAGAAATGGGAACAAAGTTCTGTGTGGCTTGGCCCATTAAAAGCTCCCAGATGAAATACTTCACATTGTTTCTCCTTATGCCATCTGGATGCTGATGTCCAGAATTATCTTGGAAACCTGTGTCCTATCTGGCAGATGCTCCATCAGCCAGGTTGTGGAAGGCGTGCACGGAGCAGGGCGCCCACCCCCGCCCCACAGGCCGACCCAGAACCTCTCTCATTAGATTCTTGCATGAAGGAGAGGTGCACTTCCACACTGCTAGGCTTCTGAGATTTAAGAGTTCATTTGTTACAGTGGCTAGCACTAATCTATGTAATTCAACACAACAATTATGATTCTTATTTTATGATTTGCACTGCATAGAAATACACAGATGTATTTTTAAATCCGAACTTAAGCACTCATTAAAATTTCTTGGCAAGGCTTTTGGCGATTTTTGCATGCGTCTGAATGTGAGAACCATGGCCTTTTCAAACTGAAGCCTCAAAGGTTTGATTTCCGTTTGCTTGAGTCTTTACATCTCTGAACCAAGTGAAATGTCTGCTTTGCTCGGCACACATGTGAAAACTGGGGACAAAGAAAAGTTTCCCCTTGAAGTAAATGTGCACATGTCCACAGTGGAGCCAACCCGAGACCTACTATAATTAGTGAGAATACCTTTTAGACGACAAATTGCTAATTAATGGCTAGAGGTTTCTTATTTAGTGTAACCTTTGTGCCAGAGATATTCTAACATTTAGTGTTTTAATTAACACACCGTAAAGAGACAGATGGGATGATTGGTAGGCTTGTTCTTAAAAATGTTGAAAAATAAGAAAAGGAGAGAAAACCATTGTGAGAGGTCGGATTTTATAAGGGCAGGTGGGTAGTGAGGTAGTACTCTGTGCACCTGGCTAAAGGGGAAAGACAGGTGTAAAGAAAGGGGGGAGGCAGTTGTGTGTGAGGACCCTCTAGGAACACAGGCAATGCAGAGACCTTGAGGCTGTAGTCTGGTAAGGGCGGGGACCTTGTCTTATTTTCTCTGTTGTCCCCATATGCTGTAGTACCTAGCACTTTATAGGAGATTATGTTGCCTTGAAGAATGCATGGATGAGGTTTCATGTCTCACTTCACAACTTACTTTGCATCTTATACATGCCAGGCACTGTTCTAGCCCGATTGCCCTCCTCCCAGAGTGATTTGTAGTGAAAGGAAAAAAGTGTCTTCTTCCGGCATGGAACTTGTCTGGACCGATTAGGAATAGGTGTCCTTCCTCAGCCTGATGAGTCAGCCACTAAGGCTCCTGGTTTGATAGACAAAACTGTGATTCCTCAACTCCCTCCACCCAGCATCCTTGAGCAGCGCACAATAGGCACAAGTGTATATTGCCGGCCCCAGCTGTCAATCAATGTGTAACGAGACAAGGCATTATACCAGAAAGTAAAATGGGTGAGGGACAGAGTAACTTGGGTGAAGCGAGAGGGGCATTGGCAGGGTGGTCAGGAGCATGACAGTAGGGGAGAGCCCTCTAGGGACCATCAGGAAAAACATTCCAGGCAGAGGAATCTGCTGGTCCCATCACCTACTAAGAGAAGACCAGGGTAAGAAGATGGACTCTCAAAACTGGAGAAGAGTAAAGAGTGAGAAAGACATATTTGGAGCCTTCCATGACTGTGAGAACTAGTGTAGTGGAAAATTAAGGAACACATGGTGATAACAGCACAAATAATAGGGGGTGAGAAATAAACTTAAAAATCCCATGTTAATTAACAAAGACAACACCTGTATCAATGTTCTTTGTTGTATAGTGATGCTGGCAGTTCCCACGTGGATGCCCGCCAGGTGGCTCCAGCTCGTGGTTCTGTGGCAGCCAGTGTTTGGGCCTTCCTCCCCCCAGCATACACATCCAGCTATGTGCGTCCAGTGTCGTCTAATGGAAATGCCAGCCTTCTTTGGTCTATTATTGTCATTTTTATTTGTCACACCTGAAATTTGTAAACATTTAAAATCTGAATAGTGCCTAATGTGATGTCTTACCTGTTGCCATTGCCAGGGTATTTTATTGTGAAATTGGGCCAGCATTTTACGATCATGTGTGGATGTGTGTGTTATGGATAAGCAGACACATATTTGGAATTAATGGGCTCCTAGAAATCAGAGATGGATTAGGCCTAATGAGCTGTTTGGAAGAATTATTCAGCAGGTATTTCATATCTCTATTCAGTAATCAAACCTACACACTGTGTATATTAAGAAGGTGAGGTTTTACCTTTTTTTTTTTACCCACTCCTTGAATTATTACCATTTGTGCTTGAAAATTTAACATTTCACCCCTAGAGCATTTTGCACCAACTTTATTAAGCATTCCGTTTGACATTTCCCTGCCCTTAGGGTTATCTTTGGTATTGAAAAAAATAACTGCTTTGATTGTTGTCATTAATATATAATTAGTCATTGGTGCCTGGCTCCAGGGAGCCCCCTGGGATGCCGGGCTGGCTCAGACCAGGTGCTGGGGACATCAGAGGTTACGGCCTGCCCCTCCCCATTCCCTTCTAGACTGGGGGAGAGACAGGCCTGACCTTCGAGTGCACTGACTGGAAGACGTGGAGAGTTAGCCTAGATGAGAGGTTTAGATGGATAGATATTTAATTTTTATTGAGAGCAGATGATTTCCCGGCTGCCTTCTGTTTCCACCTACGGGATCTGAGCGCTGATGACCGTCCTGCTGGAAGACCAGGTGCCTTAGCTTATTGCCCACTCCGGTTCACAGTATTCCTTCAAGCATAAATTTCCAACAGACCTTCGAATCCCATGCACAATATGCTTTTTTCTGCTAGCACAAAAGAAGAAGGAATGAAAGGTGGGATACTTGAGAGGATGGAATTTTACCCAGAGAAGGATGCAGTTTTTTTGAAGCTGTAATAGAGACATGAAATTATGGGATTGAAGGAAGCCCCAGAAATGGGCTAATACATTGTCAACTGCTAACAGTCCGATACCTACTCTGTGAATTTTCCGTATAGCTAGGTTACATATAGTATATAAATATTGATCCTACACGTATATACTCAACTTTTGTTTTTGTTAGTGTACATAAAGTATGCTAATTTAGAACATATTAAGTGGTGGAAAAAATTGACTTGAGTTGGGACAAATTTGAGCTGGAGGTTAACATGATTTATAAAATTATTCACTTCTGTGAGCCTTTATTTTCTTATTTGTAAAATGGGGCTAAATAATACCTTAATATCTATTTGACAGAGTTGTAAGAATAAAGTATGATACAAAAAACATAACACAATATTAGCAACATTTAATGGTGACCTATTATTCTATGATAAATGCTTTACCTGAACCATCTAATTACATCATAATTATTTATACTAATGTAAAAGGACATGTAAAAGCTCAAGAATTGTGGCTGTCAGATAATAGGCATTAAACATGTTCTTTTTTTTTTAACATTTGCGCACAGGTGTGTGAGAGAGAAACAGACACAGACAGGGAGATGAGAAGCATCAACTTGTAGTTGTGGCACTTTAGTTGTTCATTGATTGCTTTCTCATATGTGCCTTGACTGGGGGTCCAGACAAGCCAGTGACCCCTTGCTCTACCAGCAACCTTGGGCACAAGTCAGTGACCATGGGGTTGTGTCTATGATCCCACGCTCAAGCCAGCAACCCCACGCTCAAGTTGGTGAGCCTGCACTCAAGCCAGTGACCTTGGTGTTTTGAACCTGGGTCCTCAGCATCCCAGGTCAATGCTTTATCCACTGTGCCACCACCTGGTCAGGCAAATGTGTTATTTTCTATTAATAACCCTTAGAATTAGCAGAAAACAATGTTAAAACTATTTATCATGGAGAGGAGATGATGAAAGTAGGTTTTCTCACCCACATTCTGGCTCTTACGGAGTTTGCAAGCACACACCACTTCTGTTGCTTTCACCTTTGTTTAGTCCCACTGCAGAGAGATCCCCTACTTGTGCTCCAAACAGCATCCTCAGTGGCTTACTTAGCCTTTCTCTCCTATTCTTTCTTTCTCTCCTCTCTCACAGACACAAGTCCAGTGGAAGTCCTACAAAAAGCATAAATCTCACTCTTTGTTTTTTTTTTAATTGGAACAAAGCTCTTGTCTGTGTTTCCATTATTTGTTGTTTATAACCACTCACTCATTTATTCAACAAATACTTATCCAACACCTGCTAAGTGCTAGACACTGTTCTAGAACGAGGTTTTGTGATAAGACACTGAACAAAGAGGTTACCTAATATAATGTCAGGCAGTGTTGCATACTCAGAAGAGGAAAGCAGGCAGATAAGGTAATGGACAGTGAAGATTAGCTGCTCATTTTAGACACACCGTCTGGGAGAGGTCTGTCTAAGGCGGGCCTTTGAGTGTGAGCTCCTGAGTGAGAGTGTGTGTACCTGTGTCTCTGGGGGAGGATGCTCCAGGAAGAAGCACAGCCAATACAAAGATCTGTGGAGGTGGGGCATCCTCGACTTACACAGGCGTTGAGAGGAGGCAGAAGTCCAGGCCCAGACACTGGGCCACAGGGATTGCAGTGAACACTTTGGTTTTTATTTTTAATATGATGAAGACCACTAGAGAAGTTTGATAATTTTGGTTGCAGTATATTCACATTTTTCTCCTTTACTGTATTTTACTACTATTTTTACATCTTACCTGATTTCAATTTTAAGTTGTCTAATAGCACAGGCCATATTTGATATAGATCTTTGCATCACTGATAAGACAGAGACCTCAAGCTGGCTAAGGGGACCCTCTCTGAGCTCCCACAATAACCTGAGCCATGTCCTCTGATCAGCACTTACTGTAAAGTATGGAGAATCTCTCTGGTTGGGCTCGTACTGATGCACAAAGTATGAGGCTACTTCCAACTGTTACATGGTGGGGGCTTCCCAGATGGAGTGCAAGTTCATCGACTTTCTTGGATGAATAACAGTGCGCCATCCCAGACTTCATTGTCATTGGTGATTAAAGGCTCGGCTGCATTGCCAGGCCCCTATTGCGCATGGTCTTAAAAAGGTTAAAATTGATGAAATGTCTTGAAATTATGATTCGTAATAAATGCCTCAGCAGAGAGATCACAAACTGTTCTTCTATTCTTACTTTATTATTTATTTGAAAATTTTTTCATTACTTTTAAGGAAATCATCACTGTTTATTTCGCTTTGTTACTGCTGCTGTGGGTGATGCTGGGTTGTTTGTTAACCTTACAGTGGGCATTGAGGGTATGTTTGGTCTGTATTTCATAATTACTGGTGAATTGCAAGTCAGATATTAGTTAAACATATTCCTGTTTGTAAAGGAGATATTGACATGTAACTCCTGTAAGTACATTTTGAAATTTCCTATTAATTCTTCAATTTTATCACCAAATTCATTTCTACTGCAAAGTGGGAATGGGTGGGACAGGCAGTGATGAGGTTATGGTTCAAGCAGATGGGCAGCGATGAAGAATGTGTATAACTTTTTATTCTGTGATTGGTTCTCTTTTATCTTTAATTTTGACCTGCTGGCCTCTCATACCAGGCCTGGCTCACTCAGTAGATGTTTGGTGAAATGTTTACTGGAGTAGCACAATATTCTATGTAGACTATGAGCCACATTTGTATTATTTTCCTTTTGATTATAATTTATCTTATGCATCAATGTGCATATAACATGCTTACATAGAAAAACATAATAAATTACTTCCATGCCTCTCACCCACTCTAAGAAATAGAACCTCCTGTAACACCTTGTGTGTCCCCACATTATTTTCTGCCTTTTCTCCTTGAGGAACTGACTACTACCTTGAACTTTTTTCAATCACTTTTTTTTCCTTTTCTTTTTTTTTTTTTTTCTTTTTTTTTTGTATTTTTCTGAAGCTGGAAACGGGGAGAGACAGTCAGACAGACTCCCGCATGCGCCGACCGGGATCCACCCACCCGGCACGCCCACCAGGGGCGATGCTCTGCCCACCAGGGGGCGATGCTCTGCCCCTCCCGGGTGTCGCTCTGCCACGACCAGAGCCACTCTAGGACCTGGGGCAGAGGCCAAGGAGCCATCCCCAGCGCCCCGGCCATCTCTGCTCCAATGGAGCCTTGGCTGCGGGAGGGGAAGAGAGAGACAGAGAGGAAGGAGGGGAAGGGGGTGGAGAAGCAAATGGGCGCCTCTCCTATGTGCCCTGGCCGGGAATCGAACCCAGGTCCCCCGCACGCCAGGCCGACGCTCTACCGCTGAGCCAATCGGCCAGGGCCATTTTTTTCCTTTTCTTTAGAGTTTTACAAAACATAGAAATGTTTTGAATGTGTTATATAATTTTGTTTGTTTTTACTTTGTAGGAAAATAAGTTTAATTTATTATCCTACAAATGTTTTCTGTTATTTATTTTATTTTTTAATAATTTGAAATTAATACCATCCTGAATACAAACAAAGGCAGAATTCTGCTTAAGTCATATCAGGTAATTAACTGGCTTACAACGCATCAGTCAAAATGGTTTGATACCTGTGAACATGGGTGTGTGTGTGTGTGTCTATGCACATGCACTTACATACCTGCTGAAACCGATAAACATGGAAGGGCTCTTAAATCAAAATACTAACCTTCATGTGTTTTCTGGGTAGTGGAATTGAGTGGCTTTGACTTTCTTGCGCTTTCTAGAATTATTATTATTTTTTTAAAGAAGTTAAGTTTTAGTGTTCTAAGATCAGAATGCGATCAACATGACAAAATCTAGTAAAAGTAAAGATATTTGGTTACCGTTTGCACCCATCCTGCCCTGTATGCGTCATGAGGGGTTTTGCACACACACCATCATGCATAAGATGCTTTCCTAAGCACCATGTGGGCTGCAAAGATAAGGAAGTCACAGTTCTGTCCTCAGGAGCCTCCAGTCTGGAAGGGGAGGGAAGCTTCAGCAAGAGGTTGATAAGGCTGCTGCTGGGGTCTGGGAGGCGCTTGTAATCTGGGATGCGGGAGGATCACCAAAGATTCCACTGCGGGCTGGTGGGGAAAGGAAACCAGGAGGGGGCCTGAGTCTGTGAGCGAAAGGCCAAGTGTGACCGTGACCTGGAGTAGCAGGAGCTCATGAGCTGGAGATGGCCAGTTCCTGGAGCAGAGAGGGCAGCAAGGTTGGGAGCCTTCTCGGCTAGTCCCCCTCAGTGGCCATCCCCTGCTCATCTCAGATCTGAGCCTAGAGCAGTCGGGGTCTGTTGGAAGACTGGTGAGTGTTCTGTGTGACTCTCTTCGGTTTGACTTATTCAGCAAGTATTTATTGTTTGCCAATCGTTTGCCAGGCTCTATTCGAGGCACTGTGAAATATAGCTGTTAGCAAAGCCTATTACAATCTGAATCCTCATGAAACTTCAAGCAGAATAATACAGTGAACAAAATGATATAAAATATGGGCTAGATCACCCGGTGATAATGGTGTGGAGGAGAAGGAAGAGTGTGAGCAGGTAGAAAAGGCAGACGAAGGCTACGGCTTCAAACGGAATGTCTAGCCAAGGCCTGATCAATTACCCTCTGCTCACCTGTGTATATTAAATTGTCAGAAAAAACAGGCATTGCATTATTTTGACATGAAAGAAACACATTAGCAAAAATTAAAGATAATAGTTTAAGGGAAAGAACACATCTTTCAACATTTGAGGCAAAGACATTGTACAGCCCTATCAGAAATATGTTTTTGTGTCTAAAACTCTTTGCAGCCAGAATGCTGATCTTTATCGCCTAAATTCTCTTTCCTCTATCTTAATTGGCCCTGTCAGAAAGAATAAAAAATGGGAGCAGTTTGTCCAGCTCTATCATGGAAAACCTGTCTCTGATCAATGGAAGAGGACTAATGAGATGGTGCTGATTATTCGTAGCTTAATGAACATGCACTTATCATCAGTGGGCTTTACAGGAGACTGGCTGGGTGGCTTCACACTCGGTCCTCAAGAGGCTTTCTGGAAGGCTTTGGAGTACTGAGTCAGAGATGATGCAGCCACAAGCGTCCGGCAGGAATGGGCATCCTCAGGACAACGTTGAGCCCAAGGGCCTTTGGAACCAAATTGTGTCGAGCAGTTTAACTACCCAGACACCCAAGTCCTCTTCAAAGCAATGGCCACTGAATAAGCCAGAAGTCATAAATATATAAACTAACAAGCAAATAATGGAATTAGTAAACAGGGGAGCGGTACCAGTGCTGTGAGCACCCGCTAGATCAAGAAATGTCAGCTTTTCTCTCAGCTTTGCCTCCACAGCGCCAACTGTCAGTAATTTAACTAACATTTTGTAAATAAATGTGGCACTCGGACAGCTGTCAGCACGCCTGCTATAAACACTCCTTTTGTCACTGAAAGCTGGCAGTGCCACGCTGTTTCTCCTGCAACTGAGGCCGGCACTGCCAGTTGGCTCCTGGGCACAGTACTGTCAGGAAGCGCGGAGAGACCAGTGGTGGGGAGGTCCCTGTCCTCCTGTTCCCCGCCAGTCCCAGGCTTCCAGAGACCCAGTCTCTGCTCCCTTTTTCCTACTCCTGGCCAGTTTCCGAGGCATTGTGATCTCCAGCCTGTCTTGCGCTCAGTTAAAAACCAAGGCTGTTGTTTTCCGGACACCTTTCTGTTTGTTCGGAATTCCACATTCCTGATCCTCTAGTTTCCCTCAGTGGATTTGTTTTTCCTGAGTAAGACACTTGTTTATCTAGGTCAAGATACTAAATTTGCCAGTGGTGGGATTCAAATAATTTAACAACTGGTTCTCTGCGCTGACCATTTTAAGTATAAAAAAAATGATATACCGAAAGGTAGTTTATTATTTCATGCATTTAATACCTAAATAAGAACAACACAAGAGTTACACAAAACTGGATTATAAGAAAGAGTTTGAAAATATTAATGAAAAAATATTAAATAATACTTGACAATAACAATAAACCACTTAAGACATTTCCATATTGCTTCTTGATTGGCGTCCTCACTTGCAATTCTTTTCACCTATGGATGGAATGAACATTACTGCGGGTGCTTAGAATATGCTGTTATGCAGATGAACATTAAAAAAGAGTAGGGAATGTAAATTTGTGATTTCCACATTGGGCGGCTGCCTAGGCCCCCACCTTAGAGAGAACCCTGATGACAAGTGCTGTTTTAACAACCAGTTCGCCAAACTCAACGAAAAATTAGGTATAGGTTCTGTTGAACAGGTGCGAACCAGCTGAATCTCAACACTGAAACTTGCTGTTTTCCACTGTGGCTACAAGATGATTCTTTAATGTCATGTAGCCTGATTTGGTTTGGTTTCCTCTGGTGCATAAGACAGATGGCTCTGGACTGGGCGTTAACCCTCCCAGGTTTAATCACGGAGCTCTATTGAATTAGTACTGCAGTGTACCCTGTTTCCCTGGGAGACTCCATCAAGGATTCTTAACCAGTGCCCAAGCAAAACCGTGGGGGAGGGGGAGTCTGTCTTAACAGGAGAGTCCCGTGGGCAATGCTGTTGGGTGATTGTGATATATGGAATCCAGCTCAGTGGGGAAAAGGGTGTAATTAGGGAGTCAGAAATAAATTTAGTAATAGTAAAAATTCTAACGAGCTTTTACTGAACTGTTTTTGTTGGCCATGTACCATTTCCAAGTGCTTTGCTTATTATCTCATGTAATAAGGACCTGACATGCAGAGACATTGAGGAGCCTACTAAAGGCCTTGCGCCTAGAGCATGTCAGGATGGGGGTGTGGTTCCAGACAGCGATTCCCTGGCCTGTGCTCCTGGCAGCTGCACTCCACTTCCCTCCTGTGCCTTGTAGTGACCGTGCATGCGTGGCACAGTGAAGTAAACCCACACTGAAACTTAGTAGCTGGCTTTGACATTTCCCCCAATGAGTTCGAAGCTTTTTATAGTATTTATAGCCCATAAGGAACATTATTCCTTCAAGGCTACCATGGTGTTACATGTGGAGAATATAGGAGGAAAATGAAGAGAATGATCCAATGTCAGCTTGAAAATTCCCTTAACCTCATGAGTAAAATAAGACTAGTAATTAATAGAGACTGCCTTGTACAGGATGTTTGAAGGATTAAGGAAAATAATTACTATAGAGTGTTTAGCCGTACCTGGTGCAGAGTAAATATTTACTCTGTCTTACTTATTTACATACATACGATGTGCCATGGGTCCCACAGTGATTAAGACTTGCGGAACAAGCTTGTGTTCTAGAGACTGGAGATGGGGAAGGGACAGAGACCTATACAAACACATCCGATTCAGGGAAGTGTTGTAATCCTGGCCTCCTGAATGGCTGCTGTGGATTGGTGGGTTAGTGCCAGCCTCTCAGAGCAGAAGTGACATTTGAGCTGAGATGTGAATGGAGGGAAGGATCTGGGACTAAAGCACTCCAGGCGTGGGGCACAAGCTTCATGTGTTACATCAGTGGTAGTCAACCTGGCCCCTACCGCCCTCTAGTGGGCATTCCAGCTTACATGGTGGGCAGTAGCGGAACAACCAAAGTATAAATAAAAAGATAAATTTAACTATAGTAAGTTGTTTTATAAAGATTTATTCTGCCAAACTTAGTGAAAATCTGACATAAAGTACTTGGTAATTAATTATTATTATATGCTTTAACTTGCTGTAACTCTGCTTTATAAATTTTATAAAGTAAAGTTACTTCCCTACTGTATAAATCACCATTACTGTGATGGTGGGCAGTTAGAAAATTTTACTACTAACAGAGATACAAAAGTGAGCTGTAGGTACAAAAAGGTTGACTACCCCTGTGTTAGGTGAAGAAGAGAGAGAACATTGCACCTGAAGCAGAGTGGACCGTGGGGAGAGAGATGCAGGATGAGGTGGCAGCGGTCAGACAGGCCAGGCTCTGTGGACCAGCACATGGATTTGGGTCTCATTTCATTACAAGAGGGATCCACCAGAGTACTTTAAATAGAGGAGTGACATGGCCTCAGTTCTGGGTGGTTACAAGATGGTACTGGCTGGCAATTTAGGAAATGGTTTATAATGCCAAGAAGTTCAGCTATGATATATATCTATAAAGGTCATGCCAGGGCCAGGTGAAGGAGAGAGGTAGATGTGACAGCGGGGGAGGCGGCAAAGACTGGGCGATGCTTTCTAACCAGACTAAGCTGATGGAGCTAATACAAGGGGTTGGTGATTGCAATACTTGTCCTCTGTGCAGTTTGAAATAACAGAGTGCTGTTGGTTTTGTTGGAGTACCATTATTGAGATAGTTACATAAGAAATTATTTACATCTTAAGATGTACTCAGAGAATTATTTGCCACATTACTACTTGGAATCAAACATGGCTGTTTCTGATTTAGAAAGCACCTCCCAAATTTAAAGCACATTTAGGGGTGCCTATTTTTGTTGTTACTTCCTTTCCCTATTTTTCTTTATTTTTTATTACTCATAAAATTTTTCCCAAGGGTCAGCACATGTCCAAAGTTTCCTGGAGTTAGTTTTGAATTGAAGTGTATGTGTGTGCGTATGTATGTATGTGTGTGCTTGGCTGCCTGTATAAGGAAAAGAGAAGGAAGGTACGATACAGGGTTTGGTGAGAAGAAAAGGGGGTAGAAGTTTCGCTAGTCTTGTTAGCTGTAGACTTTTAGTCCAACATCACAGAGGAATCTCAGTCTTACATTCAAGCCCTGACTCATGTAGAATAAAGAACAAAGACTGCAAATGAAGACAGTGACACATGGCACATTTTAATAAAATACTGGCATTCACTATCATTAATACTGGTTTTTTGTTCTTCTGCAAAATCAGCATTAACATCCTGGTATTGTAATTTTGCTCAGGTATTGCAATAACTAGGAGTGATAAAAAGAAAGAAATCAAGAAATTCACAGTTATCTATGTATATATAAAGTAAATTCTTAAATATCTCATTAACTCCTATGAATATCAACATAAAATTTGATGTTCAGAATGATGAACCTGTGATATCAACGTTTTAAAATATATTAAATTACATTCAGAATACTCACTCTCCAAAGGCAATGAAGTGAGCCATATATTTTAAGCAATTTGTCACTAAAGTTGTTTAAAATTAAGATGATAATTTTCCTGCATATAGAATAAAACTTCCGTTTGTGTCAACATTCATTTATATGATGCATTGCATTTCTCCATATAATACCTGAAAACTGAGTTATCACTGGAAAATGATCATTTCTTTTCTGTTAGGTTTTAAGTGTCTTTTACGAAAGTACTGTTTTCTAGGTGTTCTTTTTTTTTTTTTTTTTTTTTTTTTTTTTTTTTTTTTTAATCAAGCCTTAGATATAGTTAAATGCTGAGTTATCAAGTCACTGGCCAAAAGAAAGTGTTTTTCAAGATCAGCCATCGCTCTGGTCAGAATATCCTACCCCACCATACATCAGTGAATGGAACTGGGGGAGCATGTAGGTCTTAGATAAAATTATTAGCAGGAATCATTAGTCACTTATTCTGCACCTGATAGTATTCCAAATATTTATGTCTGTCTCATAGCAATCTATGAGATTGAGTCAACTATTATTCCCACTTTACAGGTAAGGAAACTAAGGTCCTGGACCAGTTAAATAACATGAGCAAAAAATATGACTGGTAAGTAATGGAACTACATTTCTTACTCAATCCCAAAGGAGATTCTTATGCTAGTCTTATCCTGGGTACAAAGGAAAAAAATCCAGTCTACCTTCTGTTTTAACTCTTGAGTTTTCAGCTGTGAAAACACAAAGAAAAGAAGCAAGAGCGCCTCTTCCCCTGCCTGTCACCGTGTTCTGCTCGTCTCCTCCATTATTGCTGCAGAAACAGAAGCTCTGCATTTTCTCTCAGGAGTAGAGTCAGCAGTTTAGATGTGTGTTTTTTTAATACTGTCCTAGCAATTAATTATTCTTTTTAATAAACGCAATGAAAAAGAATCGTTATTGGACTCGCACTTTAATTGAATTAATAATTTATTTGAGCTATTAATGTTTTTTTAATATTCTGTGTATTATTTCTTGTTCTATTAGACAGATATGGCAGGGAGATAAAATGTGAGGCTACACGGGGCCTGTGTGGATGACGCTGTCTGGATAATGCATGGACTGCTGACAGTGATTGGTATTAAGTGGGTGCAT
Organism: Saccopteryx bilineata; assembly: GCF_036850765.1. NCBI lineage: Eukaryota > Metazoa > Chordata > Mammalia > Chiroptera > Emballonuridae > Saccopteryx > Saccopteryx bilineata. Next base: position 241,843,067 of record NC_089491.1, read on the forward strand.
GTTTCAGGGAGAGGGTGTGAGAGGTGCTGACGCTTTTTCATCACAGTGAGAGTGATTGAGGTCGTTTGGATAATTTCTTGGGCAGAGGTGAATGAAATAGCAAAGTCATTTGCGTATGATGCAGAATTCTATATTTGAAAGTAACTTCTAGAATCAGGTCTGTTCCCATGTCTCTGGTTACAGACTTATCTAAGCTAAGGGGTACTTTGCACTTAATACTTTGATAATCTGGCTCTGTATCTAACTATAGAAATAATTTATAATCTCTTTATAACCGGTATTTTATTTTGAGACATAGCCCCTCTGTTACAGTTGTAATGAAGGGCACAAGATACGGATTAGAGTTGTTTTCTAGGGGACGTTCAGCAAACTCAAAGGGCAGAGAAAAGATGGAATTATTTTAGATTGTACAGAGTCTGTCCTTTGTACTCAACTGCTTTAACTGTGTGGGATTTCTGAGTCGAACCTCAAAGTTATGTTGCTTATTATGTCTGGATAATAATAGACATGCTTGTTATCCACTTAGCTAGAACACATTATTTATTCATTTATTCACTTATCTAACATGCCTTGAGTGCTTACTCCGTCCAGGGCATTATTCCAGTTGGTCATAATGCACAGGTGACCAAGATAAAGTCCCTCCCTTCACAGAAACTTAGATTTTAGCAGATACCAAATACACAATCAAACAAGGACATTTTGAAGAGGAGAAGGAGCAGGTGACATGGTGGGAAGTAACTGGAGTGGGGTGGCCAGTAATGGACTCTCAAGATAGGCAGAGTTGCACTGAGCCCTTGAGGGGTGGGGAGGAGACAGCCAGGCAGAGCGCCTGGAAGGAAGTCCAGAATTCTAATGAGAGAGGAAACAAGCACGAAGCTTGTGTGGCTGCCACCATCTTGGCATGTTTGGGAAAGACAAAGGACGTCATTATGGCTGAGCAGAGTGACAAGAGTGATGACGTGACAAGGGAGGTCAAGCAGATAGGTAAGCAGGGACCAGCTCAGCTCTCTCCTGCCTTGCTAGCCAGGGGGAAGTCTTTGCATTTCTCTGGTGCAGTAGGAAACATTAGAGGTTTAATGCATAAACAAAACAAAACAAAACCAAAAAACCTTGATTGTATATCTGCTTCTGAAATATTGTATCTATTCTGTGTATAATGCAAAATAGAGAGGGTGACTTGAATAAAAAATTACTTTAGAGATTTCTGTGGTCATGCCAATGAAAGTCAATGGTGGGAGCCTGGACAAAGGACATGGCACTCACTACACAGAGATGTAGGTGGGGAAACATATTTTGGAGGAGATAGGACATGATGCTGGGACTTGTGATGACAGAGTAGAAGGACTCAAAGGTAACTTCTAAGGATTTGACTTAAGCAAGATGTGGATTATAATTCTTTCTACCAACATGGAAAAGACTGAAGAAGAAGTAGGTGGGGGTTGGGGAAGCGATAGAATGAGGAAGAAAGAGGATGGTCTTGCATTTACTAAGTTTAAGATTTAAAATCAAGGCGAATTTTCAATTGGATTTATTATTGTGGAGTTTGGGGACAAGATGAGAATTGAGGATATCATTTTGGCAGAGATTAACTTATATTTATTGTTAAAAATATTATTTTAAGTGAGAGGAGGGGAGATAGAGAGACTCCTGCATGTGCCCCACCTGGTAACCCCCCATCTGGGGCTGATGCTCTGCCAATCTGGGGCCGATGCTCACAACTGAACGATTTTTAGCACCTAAAATGGAGACTTTAAAGAGCTATCCTCAGAGCACTGGGGCCAACGCATTTGAATCAGTCAAGCCATGGCTGCAGGAGGGGGAGAAAGAGAGAGGTCCCCATGACTGGATATCAAACCCAGGACTTCCCATGCCGGGTTGACATTCTACCACTGAGCCAACAGGCCAGAGCTGTTAAAAATCTTGAAATTGGATAAAATTACCAATTTAAGAAGAAGGTGTGGTGAGAGTGCAGGATAAAGAATTGGAACCTCAGGGTTTTGCAATATAGTATTAAAGTTCAGAATGAGGAGGACCCAGCAAAGCATACAGAGAATCAGCAGCCAGTCATGTAGGGAGAAACCTGGGAGAACATGATATCAAAGAATATAAGAAAATAACATGTTCTGAAGAGAAGTAACTGACTTTGTGGAAGCTGCTATGATGGAGAACTCAAATATGAGAAAAGAATACTATCCATGGGTTTGGATAAGATGGACTCTTGGTGATCTCAGCAATAGGGATTTCAGAAGGGAAGTAGGGAAAGGGAGAGAGAGAGAGAAAGGTGATGGTAATTGAGCTGTAAATCAAGTCAAAACAATTGTGTGTTTGGGCATGTGTTCAGACACATGCTAACTAGAGTCTGATTGCATGCAGATGAGAAGGTTTGAGTAGAGATGGAATCACGACGCAAGAGAGCAGGGATGAGAGGCAGGACAGAGAGAGCTGGCTTCAGCCAGAGGAAGGGCCCAACCCTTCTGTTGCTTTCTCCTTGAATTTGTTTTCCACTTACAACCCCCTGATTCTTGTGAACTACTCAGATGGGCCAATTTTATTGCATAGTTTTATAAATTTTCCAATGGGGCAGTTGAAAGTATGTAGAATTTACCATACCAACAAGTGGTTTTTCAAAATTCCTCATTTATCCCCTTACATGGATGCTAAGATGTTTTGTGGATATAGGGGGATATTAGGAGAGTAGTTAGAAGTGTCAGTTTGGGAATGAGGGAATGTAACCCATTGACAGTAGATGTGTGAGATGACACCCAGATTGATTTGAGAAGACCCAACGTGGGCTACTTCATTACCCTTCAGACTTTTGCTTGTATCTTCTCTCTTGTCAAAGTGGTTTTGTTCTACAGATTTGATCTGAAGCAGTGGGAATGTGTTTTAAACTGTATGTAGAACATTCCTCACTATTTTTGGCTTCATTGTAGATGATCCCCCCAGGAGATGGACAGTTATGAAAAAATCTGGTTTGTTTCTAGATCGAGTCTCCAAACTGTGAGCTTTCCCAGATGCTGCTCAAAGATAGTCTAGTTTCACTCTTAGTGTCCTGCAGAGTGCCACGTGCAACCCCTGGACAATCCCGATTGTATAGAATATAATAGAGTGGCGACAAAATATTTTCAACTGTTTCCAAGTGTCTGGTTGTTGAGGAAAAAGAGTAGGGGGTGCTTGCTTCAACCAAACATGTAAAGACACTGATTGGTATAATTTATGGGATAAATATTTTAAAGTTTACTGGAGATGGTCTGTATCCAAGTGTTTGACAAATATTACCAGGCGGACGCACAAACAAATGTCCGTGCACACTGTGAATGTGATTGCCTGCCATTCCGTTATAAGAGCGTATATACATAGGTCACTTAATGTGAGTTGCAGAAGTTACAGGCAGTTTTGCTGCAAATGATTGTCTCAGAGCTTTAAGGGATGTTTCCTTACTTTATTTCTTTAAATAACTCTTGGTGTTTTTCAGGGTCAGAGTGTTCTCTTTCTGACTCTGGGTAAGTTTAGTGAAGCATCTGAGTACCCAATACCAATCAGGCACTCTATCACTCTTAGTACTCAATGAATGTTAAGTGTCAAAGAGGGATTCATTGTTGAATGTTGCATGCTATCTTAATGCTGCTACATTCTTGAAACTCATTTAAATAAATTGACCAACCTTGTTTGGATGACATAATTACTTTATGAATTGACATTCAGTGACTTTTTTTAAAAAACACAATTTCTGAATATGGGTATATACATTACCAAAATAGTTTATCAAAGTGAACTCATTCCAACAAATACATTAATAGTTTCTTGTTGATTGATTCTGTTGACCAAAGAGTAAGTTCACAGGACAGTGTGAAAGGTTGTGGAAGGACCCAAGGGGAGAAAGAGGAGACTATAGAGAATAGAATAAGAGAGGCACAGTTTGTAATTTCTTACAAGTCAGTATTTAAGGCTACATAATTTTTTTTTAAAATAGGGCATTAGCTCATCAATCTATTGCTTTGATTTCACCCACAAATTGGCGCATTTTCATTTTGCATTTGTAGGGCAGGTAGAAACTCATTGGTCCAGAGTAGGAGGTGTGCCTCTGACCACTCTTTATTTTCCACTAACCCAAGCCTCAGGCCCCACCCTTTTGTGGGAGACAGAATGACATAAGGATAAGAGCCCTTTGGGACAGAAACGCAAATCCTGTCTCTCTGACTCTATGGCTAACGCTGGTTCAGGCCTTCTCAAGGGACAGGTGCTGGCGAGGCATCCGGAGGTATGTGACCTCATGACTGTGAAGGTCACAGTCAAGCAGAAGCGGCCTGAGATTCCATTCCTAGCTTTTCTGACTCCTGTGTCCTTGTTCTTTTTCAATATACCATCTGGGTCCCCAAACTGAATGTGGGGTAATGGCTCCAACTATTTGTAGGATATTCCTAAAGTATTTTCTCATATTCTCCTTGCTTATCAGTCCATACCCCCCCCCCAGACTATAAACACCTGCACAGCAGGGAATATGTCTTTGATCTCTGTATCTCCAGAGCCCGGCGTGGTTCTTGGCCAATAATACTGTGGAACAAATGCTGGCTAAATGAATGATTGACATTAATTTCACTCCTACCAGAAGCCTTTGAGGTGTCAGGAGACTGTGATAAAGCTGGCAAAGCACCTAACACAGCTCAATAAATGCAGGTTTTTATTGTTGTTGGAGAGCAAGTATTATTCACTTGGAGTGATCCAAATAAAACAAAAAAATGGATTTGAGCTCTCAGCCCAATTCTTGTGTTCCACTTGACTTCATTGCCCTTCAATATAGGTGAAGTGTTAGATCTATTCAAATGGGCAGGTGTCAGCTGCATAGTAATCCACATTAAAAAGCACACTTAAAATTATTGAGCATCATCCCATATTATATAACTGATTTTCCCTTCCTCTGCTTGCTTCATTTTTTTTCTTTTCTTCCCCTCCCTTCTGCAGACATTTATCAATTATCTTATGCCAGCATTTTATTAGGTGCTGGAGATTTTTACAAAATAAAGAAAGCTATAATCTAATGACAAAATGGACACTTGAACAGCTCACTGTATTGTCAATGGAAAGTGGTATAGCAGAGGCAGGTACAAGCTGCTCTTCAAAAACAGAAGGGAGGGTGGCTTAGTAGGGTAATTATTACTAGCGGCTGTAATAAACCACTTTCAAATTCTGGCAAGTTAACACGGTACACGTTCATTTCTTACTTATGCAGTGTCCACTGTAGGTGACATGGCTCTCCTGGGGGACCTCTTTCAGGCATGACTTAAGGACCTGGACTCTTTCCACTGTATAGCTTGTTTATTTTGGAGTCTTTGCTTCCTTGCAGGTGGACAGAAGAGAGAAGTTAGAGAATCATGCGATACTTTGTGGGTCCAGACCTGGAAATGGAGCCTAGATGTCACATGTCCCCAACTAGATACAAGGGGGAAGAGAAAAGCAGCTCTTTTCTGAGCCTAGAAGGAAAATGATAATGGTTTGGTGGGTACACAGTACTCTCTCTGCACAGAGAACAATATTTCTATGGAAAACAGGAATGGGAGTCAAAGGATCCAGGAGGGCACGGCAGATGGGCCACATTTGCTTCAGTTTTGAAGGATGCCTAGAGTTTAGCCATTTGGAAATGTCTCAAGGCGTGCCAGACAGAGAGATACACAAGACCTAGGCACTCACCAGCACATTGCAGGTAACACCATCAGGGAGTGGTTGTTAAAGAGGCATTCCAACAACATTGTGCTGTCCCAGCATCCTCTTGTCTTCTTCTCATTGCTCCCTTCCACCATCCCACCTGATGGTGTGGATTCACCTTTCTTATTACCCAGCATCCAGACTCGCCTGTCAGAGGAGATTGTTGTATGTGCCATGTGCGTCTTCTCTGTGTACAACTCTCTTTCCTCTTTCCTTGCTTATTCCCTGGCAGCTAGAATGTGGACACGTGATCTAAGCTCAGCCTAACCAAAGCCACCTCCAAGATGTCAGCTGTGGGCTAGTGACACAAAAGGGGTGGGTGGCTAGAGCCCAGCAGTGCTCTCAAGGTGGGCCAAGTAATCTGTGCTTTAACAAATCCTTCAGGTGCTTCCAGTGTGCCCTGCAATGTGAGGACCACGCTTTTAACCTGTTTCTCCTTGCTGAGTCCACCCTCAAAATGTCCGACTCAGTGAGTCGGGGATGGGGCCAGAGAATTTGCATTTCTGACATATTCCCAGATAGTACCTATGCTGCTTCTCCAGAGAGCACTCTTGGAGAGGCTCTGTGCTACTTTATGACATGCTCAAAGATATAAAGGACAGGAAACAGAGTGAGGAGGGTCAGAAATGGAGAGACTCTCCAGCCAGAGTGAAAGAGGCCAGTAAGGGAGGCTGCTCTATATAACTTTCTACCTCTCCTTTTTCACTTTGCCATCTGAACACCTACTCTTATTTAAAAATTTTTTTTCATTGATTTGAGAGAGACAGAGAAGAAGGAGGGGGCGAGAGAGAGTGAAATACCAACTCATCGTTCCACTTCGTTGTTCCATTTAGTTGTGCACTCATTGATTGCTTCTGCCGACTGCCATTTCTGACTATCACTTCCCATCATGCTGGCCCACTTCGTACATAGGTAAGAATTTTAGAAATGCAACTTTCTTTTTTCTCTCTCTCCACAGGTACCAGTTCTGTCATTAGAAATGTCTTGCCAAATTAGATCACAAATAAGCTAAGAATATCCTTTAAAATACAGATAATCAAGAGCGCAGCGTCAGAAGCCACCCGTTCCCTCACATATCCATGGTGATGGCCCAGGGCTGCTCTCTTCGCCGCCTGGCAGACATTCTAATTCTGACTCACATGTTTCTAAAAGGGAAAAAAATTACCTGGTAGACTGACATTCCTTAAAGAAGATGCTTTCTTGGTGGAACTTCAGAAAAGCCATATTTGGGCATTATTTGTACATGAAAATGATGCTCTTCCTGCTCATAAACTTTTCTGGGACATTTTCCCCCTCTTCTTTGTGAGAACTTAGAAAAGATCTGGAAATTTAAAAACGTCATATGTGACACTGATATGCTTTTGGTAGCAGATAAATGCCACTGGGTGGTGTGAAGATAGTTTGCCTGGAAAATATGGAGTGCTATACTATATAAGCAGGATTGCTTGGCACAGAGTAAAATTCTCCATTTGTTAAAAAAAAAAAATCACCAGACAATGCCTTGCAATAGTTAGGTTCTTTTTTTTTAGAATTTTTAAGATTTTATTTATTCATTGTTTGATTTTAGAAAGGAGAGAGAGAAGGAGGGAGGAGCAGAAAGCATCAACTCCCATATGTGCCTTGACCAGGGAAGCCAGGGTTTTGAACCAGCGACCCCAGTGGTTCCAGGTCAACAGTTTATCTGCTGCGCCACCACAGGTCAGGCAGTAGTTAAGTTCTGTATTCTGCTTTCTTAATCTTTCTACTCATATTGTGTCTGACACGGGACACAGGAGCTGCTGGTCTGGACCAGTGCTCTTCAACCTTTTTTAACTGACTGCACACAAAATCTAATGACTAAAAATCTGCAACACACCAAAAAGTATATATTTGTGCTGATTTGACAAAAACAAAAAAAACCTAGAAAAGTAGGTATATTTTTAATTTAGTCACATCGGACGACTATTGTTGTGGTGAATGTTGACATTGTTTTTTTATTTGACAACCTGAAGGAAAAGAGGTCAGTGGCCCTAACTGAATAGCGAGGTTGTGCACATTTTAAAAATTCTTGTAGCACGCCAGGTGCAAATTGCTGGGTTAGAGGTGAGTTCTTTATGAACTGTGTCTGGGGGGGTCCCTGTGTTGTGGGGAATCTCAGGCATGTCTCCGATCCACACAGAGGACAGAGGGAACACACATGCAGTTTGAGCATCCACATCCTCGGCCTTCCTCTGCTGCCACACAAAAAACAATGATATCAGCATGTAACCTCAGCATTTTGCCCTTGAAATAAAATTCCACCGCTGCTCTGATATCCAGTAGCTCACTTCCCACTAATTGGAAATGGGCCCTGGTGGGTTGGCATCCCTCCATCTGAATTGCAGCCTGCTTCATCTCCTGTGTAAAATGAGGATGAGCATGCTCGTAGTGTTTAAGAGTTGGGCGCCGCTTCAGGGTTAGGTATTTGTCGTTTCATGAATTATTTATTTAAGCAAATGCACTTGGAGCATTTATGTGTCGGAGAATAAGCCCATGCACACTCGAAGGGGTGTCCTGGAAATGGATCGTGGCACGCCATCACCATTTTGACATATGTAGCATGGAGCATCAAAACACTGCTCCTGGGACAGAACAGGATTAGTTCAGTTTGGAGTCATTTGGCTCTCATGATGCAGGACTAAGTAAATGCGTTTTATCATCTTCCCTGTTGTGTGAGGATAAAGCCCAGCCTGACTTTGTTTGGGCTTCATGCCTGGAGTTTTGAACTAAACACAGTCCCACTGGTTTGGAGTCGGATTTCATTGTTTTTGTTTTTGTTTTGTTTTCCCTTTCAACAAGCACAATTTCAGGAAAACAGCAGTGTGTGCTTTAAAGGTTGATAGCATTTTTCTTATAGGGAGATACACAGTGTAGTATAAATCAAGTTCAGTTTTCATGTATTTGTGTAAAACAAAGTCTCTGCTTTCTTCTTCCTTAGCATCTCCTGGCACAAACACACACGCACGCATACACACACTTACACACACGCAGCAGAGATCCGCGGTGACACCTGACGGTGCGTTCAGGTGTTTAATTTAAAAGCGGCGCAGGAAGTGAGATGCTTCAGAGTCCTCTCATAGGTGGGCAGATCCAGCCTCAAGTTTACCTAGAGCCCTTTACCCCTCCAGGTGTGGCTGGGGCAGCTTCCTGACTCCCTGAGCTTCTGCACCTGTTCCTTTCTGGTCCCCTAGAGGTTAAAGATTGAAGTGAGGGGATCTGGAATTAGCCTCTAAAAGCATATGTAAGCAAACACTCCTCTCTGAATAAAAGGGCTTAAATATCAAGAGTAAAGAGTTAGCCAGGTCTTCCAGTTTTTACCTAAATATTCAATAATACCAATATCACTTCAGGAATGAAGTCCAAAGCGAATCATCAGCCGTTTAGTGTTTGTCAAAAAGAAAGAGAGAATTTGCATACATTACTTGGTTAATTGCCCCTGTAGGCTAGTCTCTGAATGGTAAGGTGCACTCCTCCTGTACCTTCCCAATACCCTCCAAAGTCCCACATGGAGGGTAAATATAATTGCTCACTATGATATGTTTGTCCTGAAATCTCCGGGAGACGGGAGTATTAAAATGAATAGATGGCGTCTGGCAGATCGCTTCCTGCGAGTGATAAGCAATCTTACCTATTAAGTGTCTCCCAGCACAGGCAGATACTTCTACTCCATGCACAGTCATAAGCACAGTGTGGGATGATTGATTGAATATATCTGTACTTTGTATACAGCTAATGAACTGGGGATGGTTGCTTAAAAGGAAGACTGATAGAACCCTGAAGTCTATAGCCAGATTCTGGCCAGAAGGAGAATGAGAAAGCAGTCCAGGGAATCCGGGAAAGAGAGAAATAAATCAGGTAGATAGACATTATAAACAGGCCTGGGAAACGTGGGGCTTGCAGGCAGTCTGAGGAACTGAGGAAACAGGGAAAATGAGGAAATGGACCGCTGATGAATGCTTCACTGCTTTCCACCCTTAGCACATTTGGACTGGGCAGTCATATTTGCTTTTTAAAGGAGACTCTTCTAAGTCCTAGAAGCATTCATCAGAAAAGATGTCTGCAATTGCACTGATACCTTTATTTTAGGCAGGAGAAAGCCCCCTAGGTGAAATAAACTGCCTCAACCTTGACATAGGCAGATTTCCTGATCTTTATAGTTCTTGAAAATGCAAAAGACAGATTTTATAATTGTTTAAAAAAAGGAAAAGGAAAAGAATGGAATAAAAGGACTCGTGCTCACTGAGAACCTAAATATACTGCTCACAAAAATTAGGGGATATTTTATCGCTTCATATTCATTTAGTAATATCCCCTAATTTTTGTGAGCAGATTAGTTCAGTATGTTAAGTAAAATGGGGGAGTTTCCACAGAGCGATCTTCCTTTTTCTTCAGAAGAGTCCACGACTTTGCGTATATTTTTACATTCATTTCTACCCAAACACAATGCATACAATAGGAGTTGTGCGCAAATGAAATATGTAACACCTATTGATCTGGGTTACTTTTATTTACAAACAGTATATTGGCAATATACATCCTTGTCCGCTGGGACAAACTAACCTTGCTTCTTTTACCTAGACAAATATTCTGTAAGATAACATACTGTATTTTACTAGTTCCTTATACATTTATGTGCAAGCTATATTTCTAATTCTTTCTTTTCTGCCTAAGAAGGTCATTATGAACATCTCGGTGCATACATGTAAATTTCTCTGTAAGGCAAACTCAGAGATATGGAATTGCTGGAACCAATGGTGTAAAATTTTGTGTGTGTGTGTGGCAGAGACAGAGAGAGACAGAGAGAGGCAGAGAGAGGGACAGAAAGACAGGAAGGGAGAGAGATGAGAACCATCAATTCTTCGTTGTGAAACCTTAGTCATGCATTGATTGCTTTCTCATATGTGCCTTGACGGTGTTGGGGGGGGGGGCGCTACAGCAGAGCGAGTGACCCCTTGCTCAAACCAGTGACCTTGGGCTCAAGCTGGTGAACTTTTCTCAAACCAGATGAGCCTGCGCTCAAGCTGGCCACCTCAGGGTCTCGAACCTGGGTCCTCTGCATCCCAGTCTGATGCTCTATCCACTGTGCCACTGCCTGGTCAGGCAATGTTTGAGAAACATTGTAAAATCACCTAACAGAAAAGTTGCTGTAATGCACCATCCCCCCAACTGTGTATAGAAGTCTTCAGAAAACCTGGCTAGTCGTGGATATTTTCAAACTTTTCACATTTGCCAGACTGGGAGATGAGAAAATGTTTCATTTGTATTTCTTTAATTATGAAGGTAAGCCTATTTTAATATATTTACTGGAGATTTTTATTTTATATTATTTTTATGGCTTATATTGTTCACATGTTTGTCTTTTTCCCTTTTAGTTCAACTTTTTCTTATAAATTTGCAAGAGTACATGACGTGTTAAGGTAATTTAACCGTTGTCCTGCAAATGATAAATTACTTTCCAGGTTGTTGTTTGCAACCTTATTTTGTTTATCAGATTTGTTTTTCTACATAAAATTTTTCATTTTTATATATTCAAATAACTTTGCCTTTATGACTTCCGAGCTCTTCCCCTTCTCCAATTCAAGACTTGGAGCATTATGAATTAGTTTCCTGATGGCTTGTGTAATTTAATTTTATCTTTAAATTGTTGACCCATCTGAAATATATTGTATCTCAGGAGGGGGATGCAACATTTTTCTTCAGTATATATGGGCTCATAGTTCCAACATTATATATTAAGTAATCTACTTACTCCCCCTGACTGGAAAGCCACCTTTATTATATAAAAGTGGCTGTATATTTCTGGAACAAATTCCAGTCTCTTTTATTCCATTGATTTGTTGGACTATTACTGAGCTAGTTGTGTGCTATTTTTAAGTATTATAGTTTTGTAAAGTCTTTGAACACCTGTCAGAGATAATTCCCCACATTAAGTATCCTTCTCAGATTCTCCCTAATTGTCACTGGTGACCATGACAGAAGGAAAGAAGGTGAGCTCTACTGTACTGGTGCCCCCATGAGGTCCTGAAGACCCTGTACACCCTGGCTCCTCAGAGCCTTGCTCTCCATCTCCCCATCTGAGACAGTGGACCTTCATGACATGATTACCAAAAGATTTTGACTTCCATGACAATATGTTCTTCTTTTTGAGAAGCTATGGGGGCCCAAAGGCAATGCTTTGTTGTGTGGCTTCCCATCTGCCTCGGCTCTACTGCAGCTGGCCTGGGAAGGACTCCTTTGGAGTACAGCAGTCTTGCTTTCTAACACAATGCTCTCTTACGTGATTTTTCTCCTCCACCTGGCATTGAAGAATTGGCTTTACCTTCACCCGTGATTTCATAAAATTCAAGAAAATTTCCCATCTATGCCTCAGATGTTAAGTGAGGGATAGGTTCTGGGTCCGCTGGATGGGTTGTGTTTGCCTGTGGAGCCCACGTCTACCCTCATGGTCAGGACATCTGTAGGCCGGTTGGCCGGCCGTCTTCTCAGGCTGTGATCGCCTGTCTCCGCTGAATGCTGGCACCAAGCAGAGCTCCTGGCAAACATAGCACTCAAAAAGTGGTAGATGGAGGAAGAAAGGATGAAAGAGAGGGAAGGAGAGGCGAGCAGGGGTGATACAAGTATGCAGCACACATTTGGAGTGAATAGAACATCTGATACACAGGGCCCTGAGGTGTGTCTGGATTCTGATTGTGTGATCTTATTTTAGAACACTCTAGGGCCTTGTTCCCTCACACAGTCCTACCCTGCAGTGGCCCATACGGGGAGTAGTTAATATAACAGATAATAACATTGGCTTTGGCCTTAGTCAGATCTGGTTGTGAGTAAGGTCCATACCACCAACTGGTTTTGTGGTTGGTTTAATTTACATTTTTAAGGCTAAGATTTACCTCCTTAGGTTGATAGCATAGTTGAAATAAGAGCAACTGTTGAAAATATTTGAAACAGAGCCTGATATGAAATAAGCACCCAATAAATATTAGTTTCTCTAATAGGATTTCTCTCTTTTTTTTTATTATCACTATTGTTTCTATCTTATTATTAAGTGGTAAGATGCAATTATGTTCTTTGGCCATAAGGTCATAGGTAACACTGAGCAAGATATTATAATAAAAAAAAATTAAGCCTAATTATTATTACACCTAAAGATATATTTTGGGGGAACTAAGAAAACAGCCATTTTCATTTATGAAAACATGGAGTTTATGTTGCTCTGAGGAAGGATTGTTGTTAACAAAAGGAGTGGTCTAACTCAGAAAGCATACTTGCTTTGCCTCTGGTATGATTGTTTGAATGAAAAGCAGCACCTCCCGCTTAACTCTTTAGCTTCAGGACGTTTACACTGTTGTTCCCTCTGCCTGGAAAGGTCTTCGTCTTGGTACCTCATGACTTCTTATTTCTTTTAAAAGAGGGATGTACAAGGGAGGTCTTTGCTTACCACCAATATAACAACACTACCACCTCAACTCTGGGCAAATCCTTAGTACTTACTACTGCCAGACATGTCTGCCTATTGTTACTTTTTACATTTTATTTTATTATTATGGCTCAGGCTGGTTGGGTCAGTAGTGGTGCATCAGCTCAGCATGTGGCTGTCCTAGGTTTAATTCCCAGTCAGGGCACACAGGAGAAGTGCTCATCTGATTTTTCACCCTTCCCTTTCTCGCTTCTCTCTCTCTCTTTCTCTCTCTCTCTACCCCTTCCCATCCTGTAGCCATGGCTCGATTGGAGCAAGTTGAGCCCTGGTGCTGAAAATGGCTCCATGGCCTTTTCCTCAGGTGCTAAGAAGAGCTCAGTTGCTGAGCAATGGTCCAAAAACCCAAGATGGGCAGAGCATCGCCCCTTTGTAGGCTTGCTGGGTGGATCCCAGTCAGGGTGCATGTGGGAATCTGTCTCTGCCTACCCTTTTCTCACTAAATAAAAAAATACTATTTTAAGAACATTTAACATAAGATCTATCTACCCTCTTAACAAAAATTTGAGGCTAGAATACAGTATTGCTAAATGGACAATATTAACCAGCAGAACTCTAGAACTCACTCATCTTGCATAATTGAGATTTTTTGTCAGTGTATTAGCAACTTCCCATTTCCTCTTCCAGCCTCTGAAATTCTGATTCTATGAGTTTGATTATTTTAGATATCTCATGTAAGTGGAATCATGCCGTATTTTCCCTTCTGTAACTTATTACTTAGCATAATGTCTTTTAGGGTCATCCATGTCATTGCATATTGCAGAACTGCCTCCCTTTTTAAGGCTGAATAATATTTGATTGTCTGTCTATACTACGTTTTCTTACCCATTTGTCCATTGGTGGACTTTGGGGTGGTTTCCACATCTTAGCTATTCTGAAGATTGTTATGTTGAGCACTAGAGAGCTAGTATATTTTTGTATATTTATTGTTTGCCTATCTGTTGTCCATCATCCCCCACTAGAACCAAAGTGGTGTGAGGGCAGTAGCTCTGGTTTGTTCACTGTCCTAAACCCAGATCCCAGCACCTAGTTCCTTCGTCCTTAGTTGTTTGCTGAGATGGGAAGAAATTTCAGTCTAAGTTCTAGGCTTGCACAAAAGGAATCTCCCGGTGTGATTGGAGAACTGATCAGCTTTGGCACCATTAGAAATTCAGGGTCTTGTGCCTGGTCTTCCCTGAAACTGGTCCCAGACCCAAAAGAGTGACCCACATTCTCATGGTCTGAGGTACATTCTTTTGAATCATGTAAAGTATCCTATATTAGTACTGAGTCACTTCCAAGCCTGGTTTAATTAATTAATTAATTAATATTATAGAAAAGGGCAGCAAAATATTTTTAAATGAGGTATAGTTGACATATTACATACATTATAATTTCAGGTATACAATATAATGAATCAATATTTGTGTGTATTGCAAAATAATCATCACAGTAAATCTTGTTAACGTTAGTCATCACAGTAACAAAAAAGCTTTTTCCCTTGTGATGAGATCTACTCTTTTAACAACTTTCAAAGATCTAATACAGTATTGTTAACTATAGTCACGGTGCTGTACACTACATCCCCACAATTTAATTATTTTATCAGTGGGAGTTTATACTTTTGACCTTCACCCATTTACAATCCTGGTTTTAGTTGGAGATACAGCCCTAGTCGGGTCTAACATAGTCTCACAGGTCACTTTTATAAGGAGTACTTCTTGTTCCTTTTCATGCTTTGTACCTATATTTTTCCTTCCTATTGAAACTTTTAAAGCTACTTGTAGTTTTCTCTTCCACACTTGCATATCTGCTGTTACTACTACTTGTAATTATTCTATTACTGTTTCCCTCACTAGAACGTATACTTGATGAGGGCCCTGCCCTGTTGGTTTCGTTCGCCACCCTGTCCTGACCACAGATGCAGGGCTTGGCTATAGAGAACATTTAATTAGTGCTGACTGATGGATTGACTTTGTTATACCTTCCTGTCCATACTGCATCCCATAGGTGACAGGAACAGGATGCACGACCCCTTTCAAACCTGCCTTCAGCGCCACGTTCCTTAGTTGCCCTAGTGGCCTCCTATTTGGTCTTCTTATTCTAGATTATTCACCTTGCCGTGTAGCTTATAGGTCAGCGATCCCAGAAGGGTGCTCCTGAAGTATGACACAAGCACATTCCTTCTTTGTCTTCTGCACACAAATCTTTGCCAACTAGATGGCATCCTGGTGCCCTTGCCTGGTTTTCTTGGCATTCCACATGCTGGCTTTACCTTTTCTTTCCATCTGACCTCCCCTATGCACTCTTTCTTCAGCCAAACCAGACCAGACAACTCACCCTCACCAGACAGACTCTGCATTTCCCCTATTGACTTCGTTCACACAACACCCTCTGTCTGAAGGTGTTTTTACCTTATCTCTTTCTTTGCATATTTAGGTCTTACATTAGCTTAAAAAAATAAAGAACACAGAATCTAGTTATATTCTAAGTCTGCATGGCCATTGGACAGCACTTCCCTGAGCTTGCATTTAATATTATGTTTGGTGGAATAAGTAGTGTCACCTACCTTTATGAGGACATTGTGAGGTTAAATTAGATATTGTGTCTAGATGCTTTGTCATAGAGTAAGTGGTCCAGAAATATAAGCTATTATTTCTCTTCAAAACCCAACTTAAAAAGACAACCCTGCAAATTCTCTTCTAATCTTCCTTAACATGGTCTCTCTCCTTTTTCATTCTCTTAGAGATTGTGGCATAGTTGGCCATGTGTTTGAACTCTTCATACGCATGTTTACTTCCTCTTTCTTCATCCATCTATGACGAGAAATGCCTTGAGGTCAATTAATCGTGTCTTGTGCTCTCCCAGTACTCTGAACATTGCAGTGGTTCCATGGTTGTTTTTTCTTTTCTTAATGAATGGATCATTTGGCTGCTGCCAGACTTTCTTCTCTCATGATATCCTGTAGATGAGATGAGGATAGTCTATTTTTCATTTTGGTAATGGCCCAGCAGCTAGGCTCTAATTTTGAGCTCGTAATATGGTACTGGGAACATCACTACCACTGACAGAAGCAAGATCGGGGTGAATGAAAAGCATTTGATGAGGCTCTTAGTGTTACAGTATATCTCACTCATCTTTTTTTCTTAGACTTTGAAAAAGACAGTCGCCTAGAGGCTTCTCGGCAGATGGGCCATGTTTGTGCCTTAGCCACTTAACAGCCATTAGCCTAATTCCAGACACTGCAGCCAAATTAAATAATAAGTAAGAGCCTATGAAAAGCTGGTTTGGAGACGATGTTACTGCCTTTCACTTGATGGCCTTCTCTCAAGCAGATGTTCCCTCTTTACCCTGTTAACCTGGTCCTGTGAATGAGGAGCGTTCTACACAAAAACAGAGAGTCTTGGAGGTGAACTGTCTGGACTCTAGAGATGGGGAAGGTCCTGATTATGAAAGTCCAGCCTCCACCCACCACTTTCATCGTACATTGTCACCTACCAGGAAGACAGTGACTTCAACCCAAAGTCACATTAATGTCATTTATGCTTTGATTGATTACAAGTTGCTGTTTGTGTTAGTGGATAATACGTGACTTGCACAAGTCCACACAAGGAAGAAATTACCCCTTTCTTCCTCCTAACAACTCTGATAACACAGTCTCCTTTTTCAGCCCTCTTTCCTTGCGTCTGTGTTCTTACTTACAGACCCCTCCTTCAAGAATGCCTCTCCACTGATCCTGGAGTCCTACACATTTTTCAAGGATCAGACTAAATATCCCTATCCTCATGCACATGTTTCTGATTCTCAACTTTTCTCCCTACTGAGCACCCTTCATACTGAATCTGAACCTCACTTTTAATGGTATTTACTACCTTCACACTTATACAGGGATAAGCAAAAGGAATACTTTTAATTGAATTTACTGGGGTGACTCTGGTTAACATAGTTATACATGTTTCAGAAGCACAAATTTACAACACATCACTGTTCATCACATTTTGTGTTCACCCTGGCAAGTCAAGCCTTGGTCCATCAGCATTTTCCTCCCTATACCCTCCTCCATCTCTTCTCCATCCCCTGGAAATCACCAAATGTTATCCACGTCCATAAGTTTTTTTGTTTGTTTGTTTGTCCTTTTTTTGCTGTACCCTTCCCCTTCCTCACCCAGACCTCAACCGACAATTTTGCTTGTTAGAAATCGTATGGTACTTGTCTTTCTCTAAATGGTTTATTTTATTTAGCATAATACTCTTTAGGTCCATCCATTCTGTTGCAAAGATAGGATTTCCTTCTTTTTTAGGGTCACATAGTATTCCATTGTGTAAATGTACCACAGCTTTTTAATTGACTCATCTACTGATGGGTACTTGGGCTGTTTATAGATCTTGGCTATTGTAAATAATGCTGCAATGAACATAGGGGTGCATATATTCTTTTGAATTAGTGTTTTGGGATTCTTAGAATATATTCCCAGAAATAGGATCACTCAGTCAACAAGCAGTTCCATTTTTAATTTTTTTAGGTAACTCCATACTGCTTTTCACAGTGGCTGCACCAGTCTGCATTCCCACCAACAGTACAGGAGGGTTCCCTTTTCTCCACACCTTTGCCAACACTTGTTTGTTCATTTATTGATCATGGCCATTCTGTCAGGTATGAGGTGATATTTCATTGTAGTTTTAATTTGCCTTTCTCTGATGATTAGTGACGTTTGAGCATCTTTTCATATGCTCATTGATCATCTGTATGTCCTCTTTAGAAAGGTTGCTATTCAGGTCCTTTTCTCATTTTTAATTGAACTTTTTTTTGGTGTTGCATTTTATAAGTTCTTTATAAATTTTGGTTATTAAACCCTTATCAGATATATTGGTGAATATGTTCTCCCATTCAGTAGATTGCATTTTATTTTGTTGATGGTTTCCTTTGCTGTGCAAAAACTTTTAAGTGTGTAAAAATTACATGTAGTCCCATTTGTTTATGTTTTTTCTATTGTTTCCCTTGCCCGAGGTGAAATATCTGAAAAAACATTGCTATGAGAAATATCCAAGATTTCACTGCCTATGAATTCTTCTAGTATTTTTATAGTTTTGAGTCTGATATTTAAGTCTTTAATTCATTTTGAGTTTATTCTTGTGTATGGGGTAGGAAGGTGGTCTAGTTTCATTAATTTTTTTGCATATATATGTCCAGTTTTTCCAGTACTCTTTAATGAATACACTGTGTCTACTTCATTATATATTCTTGCCTTGTTTGTCAAATATTAGTAGACCATATAGGTGCCAGTTAATTTCTGGGCTTTCAATTCTGTTACATTGATCTATATGCCTGTTTTCATGCCAATACCATGATGTTTTAATTATTGTGGCCTTGTAATATAGTTTGATATCAGGTAGCGTGATTCCTCCAACTTTTTTTTCCCCCTCTAGATTGCTGTAGCTATTTGGGGTCTTTTGTGGTTCCATATAAATTTTTGAAATATTTATTCTAGTTCTGTGAGATACACCATTGGTATCTCATTATAGGAATTGTGTTGAATCTATAGATTGCTTTGGGTAATATGGAAATTTTAATGATGTTAATTCTTCCTATCCGTGAACATAATATATGTTTCCACTTGTTTCCTTTTCTGACTGATCATTTTTGGTATATAAAAATACAACTAACTTCTGTATATTTATTTTGTGTTCTGCTACTTTACTGAATTTATCAGTTCTAGTAAATTTTTTGGTAGAATCTTTAGGCTTCTTTATATACAGTATCGTGCCATCTGCAAATAATGACAATTTTACTTCTTTTTTTCTATTTGGAAGCCATTTATTTCTTCTTGTTGTTTGATTGCTGTGTCTAGGATTTCCAGTACTATGTTGACTAAGAGTGGTGATAATGGACATACCTGTCTCATTCCTGATCTTAAGGGAAATGCTTGTAGTTTTCACCCAATGAGTATGATGTTGGGTGTAGGTTTTTCATTATGGCCTTTATTATGTTGAGGTATGTTCCCTCTATTCCCACTTTGCTGAGACATTTTAACATAAATCAGTGCTGGATTTTATGAAATATTTTTTCTGCATTTATTGATATGATCATGTGATTTTTATCCTTCATTTTGTTTACGTGGTGTATCACATTTGCTGATTTGGTGATGCTATAGCAACCATGAATCTCTAGAATAAATCCCACTTGATTGTGGTGTATGACCTTTTTAATATATTGCTGGATCCAGTTTGCTAATATTTCACTGAAGATTTTAACATTCATGTTTGTCAGGAATATTGGCCTATAATTTTCTTTCTTTGTAGAGTCTTTATCTGATTTTATAATAGGGTAATGCAGGCCTTGTAAAATGAGCTTTGGAGTCTTCCCTCCTCTTGAATTTTTTGGAATAGTTTGAGAAGAATAGGTGTTAATTTCTTTCTTTCATTATTAGTATTTTTAATTCTTCTTTTAATCTTTAGTAAAATCACCTGTGAAGCCATCCAGTCCCAGACTTTTGAATTTTGGGAGTGTTTTGATTACTGTGAATTTCACTGGCTATAATCTGACTATTCAGATTGTCTAATTCTTCCTGATTCAGTTTTGGAAGATTTTATGTTTCTAAGAATTTATTCATTCCATTCAGATTGTCCAATTTTTGGCATATAGTTGTTTGTAGTATTTTATTACAAACAATTATATTTCCTTGGTGTCAGTATTTCTCCTCTTTTATCTCAGATTATATTAATTTGGGTCTGCTCTCTTTTTTAACCAGATTGATGAATCTGGTTAAAAGTTTGTCAATCTTGTTTATCTTTTCAAAGAACCAACTTTTGGTATCATTGACTCTTTCTATTTTTTTAGACTTTATATTATTTATTTCTGCTCTTACCTTTATAATTTATTTTTTTTCTCCTCATTTTAGGCTAATTTGTTGTTCTTTTTCAAGTTCTTTAAAGTTTAAAGTTAGATTGTTCATTTGACATTTTTCTTGTTTCTTAGGTAGGCCTGTAATGAAAATCCCTCTTAGGACTGTTTTCTCTATGTCCTATAGATATTGGGTGGTTGTGTTTCTGTTTTCATTTGTTTCAAGGTATCTTTTGATTTGTTCCTTGATCTCATTGTTATTACATTTACTGTTTTGTAATATGTTATTTAGCCTTACATGTCTGTGAGCTTTTGGATTTTTTTCTTGTGAGTGATTTCTACTTTCATACTATTTTAATCAGAGAAGATGCTTGCTATAATTTCAATCATCTTAAATTTATTGAGATATGTTTTATGTCCTAACATGTGGCTTATCCTATGAAATGTTCCATGTGTACTTGAAAAGAATGTATATTCTGTTGCTTTGGGGTGAAATGCTCTGAAGATATCCTTTAAATCCAGCGAATCTAATGTGTTTTTTAAGGATGCTTTTCCTTGTTGATTTCTGTCTGGAAGATCTATCCATTGATGCTAATGGGGTATTAAAGCCCCAACTATGTCTATATTAGTGTCAGTATTTCCCTTTATGTCCATCAAGATTTGCTTTACATATTTAGGTGCTCCTACATTGGATGCATAACTGTTTACAAGAGTTATCTCCTATTGTTGGATTGCTCCCTTTATTATTATGCAGTTTCCTTTGTTATCTCTTACCTTTGTTTTAAAGTCTATATTTTCAGATATGAAAATTACTACTTTAGCTTTTTTTTTTCATTTCCATTTGCATGAAATATCTGTTTTCATCCCTTTACTTTTAACCTGTGTGTATTTTTCATTCTGAGGTGGTTTTCTTGTAGACAGCTTATAGATGGATCTTGTTTTCTTATCCATTCAGCTACTTATGTATTTTGACTGGACCATTTAAGTCATTTACATTTAAAGTGATTATTGATAAGTACATTTCATTGTCATTATATTCTTTTAAGTACTGTGTTTATCTATTTTCTTTCTCATTTTCTTAAAAAAGACCCTTTAACATTTCTTGTAAAGCTGGTTTGGTGGTAAGAAACTCCTTTAGCTTTTTCTTGTCTGGGAAGCTTTTTATTTCTCCTTCAATTTTAAATGATAGCCTTAGTAGGTAAAGTAGTCTTGGCTGTAGGGCCTTGCTTTTCACCATTTTGAATATTTCATGCCAATACCTTCTGGCCTGAAATGTTTCTGCTAAGAAATCAGCTGACAGCATTATGGGAGCTCCCTAAAAGTAACTAACTGCTTTTCTCTTGCTGCTTTTCTTTAAGTTTACTTTATTGATTTTAGAGAGCTTTAGAGAGAGGAAGGGATAAAACAGGAGACAGACAGAAACATTTGTACCTCTATGTGCCCAGACCAGGAATTAAACTGTCAACCTCTGTGCTTTGGGACAGTGCTCCAACCAACTGAGCTATCCTGCCAGGGCCTCTTGCTGCTTTTAAGATTGTTTCCTTCCCAGGTTCGAAACCCCAAGGCTGCTGGCTTGGGAGCAGGCTCACCAACTTGAGTGCGGGGTTGCTGGCTTGGGTGTGGAATCATAGACATAATCCTATGGTTGCTGGCTTGAGCCTAAAGGTCACTGGCTTGAAGCTCAAGGTTGCTGGCTAGAGCAAGGGGTCACTCGCTCTTCTGTAGCCCCCCTCCCCCGTCAAAGCACATATGAGAAAGCAATCAATGAACAACTAAGGTGCCGCAATGAAGACTTGATGGTTCTCATCTCTCTCCTTCCTGTCTGTCCGTCCTTATCTGTCTCTATCACACAAAAAATGAAAAGATTGTTTTCTTGTTTTTAAGCCATTTTCATAATGATGTGTCTTGGTGTGAGCTCTTTGGGTCCATCTTGTTTAGAACCCTCTGTACCTCCTGGACTTGAATATCTTTTACCTTCACCAGGTTAGGGGAATTTTCAGTCATTGTTTCTTTAGCTAGGTTCTTGATCCCTTGCTCTCTCTCTTTTCCTTCTGGTACCCCTATGATATGGATGTTATGCTTAATGTTGTCCCAAACATTCCTTAAACTATCCTCATTTTTTTAATTCTTTTTTTTTTTTTTTTCCTGCTCTGATCGGGTGTCTTTTATCTATCTTGTCTTCCAAATCGCTGATTCAGTCCTTGGTTCCATCCAACCTACTTTTTATTCCTTCCAGTGTATTCTTGATGTCAGATATGGAAGTCTTCATTTCTGAGTGGTTCCTTTTTATGTTTTCTGTGTCCTTTTTTTGTTTGTTTGTTTGTTTGCTACCTCTTTGTTGAAGTTCTTACTTTGTTCCTTTGCCATCTGTATAACTATTACTTTAAACTCTCTATCTGCTAACTTGCTTTTCTCTATTTTAATTAACTCTTTCTCTGGAGATGTTTCCTGTTCTGTCATTTGGGGTCTGTTTCTTTTTCTCCCCAATTTGTCTTCCTCCTTGTGCTTGTTTCTATATATTAGATAGATCTGCTATGATTCCAAGTCTTTGTGTGGTGATGTTATGTAATAGGTATTCTGTAGGGACCAGTGGTACAGATGCCTTGATCATCTGAGCTGGATGTTCTAAGAATGACCCGTGTGTGGTTTATGGGCCCTTCTGTTGTGATTTAATCTTGATTGCTATTGGCCCATTGTGCATGGAATCGACCCTCAGGCTGGCTGACTGCGAGGCTCTACCTCAACCAAAGCATGTGAGCTGCAGTGCAGATGCTGACCACAGGAAGTGGAATTCACTGCAACTGGGTTTGGTGCCTGATGCGATCTTTCTTTGGATCTGCTGCTTGTGAAGTTAATTGGATTTTGCTGTAATGTTGTCTTAAGCTGACCACTGGGTGTGTTGGTTCTGGACTTCTTCAAATGGAACCTGGTGCAGTTCAATATAAAATGCTGCCTGTGACTGGCCCTCAACAGCCTGTTTGGAGCTACAGGCAGTCCACAGTTTGTGGCTGCCTCTGCTGGGCTATGTTGTGCATGGAAAAAACAAGCCTGCACTCTAAACCTGGCTTTTTCCAGCACTGAGCTCAGGGACACATCAGCAAAAGTTCCCAGGCATCCTGAGATCTGCCTCTGGCTGCTTCCACCTGCTGGCTGCCTGTTATGCTCAGTCACTGAAAGAGCCTCTGGTGGAGTCAGGAAGATGAGACTAGTGGATTTTCCCTGATGGACAGGTATCCATCAGGCTTCAGGTTAGGTCATGGGTGTGGTCCCAACTTTGACCACTGATCTCAGGCTGTCCCAGATCTTGCCCTAACCTCTGCAGGGACAAGCCACTAGGACCCCGGTGGGTGGGGCCTCTGGAGCCCAGTGAATGGGTCTGCTGGCAGCTATGAGCATGGTTCTACTGAGTCTCCTGTGAGGGGTTAGTGCCAGTCAGATTCACAGGAAAGTATGGGTGCCAGCTCCCACTTTATGCTGGACAACTGAGTCACTATCACTCCCTGAGTCTGTCAAGACCTCTAGTCTCTGGCCAAGGCTGCTGACTCGTCAGTAAGGCCGAATCTCCTCAGGGTGGGCGAGAGGTAGTTCAGAGGGTAGAGCAATTGCTTTCTTCCAAGCTGATGCTGCACAGATGGGACCGGTTCACCCAAGAAAGTTGGCTACTGTAGTATTGGAGAATGATCTGGAGCAGGGGTCTTGGTGGCTCTCCCCCCTCTGCCCTGTCTCTCTACCCAGGTCTGCAAACCCTAGAGTCTCCTCATTCGACTCTAGTTGTGCATACGTCCCACTTTCCAGATCCACAGGAAGACCTGGCTCTACACCACTCTGATCTCTGTGCACAGCTAATCCGACCACACCAATGAGCAAACCATCCCACCAGGTTGGAGGACGGGCACCGGCTGTGCGCTGCTCACTAGTCTCCCTGTGTGCAGGGGTTAGGAGGGGGGCCAGCTGTGTGCTCAAGATGGAGGAGACAGGTTCAATTTTTCCAAAGTCTTACTGCCCAGTCACTATCAGTATCTCTTCCACAAACCTTCCCCAATAAGTAGCATCCCAAAAGTCACTGCTGGTTACAGCCTGCAGTGTGGCAGTGCCAGCAGTTGGGGGTAAGGAGTGCACTTCCTATGTTGGTGCTTTAACAGTGGGAGGGCTTGCCCCTATGTAGGTGGCATCTGGTGACCCAGGAGGACTTAATCTCTGATTTTCACCATCATATGCTTTGCAGACTTTTCTTAATGCCTCTGCTGCACAGGGCCAGGGATCCGAGCTTGGGGTTGAGAACTCCCACTCCTGGGTGGAGGGGGTCCTGCTGCCGCAGCCACTGCACCTGGGCACGGGGCCAGCCCTTCTTACCCTCTGTGTGGCTTCTTCTGGGACTCCTTGGTTATACTATTTCAGTTTAGCCAGACTTCAGTTGATTATTTTGGTTGGTTGCAGGAAAATTTAGCTGTAAATCTGGTTTGGGTCTGGGAGCAGGTGGTTGTATCTTTCCCCTACTCTGAAACTTTCTCAGAATCTCCTAATTACTGTTTTATTTTTCATACTTTTTTCCACCTCTATATTTTGAATATTTGTATATTCTCTGTTAGCAGGATCTAGGTTCCTGCAGGGCAGGACTTCTATATTACTCCACCTACTTTCTACAAGTTTAAACTTTCTTGTAACATGTCCTGGTGTATACATGTATGTAAATACACATACGGTGAATATTTTTTTGAATCAATGCCTGCAAACTCATAGGCATTTTCACTTTACCCTGTCTCAACTCCCCCTTAGTGAACTCAAATTAATCGTGCATGAAGGCAAACGGGTCTGTATCTGTCAAACGCCTCTCTCAGCTGCTGTCAGCGCTCACACATGCTGTTGCAGATTAGATTCAGATATATTTTAGAAAGTGTGGCTGTGTCTTTAAACTTAAATGTTGGCAAAAAAAAAAGATGCAAACTCAATTAATATTTATTTAAAAAGACAGGATGCCTTACTCTAATACAAAAATTCTTAGTGCAAATTTTACTTTATAAATAAGCAACCATGGTTCTCAGGCATGTAGCTCTGACTGGTGGCCTATCCACTTCTGTTCTCTCCTGCTTCCTCTGCTGCAACATCCCCAGAGTACGTATGGCAAAGACAGAGCAGTCAGGGTCATTCTGTTGTGTTTTTGCTTCTGACATGCATGTAGAGTGAAGGTCCCTGACCCGAGTAACACACATCAACTTGTTTGTTTGGGTTTAATTTTATCCATTTTTCAAAAATCAAAAGGCAGCCACTCATCATGGCTCTGGGACAGAAACCATTGGTTTTGTTTCCCACAGTTGTTGTCCGGGAAGAGTATGGGGTGAGAAGTCAGCCGCTGGTTAGCTTGGAGGCATCAGAAAAAGACTGAATGGTCTGTTGTTGTGGCAGGAATTCTTTGATGGTGCATAAATGTGGAAAATGAGATGTTAATTTGTAAAAAAAAAATATAGGCATATATGTCCTTTTTTGTGATATGTTCACATCATAGGACTAAAAATTGAAATCCATTTTTCTGCTTACAAGGGTGGGGTGGAATATGGTGTCTTTGTCATTTAGAATGGCAGAAGCCAAGTGTGTGTGTGTGTACATGGTACTGAGAACAGGCCTCTCCAGACCACTCCATCTACCTAGGGGGCATGAAATAAAGTGAAATGTAGTGTTAAAATTATGTTAAATTCTCTGTAAAAGTAGACAGTTCTTACCACCTAATGCAGAGGAAGGAGCTTTCTCTAGGTAGGTAATTGCGTTGACTTTGTGGCTTTCTGTGGTCAATTTTTGGTGGTTCTCTTGGCCTGGGCAGACCTTGACTGAGGTTCTGTGCTGGACAAAGGACAGAATGGCATCAGCCACACAGGCTCCTATAGAACAGAAATTCACTTTCTGATGAAAGAGAAAGAGGATAAAAAAGTAGGAACAAAAGAAAATTCTTGGTAAGCTAAAAAGAGTTTAATACACCAAGAGGAGAAAATATTAGAAGATGAAAGGTGAGTAAAAGAGGAGAAATAAATGGTCTGCCACATGAGAACGCAGACCTGGAACCAAGCCCCTCCTCAGACGTGGGGAGGCCACCTCCGTCCTCGCTTGTGCCTTACTGAGCAGCCACTATCTCTGCTAATAGCAAGCCATCTTTCAGGTCTGAGAGGTGAGTTTGTTATAGTTAATGATTTGTAATGAAATAAGGCAAATCAGAGAGATACACCAGCACCTCCCCACACAAACCCAGAGTGAGATGCTGACAGAACTGTGATTTAGGATAGAACCTCATTTTCCTGAAAGTAACCACATGAAGGATACCTCCTGGCACTGGAGGGGTCTGGAAATTAGAGGTGGTTTTGGAAAGGAGAGTGGGAAGGAAGCTTCAGTGGGCCTGTGGGAGAGGCAGGGGTGCAAGACCAGCCCACAGTGCTCCGACTCAAGTCCCAGGAAGAAGGCTCAACAGCACCCAGGCTGCCAGCCAAGCCTTCACTTTGACGTGTGCAGAGGCCCAACTCTTCAGGAAGATACCGCTTTTATTCTGTACCT
The DNA here is from genome assembly GCF_036850765.1 of Saccopteryx bilineata. NCBI lineage: Eukaryota > Metazoa > Chordata > Mammalia > Chiroptera > Emballonuridae > Saccopteryx > Saccopteryx bilineata. The sequence goes on from NC_089491.1 coordinate 241,869,615, forward strand.
CACTGGGTCTATGTTAGGCCCACAGGGATGCTTACTCGGGGCTCCCAAAGCTATAGCAGGATTAGCCAGACTCTTCCCTTTCCATCAGCACCTCCCAAAAGGAACCTGTGTGTCTGAATTAAGTAGTTCCTCCCTGGTACAGTGGTGTCTGGCACATAGCATGTGTTCACTCAACTTTTAGAGAATAAATTACATTTTTTTAAGAAACAAAATCATTATATGTTTGTTGTACAAAGTTTTGAGAAACATTGTTAAGAACAAAAAACACACATTCAATTAAAGCCATCTGTAATTCACCATCCACAGTGTTCATCATTGTTTACATAGTGGGATATATGCTTTCTGTATTTTATATAGATATGTATGTTTTTAATTATATTTTTCATCTACAGAAATGAATCTCTACATTATACGATCTTTTGTCATGTGGAAAGATTTACTATCTAATGTATATTATCATATTTTTCCATATATTATATATATATTTATAGTGTTAAATAGTTTATAAATTATAAATTATCTCTTTATAGATATATCATTATTTATTTAATGATTTTCTATGGTTGGGCTGTTAGGCTATGTCCAATTTATTTATTGTTATAAATATCATTCAAACGAACATCTTTGTTGTGAAGTCTACTCACAACCATGATTGGTTCCTTAGGGTAAATTCTTCCGAGTGGAATGGTGGCAAAGAAATGCAGACGGCCAGTCCTAGTGGATGCCTGCTGTGCAGTGGCCTCCAGAGAGGTGCCCGGAGCACTCGCAGCTGGAGAACGGCCACACTCATTCCTCTACCCGCCCTCCACCCCAATCAAGGCTGACTGTTACAATTTTGTTTAGGTTTGCTGGCTTGATAGGTAGACATGCCATGTCATTGTTTTAAATTGCATTTCTTTGAATAGTAATGACTTTGAACTTTTCCCCACGGGTTGATGGGCTCTCTGGCCTCTTTTTCCTCAGTTACCTACACACCTGGATCCCACCTGCGATCCTGAAAGGGGCAATATGGCAACTTTTAGGCTTCTCCTTTTTTTAGAAAGATGTCAGGTAGAAAATATGCCTCATCATATGTGTCCAATTTTTTTTTTATATGAAGGGGGAAAGGTACCTGATCAAAGCAGCAAATTACAAACGGAGAGCAATTACCATATTTCCCCAAGTATAAGATGCACCTTAATTTTGGAGCCCGAAATTTGAGAAACAATGTATTACATAAAGTTATTGAACTCAAGCTTTATTCATCATAAAATTCATACAACTCCTCATCACTGTCAAAACTCCCATCCATTAGCTTGTTCCCATCTGTGTCTCATGACGCATCACTGTCTTCATATATTGCCTCGTCCTCAGTTCCATCTATGGCATTTGAAATGCCACAACTGCTTTCCAAGACACACTGAGTTTTTAGACCCCAAATTTTTTGAAAAACAGTGTGTCTTATACATGGGGAAATATGGCATAATACTTTTAAAGAATTTAAAAACTAAAAAAAAAATCATAAACAATAAAAGAAAAAATGCATCTCAGAAAATGCATTTATTAGGTGAAAGTCCTCTATTGAGTATGTTCTCTCAAGAACAGCTGTAAATAATGCACACCCTCCCACCTGCCCAGCTCCCCTCCCACCTGCCCAGCTCCCCTCCCACCTGCCCAGCTTCCCTCCCCTCCAGTCCTCCACTGTGACTTAAGGACAGTGTAATTTTGTACATGTATCCTCGCCAGGGACATATCCTACTCTAGCATATTGAGACCAAAATATTCCTCTCCTAAATATAAAGTCCAGGCTTTAGCTTTTAAAAATAACGGCAGAAAATGACCAGCAAGGGCACCCTCTGACATCCAAGGATCCTGGGGCAAGGCAGTCTGTTCTTAAGATAGCTCCATCATTGTCTGGCTGAATTATTTACAAAACCAGCGGGGGGCAGAAGCTGAGCTAAGGCACTTCCTTTCTGAACATGCTCAAGAACTCCAGGGCCAGGCGGGGAAGCCACTGTCTCTAGGATGTCTGCTACCTGGAGTCAGGGAGTCTGCCATTGATTTCTTTATAGCAAACTTCTCCACAAATGCCACAGACCTACATTAGCTTGCACTGTAGAGACTGATCAGAGACCGGCAGAGAGAATGGGGAATCCCACGTGCTGATTTCACTTCTGCTCTGGCCGGTGCTGGCTTCCCTTAACTTCATACATAGTTGAATGGTGGGGAGAAGACAGGTGCCTCCACATGCAAGTCAGCATAGTGACCGCGAGCATTTGAAAAGTTCTAGTTATTGGAGATACAGTTAGATCCATCTGCATTAAAGAGCCATTTGGGAGTGGAGGAATATGGAGAAAGATGACGAGTATGATGTTCGGATTGATTGCTTCTCAACAGAGCTGATTTCAGTGGGCTTTCCAAGACAATTTATGATACCTGATCATTACTTTGAGTCTCTAGACTGTTTTTCAGTTTTGTAAAACAGGGAGGCTCTTAGGAATGAAGGACTCTTGAGAAGTCTCCTAGTCTTTGGGCAGACACTGAATTTAGGATCCTCTTAATGTTTGTCTCCAGGTGGGCTGGGCCACAGTGCCATGCACGTGCACCACGGGGGAACTCCCTTCCAGCTCAGAGGCAAGGTTCTCTCATTCACATTTTTTAACTTCCTCCCTAGTCCTTTAAAATTTGCATTTCTTTTCTAGCTAGGTGTCTTGCCACTAACCTATGGAAACAGGAAATTTCCTCATGTCTTGACCTTTTTCTTCAAAGTTTGGCTCCACATGTGCGGGATAGTGTCAGTGCTAGCCAGAACAATGGGAGAAAGCCCTGAGTTTGTAATTAAAAGTGTTTGGGGCTCTCAATTGGAAGAGAGAGTGAATTCAAGGCTCTGCCTCGGTATCATTCATCCAATTCCTGAACTATCCAAAAGGGGATGACTGAACACACTAGTATTCCTCAAACATCTATTTTGTATCCTCTATGTCATGGCCTGTCAGTTATTTCATTTAATCCTTTTAATCATATGTTAAGTAGGAAATATCGTCCCTTGTTTACATAGTTCATAACTGATGTTTGCAGCAATCCAAGGTCATATAAGCTACTCAATGGCCATGCTAGGATTTATATACCAGTTTTAATTTTAAGGCAAATTTTTATTTCTTTCCAAGTTATTACAGTTGCCTTACTTCACAGGGCTGTTTTGAGGATCAGATAATTATAATACATATGAAAGATAAATAGGAACAGCCTCACCGTTGTTTGGTAGCATTCTTATTGCTTCTTTTTTATTGTCACCTGTTCGTTGTGAAAAGACAGGTTTCCAAAGTCCCTGGCTTTGAAGAAAATAACATGGCTTGGAGAAATAAGGGCAGGGAGGGTTATAGTCTCTCTGTTTATTCTAGGAAGCCAGTTCCCCTACAGCCCCAATCCAAAGGTCAGTTTGCCACACTGGAAATTCAGCCACAGCCCTGCTCTGGGTCCCACTGCTCTGGACTGCGGAGGGCTCGCTTCCCTCTCTGCTCCTGTCCACGTGTGCTGAGATCATTTGAGAATAACTTCCGGCATCATCATGCATCTTGAAATCCTAGAACTGAACTCTCACGCGTGATTCATTTCATTTTCATTTTATTTTCTTTGCACCACTGGTTATTCAAAAAGTTTATTAAGACGGGAACTGTTCGTGAAGGAAATGCAAGAAAAGTGTAAAAACATTTCACTGTTCAAATGAAGAGAATGGAGTAAACAGGTGTAGATTGCAACAGCCATTCCATAAAAACAAGAGTATTATTAAAAACTGTATTCTATTAAATATGAAAACAAATATATTTCTTAAAATAAATAAAATGCTAAAATTTTGATGAACAGAAAACTAATCTGTCATCAAACCTTCAAAAATCTGCCTGACCTGTGGTGGCGCAGTGTATAAAGTGTCGACCTGGAAATGCTGAGGTCGCCGGTTCGAAACCCTGGGCTAGCCTGGTCAAGGCACATATGGGAGTTGATGCTTCCTGCTCCTCCCCCCTTCTCTCTCTCTCTTTCTCTCCTGTCTCTCTCCCTCTCTCTCTCCTTTCTAAAAAAATAAAAATAAACAAACAAACCTTCAAAAATCAAATAACTAATGATACAATGAACAATTATAGCAATATACTGTGTTAATCTCTTGCTATGCCTAATTTATAAATGAAACTTTATCATAGGTATGTATATAAAGGAAAAAACATAGGTATACAAGTTTTGGCATTATTTATTGTTTCAGGCATCCATTGGAGGTTTTGGAATATATCCCCCATGCATGAGGAGGGAATTACTGTATTGCTTCTATTTTTTCTTGTATATCTTGTGGTTTTAGGTTGTAATTAATATTCATTTGGATGCAATGTTGTTTGGTGCACAGATATTCATAACTTGGTAAATTTATTGTGAATTTCATTTTTAATCATTATAAATAACTATTCTTTGTTATTTTTAACACTTGGTTGCCCTGGTGTTAACCTTGCCTGGTATTAACATTGCATCTTTTGTCTGACCTGTGGTAGTGCAGTGGTTAAAGCATCGACCTATAATGCTGAGGTCTCCAGTTCGAGACCCTGGGCTTATGTGGTCAAAGCACATATGAGAGTTGATATTTCCTGTTTCTCCCCCCTTCTCTTTCACTCTCTCCCCCTCCCTCTCTAAAATTAGTACCCCCTCCCCCAAAAAACAGAAAGAAAACTGATATATCTTGATTTCTCCCCTCCCCCCAAAAAAGAAAGAAAACTGATATATCTTGATTTCTTCTTGTTAGCAATGTGAAGATTTCTGAATTATTTTGTTTTGAGCCACTTATATACAGCATATGGTTGAATTTTACTCTATGATTCAATCTGAATTCTTTTAATAAATAAGTGTGGTCCATTAAAAAAGAACAAAATACCTTCAAAATTTTTCCACACATAGATATCTTTGTCTTCTTTCCAACTGAGAGACAGCATGTAAAATTTGATTATTAGGAATGACATTTGATTTAGTTTGGAGTGTTTGTTTTTTTTATAGATTAAAAAAAGTTAAATTTAATCTTTATCTTGTATTTTGATATGCCCCCATATAATCATGATGTATTATTAAATAAAATTTTCTTTATGATTTCATATTTATATGAAAAAGTGAAATGAAACATCATTTTCTTCTTTTGGTATAAAATTTATTGTAGCTTCATGAAATAATTGTAATATTATTTTTTATAAACTTTTAAAAATAAGAGATTTATTGAGTATACTTCAAAATTTTGGGTAAAATTAATTTTTACTTGCTGGACAAACAATATGAATATGAATTAAGATTTAAATGTTAGACTGTTGTAATTGTAATCCCAGTAGTTTTAAACATCTGCTCTCCCTATCCATCCCTTTCCCACATTTAGGAATAGGGGAGATTAATTTAGTATCTTATCCTGTGTCTCTAATCTCAAATAAGAGAGTGAAGAGTTTTAATATTAATATAGACTTTTTAGAGTTGGAAATTGCTCTCAAGGGATGTGTGTGTGTGTATATATATATTTTTTTCCCATGGCTTCATGTAGAATGTTTAAAGTTTCTGGAAATTTTGCTCTAGGAATGGAAGCAGAAGAAGCCGAAGGCCTCACGGTTGATTGCTTTTCTGATTGGTGCCATAAAAAAAATGCATTAGAGAGAGAATGTTTGATTTAAAGAGCGCCTAGATACCAACACCACCTCTGTTTGTTTTCCTTCCTTTAGCAGAAGCCTTGTAAAATTTTTATGAAGCATTAATGGATCTGAGATTTTCTCAAGCAACTTTTATGAGGTGAGCTTAATCCCACACACTCGACCCAGTTTAGCAGTCTTTAGAGACTTAGGACATAAAACGCCCTCAGAAATTATTTCTGGGTGCCTCAGTGCCATAGGTGCAATGGCAAAGGGCAGGGAAAGGAAGTCTGCTCACGCACCGCATGATGCTTTGGTACGGAGTTCCAGACCCTGCTGGGTTGTGCAGGATGGAGCAGTGAGGTGCTCTGGCCACAGAGAACACCACCCAGGTAAGCCAAAGTGCAGGTATTAAACACTACTTCATAATTTTGCACTGACTTCAAGAACTTCTGTATGTTTCCATTCACCAATGGGAAAATTGCATTAGGAGAAACAAAAATTTAGTTGTTCTGTGATATCAACCTGAAATCAGTGACAGATCTCAGCAAAATATACATGCAGATACACACAAACAGACCCAACTGTCCTGTCACCCAGCCTCTTTTCTATATCTGAGACAAATGCGCTTTGAAGATGATAAAGTTTGTCACATGCTGATGAATAAACTGCATTTTGTAATGTGCAGTTTGGTATTCCCCAAATCAAGCAACCAAATGTGTCTTTGCATAGTTATGAAAAGTGGGCATTTAGAGGAGTCCCATCGCTGGTCTGTTTATGCTGCTTTTGTCCCACTACAGAGAGTTCTTGCCACTACTGTGGGCATTCTGTTAGATTTATGATGAGCATAACAGGGGGGACAAACTCCTTTGCATGAGAAACAGGAGCTCTTACCACTAAGACATTTCAGTGTCCTATTCAGGAACTGTGGAGGTTCTGAGATTTTACCTGCCATGTGTGCTAACAAGATAGGCTGGCACTCTTTCACGGATGCTGGGAGGAGACACAAGGCTTCTGGGTCAGAGACAGAGAAATTTATACTCATGGCTAAGCAAGCAGCAGGAGCTACTTCAAATCAAACTAGTCCTTCAAGTCTCAAGAGGGAGGTGATGTGTATGGCCCAGGTGGGTGCTGTATTCTCCGTTGGAGTGAACATGGGAAGGCACTGGGGAACGTACCTGAGGATGTTGACAAATGTTCTGTGAGAGTGGCAGGAGCTCGGCTGTCCCTTATGACTGATTCTGATAAACTTTTTAGTAAGGTCCAGCAGAATAATGATCAAATTGTGCTCTGGGTCATCATGAGTAGGATGGCAGACTCAGCAGTCGGCTCAATGCAGGTGTTTGTAACAGTTTGGGAGAGCCATACGGGTCATTTTCCTCAGGAAGGTGGCTCCACAGTCAGTTCTAAAAGACCAAGGTGTGAACCCTCCCCTACTGTGTACTGCCCAGAGTCTGAGTTCTCCCTTCCGAGGTGCTTGAGTTTTGTCCTCCAACTCTGCAAAACTAGTGTGTCACATGCAGTGCCTATAACTTCACCTTCTTCCGATTCTCTCCTGTTTGTATCTAAATTTTTTATGCAGAAGAGTCAGGTGCAAGAGGGATAAGGACATTTTACAGAGATTCAGTGTGTTCCCACTTTGGCCCATGTGGGCCACTGTAAAAGGTATCTGACAAGACTGTACTTACCTATATGGTCATTACCCTTTTGATCTAAGATCATGCATCCCAACTAGGAATTCAGTAGGCTAAACCAGAACTAAGATAGAATTTTCTAGATTCCCATTTGGGCAGGCTGATCTGCCAAGGGTTGACAAACTAGGCTGGCCTAGGGTTGTTGTTAGGGGAAAGAAAGGACATATCATAACTAGGCATGGTCATGGCAAAGGCTTTTATAATGGCTTCTCCTACCCCATTTATTTTGTCCTGTTCATTATCCAGGAAGTCAGTGAAAAGAGATGAGCTCTTTCTTGGAACAGCCACACTCAGGAACCTAAGTGACGTGTAAGGTGTGTGTACTGGGAGGAGACAAAGGATATAGGGTCAGAAATCTTTTTTTGGCCCTGGCCGGTTGGCTCAGTGGTAGAGCATCAGCCTGGCGTGCAGAAGTCCCGGGTTCAATTCCCGGCCAGGGCACACAGGAGAGGCACCCATCTGCTTCTCCACCCCTCCCCCTCTCCTTCCTCTATGTCTCTCTCTTCCCCTCCCGCAGCCGAGGCTCTATTGGAGCAAAGATGGCCTGGGCGCTGGGGATGGCTCCTTGGCCTCTGCCCCAGGCGCTGGAGTGGCTCTGGTCGCAACAGAGCGATGCCCCAGAGGGGCAGAGCATCGCCCCCTGGTGGGCAGAACGTCGCCCCCTGGTGGGCGTGCCGGGTGGATCCCGGTCGGGCGCATGTGGGAGTCTGTCTGACTGTCTCTCCTCGTTTCTAGCTTCAGAAAAATACAAAAAAAAAAAAAAAGAAATCTTTTTTTTTAGTTTATTTTTCGGAGGCTGTTCCAACATTCAATCACATCAGATGCCTGTGGCTGACAGGGAGAGTGAAGTTCCATCAACGACCTTACCTATCCGTCCTTGTTGAATTGTTTTTGTGTTGAAAGGTGCATTAGACTGCAGAGTCTAGAAAGCTCAGGAAAATACGTGAGCCAGATTAGTTTCAAGGGTCATAGAGATTGTAGCTAGTATTAGTGGATTATATGGGAACAACAACACTATACTCTGAAAAAGTATGCACCACAGCGAGGCGGCATTAATAGCTCTGAAGTGGGGTGGAGTCAACTGTCAGATGTAGTCAGTCTCCCAGGAGTGGGCACGGCAAACGCACCAGGCAGAGTGCCTTCCCCCCTGCAAGACACAGTCACTAGCTTTTTGCGGAGTCAGCATGGTAATCCCTGCATTAGAAACATCTAGTCATTTACTGTGTTCCCAGCCTAAGATTCATTGCCATGTCTAGTACAACGTTGGACCCAGACATCATTGGTACCCGTAAAGCTGGTGCCACTTGATTGCAGTTTGTCATAGGAAAGAATAGACCCTGTACTGCGGGCATTAATATAAGTGACCTAGGTGGTTTGATTGGCAGCTTTCTGGTTTGTTTCCACAGTGTGTAGTTTTCTAAGTGACAGACCAAATAGCCAGACTGTTGATGACAGTGTAAGTGTTGGTAGATATGCAGTAAGACGCATGAGGGAGAGTATTAGCTAGAACTATATGGGGATGACGTTACCATTATTATATGGGCAGTAAAAAAATACATACCCTCTGATCTGGAAGGAAACACTGCCTCATCCTTCTAGGGTTATTTATTTTACAAATACTTGTGAAAAGATGATCAGGTCTTCTATTTTTAAGATGTGCAGAAATGCAAGTGACTCATGGCAAACTTTTCCTGGATCTAAGCCAGAGTTGCAGGTGACTGAGAACTCTGGTTCTAGTTTGAAAGCAAGCCTTGATTCAACAACTACTTATTAGCATGTTCTATCCTCTGGAATAGGCCGTGCATATATAATAAATAACAGTAATGGTTTGTTTCCTGGCAGAGCCTCTATAGGCAAAATAATAAAGATGGCTACACTTATACAGTGCTTACTCTTGCCTAGGCCTTTTGTAAGTCCATTATAATCACCAGAATGAGACTTGGGAGTAGATGGTATTATTGTAATTCTCTTATTTACAGATCAGAAACAGGAGGCGCTGAGAGAGAGAGTGATGGAGTCAGGATTCAAATACAGCAGTTCTTGAGTTTGGGCTTTAACGGCTCTGTCTTACACTGCTTCTAGTGGAGTGACCACACAGTGCCACCAAGTCACTGATTTCATAAGACAGAAAGATCTGGGGTCATCTAGGAGGAGTTTCTGAGCCAGACTGAAGGACGTTCCAGAGGAAGTGATGGCTAAGAACTGTCCTGAAGGGGATTGCGAGTCAAGCAGTTGAAGGGGGGGGAGTGATTTTTCCAGTAGGGAAACTGTGTGCAAAGGCACTGGAGGTGAGCTGGATGGTTCATGATGTCTACTTTGATATGCCATTTATCCCAAGGCATGCATTTCTTTGGAATGAGTAAGACTGATGAGACTTCTTCCAGATTTCTAATTCACAGCTTTTTTGTTTGCTGTGCATTTTTACCTAAAATACTCCATATTTAGTTTTATTGTTGAGATGGCCCAGGAGTCTCTAAAATTTTACCAAAGTAAGCCAGGGCTTAGCAGAAAGGACAAAACCCCCCCCCCCATGTTTACTTTGATTTATATAGGACTCATAAACCTTGGGTGCCTAATTATTAGCAAGTAGAAAAATTAAAGTCAGCTATGCATGGGTTTATGGGCATAAAGAAAGGATTCAAAACCCAGAAAGCTGTTGGGCCTCAATAGTTTTCTTGTTGGTATCTTTTCACTATGGGATTTGACGAGGTCTCATTTCCCCACGACCAGTGGTTTAGCCATACCTTTATTGTCTACCTGCTGGAGGCACTGGTGGGTTCTCTGGGTTGTGACAGTAGCCCAGCTTTATCGGTCTTCCACACACTAACGTCCTCTGTAATCGTCCCATATTTTCCTACTCAGCATCACCAGATGGAGAGTGCCCTGTGATCTGACAGCTCTGAATAATTGATACCCACTCATACTGAAGTCGAGTTTAGGTTTTGTGGTTCAGTAGGATGCTTTACTCTTGTTGACCTTAACCTTCAGAGGCACTTGGGCATTACCAAGAGATCAATAAAACTTCCTCCGGCTGGCCTGAGAGGACAGGAGGCTGATGGAGAGTGATGATCAAGAGGAGAGGGAAAGGAAGATTGTGCTGTAACCTAGGGAACCAGAGAAGGGAGAGTGTGTGAGGCAGTGGGCGGAGGGATTGGAGTGGGGTAAGAATGGGGGAACATGTTAAGAATAAGAGAGAAATAGTTTTTAAGGCGGATGAAATGAAAAATAAAGTGATGGGGAGACAAGGGGTTTGACAAAGAGGGAGGGATATTGGAAGGTTAATAAACAGAGCACGAGGACAAATGATAAATACAGAAAAGGAAAGGAGATTTGTTTCTTAACTCATGAGTTGAAGTCTATGGTGTATGAAGCTATGTACTATGTTGGTTTTAAGGAACTCAACATCTCGTGAGAAACAGACAAATGATTAACCGATAGAGTGAGACAAAGTAAAATAAGGGTTCCCATGAAGGAATTAGGTAACTACTGGGCTTGGAGGGAAGGGAAAGAGATGTGTTTGAATGCCATCTATACATATATGCTAAAAGGGCATCTTCAGACTATTTAATTTAGTTATTATTTTATTTATTATCTGTATTGTATATGCTGCATATACTTATTAATTATTATTTTATTTAATTATCAAATAAGACTTTAAGGCTGAATTCTTGTCCTCATTAAAGATGAAGAAATAGACGCTTGAAGAGGTTGAGTAAGCACATTGATAAGTGGTGGATAGACTGCATTCAGTTTCTTATGACTCCTGGGCCTATGTGGTGTTGTTGTTATTTTTCTAATTTATTGATTGATTTTAGAGAGAGAGAAGGGAGAAAAAGAGAGAGAAAGAGAGAGAGAGAGAGAGAAATATCAATCTGTGTCTATATGTGCCCTGGCTGGGGATTGAATGCACAACCTTTGTGTATTGGGATGACGTTCTAACCAACCTAGCTATCCAGCCAGGCAGGCCGATGTGTTCTTTTCATCGTTGCAAGCTGCCACCCAAAAAGTGAAACATTGGAGTGATTTATTCATGCGGAGTCATTGGAGAAATCTGTACTAGACTGTGACCTAATTGAAGGTGAGGCTGTGATGGGTTATTAAAAATCAGCTAACATAGTAAATACTGCATAAAATATGCTGACATGGAAAGAAGGAAGAGATGGAGGGAGGCAGGGAGGCAGCAAGGGAAGGGAAGGGGAAGGAAAGAGGGGGGAGGGAGGAAGAGAAGGTGGGAAGGAAGAAGGAGGAAAGGGAGGGAGGGATGGAGGTAAGGAAGGAGGGAAAGAGGGAGGGAGGGTGGGAGGGAGGGAGGGAGGGATGGAGGTAAGGAAGGAGAGAAAGAGGGAGGGAGGGAGTGAGTGAGGGAGGGAGTGAGGGAGGGGAAGAGGGAACAAATTGGATTTGAGCTGAATCTAAAAAAGTAAATTGTATTTTTCTGGAGATGATGTTGAGAGGAGACTAGCATAATCAAAAGTACAAAGCGTGTCTTTGTGGGTTAGAAGAAAGGCAGTTCATTCTGGCTTGGTTCTGGGCAGAAGAAGACAGTAGAAGATAAGATTGCTAAAACAGAATGGGTCCTCATTCAGTCATGTATTCATTTCTTTTTTTTTTTTTCACTTTTCTGAAGCTGAAACTGGAGACAGTCAGACAGACTCCCGCATGCGCCCGACCGGGATCCACCCAGCACGCCCACCAGGGGTGACGCTCTGCCCACCAGGGGGCGATGCTCTGCCCATCCTGGGCGTCGCCATGTTGCGACCAGAGCCACTCTAGCGCCTGATGAAGAGGCCACAGAGCCATCCCCAGCGCCCGGGCCATCTTTGCTCCAATGGAGCCTTGGCTGCGGGAGGGGAAGAGAGAGACAGAGAGGAAAGCGCGGCGGAGGGGTGGAGAAGCAAATGAGCGCTTCTCCTGTGTGCCCTGGCCGGGAATCGAACCCGGGTCCTCCACACGCTAGGCCGACGCTCTACCGCTGAGCCAACCGGCCAGGGCATGTATTCATTTCTTGATATAACAAATACTTATTCAGTGATTACTCTGGCTAGGCATTGCTACGAGGGCATAGGGTGTGTCAGTGACTAAAACAGATAAATATACTTGCCTTTATGGCTCTTACATTTTACTGAAAAGATACAGGCAATGTATATAACTTAAATGAATTATACAGAATGAAAAAAAGTAGTAAATGCTTATAGGAAAGGTGACATTTGAGTGGTATCTCAAAAGAGATGATGGAATGATTAACACATTTATCTAGGGAATGAGTTCCAGGCAGAGGCAATGGGTTGTGTAAATGACTCGAGGACACAGTGAACCCAGAGTATTCATGGGGCAGCCAGAAGGTCAGAATGCTGGGAGTGCCGGGAATGGAGCAAGGCTGGAGGTCTGAGAGGTGACAGCAGTCTAGATCATATCAGCCCCCCAGTACTGTTTCACCATGAAATAAGTAAGATGATTTGGAGCAGAGAAGTGACATAGGCTTGAAAGGATTACTAAGGCTGCAATGTGGGGGCAGGCATGGCAGCACGGACCAGTTAGGAAATTGCTGTCATTGTCCAAGCCACTGATGATAGTGAAGAAGATGGTTTCAGTGGGCATGATACCAGGGCCAGATTCCAGATACGTTTAGAAGGAAGGGCCAGTAAAATTTGCTGGTAGATTTGATACAAAGTGTGAGAGAAATAGATGAGCCAAGGGTAACTTGAAGGTTTGGGCCAAGTTGCCAATATCTGGGATGAGAGTAAATATTGTGGACGACATAAGTTTGTTGAAAAAAGATCAGCAGTTATCTTTTGCACAATGAGATGATTATTAGACATTCAAGAGGATATGTCAAGTGGGCAAATGAAGGTAAAAGAGGCTAGAAGTTAAGGGAAATGTCCAGGCAGGTCTGCACTGGAAATCCATGAGCACAAAGATGGTATTTAGAGCCATGAGATTAGAATGGACCATCAGACAGAAAAGAGCTGCTCCAAAAATCATATATGGTCTAAAATGCCATGCTCATGGTTTGAACCGTGATTTTTTGATTGATAGGGCACTATATGTATATGTATATGTATATGTATATGTATATGTATATGTATATGAAAAAATAGACACTTGAAGAGGTTGAGTGAGCACATTGATAAGTGGTGGATAGACTGCATGCACTTTCTTATGACTCCTGGGCCTATGTGTTGTTGTCACACAGACACACACACACACACACACATACACAGACACACACACACACGCACATATACTTGAGAATAGGAGTAACAGAATCTCAACTGGGTTTGTTTTGTTGGTGCTTTTTGTTCGCCTGTTTTAAGACAGATGCCACTCTGGTGGTCCTGTGGCAGATGGCCCAGGAGGACCAGTCAGGAGATTGGCACACTGAGAGTTGTGAAGGGATAATAAGGACCCGAACCAGACCGTGGCAGTGGGGATGGAGGGGAGGATGGGTGGAGGGAAGACAAAGGGAAGAAGGAAGACAGCAAAACCAATTTTTCTTTCACTCAGTTCAAAACAGAAATCACCCGATCAATAGAAAAGAAAACATAATTTCAGCCTGAAAAGAAGGTTTTTGTGTTTTTTCTCTCTCTCTTTTTAAACTGCTTGAGGCATGCCTATGGTTTATAATGCTTTGCTTCCTGGGGGCATAGCTGACAGCGGTGGAAAGGGAAAATAGAGACAGAGTTTTCAGTAGTTCAGAAAACCAGCTTCTCTCTGAACCGTGGAGGGTGAGGAGTGCGTGCTTTTCATGAACTGTTTAGCATGTTCAGAACATGGGAGATAATTTATGAGAAAAATAGATCTGACTGCATGCAGAAAGATAGAAATGTTACCATCCCCTCCAGATCCCTTGGCCTGTTAAGTGCTTGCAATCATACCATTTTATATGGGGATAGATTAAAAGCAACATATGTGAAGTAGCTTGCTTAACACAGGGTAACTAGTATTTTATCAAACGGACTGCTTTACAGTTTGAAATCACTTCCATACACTTTTATCAGAATGAATTCTCACAATGATCCTGTGAAGGATTTCTACCCCCCCACCCCCATTTTACTGAGAATAAAGAAATGAAGCCCTATAACCCGGTGAAATGATGTGCTCAACAGCACAGAGGAACAGAACCAAGAGTCAAACCAGTTTGTAAGCCAAGGTCTGCTTTTCCGCAGCACGTGTTGTCTGGAAATAGAAGGACCGTGCTGCTGAGGTGTCAAGGTCTAGAGCACCCTCAGGCCCACTATGTGTGGTTAAGGGGGTTCACGATCCTTTAAACTCAGCACCATCTTTGACAACTGTTTCTTGAGAATGTTAAGGTGAAGGTTATATTAACCAGTGTCACCCCAATAAAGGCAATTATAAAAAATGTGGAGGGCTACTGCAGCCATCCACAATTGCATCTGGCCAAGGCTGGCCGCAGTTTCCTGGGGTTGGAAACGGGGCGGCTGTTTCTCTGTCTCTACCGTCTTGCCTTGTCGGGGTGTGTATCTTGCTCACTCTGGGCACCTTGCTGCTGGGCATTACTCGCTGCCCCATGTGTTGTAGTAAGACTGTGGTAGTGTTCTGAACTGTGAGGATGTTGTTGGGATATTTGTTCTCTATAACAAGGCACAGTTGTGATAATTCCTTTTTTTACCCGGGGCGGGGAGGGGACAGATGGGGACAGACAGACAGGAAGGGAGAGAGATGTGAAGCATCAGCTCAGTTGTGGCATCTTAGTTGTTCATTGATTGCTTTTTTATATTTGCATTGACTGGGGGGGGGGGCTCCAGCTGAACCAGTGACCCCTTGCTCAAGCCAGCAACCTTGGGCTCAACCTGGTGACCTTGGGCTTTAAGCTAGAGAGCTTTGAACTCAGGCCAGTGACTATGGGGTCATGCCTATGATCCCATGCTGAAGTCGGTGGTCCTGCACTCAAGCTGGTAAGCCTGCACTCAACCCAGCGACCTCGGGGTTATGAACCTGAATCTTCAGTGTCCTAGGCCAACACTCTCTCCACAGCACCACCACCTGGTTGGGCTCCATTTTCATTTTTGTAAATCACACCTGTCCTCTCCAAAAGGCATTGTGAATGGAACTTTTTGGTGTTGAACATAGCCTTTCACCCCCTTAATTCTCCTAACAACTATTTTAACTATTTCTTCACTGACTATGTCTCATACTGCACTTTGTGTCTATTGAAGACCGTTGGTATTTCAAATCTAACTGATGGATTCCTTCATTAGCAGGGAGGGGACTCTACGTCTGACCCTGAAACATCTATAACTGAATATAGTTAATTAAAGGGCAGATGCAATAGCAGCAGGGCTTTTAAACCTCAATTAGCTTGCAATTCAAGATTAAAAACAGAAGAGGACTACAGGGGTTCCTCAGGTTACAACAGTCTCAACAAACGACGTTTTAAGTTTATGACGCTTACTCCCATAAAAACTAAAAAAAAATTGAGATGTGAGTGTTTTGGCTTATGTTGTTAGCATTATACTTATGGACTGTGGGTGAACTAGTTTGGTTGCCTGTAACAGAAGACGATGCAGTCACACAATATATGAGTGAGGGAGTTGGCGTCATCCCCCAGTAGGCTTACCTATGCCATTTTGGACTGTTAAAAGTGCAAGTGTCCCATTTGTGTTGCTTTGTTTAGTGACTTTTGGCCCTTATCATGGCTCCTAAATGAAAGTCAGAGCTACTGGCATCACATGGAGAGGAGCTGTCTGCTGAGGACTTCATTCAGCTGGAGAAGCAGCTGACTGAAAAGGAAGAGAGAGAAAGCCCAGAACCCAAGAGATTTACTACCAAAGGTTTAGCAAAAGGTTTTTTTATAGTAGAGGATGGGTGGCAAAATTTCAGGCTGAGGACCCAGCAATGACAGATTCAGTAAGGTCCACAGAGCTGTTATGGATGCCTTCCAATGCTATAGGTAGGTTTTGGAAGAGAAAAGGTCATCAACCTTTCAGACTAGCCTAGAACAATTCTTTAAGAAGGTAGAGAGGGCTGCAACAGATCCCTCTACATCACCTGCTTCTTGAGATGAAACACCTGTAGCAAAGGTAGAACCATCTCCAGCGTCTCCTGCATGTTCCTTAGCAATCCTGATTCCCCTGACCCAGCATCTCCAGCACCTGCTGCAGGTTCTCCTGCCTCTTTAGCTTCCTCCTGCCAATAGGTCACTCTCCCCCACCTTGCAATGTCCCTTCCAGCGTGCAAGCCAACCACAGGAATAAAAAGGTAAGGAACTTTTTTACACTCACTTGTCATTTTTTTCATTACTACAATACAGTGTATACAGTACAGTATATTTATATCTTTTGTCTTTCTCTGTGGCTTAGTTGTGTTTTTGTGTTCTAGATTATGATTTTACAACTGTATTAGGATAGGTAAATGACTTAGGCTAGGGTGCATTTTGACATACACCAAAATTTGGGTTACATCACTGTCGTATGAATGGAACTGTGTTGTAACCTGAGGATCCTCTTTAATTCTGCTTCCCATTTGGATGGTAGGTTGCTTAAGGAATAGTTGTACAAAGGACAGAATCTTTGCAAGAATACTTAATCAGAAGTAACAACAGTTTACCCAGTTGTCTTTCTTAATCACGAGAAGGGGATTTCATGCTTGAGGAAGGTAGCTGAAGGCAGGTCACAATCTCGAGGAGACCTTTCATCACTTTTTGTTGTCTTCCTAATCTCAAATTACTCCATTCTTTTAGGCATTCTCTGTATGAGTTATATGTACTTGTTCATGTTTTTCTGGAGTCATTCAAAACTATGTCTTCTTGATCTATACCATTTGTCCCTCAACTCTGGAGATTAGGATTGTTTCATCTGTTGGCTTGGAGGCTGTGAGGTGTGGTGGGGCACAGGGTGAGTCCTCCATGCCTTGTACTATATATTAGAGCCACACAATAGATATCAGTGGTTTTCTGTTTGGAGTTTAGAGGTACTATATTAGTGTGAATAGTTGTACTTTAGACATTGGACAGATCTATCTCTTTGAAGTCCTATTATGTCTAATTTTGAGTACTATGCAGAATGGACATTCTATACTTTTGAAAATGATGCCATGATCTTTGGGCTGGGTTTTTTCTCTAACCCCGGGGAACCCACTGTACTTTCACTTCTTCCTGTGTTTTCATCTTAGTATAAGGAAAGAAAAAAGTTAATTCACATAAAGGCAGTGAAAGTAATGCAGGCAGAAATTTCATTCATACCTTATCAAACTCAAATTTTAATTGTCCTCATGCATCCAGGTCAGGAATGACAGTGTTAAAAGACGCTGATCATGACTTTGATATCCTTGTATTTTATGTGAACTGAACTTGTCTTGGTCATGAGATTCAATTGTATATTTCCTGCCTTCCATGTTCTGCCTGCCATGGGCCTTCTGGTTTGGTAAGTCCACTTGTAATCCATCTGTCAAGCCTTATGTCATCAGTCCTCTTCTGTGGGCTCTATTCTTCTCCATCTGTGCCACCTGATTCCTTCCTGAAGATTCATGTCTGCTCCGAGTTCCCCGTGCTCCTAGACCAGCAGTTCTCAGCAGTTGAGAACCGCTGTCCTAGACTAAGGCAGCTGTTATTTAAGTTTTGTAGTCAAGCTTCTGAGTCAGCAACCTTTCAGCCTTGTGGCTTGTTTGACCATGATTGGCATTCCAGGTCTCACACCTGGGCTCTTGCTTCCTTCTCCATCCCTAACCCACTCATTATTCTTTATTATCTACACTACAGGTGCAGAATGGTTGAGGGTTGATTTGATCACATTCCTTAGTTCACAGAACACTATTATTCCTTAAAGGGGGATTGTAGATCTCCAGTGAGTACTATCTTATTTTTCTCCTTCATCTTCAATCCTGCTCCTATTCCCTTTCTTACACAATTCTCACACAAATGTGTTTTATAAGTTTCATTCAATGTACATGTATATTTATGAAACATTAAAGGGTATTATATGTATGTACCATCGATTTTCCATTCCTCTGATTCTCCAGGGTTTTTCCAGATTCCCCTCTATCCCAAACAATTCGGCAACAAACTTCCTTTATGCACCAGTGTGAAATGTCCCTAGGAAACAGAAACACTAGTGGAATTGATGGGTCATAGGACTCCACATGCTTAATTGCATTTAATATGGCTTCACACATCTGCACTTCAGTAGAAATAAAGAGTTTCCATCTGCACATGTTTTAGCCAATACTTTGTTTTATATACTTCCTGAGGCCTGCTTTTAAAAACCATGTTCATGGGTATAAAGTGATGCCTTATTATTACTGTCATGTGCATTTCTCTATTTGCTGGTGAGTGTGAGCATCTCTGTATGGATTGGTTTGCTTTCTGGGTTTTTTCTTCTATGTATGGTAGGTTTTTCTGCCTATTATTTCGGTTGAGCTGCCCCTCATTTTTTAAAAATAGATTTGCAATAATCTTTTTTTCGCCATTATTATCTGTTACCTTTGCCAATGGTGCATTGTATGGTGATTTAAGAACATATATGCTAGAACCCCCAAAGTGCCTCAGTTCAAATTCTAACTATGAGGCCTTTGTAATGGTCCTCAGTTTTCTTTCTGTAAAATGGGTATATTAAGGTTACTTTCTTTAAAAGGACTTTATTGGAATTAAATGAGTTAAAATTTGTAAAGAACTTACCACAGTACTTGATAAGAAATAAGTTCTATGCGTATTTTTTTTCAAGGAAAACATTAATTTTTTAGCTTTGTAATTTCTCTTTTCCAATTTAGATAACTACTATGAAGTCTACTATGAAATAATATAATCTTATTATAACAAAATAAGGATCTAGCTTTGTTTTCCCTGTGTTCTGAGCCAGTTGTCCAGTGTCATCCACTAAATATTCAGTCATTCCTGTTGCGTTATGGGGCTACTGTTTTCATGTTGAGTTCCCATATGTATTTTTTTTCTCAGTTCTCTTGTTTATCCATTGCTCTATCATTCCTGGGCCTGTGCCATATTATTGTATCAATCTGCCCTTATTACCTGGTGGGATGGGTTTGATTTTTCTGCTTCATCTGTTAGGACTATGTTTCTGTCTGGACCCCTATGTTGTTTTTCCATCCAGCTGTGCTGACAGAGCACGTGCTGTGGCTTTTATGATTTCCATAGATTCTCAGAGGTTATCTGGACCAAAGGACTCAACATATTTTCTTCCTCCATCATTACATTATAAATCTCCAGGAGCTGCAACATGGGATACATACTTTGTTCCTCTGTAAATTTCCAAGTGTAGTGTCAGGGGCAGTTCCTCAAGATGTTTTCAAGGGTAAAAATGGCACCACCACCATCTCATAATAACATTGTAAATGAAAGGAAGTCTGATGATTTTTGTACATTGTTAAATGATTTGTGAGTCAGCTTTGTGCTTTGAACCTATCTCATTCAGAGAGGTCTAAGTCATTGTGTACCCTCTAAGTAAGCTGAAACATTTCACACCAACCAATAATCGGACAGATAAACAAATAAGCAACAAGAGTAACAACCACAAAATAAATACTATATACTTAACAGTTTTTTTCATACATCTTCAGGACACACGGAGGGCTCTAATTAATTAGAATGGACTCCACGTTCAGTGGAAAGTACTCCCCCGGACAGGGCTATCTTGTCCCTGTTTCCATCCATAATTATGTCAGCAGGAAGATTACATGAAAGGGAAGTGAAAAAAAAAAAAAGAAAAGAAAAAAAAGGCCAGATCTTATATCCCTTCTCATATTCCTGGTTTAGTCAGTCCTTTGGGCAGAGCACAGAGAAGTGAGCTGAGCACCAGGCTCTGCTAGAGTTAACGGGGATCTGAGGACTCTCCCATCACCCTTACCCCACAGCAGGTGGGTTCAGTCTGCCACCTCCTTGCCATCCAAGGGGAGACTTATGCACCACTATTAGTGCTTCTCTTCTGAAGTGCCCATACCCGCCCCTCCACTCCACAGTGGAAAACTCTTCAGGGAATAAGTGATTTGGCTTGTTCTTTTACATCTTGCCTTGTTTAGAAGAGTGACTGGCACAGACTAGGCATTTAAGACATGTTTAAATGAAAACATAGATGAGTGAATGAATTGTGATAAAGTTATTTATGTGATAGCTTATTATACACAGTTCCAGGGTTATGAATGAGATAGGTTCTGTAGGTTTGTTCTTAGGTTGAATTTGTATGTAAGTTGGTACAGGCATATTTACCTATTAAATGCAACTTAGACAGATGTTTGCCTTAACATAGTCTTTATTTTTACCTTTCTGTGCATATAAATACTTAAACAATTTCAAGTCTACAGATATATTTTATTTGTAACCTGGGAACTGTCTATACTTATTCAAATAATATTTAACCTGGCATTTTTAAGACAGGGGTCCTTTTTCATCTTGCTTAACATCATCTCAGGATATTTGTCCTGTAGGTGACTTGAATGAATGATCAGCAATTACATGTCTATCATCTACATGTGAATTCATGCCTCTCTGCTCTCATGTTAGTTAATTCAACAGGTATTGATTTAACATCTACCATGGGCATAGTATAATGTCTAAAAGGTACATGAAAGGTATGTGTAATATGAAAATGGATCGTAAACTGTGGGCTCTTGGGTTAGATGGCCTAAGTTCAAATTTTGACCTTGTCATTTAAATGCTCTTTGCTTAAGTCTTCTCATCTGAGAAATGCTACTTTTTTCATGGAGTTATTTTTAAAAATCTACAAGATAACACAAATACAAAGCTTGGCACATTCTTAGCATACCCTGATTATTAGGTACTAGTGGTATTATGGTGTCACCTGCAAAACTCTCACATTTACACAGTCTAGGTAGTTCAGACTTTTGAAATGGCTGAAGCATATCCTTGATGTCTACAGTGCATCCTTCTGAGTTCCCGACCCCATTTAAGTTGCAAGCTCCCCAGACGGGTCTCCCCAGCATTGAGCTCCCAGGGGTTGCTCTTCAAATGTGCAGTCCAATCCATGGTATGCCTTAGAGAGTATGTAGATTGAGAAAATATTCTCTCCTGTTCCTTCTCTGCTTCTCCCCATCTTCTACATCTTCAGCTAATGGATGAAATCCAAATGTGGGATTTTCTTACAGGAAGTCGAGTATCCTAGGTTTATAAACCATAACAATTTAAGAAAAAAATCAAATAATAAAAGCTTAACTACTTAGATCCCTACATGAATACATTTGTCATCATTGCTGTCCCCCTTTTCTTGAACCACTCTGCCTCCGGGGATTATGGGGAGGTGGGCACATGAGAGTGTGTGTACCTGGCCCTTATTCCCACATGTGTGCTGGAGTTGTACGCCTGCTTTACTCCTGTGATGGTTTTATGCTATTTCAGTCCGAGTCTTTGTGGATGTCTTTTCTCACCAGTTCCCTTCTCGTGAGGGAGTGCCCGTGTTGGATTAGAGAGTCCTCAGCTCACTGCTATTACACTTGAAAGGAGGAGTGTTGTGAGGGGAGTGGATTTCTGGAGTGGAATTTCAAGTCTCTGTGGTCAACAGGAACAGGACGTTCTGCGCAGTTTTCTCTTGTTTATTTTGCAGAGATTTGGGGCATGTTCCATGCAGCCCTTGGGGATGCAGTGAACTATATTTGGGACCCCCACAGCCTCAACAGAGGATCAGGCCCCCCAGCACCAGCAGCCAAGAGTCCTTAGTGAGGCCTGACCCATATTCCATTAGTTCTTGTTATCCTTTCATAAAGGCATCTGAATACATTTGAAACATGTGATTGGTGCAGTTTGATTGCCATGTTTTCTGTTGTTTTTTTAATTTGGAAAATCTTAAATGGAATTTAACTAGTTTTGATCTATTTAATGGGATAAGTTTGAAGCAATATTAGGACTGTGGGCAGGCTTAGAGCTGAGCATGATGAACAGAAAAGAGAGGAGGTGATCTGATTCTTCTCCCTGTTTTGTGTCCATTACCAACTGGCCCAGTGGGAGGCAGTCTGGTTTACTGGACAGCGGTCAGTCCGCTCTTACCTACAAGCTGCCTTTTACATTTGATAATTTTCTATGTTCTCTTCACATTTTCTATCCTTAGGGGATCATCTGATATATTCATGGTCTCTTAAATTCTTTGTCTTACTTCCTGTATTTGTTGTTTTGTTTTTTCTTAACTATATAGATAGATACACTGGTTAACACAGATACTTTCGGAGGAAGCTTCATGTCAGTTCTCTCCCCTACCCTGGTTTCCTTACCCCCTACCCCAGACCCTGCTTCAGGACTAACCACCTTCACAAATGAATGGATCCAATTAATAGTATCAATGACAAAGTTTGATGTGCTCTTTGGAGTTCCAAGATCCATAGTTCAAGAGCATGCTTTCAGGATGCAGAGGCTTTGTCATGCCTCTCTTTCTCACATGGGGAGGGGAGCCAGCCCGTGCGGTGAAGACTATTTCACGTTGAAAAGAATCCCAGCAAAGTCCCATGTGATACCACAGCCCTCATTTCCATAATTCTGCTTCCTCCAGAGCACAGGTACATTTAATTTCTCACAACTGTTACCTAAATGAAGAGCAGCGTGAGGAACACACAGAGAATGAAAAATGTCCACCTGTGTGTAGTACATGGCCACTAATCTTTTCTGACATTTACTCTCACTCATGAGCACAGGGGTGACCAGCCCGCCAGTCCTAGAGGCTGAAGATAAATGTCAGCCCCCTCCGCTGGAAGCTTCCTCTGCATACATGCGTATTGGAAATCAAACATGTCTGGCATATTGCATGCTGAGGCTCGAGTGCCCATCCTTCAGACATTCCCTGATTGCTCTCTGCACCCCACTTCTCACCACCATGTGATAGAATCGGGGAATGGTAGCATAGTCTGCTGCATATTTAACGGAAGTAAAAACACCAACTAAGCTTATCAGGGTTCACATCATCTGCCTTTACTGCTGTGCTCTGTCTCCCCACGTGCTGCCACATTTCCCAAGAGCATCTGCTCTTCCTATTGTGAAAACACTGAGCTGGTGCATGTCATGCAAGGGCTGCTCTGCTCTTGCCAAATAGTGCTGTACATTTTAATTGTCCTCGGATTGGGCTCTACCAATCGCTCAGGTGCAACTGCCTCTCCAGCCATAAGCAACAGAAGTTATAACATTTGTGAGCAATTGTTTCCCTCTTGTAAAGAAAAACAGGGTTTTTTGTTTTTTTTTATATAAATAAATTTTTATTTTTATGGGGTGACATCAATAAATCAGGGTACATACATTCAAAGAAAACATTTCCAGGTTATCTTGTCATTTAGTTCTGTTGCATACCCATCACCCAAAGAGAGATCTTCCTCCGTCACCCTCTATTCAGTTTTCTTTGTACCCCTCCCCCTCCCCCTCCTTCCTTCCCCCTACCCCCCATAACCACCACACTCCTGTCCATGTCTCTTAGTCTCGTTTCTATGTCCCACCAATGTATGGAATCCTGCAGTTCTTGTTTTTTTCTGATTCACTTATTTCACTCCACATAATGTTATCAAGATTCCACCATTCTGCTGTAAGTGGTCCGATGTCATAATTTCTTCTAGCTGAATAGTATACCATGGTGTGTATGTGCCCCATCTTCTTTATCCAGTCTTCTATTTTTTTTTTACAGTGATTAAAAGCCTTTAAGCAAACTCTTGGCCAATACAGCAAGAATCCATAAAAGAGTAGTGTCCTTAACATGTTTACCAAGTCCAAGTTGGCCCCATCACCATGCGAAATCCCTGAAAAATGCAACCCAACCACAGTTCAGTCTGTTAGGAGCTGTCACAGGGAGCAGGAGTCCAGGAAAAGTCCACATCCAGGAAAAGTCCGCATGACACTGGAATTGTCACTATTCTATACTTTGCAGCTCATGTCCAAGTCCCAATGACCGCTGCTTCTAGCTGGTAATGATTCAGGTAGACTGGAAAAGCCATTTGCAGCATGCGTGGATATGGAGCTTCTGTTCTCCTCTGCCTGGAGAGATGAGACCAGGTTGCTTTTCCCTGGAGCTCTGCAACTGTGGCATGGTAAAGAGAACCTTGAGATACACTAAGCTGGGCGGCAAAGGTAGATTCATAATAGAAATTGGCAAAAGGGGGGAAAGAGAGCTCTAAATTAGGAGTAGGTCCCAGCCTGAAATATGAGTGGGGCATTGAGGTAGGAAGGATAAAGGAAACACTATATATTAAGCAAAGCAGTAGAAAATAGGACTATCAACACCCACAACAGAGATCTTTGAGGAAAGAATAAAAAACCTGACTATTCAGGCAAAACATAGTTAAGTGGCCCTTGTGCAAATGAGATCAGTTTACCTGCTTCTTGGAAGAAATACCCTAGGCTCGTCCACAGTGTTGTAGATGGGGCCGACGGCACTGGGCACCTTCAGCCTTCAGTGGCAAACCCCAGCTTTCTGGGCAAGGTTAGGGTTTTGATTTTAAGGTATTGTCAGTTCATTGACTAATTTACTCTTAACCTGAATATACAAAGCTATTTGAACATTGTGCTTACATGACATGCTTAAAGGCTTATGTAAATATATGTAGTATGGACTGGAATCATAAAACAGAAAGAGGAGATTTTGGGTTTTTTTGATTGGATACTCTAGGAATCTGCTGTCCAATTAAGATCTGAAGCAGGAATCTTTGTCACCCAATTCAATGTGAGTTGCTTTCAGAAAAACAAAGGACGTTTTTTCCATTCTCTGGGAACCATTAACAATACAGTATAATGTGGCCTTGGATATGCAAGAACAATTATTCTCCAAAATAATTCATGGAGAAAATCAGTCATGAACTAAAGAAGAAAAGAAGTTGCCCAGATTAATGACAAAGTCAGGAGGGACTGTCAGAGCAGCTGAGCTGACGTCCGAGGAGGCAGCCCTTCCTCAAGGGCCTTCCATGCTCAGAAGGAAAGGAAGGAGCCGTGTGAAGTCAGGTGCAGATGTAGTGTCTGGAATGTTGACAACGAGCACACATACCTTATTCGGTTGAGATAAAAAGACTGCTTTGAAAATGAAGATGTATCTTGCCCTCCTGAGCCTGAAGTATGACTTGGCAGTGGAAGGAACAATAGCCTGAGTTGGGAAACCTGGCACAAGATCATAATAATTTGAATGTGGAGAATGTAAGGAAGCTAATGATTGGAATATTCTACCTTGTCACACGTTTTTCTTCAAAATAGTCATAGACTTATGGAATGTTTGCAATGGAGATGACTTTAGAACGCCGCCTGGTCTGATAGTTTTCAAATGGCTTTGGTCAGAGAACCTGTTCTGAACAAATATATATTATGCAATATCAAGAAATTAAAGCAAACAAACAAAATCAAAAGGCGAAAAGATAGACCTGCTCTGGCTGACAAGCTGACAAGGGTTAAAGCTGTTGCCTATCTGCTTCTGTCTCTCCTGGAGGTCCCCCCACTGTAGAACCCTTGGGCTTTATGAACAGCATTGAAACACAGTTTCTCCTTTTGTTAGTTCTCAAATGTCTTTATACTCTGGATCAAACAAAACATGTTTCCTAAGTTTAGTAAGTTTTTATTTTTTTATCTTTTGACTTTAATAGCTTTTTTTAATTTTTCAATTACAGTTGATATAAAATATTATATTTGTTTCAGGTGTACACTCCAGTGGTTAGATATCGTATATCTCACTGAGTTATTACCCCAATAAATCCTGTACCCATCTTACACCATATATATTCGTTACAGTATTATTTACTATATTCCCTATGCTGCACCCTACATCCACATGACTATTTTGTAAGTACTAATTTTTCTTTTTAATCTCTTCACCTTTTTACGTATCTCCCCACCTCCTCTCCTATCTTAAAGAAGACCCTTTAGTATTTCTTGTAATACTGCTTTGTTGATGATGAATTCTTTAGCTTTTTTGGGGGAGGGAGGTCTGGGAAACTATCATTCCTTTGAGTCTAAATGATTGCTTTGCTGGGTAGAGTAATCTTGGTTGTAGATTCTTGTTTTTCATTGTTTTGAATATTACTTGACAATCCCTTCTGGCCTACAAAGTTTCTGCTGAGAAATCAGTTGACAGTCTTATGCGGGCTCCCCTGTAGGTAATTAACTACTTTTCTCTTGCTTAGTTTAAGATTCTTTGTCTTTAACCTTTACATTTTAATTATGATGTGTCTTGGTGTGGGCCTCTTTGGGGTTCATCTTGTTTGGGACTTTCTGTGTTCCCTGGAATTATATGTCTATTTCCTTCTCTAGGTTAGGGAAGTTTTCTATTATTTTTTTCACATAGGTTCTCAATTCCTTGCTCTCTC
This sequence comes from Saccopteryx bilineata, assembly GCF_036850765.1. Lineage (NCBI taxonomy): Eukaryota > Metazoa > Chordata > Mammalia > Chiroptera > Emballonuridae > Saccopteryx > Saccopteryx bilineata. Next base: position 241,896,160 of record NC_089491.1, read on the forward strand.
TCTTCTCCTTCTGGCACCCATATGATGTAAATGTTAGTACACTTGAAGTTGTTCCAGAGGCTTTTTATACTATTCTCATTTTTTTTTTTAGATTCTTTTTTCTTTTTACTGTTCTGGTTGGCTGTTTTTTGCTTCTTCTGAAGTGTATTCTTCATTTCAGTTCATATATCTTTCATTTCTGACTGCTTTTTCACGTCTTCTCTCTCCATTTTTCTATTTCCTATCTCTTTGTTCAAGTTCTCCTTAAGTTCATCTACTCTTCATCTATTTAACATCCTTGTTTTGAACTCTGCATCTGGTAGTGTGCTTCTCTCTATTTTGTTTAAGCTCTTTTCCTGGAGTTTTGTTCTGTCTTTCATTTGGGACCTGTTTCTTTGTCTCTTTATTTTGGCTGCTTCCTGTGTTTGTTCCTATGTATTAGGTAGAGCTGCTGTGTCTCCCAGGTAGAGTGGCTTCATGTTGTAGGTGTTCTGTAGGTTCCAGCAGCACATCCTTCCTGTTCATCTGAGATGGGCAGTCTAAGTGCACCCCTCATGTGGGCTGTGTACACACTTCTTTTGTAGTTGAGCCTGACTTATTTTGGCACATCAGTGGAAGGGATTTACCCTCCTCCCCAGGCTGATTGGTTACAAAGACTAGACTGCCTACAATTACTGGGGAAGATCAGCAGTGCAGAGGCTTATCCCACAGAGCAGGACTGATGCCTGCTGAGTTGACCCCTTGAGTGTATTGCTTGTGTCTCTAGGACCTCCTAGGAGGTGCAGATCAAGGTCAGCCACCTCCAAGCATGAGCCACCAAGCAACGTGCAGATGTCTGCTACTTGTACTAGTACTAATGATACCCAGGAGAGACCAAGCTTCAAACCAAGGTCAGCCTCTGCTAGTGCCAAGTCTGGGGTCACTTAGTGAGCAGTGTATGGCATGTGGAAGCCAGATGATGGTTGTTTGAGATATTTTAAGAACGTTTGAAACATGAACTAAGACAGGCCACTCATAAAGAAAAACCATTGGAAACAACTTGGGTGGGCCCGCAAGATGGTGGGGCAGGGTCTCTGGGAATCATCAGGGCTGGGCAAATAGTGTGAGCCAGGCTGATGGAGACTCAGATATGGCACCTGCCAGCTGGCTCTGTAAGAGGTAGTGCTCAGCAAAGAAACAATGGCCTCTGCCAGCACTTCTGTCTGAGAGACAGCTGCCATTCCTGCTCTCAGCCCGGTGCCAGACAATCCAGTTTCTCCCCATATGTCCCTGGATTTTTTCAAGCTGCTGCCCTAGTGCTGAGCTCAGATCAAGTTTGTCTATATAAGTCCGTGAATGGGCCCTTTGAAAGGAATTCCAGGGACTCCAGCAACCCTTCATCTTACTCAGCCACAATTCCTACTAGTTTTTATAGGCAGATGTTATGGGGCCTTCTTTTCTTAACACTGGAACCATAGGCTGGGAGGCCTGGTGTCAGGCTGGAAACCCTTGTTCCTCAGGTGGACCTTCACAGCTGAGAGATATCCCTCCCAATTTTTACCTGTGGGTGTGGGACCAGCCTTGTCAGACCTCTGCCCCTTCTTCTCATCTTGATGTGGCTTCTTCTTTATATCCTTAGTTGTAGGACTTCTCTTAAGCTATTATAGATTTCAGGTGGGTCTGAATGATGGTTCTTCTTCAGTTTAGTTGTAATTTTGATGTGGTTGCGGGAGGATTTGAATACCATGCTTACACATGTCACTATCTTGACCGGAACTTACTCTGTTTAATAAGTTATTTAAAATACTGCTTCTATAACCAAGATCTTGGAGAATGGCAATACATACTAGTACATTAAAGACTGTGAGGAATCTGTTGGTTTTGGAATGTGGTCATGTATGTTTGACCTAGTGTTTCTCCTGCATGTGTGAGTGAACCTGACTGGGGATCTCTGTAATCAGAAACACCTATTAATATACATCCCCTAGAATGAAGCTTAGGAAATGCAAGTATTGGCAGGGTTCTACTTTTATTCCCTCATTTTTCAAATGGGGGTCCTGGTACTCACAGGACTAGTGAAATAACCCGTTCTGGGTAATACAGTTGAAGCATAGTAAAAGAATCAGATATAGGACTCCTGAATCCACAAAGTTAAGGGGCTTTTCAGATCTATTCTATCTATTCTCTTTAATATCTCCACATGCCTATGGGCAGGGAGCCATCATGTTCTGTTCTGTCCATGCTGTACCCTGAAACACAGAAAGCCAAGGTTCCCCAACTAAACTTGAGTCTAGTTGCATCTTCTGTGCCCCGGTCTGCTTACTGTATGCTAAGTCTTTCTGTCTCTTTGATGTAGGGAAGAGGGACGGCTGTTCAATTTTTATATATTAGGACATGCTAAGAATGAGATATAAACTAAACAAGGCGTGTGATGGTGTTATTAGCAATTGTCATGGTGATTTCTCAAGGTTTAAAGAAACCATTGCACATTTACAACCCTTTGTAGTGATTTAAGGTGTTTTGCTATGTTGTAACTAGAAAATTGGGCAAATTTCTGGCCAGGGTGAAATACAACCCATCTGGAATATGGAAATACAATGCAAGGCAGTTATAGAACCCTCTCTACTGCTTGTACTTAAATAAGATATGATCAGCCAGTCTTTCTGTGGCCATTAATTTATTGTCTGGTAATTTAATAAGGGCCTATTATTTGAGGATGTTTGAGAGACACTTGCTCTTTATTAACTCAAACTTGCCCAGAAGGCAGCACTAAGAAGTCACTCCTTCTGCCCAGAGAGGGTATAACATTGAAAGGCATTTGACATCCACTTTTTGACAGTACTTCATATTCAGACATTATGGTTCAAGTATTCACAAGTCTGTGGATATCGTAATGGAATTGGTGACATCTAATTACTAATTGGCAATTAATGATAATAGCCCTTTGTGAATATGTAGAGAAATTCTGTGTGAGGAACTCATTGCTCTTTGCACATATTAATTAATGTAGATAAGCAGATTAGGATAGGAAGGTAGCTTTATAGTTTTATTGATGCTGAGTAAACTGGGTCATATTCAAATTGCCCCTTATTGATAAACAGCAATTAATTGTTTGTTGACTCTCAACCACATGGATTATAGTTTTAAAAATAATTGAATAAGAATAAGAAATGCAAGGAAGTAGAGGGAAAGGATGTCAAGAGAAAATTCAGTTTTGTTAAACTATTTGGATGCCTTAGTTACTTCTTTCTGTTCATGTATTTTTGAAAGAGGGTTTGATAAGTATTACAGAATTGGTAGCCAGACTTTAAACAGCAAGTTTTTAGCAAAGTGATGTCTAGCATATCTAGAATAAGGCTAATTTACTATTTTTCCAAAGAACCCCAAGGATGCTGGATTCTATTTTCAAATCATATTTAGCTAGCGTGGTGTATTTCCACCAGTCTTGATAGATATAACCAAAGTCTGTTTGCCAAAATCTACTTGAAAATGGAAATTTTAATTAAAAACAAAAAATTAATTATTTTACCCCTACTGATCACCTCCAAACTCTCTAAATTATTTTATGGTGACATACTTATTAGATTAAAAATAATTGTGGTAAAGACTAGAAAATTACTCCTATTTTAGTTTTAAATAGAGTAAGCTTTTTAGTACACTTTCAAAAACAAAAGTGAGACAGTGCCATTATTTTGTACACGATTTTATTCCCAAGTATTTAATGAGCACATACAATGTGCCAAACACTGTGCTGGGTTGTGGATTTATTCACAGAAAATGTTTTGGATGTGAAGTCTGACTCTCAGTATGGTGATGGAAATGAAGGTAAACAAATAATTATACTACAGAGTGATAAATTCTACTACAAACATTTGAGCAAGTAATAGAGCATACTGGGGGCAAAGAAGAGCAAGAATGAGCTTTGCAAGTAGCCCGGTGTGTGTATGTATATATGTTCTAATCAGAATCTATCTCAATTAGGGTAAGTACTTTGCTTTACAGACCTAGCCACCTGCCACTCAATTTAATTTCATTGTTCTGCAACTTGGATGGTGTGTGTATAATAAATTTAAACAACATGATCTTTTACAACTTCACTAATATCTAATGGTATCTATTTGTTTTGACTTTAGGGAGAGAGATGAGATCTGGCATGTTGTAGGCGTTTAGTATAAATATGACTTCAGTCTTAAGATTAAAGTAGACAAGTCCTGAACAATTGGGCCGGTTTAGTAATGCTCTGTATCTTTTAATCTGAATTGTATGCAATTGAGGACTGGAGAAGATAGAATTAAAGTGTCCTGAAACTGAGTTGCAGTTGCCTATGTTTTTAATAGGCAAATTGTTTCCACCTATGAAACTCCAATGTGGCTTGTTTGCTGGTAGCTAGCTTTCTGGTGAACCAAGAGACCACAGCCAGATGCAGGGATGTCCCCTGCGGTCACTCCCCTCCCTCTCTCTCCAGCCATAGGCTGGAGTGGTCTTGATGAATCTTTGCAGGCACTTCCTCCTCAACCAAGACATGATTCATTGGCATGAGACTGTTTAAGTGATTAAAATAAAACACTTTAAGGAAACGTTCTGCCTTACCCTATGTTCCCTGGCACCTCTGCAGTGTCTCTGTGGCAGGAGAGGACCAGAGGCGAGGACACACATTATCCTTGTTTTTGGCTCTTGTTAGATGATCCAGTCCTTCTGTGCTAAGAGAGGATTTGAAAATTGTCCTAGTTTAGTGCAGATCACCCTGCAGGTGCTCTAGGGCTGCGGAAAGGAGAGGAAAAAACCCAAACACTCTAGCCTGAAACCATGGCAAAGATGGCCCATCTGCCTAACGGAAAAGCAGTCTCTGAGAACCACGCTGAGGATGTTGGATGCCGTGCAAATGGAGGTTTTGTGTTTGTGCACATGAACCGGCCCCTGGGTAGAGTTTGGGATCATCACCAGTGTGGGGTTTTTTTGTTTGTTTGTTTTGTGAAAATGACTAAGAGAAGGCATAGAAAGTGAGAGTGTAAACAAAGAGAAACTGAGCTGTAGGATGGCAAGGGACAGCAGTGGCACGGACTGAGGGTGGGGGTGGGGGCAGCCCAGGGGAAGTGGAGCAGATCCTCCTGCTGCCTGAATGGCGAGAGCAGCTGAGGGTGGTGCAGGGGGATATGCCCAGAGGAGAGGGTCCTTCCAGCCAGGGTGACCTCCTGTGAAAAGCAAAGTTTCTTCTTCTCTAATATGTGCCCTTTGAAGCAAGCCACATTGGGGACATGGAAAATGAAAGGAAAGGAAGATAGGATAAAGGGGGAAATCATTATAATTCTCAGACAGATGATTTTTAAAAGCAGTGATTTGGGTTCTTTTCTATTCATTACACATCATAGAGGACCCAGGCTGTGTTGCCTATGGCTTTAAAATCTAGGATCCTATTAAAAACTCTTTCTTGTTAGTAACTCAGTGCTTTGGAAAGTCACTAAGAAAAAAGAAAAGCCAATTTAATCGAGGCAAGATTTAACACAAAGGAGGACCCTGATCTTGCCTTTCTACAGAAAAACTTTCAGGATCAAATGGCTTATGGTTTTCATTTACCTAAAGAATGCCTGTGGAATCAGCAGTTGGGGGAGGGGTCCTTTCATTAGCTTGCAGGGCACACCCACATTCTATTTCTCGCACTGAGGCCTCACTGCTTCCTTTGCTATTTAAAGAAAAGCATTTTTTCCCCCAGTAATGCTGTTTGGGAGTGGGGGAAAAAAGAAAAAGAAAAAAAACCCCAAAATGAATAAACAAAAACCCCCAATATGACGTAAATCAAGGGCAAAAACAAATCTACCTGACAACTGAAGTTAGGAAAAGGTTATTTGGCATATATTGACCTCCATAGATCCTTTCCTTAATGACTCATGGTATCTCAGTTGTCAAATGATAGTGTGACACAATGACAGGAAATGCTGGAGTTGGGGAGGCAGATCTGAGCCCAACTCCTGCATTTGTAATCTTTCTAAATTATGTAAATTAATTTGCCAAGTCTCATTTTTTTCACATCTGGAAAGTGGAGGGTATACTAGTGTACCTACTATTTAAAAAATGAAATGTCACAGAATTAACTTCATGTAAGTTTTTGTTGTGTTCACTTAACAGTTTAAAAGGAGCATTTCTGATTGTTGATGAGGAGAGAGGACCTGCTCCACTCAGTGATACAGGGACCCGGGCTGACAAAAGCTTTGGTCTCATGAGCACATGTCACCCAAGGTCACCCTGAGCATTATCTTTCAGCCAGACACAAGAAAAACACAGATAGGAGGTTTTTATATAAAAAAGGCACATGGCATTTTTTCTCACATTTGTTTGACTAGAATGCAGTTACTTGGTCTACTTGACTGCAGAGCCTGGTTAAAAGAACCTAGCCTAATGCTAAGGGAAAAAGTGGGAAATGGGTTTAACTGTATAGTCATCAGTCATAGCTACAGTATTTTCACCAAATATCCATTTGCATTCTTTGTCACATGTTCAGAACCCACACAGCCCCAAGTTAGACAATTAAAAATTTACTCAAACTATTGTATCCAGCTTCAAGTCCAGATCACTTGGGGATATTTACTTCTTTTTTTTTATGACCAGTCATAAATTTTCATGAAAAAGTTATCTATAACTGAAAAAGATAGCCACCCATTATTCCAACAGGTTTGCTTATTTATTGAGGTATAATCGATATATAACATTATATGAAGTTTCAGGTGTAAAACATAATGATTTGAATTTTGTATATATTGCAGAAATATCACCACACACATAAAGGAAGTCAAGTTAACATCTGTCACCATTCATAGTTACAGTTTCTTTTTTTTTTTCTTTCTTGTGAATGAGGACTTTTAAGATTTACTCTCTTGGCTACTTTGAAATATACCATACAGTATTAATAATATAGTCATGCTGTACATTGTACCTGATGACTTATTTATTTCATAACTGAAAGTTGTGATAGCCTTTTTAATGGGGTGGCAGGACTGGATTATCATAAACTATTTGGGAATTTGGAAAAGAGAATTGGAGATACAAAGCTGTGGCTGTTCCGGGCAGACATCGGTTCTTTGTCCTGGCACTTGGGGACTTTTCTTTTTTTGTTCCTTAAGTGAAAAGCAGGGAGGCAGAGAGACAGACACCTGCATGCGCCAAAATGGGATCCACCTGACAGGCCCCCTATGGCGTGATGCCCTGCCCCTCTGGGGCCATTGTTCTGTTGTTTGGCAAATGAGCTATTTTAGCACCTGAACTGAGCCCGTGGAACTATCCTCAGCACATGGCACCAACTTGCTCCAACCAAGCCATGACTATGGGAGGGGAAGAGAGCAATACAGAAAAGGGAGAAGGGAAGGGGTAGAAAAGCAGAAGGTCACTTCTCCTGTGTGTCCTGACCGGGAACTGAACTTGGGACATCCACACTCCTGGCCAATGCTCTACCGCCGAGCCAGCCGGACAAGGCCTAGGGACATTTCTGATTTAGGGTCTGATACTGCTCTGCAGAAGGAAAGTTCTTGTCTACTGTTCCTTGGGAAGTCCAGGGAGCTCACTGGCTAGTTCTTTGTCCAGTACCCTCCAGGACCACATTGGAAGTGGTCATTGTTGGACACATCCACAATGGAGTGACTTATGTAGCTCACTTTATGTGAGTGTATTTTGGGAAGCTAGGTGGCTGTTTTGCGTCCATAGGCCTTTATGAAGTAAATCCATGGTTACTTTAGCCAGACAGTTCCTTCCAAAATGCTATAAATTTCAGATTTATGAAAATGTTCAGCCACATGAAAAATGTTACAGTCTTAACTGGCTAGAACTCTCAAGCTAACATTATTCCCTTCCTTTTGTGCCCTGACTCTCCTCTTTCTCAATTGATTGTAGCTGCACTGAGGTCACCTGAGAGAATGGTCTTGGCAAGGCAGATAAGGTAGTAGCCATCCTTGGATAATTTCCACAACAGTGGATGATTTTATTCAACTAGATGTCTTAATAAACCTTTGCTGCTTAGACCTATTTTCAATGTTCCTGATATTTGGGATCCAGGTTTGATTGGTTTTTCCAAATCTGGGAGTCCTCAAATTTCTAGAATCAATCTCTTTTCTTTCTCTTCCCACTCATTATCATACACAGGGGAACAAAATTTTTGTTGCATCCACAAAAACGCTTGTTCTTACCTAATTCGAGTATGCTGATCTCAAATCTGACATTAGTTTTTCTCTGTAAGCTACAGTTTTTTCTGCAATTCAAGATTTTAGGTTTTCATCTTATTGTAAAATTTTCAACATTTAGTTTAATGTAATAAGTAGAATGTCTTCTGGGGCATCAACTTTGTGAAAATATAATAATTTATATAATGCAGTAAATACACTAATACACTAAAAGATATGATTGCATCAGAATTTGTTTACAGTTTCAAAATAGAACATATTAAAAACACTTGTTTTAATCATAAAATTTGCACAAAACTTATTTAAATTCTATTCAGGCAAAAGTTTGCGTTTGTAGCTCTTGCATTTGTGTACTTGTTGAGAACAATCTCGTTTGATGCTCCAGCAGTAGTCTGCTCATCACTAACAGCTCCAAGATTTTCGGGAAACTTATCAAGGTGACTGTTCAGGAAGTAAATCTTAACGCTCATGTTACATTCAATGTCACGGAAAGCCAACAGCATCCTTTGAACCAGGAGTTCATAGTTTTCTGCTTTTTTTTTGTTGCCAAGGAAGTTCTTTGTAACTGCTACAAAAAACTGCCATGCTGCTTTCTCCTCCTTATTCATCTTCCTGGCAAATTCTTCATCATGTATGAGGGTTTGAATTTGAGGTCCATCAAATACACCTGCTTTTATCTTCTCAAAAGACAAGGCAGGAAAAGCAGAAATAATATGTTGAAAGCATTCACTTTCTCTATTCAAAGCCTGAACAAACTGCTTCATTAAGCCAAGTTTGATGTGAAGTGGGGGGAAAATGATCCTGTCTCAATTAACTATAGGTTCATTCACAATATTTTGCATTCCTACTTCCAGAGCTTCATGTTTCAGCCACTCCTTCAGTGTCCAGTGTTTCTCTCGAGCTCGGCTGTCCCACAAACACAGAAAGCAAGGATACTTTGTGAAACATCTCTGTTGTCCTAGCAGGAAATTTACCATTTTAAGATCCACACAAATGATCCAGTTATGTTCCTTGTACTTCAGAAAGTTGAGGACAATTTTTATGTTATTCTTACTAAGTCATTCAATTCGGGTTGGCTAAACTGCTGAGGGGTTAATGACTGCTTGGCATCAGAAGAAGACCCTTCAGATTCTACAACTATTTCCTCATGCATCTTATCAAAATACACTTGATCATCATGTTCACGTTCTTTGTCCTTAGAAGAAATAAAACCATTGAAAACTGGAACCAGGAGTGTCTCAGAGTGCGGGATAGGTTGTATTGCTGAAGGAATATTAGGATATGTGATCATATGCCATTTTTTCTTGCCAGTGCCCTTTGTATGGATCAGACAGAAATAACAGTCACTGCTGTCATCCTTAGGTTCACGCCAAACTATGGGAATACCAAAAGGCATTCATTTGCGTTTTCCTTTTGTCCAGTCACAAAGTATTTTCTCACAATTATGACACATAATATGAGGAGCCCAATTCTTGTCTTGATCGTCAAGGGGAACTTGAAAATAAGCAATATATGCATGTGTCACAAATGATAAAATATTGTGCCTTTGACGTTGAAGTGTGTAACAGCCACATTTATAATAGAAGGTGTCAGGACTATTCTTACATTTATGCCTACTCAAAGAAGCCATGATTCAATCTTAAAACAAAATAAGAGGGTGTTTTTATCAGATAATATTTTTTTAAGTTTAAAAACAACTACAATTATGTAAAAGTGATGTTTGTAAAACATTAATTGCCTTGTGGTTATGTTCAATCCAAGAGTTGTTGCCCTTTAACTCTAATTTAAAAACCAATGCAGGCCCTGGCCGGTTGGCTCAGTGGTAGAGCATCGGCCTGGCATGCAGAAGTCCCGGGTTCGATTCCCGGCCAGGGCACACAGGAAAAGCGCCCATCTGCTTCTCCACCCCTCCCCCTCTCCTTCCTCTCTGTCTCTCTCTTCCCCTCCCGCAGCTGAGGCTCCATTGGAGCAAAGATGGCCCGGGCGCTGGTGATGGCTCCTTGGCCTCTGCCCCAGATGCTAGAGTGGCTCTGGTCGTAACAGAGCAACACCCCGGAGGGGCAGAGCATCGCCCCCTGGTGGGCGTGCCGGGTGGATCCCGGTCGGGCACATGCGGGAGTCTGTCTGACTGTCTCTCCCAGTTTCCAGCTTCAGAAATAAATAAATAAAAATAAAAATAAAAACCAATGCATGCCCTTAACTGTAACAAAAAGAAATTAAAGTTTCATAAAAAGTAGAGCATGCACCAAAAAATGGATTTCAGATTTAGAATCAGTGATGCAGAAATATATAGAAACAGTTCTAAAACCTCATGCAACAGAAAATAAAAAAAATTTGTTCCCCAGTGATATCTACTTGAAACATTTTTTCCAGAGTTCATCTCTTCCTTGTAACCATTGTTGTAAACAGAGAAGAGTAATATATGTGAACACGTTAGCTTTAAAAAAAAAAAAAAATTTCTTCTAGAGCTGCAGACTCAGTAGACACTTGGTTTGCCTGAGAAGTAACCAAAAGTAACAATTTTACCAGATGTTTTGCTGTTTCAAAACAGTACCAGCCCTGTAGCCCACTCTGTCTGCATCATTGACACTATTGACCAGATGGGTGCTGTTTGCTCTGAAGTGTGCAAGGCTGTCCTTGCCATCATTCAGAGGTCCTATGTTATGCAGACTTAACTGTCTTCATTTTGTGACTTCCAAGTGTGACACTTCTGGCTGGGTGAAGGGAATAATGTGCATCAGCACAGAAGAGAGGCTTTAAAGGGCCAGGCTTGGGAGCATGTGTGTCATTCCACCCAATTCCATTGGATAGAACTCCATCAGAGCATCCCACATGCTTGCAGAAAAATTTGAGGAAAGGTCTCTAGGGAAACACCCAGGAAGAAGAGAACACAGTCTTAGTGAATAGCCATCAATCTTCCTCATAAATACGATACGTACCATATGTAATTGTTATAAAGATTGAAATAGGCTCTACGGTCTGCCATGATGGTACAGCTCATTGTAAATACTCAGATTTAGTTCTCTTCAGTTCTGTTCTCACTCTAGATAACCCCAAACTAGCCAGTAAGTATGTGATAAACACAGAATAAATGAGTCGATATTCATTGTTATTTCTTCTCTGAATGGGGACCTTCGAAATCTGACCCTGTTTTGGCTGATCTGTTAAATCTCTTCGGGTCTCATTTTTTTTTTTTTAATTATAAACATCTGTCAGGAAACCTAGACTGTTTTCCAAGGCACCCCATCTGGTCCATTGGAAGCTGTTTCAAAGTTGAAACATCAACCCTGACAGGTCCTTTGGCCTCTAAAGATTCAGCCCTTAGGGACTTGTCTATGCTGGCTCAACATCAAATAGCGCAGAAATTGGATGCAAGTCAACTGCCCTCCTAAATTTAGCATCCTCTTAAACTTACCTGCCTTTAAATGGACTTTTCGCAAACATTCGATTTTCTTTCCCCAGATTTTAAATCACTTGGTTTTCCTTTGGATATCTACCCAGAAGTAGGATTGCTGGATCATATTGTAGTTCTATTATTATTTTTTAAGGAGCCTCAATCAACACTGTTTTTCATAATGGTTCTGCCAGTTTAAATTCCCACCAACAGCATACACGGTTTACCTTTCTTAGCTCTTATCTTCTTGAGGATAGCCATCCTGACAGGTGTGAGGTGATGTCTCACTGTGGTCCTGATTTGCATTTTCCTAATTGATTGGTGATGGTGAGCATCTTTTTATGTATCTGCTGCCCATATGTATTTCTTCTTCGGAAAAAATTTTTGTTCAGGCCCTTTGCCCAAATTTTAAATGAGTTAATTTTTGGGGAGGTAGCTTATTTGTTTGTTTGTTTGCTATGGAGTTGCATGAGTTCTCTATGTATTAAGGATTAACTCCTTTTTTGGATATGTGGTTTGCAAGTATATTTTTCTCATTCTATATATATGTTGCTTTTCATTTTGTTGATAGTTTGCTGTGTAGAAACTTTTTATTTAATGGAATCCTACTTGGATTTTTTGCTTTTTTTTCCTTGTCTTTGCTTTTGCTGTCAGGTTTAAAAGAAACCATTGCCAAGACCATTGTTAAGGAGCTTACCTTCTGTTATCCTCTTGAAGTTTTATAGTTTCATGTATTATGTTTAAGTATTTCATTCATTTTTAGTTGATTATTGTGTATGGCACATGATCAGAGTTCAGATGCATTCTTTTGCATGTTTATTAATTAAAAATTTATTGAGCCATGAAGTCTATGGGACCTACACAGACTTCACCAGAGTGAGACTCTCTCTAACTATCCTACTTAAAGTCACAGCTTCCTTCATCCTGCATGTTTAATCTCTCACCTCTTTTTAAGCCCTGGTTGGCTCAGAGATAGAGTGTCAGCCTGGCGTGCAGATGTCCCAAGTTCTATTTCCAGTTAGGGCACACAGAAACTTCCTTTCTCTCTCTCTCTCTCTCTCTCTCACTCTCTCTCTCCCCCCCCTCTCTGTCTCCTGGAGCCATGGCTTGATTGGCGTGAGTTGGCCCCTGGTGTTGAGGATAGCTCCATGACCTTGCCTCAGGTGCTAAGAAGAGCTCGGTTGCTGAGCAACACAGCAATGCCCCAGATGGGCAGAGCATCGCTTCCTAGTGGGCTTGCCAGATGGAGCCCGTTTGGAACAGATGCGGGAGTCTATCTCTGTCTCTCTTCCCTTCACTGAAAAAATAATTTCTTCATTCTCACCTCTTTTTTATGCTTTCCTTAGCACATTAACCAGCAGTACAATGCTTATTTCTTTGGTTTTCACTTGTCTTCCTCATCCAGAATAAAAGCTACACGAGGGCCAAGGTTTGTTATTGTTTTGTTTAAGCTCTATTCCCACTTCCTAGAACATTGTCTGACTATAAAATAATCCAATAAATTTTTTTTTTTTTTTCATTTTTCTGAAGCTGGAAACAGGGAGAGACAGTCAGACAGACTTCCGCATGCGCCCGACCGGGATCCACCCGGCACGCCCACCATGGGGCGACGCTCTGCCCACCAGGGGGCGATGCTCTGCCCATCCTGGGCGTTGCCATGTTGCGACCAGAGCCACTCTAGCACCTGGGGCAGCGGCCAAGGAGCCATCCCCAGTGCCCGGGCCATCTTTGCTCCAATGGAGCCTTGGCTGCGGGAGGGGAAGAGAGAGACAGAGAGGAAAGCGCGGCGGAGGGGTGGAAAAGCAAATGGGCGCTTCTCCTGTGTGCCCTGGCCGGGAATCGAACCCGGGTCCTCCGCACGCTAGGCCGACGCTCTACCGCTGAGCCAACCGGCCAGGGCCTAATCCAATAAATTGAGTGAATTAATTAGTCTCATTCCTTGCTCTTCGGCAACTTCAATTCTAGTCAGAGAACTCTAAGACAGACCAACACAAATTATGAGGCAAAAAATATATTAATTACCTTAGGAAGTTATAATGTTAACAAAGAGGAAAAAAAGAGGAGAAAGAAGGGAGAATAAGTTTTTATTTATTTGACTCTATTATGCTAAATGAATGTTGCTTAAATTATTTTATTGATTTTAATTCATACAGTATTCCTGAGAAATAGGTGGCCAATATTTCATTTTACTGATGAAGAAACTGATGCTTTCAAATCAAAGTAATTTATTCAATGTTACTTAAGTAGCACGTGGTGAGAACGAGATACGATTAAGGTCTGTCTGGCTTGTTTATCTATAGCAGTGATTTATATATAAAGTTTTTCATATTTTCCTGTACCACTACATAAATTTTCATAGTAATGTACTGACAGTGCTCATACACATGTGTGCATGCATACAATTACATGAACACACAATTGCACAGAGTATTAACTTTGTTATGTGTAAAGCTTTCCAATATTTTTTTATTCAATCTATTTTTTTCTATCTAATAAATTTTCTTTTCTTTCATCCCAACCTATCATATCCTTTTTCTTAATTTAATTTTGACCCATGAACTTGTGTTTGCAGCAAAGCGAATATGTTGCAAGCAGAATTTGAGAATATATGCTCTTTGTCCTGTTCCCTGGTGTGGAAAGGGACTGAAGATTTAGACCCATGCTGAGGCTTAGAGAAGAATTTATTTAGGAAGTAATGTTTTTGCGAGGCCTTGAGTGATGGTTTGAGTGTTGGGAAACCTTAGAAGTAATGACAGTTTCACCCATTTAGGCAGTGATACTCACATAATTCAGGCATCTATCAAATAATCCAGATGTTCAGCAATTTATGAGGGGCCCGAAGAAAAGTCAGAGTGCTCTAATGTGTTGCTTGACTCATTTGTATAGCCCATCAATCAGTCAATTGATAAGTCATTGTTTTCACTTAAGAAGTAATTATTGAACGCTTATATGTCAGGCAGTGTGCTCAGCATGCCATCTGCCCTTAAGGAGCATGTATCTGTATTTCCTTCTATGAGCTGACTTGGCAGCCACCCCTGTGCATTGGGAGCATGGATTCCATTCTACTGTCCCTAGGGAGCTGGTGTCCTTCCTTGACTGGATGTCGGGCACCCTGGGGTTATAGCGTTGCTCTCTCCTTTCTTTAATCTTGCAAGGGGATTTTTAAGTTAAAAGGGAACAGTTCCTTGTGGCCTGATGGCATATTGATTGGTGATGGTGGGTGTTCGGTGTAAAAGCCTTCCATGTGCTGATGGTTCTAGATGTAGTGAGAGGCTGGTTTATCACTTTGTCATCACCTCTTTTGCCCGAAATCAGGTTTCCCCCTCAAGTCAGGGAAATGAAAGTTGCCTCATTCCTTTAAATCTGGGATTTTCTGAGGAAATCTATATGTGCGGCTCCCTGGGAAGTACCTTCATTTTAATAGGTTTCTGGGTTTGATGAATTGGTCCGTGGCAGGGGAGGGTAGGAGCGGAGCTTAGGCCACGAGGCCTCTGGCAAGGAAGCTTCTAACAACAGCCCCCTATTCTACATAGACTTCAGACGACTAAAACATAATGCCAAAAATATTAATATGTATTTCCTTATTTTGAGCCTATGGCAAGGTGCTTGGATTATTTTTGAAATAGGTATATAAAGAAACCAAGATATACAAATAACAAATAAAACAGAGACATCACGTTCCTGACCCTGTAAATCTAACTACAACAGTCTTGGAACATTCTGCACCATTTTGGTTTTTTTATTTTTCATTGATGCAATAGAAATTATTGGTACTGTGATCATTCACTGAGCTTTGTTGCTGAAAATGTGGCTGTTGATCTCCTTTTACAATATGCTGAGCTAAAAGTCCTGTGAGGGTAGTTCTGTGCTACATTCCTCATGCTGTCCTCTGTATAGTGTTTTTAAAAAAGTAGCTGCACAGAAATATACTAACCGACAAGTTGGTACCAACTAATATATCAGCACGGCAATTTGTCACTTGTAAAACTCATATACATTTTATCATTTTATTTCAAAAATTTCAATGCTATGTATTTAGTGACTTTGTTCTTAGTCTTTCTAAAATACTTGACTTACTCTTCATAGAATGAAACGTTCTATATGAATGTTTTCGATATGAAATTACCTGGCATAAAAGAAACTAATTCTTGGCAGTTACTCACTGAACTTGTGGGATCAGAAAAGCACTAATGTACCAAGTATTCATCTAATAACTCTGGGCTTTCACTATGGTTTTCAAAAGAAATAGAGGTCACCCATTAATCTAGTGGTGTATGTAAGTAAAAATTAGTTAGGAGAGGTTCTAAGGTACATCAATAAGCTCTGACTAAGTCATATGGCAATAACAAATGTCCCCTATGTCAGTAGTTTACAAGCAACAAATGTGGCTTGCAACTCTGTATGCTTTATTTCTCTTTATACCAATATGCACGTGTTGGCATATATATATATACACATTTGCATGTGTATACATGTGCATGCATACATACATACATACACACTTATTTATTTAATTCTTGGACCAACGTTTGTACCAGTAAGTTTTATTTGGGACGTGCAGTCTTACCCCAGAGTGAAAAGAATGGCAGAACCATATGCCGGCTCTTGAAGTTTCTATTTTATAGGACACATGAGATTTCTATTCCTAGTGCATTGGCCAAAGCAAGTCAAATGGCCAAAACTGATGTCAATGGGGTGGAATGTGTAATTCTTTCCCTGGGAGAAACTTAACATTCTTGGAACTGTAAAACCACTAGAACCCATACTGTTGTTATGGAATGTTGAGATCTGGGTAGAAGAATCAATCTCCTATTGATTTTGATCCTCAAAAGTAACTATATGTTTGAAGATTAGATTTTATTTGCTGCATTTGATAGACAAAAAACAAACAAAACAAAAAAAACTAAGCCTAATTTAAAAAGTTTTTTTTCAAATTTCAGAGCAGATAGTAAATAGCAAATTTTAAATTTGAACTGAAATTTAAATGACTTTCTTCCTAACCTAAATCCTATACTCTTCATGACCAGGTCACATAT
This sequence comes from Saccopteryx bilineata, assembly GCF_036850765.1. Taxonomy (NCBI): domain Eukaryota; kingdom Metazoa; phylum Chordata; class Mammalia; order Chiroptera; family Emballonuridae; genus Saccopteryx; species Saccopteryx bilineata. The sequence continues at coordinate 241,912,713 of NC_089491.1, forward strand.
GTGAATGTCTGTATGTCAGAAACTGGAATGAAGAATGAAAATAAAAATGTTTCAGCTGTAGGATGCTGAAGAATTTGTTTTTAAATTTTTATTTATGTATTTTATGTTGCTTAAGGTTATCAATAAAGAACCAAAGTTGTTCTCTCTGTTCATGGATATGATCATCATTTTTAGTTTCTTTTATAAAGGTTTCTGTTTTGACATAGTCATGCCTTCATGCCTGTGTGTGTGTGTGAAGTCAGTTTCCCTCAGTCCTCTGCAGGACCTTAACAAAATCTTCTTATATATCCAGCTAAAACTGCTGAGTTTCAAATCAGAAATTAGTTCTGATTCTGTTGATGTAAACCTGAACAGAGAAGGGAAACATAATCCAACTTCCTGCATTATTAAGATTTCAGATATACAGTTTTGATAAAAACTTGCAAGTACAAAATTTGCTATCAAGCCTAATGTAGCGTGGAGGATTTTGTCTGAGCTAGCAAAGGATCACATTTTCATCTCCTATGAGGCAGGGACTGAGCTCTGTAAACTATTTTCCACAAGTACACTCTACTAAAAAAAGAGTATTTTATTTTGAATCTTGTCTAGTTTTAGAGTGGGTGGGCTCTCAACCCAGTTACCTGATAAATCGTATTCAATATGGGTGATATACACACTCACTAACCTAAGCAAGAACATTGACTTCAGCTACAAGAAAACCAATACTGCACAACAAATGGACTAGATGACTCATTCAGTTCGATTTGTGTTTGCTATACATTTAGTACTATAGTGTGTACTATAGAGAAATGCAATACCTTTCCTGCTGCTGAGGAGTTCTGGTTAAAGAAATGTGTTATATGATATTGGGGAGATGCTGTGGAAGCAATATTTTTTATAATGAGAGGAGGAGAGATAGTGAGACAGACTCCCGCATGTACTCCGACGGGGATCCACCCAGTAACCTCCATTTGGGGCCAATGCTCAGATCAACCAAGCTATCCTCAGCACCTGGGGCACCAACTGAGCTATCCTTAGTGCCTGGAGCCAACACTCAAACCAACTGAGCTATTCTCAGTGCTTGAGGCTGACTCTTGGACCAACCAAGCTATTCTCAGTGCTTAGAGTGACATTCAAACCAATTGAGCCACTGGCTGCAAGAGGGAAAGAGGGAGAGAAAGGAGTGAGGGAGAGAAAGAGAAGAGAAATAAATGGTCACTTCTCATGTGTTATCTGACTGGGGATTGAACTCAGGATGTCCATATACCATGCCAATGCTCTATCCATTGAACTAATCAGCCAGGACCATGGAAGCAATATTTAAAAGAACCTTTTTTTCATTTGACCTACTTCCCCCCCCCCCCGAAATGGTGGTGGTGACAGGGAACCCATCTACTATGTTGAGTAGTTGAGAACAGTCATTTCATAGCAAGAGGATATGGATAGGAGGTCGGAAATTGAGTCAGTAGAGGCCATAAGTAGCTACTTTTCAAAATTTTCTTTATTTGGCACTCTCTTATGATTAAAAAGTAATTAATTGGTGATTCAGTTAATTGAATCAACCAAAAATGTCAATGCCATGTGCCAAAACCCATGTCAGATTTGAGCATAAGCTATTTTAGGAAACAGGGGAAGAGTAAATATTCTCGACTTAGACATCCTAGTAAGGATCTCTAGAGGAGGTGGTCCTTGAAATCAATCTTCATAGATAAGGAAGCTAATTACCCAGATAAAGAAAGAGGGTGGGACATTTTAGACATGTTATGTTAAAGCACACACAGAAGAAGATGGTCCAGAAACAGCAGGTGCAAATAGTCAGGACAGGTAGTTAAGTATAGTGGAAGTGTGGAGCGTTTTCAAGGAGGAGAAAGGTTGGGGATGATAGCAGACAGGTAATATAAAGTCAAAGCTATGAAGCATTTATAGTCCATATTTAGTAATTATTGCAATTTTGGACTTATGTACAGAAAATAACTCAGTCTAGCGTAAGCAAGAAAGGAAACTTACTTAAAAATATTAGATTCTGTCCTGGAGTACAAAAGCTAGGCTACATCTTGGCTTCAAAATAGACTGTCACAGAAGACAGGAATTCCATCAGGGACCTCAATTCTCCTGTTTTCTTTTTGGGTTGTTATTCTCCTCATTATGCAGAACAGTTTATCTGTTTCTCCAATCCATGTGGTGGAACACAGAAGGTAATACCATCATGGTGCCAAAATGTTAATTGCACATAATGCAATCAACAGTGCAAGTGCTATAGAGATGTGTAACTGAAACCTATGTATTATTATGGACCAATATCACCCTCTTAAAAAAGAAAAAGAAGGTATATCTTAAATATATAACCACTTGAATGATTGAATGCCTCTCCGTGTTTATTTATAAATTCTCTTTAAAAAGAAATTGGTTTGGTCAACTTGAGTCTGGTGCCTTCCCTTGCACCAGACTTGCACTACTTTGACTGTAGCTAGGAGGCATGTTGTGTACTATAAACATTGTTTCTGTGACCATCAGACTACAGGGGAATAGATGTATTGGAAATTCCTAGAGAAAGAGAATGGGTATTTTACAAAATGTACCAAATATATAAGTGGGTACCAAGTGACAGTCTACTGAGTAAGGCACATTATAATAACTTTGGGAGTTTTGAAAACATTCACCAGTATATTTCTGGGGTGTACACACAAAACATTCTGACTCAGTAGATCCGATGTGGAGTAGGGGGACCTGCATTTTAAAAGTCCAGTGAATGTTTCTAATGACCAGCTGAACTGGGAACCATTTTGTGGAATTTTGATTTTATCTCAAAGAAAAGAGGAAATATTGGGAGGAAGAAGGAAATGTCATGGGGTAGATTGGCATTGTAGTATGCCACTCTGGCAAACAATTTGAAAAGAACATGAGAGTTTAGTGACTTCTTAGGAGTCTGTTGCATCTACCAAGAAGGATGAAAGATCTCATCTAGGGCAGGCATCCTGTGAATTGGAGGAGGGATATTTAGAACTGGCAGTTGTCATCAGTTACATCTGGAGGATGAGGGATGCATATATAGCCGGCAGCTTTCATACTGTCGGCCGAAGTCTCGAAGTGATCAGGTGATGGAGGATGAGAAGTGGGATTTGTGGTAGATGGTGATGAACTGAGTTTTTACATTTTGTGTTTGAAATGGAGGCCCTGTCAGGGACATTGCATTTGTGCAAGTCTAAGAAGTAGTTGGATATATGGGAGTTTTTTTGCAAGTGATAAATGAAGACATTGTGTGCAGAGTTCCAGGGATGGATGCAATTAAGGACAAAGAAATCTATGAATGTATGAATGTTGGAGACACCGAAATTTAAGGGGGAGGAGGAAGGTTGGAAAAGATCAGCTCTAAAGGAAACATGTCAACAGATATAGATAGAAGTCAATAAAGACTTGTATCCCTAAAAGATAAGGAAAGATTTTAATAAAGATAGTATTGGCCAATAGTATGAAACATCAGGGTCAGAAATGTACACTGCATTTGGTAGCAAGTCATTATGAGCTTGATGAGAACAGTTTTATTCGTTAATATGAATTGGCCTATACTGGCCCTTCACATCGAATGATAAACTTCATTCATGTAGTCAATCAGTAAACATTCTCTGGGCAGGGCTGGGAGTCCTGAAGTCCATAATTTCTAACTCAAGGAGTAAATAACCTAATGAAAAGATAAATAAAATGATTATAGTAGAAAGGGATAAGCTCTGGTGGAAGCAGATAGTGTATTATGGGAGCCCATGGGGAGGATACCTAACACCTTAACTAAGTAGGCACTCAACACAATTTTATTAAATTAGCATATTTATTAAATTTTCTGGTGCAAAAATGAGGGATATCATCAGTAAGTACACAGGAACAGGGCCATCTAATGTGGGCTGGTGTGTTCGCAGAAGTTTAAGAAAGGCAGCAACCCTTTGTTGTTGTTTAAATGCTCACCTGTTTAAGGGTTTCATCATAAAAACCACTAGTCTCTTCTTGCTGTCAACAGACAGACAGCAAGGACTATTTCATTACATTTCAGTGATTTTAGCCTTTGGCCACTAACTTCTTAATTTATATTCCTGGCCCTTCCTGGATACCAGAACTAATTCTCTAGCTGCCTACTGGAAATTTCTACCTGTATGGCTTGCATGAATCTTATACTTAATAAAGCTCAAACTGGGCTCCATTTCCAACTAAGTATTCTGAATTGTTATTCCAAAACCTATTATCTACTTGGTCACCCAGACCAGACATCTGAGGGCCATCCTTCCCTCCTCCTCCTTTCCTATCTCCCACTGTCTGCTGAGTTTATTTTTGAATGACTTTTATCTCATCTGCATTCTCTCTAGCACTGTACTAAGTCAAACCCTTGTCATTTCTTGACTTCATTATCAAAGTGAGCCAGTCTCCCTGAATCAACCCCTTTACCATCAAGTGCATCTTTCTCCAGATCACGGCCATAGTGAGTGATCTTTCTCTTCTTTAAGCCAGTGCCCTGCTTCAACCACTGGTGGCTCCAAGCTAAGTATAGGTTCCTATCTGATCAATTTAGCAGGCCATGAAACACCTTCTTAATCTGTCTCCAGTCTAGGTCTATTCTGCAATTTAAAGATCTTTTTATTTTTCCATACTATCTGCCAGGCTCTGAGCCAGGCCCTTCGATGGCTTCTCTACTCTAGTAGAAGTTACATTCCAGCATGGGTGACAACAGTGGGATGAGGAATTGAGAATCTAGTGAGAGTTTGAAAGAAATGGCTGGGGGATGTGGCTGTGTAGTTGTAGTCTTGGTCTGTGGGGATGGCGTGGTGGCTCAGTGGCACAGGGTGCCTGCCATGGGGACTTCTCAAAGGAAGAGGTATTTAGGCTGAGGCCTGGGTGATGAGGGGGAATCTGGTAGGAAAAAGTTGCAGGGAGGAGAACAGCCCTTGCCAAGGTTATGAGCAGAAGAGAGTGTGGTGTGCAGTTGAGGGAGAACAGTGGAACAAAAGGGCCCAGAGAAGGAACTGAGCCTGTTCCTGATGTCAGCAGGAGCCAGATCATGTGTACAACTGTGTAGGGAATTCGGACTCTCTCTGATGGGCTGCAACCAATGCCGACAGAATTTGAAGGGGTAGTGACATGGCCACTTTATGCCTTATGAAGACAATGCTGATTCCTCTGAGGGGAAATGAATTGGATAATCTCAAGAGTCAAGGGAGGAAGAGCAGCCACGTTGCTAGTCTTGTTCACTGTTGTCTCCTGAGCCCAGTGCTGGGTGCCTTCCAAACCCGGCAGAGCATCCTGTGGCGTACTGTGGAGCCCGTGGCAATCCACAAACCTTCCCTACAAGGAGGCAGTGGTCTAGGCATAGCGGATGTTTTACTGTACCTGAAATACAGGTTGTGCTTTTATATCTGCTGCCACCAAACAGGTTTCCTTTCTGGGAAACACCCCTCTCCTTTGGACACAGCAAACAGGTATCCGCCCATTAAGATGCTGCTCAAATCCTGCCTTGTGTACCTTCTTTCCCCTAATCTGTAGAGCGACCAGATTAGGCAAGTGTTTTATCTCCACTTTAAGGCTCAGAAGGATTAGGGTCATCTAGCTCAGAGTCATCTAGTGGGGTCTTGGAATTTATAGCTGAGTCTTCTTGTCTTCTGCGAGGCTCCTGTAAACTTGTAAGATTGAAGGGGAGTAATTATGGGCTCTGGATCATTGTGCCAGCCCCGTGGCAAACCTCTCCCTGGACGTCTTGTGTTTGCCCTCCGCCGGCACCACCCTAGCCTGCCCTCTGAATGATCATCTCCCTTACTCCGCTACACTTGTTCCCTAGAAGGAGGGACCAGCTCCACCCAGCAATAACACTATCACTGCTTTTCTGTCTGTCTTTCTTCTCCAACCTAGAAAACCCAAAGCCTCTGCAGTCTGTCACAGTTTATGAGCACGTTTAGCTTCACTGTGACCCTCACTGAAAAAGCAGCAGTGGTGGCAGGCTCTACCTGAGGAATTGCAGCCCAGCGTCTTTGATACTCCCTGGATCTAATGTCAGCATCCATCACTTCCTCTGTCTTCCTCAGGGTCTGGGTGTGGATGCTGGAGGGCCTGAGTGGACCTGCTTGGAAGTGAGTTTTCCCCCTCCTCACCCGGCACCTGCCTGCACCTCTGTGAGCTCCCACTAGAGACACCTACACTGCATTTCTCCAGCCTCCGTGCCTGGCTTTTGCTGGGTGATGGTGGCTTTTTGTAAGGACATACTGATCACAGACACTGCGCTAATAAGTCTGGATGATTTAAGCTTCCAAAGCAAGGCTTGGGATCAGGCTGTTTCAGTGACAGTGACTCAGAGGGGGCTGTAATGGTCTTGGTTTTGAGCTAAGCATGCCCGCCGAGGAGCAGGGCTGGCCAGGGTGTGAGGCGCTGGGCGTGCTCCAGCTGAATGAACAGTGTTCTTGCGCTAACTTCTCATTTTCTCTGAGTTATGTTTGCCACATGCTGTGCTCTGGGCTGGGTGTCTTATCCCCTTCTCTCTCTCTCTCAGTCTTGCTCTATTTCTCTATTTCTCCCTCTCCCCACCCCCTATAATGATATGATGTAGGAAGAGGTCACTGAAAAAGTCTCGTGGGGACTGTGATTCCCAAGCAGCTTCATTTTATTTTCTTCTTTTCAATGAGGCTGTCTTTCTGCCCAACACCTGTTCAGTTAGGGGGTACATGCAGCCCTGTCTGCCGAGCCTTCGTCTCCCACACTGTGTGGTGGGTATTGGGTTTTGGCATTGGGGTGCTCTGAAGCACCAAGTGTAAAGCCGTGTTCACGTGCCTCTCTCAGGCCTCCCTCTTCCTTCCCTTGCCCCCCCCAGCCCCAGCCCTCCCACCCCACCCACATTGGCCTCGCTCATGGCACCCCCCCCCAGTTGTTCCCTTCATCCTTCCTCGAGGCCTTGTAAACGTACAGACCATTTAGACTTTAAGACAGCGGGGCCACTTTTCATCTCAGGCCAGGCTGCTGCCTGGTTTTACGGGGTCATAAAAGTCCTGACAGGAGTCATAAAAGCCTCCAATTGCACTGCAGAAACCCTTGGAGTATATTTTAAGGGCCCCTGAGTTTTCATTTTGCTGCTTTTATGGGGTCTCATAAAAGCTTCGTGGAGGGGGCCCTCTGATTGGCCGCTCAGCACGGAGGTAGTTAAAATTACAGCTTTAGACAAATTGTTCCAGTCCCAATAAATCAGCATCCGGCGTGTGGCAGGAGGAAGGCTTCCAGTCCCACCGCATTCCCGGGCCCCCGCGTCCCGCCTCCCAGGCGAGCCTTGCAGGAGGCCAGCCATCTCGGGGCCACCACCAGCCCCAAAACCATTCCTTGCGAAGAGAAAACTTGTTAATCAACTAGCTGTTTTGATGCATTTTGCAAATGGCTGGTGACTTTGTGTATTCTCATAAACCTGATTTTATTTCCCCACAGACTGATTTATTTTTAAATCAATTGCAGTTAAAGAGACACAAACTCAGACTTCCATCAGCATGGCTGCCATGGGCCTGCTGAGTATAACCTACTTCCTTTCTGTAGGTCTCCTCCTCTCCTCTTTCCCCATAGCCTGCCTTTTCTCCTCCTCCTTCCTGCTGTTGTCTCAGCTATCTGTCCCAGCCCTGCGACAGTGTAGAACCACTACAGGACCAGCATGAGCAGTGGCCATATCATTCTCTGGACCCATCCCAATTTTCCACTGGACATACCTGGCAGAGAACCAACCCAGAGTGAGTATTGGGAGGCTGCTTTGTTTTACACCATTATCAACCTTTTATTAGCTGGTGGCTCAAGTACCTATCATCAGCCTATAGAATTCATCAGACATTGAAATGGAGACGCAGACCGTGTTTCCTCTCCTTTCCAGACACAGAATCCGTCAGGGTTAGCTAAATTGCCATGCTAACGCTCTGAGGCTCAGACTCTTCAACTGAGATTAGGAAGTGAAGAAGAAAGGGACTAACCCTTCGCCACTTTGCACCCTCTTCCTTTCCAGGCAAAGAAAACTTTCAGGAGAGGCTACGATGGTGGTAGAAGCAAGGAGAATGCTCTGTTCACGCCCCCTTGGGAGAAATATGCTACTCCTGTTTATGTGGCCGCCTCTGTTCCCATGGCAACTGCCTCTCTCCCCTGCTGTTGCTGTAGAGGACATGCTTGGAGGAGTATCATTCTGGAAAAAAAAAAATGATGCTTACTTCTTCTCTGGAGATTAGCCAAGTCAATACCTCTAGCAGCACGAGGTATCTTATTACTCGGGAAATGCCCAATTAAGTGTAGATTCCTGAGAGAGCCAGGTGAAGTGGGGAGAAAGGCTGGAGGTAGGAGGAAAGAAAGAGAGGAAGTACTGCCAGCCAGTGGGTTAGGGTGAGGAATTAAAGCAACATACATGTGAGGAAAGCTCTTCTACCATTAGTTCAGTTTCAGAGTCATGGGCTGCCAGACTAGCCCACCCAAGGCTCCTAGGAGGAAAAGGAATTCAGGCGTTGCCGCAAGTCAGAGAAAACAGGCTCTCTCCTGACATATGCCTCGGTTTTGAAGGGCCTTACTCTTTTCTGAACTAAGTGAACCGATCACAGAGGTTACAGGCTACGGGAGAGAAAAACACATCTTATTTCTGTCGTGCTCTAGTTTTATGTAATTATTACATCAACTGTGGGTGATCAAAGCATTCATTAAAGAGAAACTATCTCTCCTATGCTTTTGTTAGTTTGGAGAGATTTGACAGGCTTTTCTATGTCTCTGGCTATATTTCCCCTTTTCTTTTTTACGGTTGATTTGTCTCTTCTTCCTCTCCTCCTCCCCTTTCAACACATTGGTGATTTCTAATGTGACATTTCCCTCCCCCGCTCCCGCTTCCCCCTTCCACCTGGCTTAATCAAATCTCTCATAAGGGAACCATGAGCCAGAGTAGCCCTGGGAGTAACAACTGTGTGCCAGCCCGGTCTCCGGTTTCAGAGACGCCATCACTCACGTGGAAGTTCACCAGGCACAGCCCCTCCCCCAACCCTCCCTTTCTTGTCTTTTCTGTGGACTCTGATTTCTGTGCTGAGTTTACTGCTCTGTGCCAATAGCCTCCTCCCAAAGACAGGCACACATCTGAGTCCTTTTGTCAAACCTAGGGGGAAATTCTGTGCCAGCAAAGGATTTCCAAATCGTCAATTCTCCTGTCTCGGCAAACTCTCATTTTTCAGCCCAGTTGTTGCAGCTCCTCCTTTCATTATCCCAACACTTTCCTTCCTGTGGAGGTTGCCCCACTTTATCTCCCATAAAGGTTTCCCCTTAGGGACTTCAGCAACCCAATAAATTACAGTAGGATGTGACTTGAACGTAGAGAGCATTCAGGGTAAATGTGTAGAAGTACATTTTTCATATTAACGTGCCTCCGTATCCCATTGTGTGGCATGATTTTATCTTATTCTCCACTGGGCTAATGACAGACTCCTTCACAAATTTATAAAAGTGCTTTGGTCTTGCAGTTCGTATTTTATCATTAATTTATTCACCCACTCAACACACAAAGCTCAGACTGTGTGCTGGGTACTGTGCTTGTGCCTGGGGACTTGGAGCTAGATAAACAATCTCTATCTTCTTGCAATTCATAAGCAAATAGGGCAGGGAAAAAATATAATCAGTCTCTTAGTAGACATTGTGGAAAATACAATGATCTATAAGGAGGAAGTAGGAGTAATCAGTGACTTTCTGGGAGTATTTAATCTTATCTGGATTTTCCTCTAGAGGAAAGAATAAGGAAAGGACATTTCAGGTAGAGAAAGCAACATGAGAAACAGCCAGAAACATAAAACAGCATCTTTGTGCATTTATAGGTCTCTGCTAAGGAAGAATAGATGAGAGAAACCCTGAGTAATAAAGAGGCTGAAGAGGAATTCCAAGATCAGATTTTGAGTAGTCTTTGCATTGCAAGATACACGTGTGGATTTTAGATTACTAAGGAAAAAAGCAGCACCATATGTTTCCATATCATTGTGGAACACTGCATTTTCCTTCAACTATGAAAATATATACTTATTGAGTGTCTGTGGTATACAAAGTAGCATACCAGGTGTGGCAGAGACACAATGATGAGGAGATATGAAGACAATATGAAGGTGTATTCCAGTACTAGCTTTCTAAGGATCAGAAATTTTGTTGCAGATAGGGCATAAACATACAAAAGGAGATAGTGAATAACAATACACACACATCAGACAGCAGTGAAAAGTGAGATGACAGACTATTACTGGAGTAATTGTCACATCATCTTAAGGACAGACACTTATGGAAGTAGAGGAGAGAATAATTACACACACATGGATGGTCAAAGAAGCCTGTTATAAAGAAGGTGAATGTAGCCTGAACCCAGAAAGATGGAAAAGATTTGGGAAGGTGGAGTCTAGATGTTTAGAAAGATTTGACTTTGAAAATGTAACTGCAGGATGGTACAGATCTCAATTAGAATGTAGGGACTGAATTAGACTCACTGGGAGGAGGGACTGGTAGCTAGAACTGGAGGGGTATTGATTGCGGGTCTTGGAGCGTCTTTGAAAGTCGGATTAAGGGTATTGGGCTTTCCCCCACTGGCAACAGGGAGTCACTGAAAGTATTAGCAGGGCAGTGACATGGTATTGGTCAGACTTCTCTTGTGGGTTGTTTGTGGCACTTTTATTGTCCAAAAGCCATCAAATTGAATAATTCTTCAGCTATCTGGAACATTACTACAGTAAGATGTCATATCTTTTAATGGGAATTCAGGAATGGAAGTTTGCTGATAAGCAACTGAATTAGGAGAATATCAGCAGGGACAATTTTGGGTGAAAAGGATAAGAAGGTGAGTTTTGAGTGGCAGTGGTCCTAGATAAACCCCACTGTATCAATTTCTTCTAAGGGAATATGATTAATACTCTAAACACCACACAGAAAAATGAAATGAAGCAGTATCTTTCTGTTTATTCTCCAAACCAGCAGACTTCTGGGCCGTTACTTGAATAACTTTCTCTCATTAGTAGGTGCAGACGTAGGTTTTTTTCTCCCTTCTTTTTCTTCTAATACCCATGATCCTCTTTGATCCTTCCTCTCCCCAGGAATATTGGTCTATGTATTAAATTTTGTGGCATCATATTACCTGGGTTTGGACCCCAAATATTGCCATATCCTTGCTCTGTGATCTTGAATGAGTTGTGCCTCAACGCATGTAGAAAATAGGGGGAAGTAGTAGTAACAACTTTATAAAGTTGAGGACTAAGGGAGTTTTTCATATGCAGAATGCTAAGACCAGTTCCTGCCCTCACAAAGCTCTTAGCCAATGTTCCCTTTCCTGGATCTACAAAGCTAGCCTCACTGAGAGGTTTCTTCCTTATTTCTCACTCAGCCACATAGATTCTCAAAAAGCTCCGGGTTCTCCTGTATCCTTTTCCTTGAGTTTCCTTTAGCCGATGGAGGGCCTAGCTCTCCTGTCCTCATTTTCCAGGGCTCACTGGCTCCTTAATCAAACATTAGCATAATGTATTAGCATATCTGTAGCACAATTATATTTTGATTACTCTGGTCCCTGTCAGACTAAAAGATGCCTTCAATCTAGATATAAATAATTTAGAACGTTTACACCCAGAGGAATTACAGAGGAGGGAAGGAAAGAAGGAGAGAGAATGAGTGTCTGTGGGGTTGAGGGGGTGTGGGGTCGTGATGGTGGCAGTGGATAGATTAGTTTACCAGTTTCTCTTGCACCTCTTCTCTCGGCTATTCTTAATAAGGATACATCGGATTCCTTATATTCAAGAGGGAGACACCATTTTGAATTGCTTCAACTTGTCTCCTTCCTTTCAGTCTCATTAAATCTGTCAAAAAAGGACTCATTGGTTAAGTAAAAAAATAGAGGGTGGTTTTGAGCTTCTCTTTCTTCTTTCTGGCCAGGTTCCCATGTAAATTACACCCTTCTGTGATTCATCTTTGGAAGGTCTCTCTTTCCTTGTGTAATTAACTTCCTCAGCTCATCATTAATATCATGTCTTTATGCTTCTTTATTGTTAATTTGGAAACCTGATTTCCCTTCATTGGTGTACTTTGCAACAGGCTAAAAGAAATCTTATATTTTGGTTTTAAAGAAGTTACACACGCACACAAACACACGCGCACATACACATATGCATCATATCAGCTGGAGCATGGGCATATTTGTGGTAGGATCACAATCAGTCAGAGCGTGTGAAGTTCAAGCTACCTTGCAGATTGATTCATCTTTCAAGTAGCTGTGGAGGATAAGATAGAAAGACTGCTCTCCTTGGGACTTTTAAGTAATGACTTTATTGGTTGTCCTCTGAGCAGCACGGGGAGAACTTTAAAGTCTGAAATGGAGACACTTTTTTATAGCTACATTTAGAATGGGTGACATGTATAAACCCACCCATGGAAATTGTTAGCACTGTGCCTTCTCACTTAGGATGTCAGCTGGATGCTTGAGAGGAGCAGTTTTCTTTTGCATCTGCTGTGACAGGTGATTAGTGAAGGCTGGGGTGCTGTGGCGGTGCTAACCATTAGGGATGACACTATGAAATGATGGCATGGGTGTGGCTGGTTGTTAGATTAGTTTCAACAAGGGATTTTTTAAACATGCACATTCCTAGGCCCCAAACATGCACCTCCGGGGGTGGAATCCCATCAATTGCCTCTGATATTCTGCCCGATCGGGGTAACTTGGGTTTAGTTGGTATCAGAAAGACTTAAGCATCCTTGGTCGATTAGTATCTAAAAAACCTTAGGCAAGACACATTGTCGCTGAGTCTCAGTTTTCTCATCCTGGGGTCACTGTGCTCCTTCTTACTAGATGATGAACAACTCCATGGCAGCATCTCTGTTCTCTCTTTCTCACCAGCTTGCACAGTGCCAGGCAGAGGGTAGGAATGTGGGTCATTGCTTTAGGATGAATGAATAGTGAATGAAGGAGTGTCAGATGGAAGCACTATATTGATGGTATCTTGTACATTTCTGTGTATATTACATGAGGTAATCATATAATACTGCTGACATACAGTGGAGGCTCAGTGGAGATCTCTTCCCCATCCCCATCTTCATTTTCTATAGTCTAGCATGCTCATTGTGTTGTTTTCTTATTCCTTTGCTTTTCTTCCCCCATCCCTTGTTTTTTGAATGGGAAAAGACGTGCTCAGACTTTATTTCTCCTATGATTAGTTTCACTTGCATTGACCCCCAGTAGATCCCTTCGCATACATTACTTGCTCACTGAGATTTGCAGCCTATCTTTCTGACTCCAATCCTTCATGTTTCTCTAAAGAAAATGGTTTTTTTCCTTAGAAATGTATTTATTTATTTATTTATTTATTTATTTAATTTTACATTTTTTACAGAGATAAAGAGAGAGAGTCAGAGAGAGGGATAGAAAGGAACAGACAGGAACAGAGAGATGAGAAGCATCAATCATTAGTTTTTCGTTGCGCATTGCAACACCTTAGTTGTTCACTGATTGCTTTCTCATATGTGCCTTGACCATGGGCCTTCAGCAGATCGAGTGACCCCTTGCTCAAGCCAGCGACCTTGGGTCCAAGCTGGTGAGCTTTTGCTCAAACCAGATGAGCCCGCACCAAGCTGGCGACCTCGGGGTCTTGAACCTGGGTCCTCTGCATCCCAGTCCGACACTCTATCCACTGCGCCATCACCTGGTCAGGCTCTTTTCCTTAGAAATTTAAAACAACATTAAATAAATAAGCAAATGTTGTAAGAAATACAAATTAAAAGATTTTAACAACGTCTGTGTGTTTCAGTTACTGAGGTTCACATGTGCCCTCATTAATGCAGGTGAGGTATTTTATATTATGACCCTTTTATAGAAAAGGGTTTGTAAAGATACCACCCCTTTCTTTGCTCTCTTTTCATGAGGTCTTCCCATTGTTTGGAAGCCTCAACTAATTTGGCAAATACATGTTGACAACTACTTTAATGGGAGTGCTTGGTATTAGCTTTCAAGGATGCGTAGGAGTTGACAAAAATCTACCTTTCAAACTTTTCATGGCTTGAAAATAAATCACCTTGTCCTGGGAGACCTAGCACCTGCCTTTCTCAACCCAAAGGGATAAGAAAGCTTAAGGGGAGAGGGATGGCCATTGATTTAACAAAGATTGTTTGATTTGGTGGTGTTTTTTCTCTTCCTTGTGAAAACACTAGAGGGAGGAGGCGAATTGGGGAAGTAGAAAATATTCTACCCCCCAAAAAGAAAAAAATGTCTAAAGTTGTGAGAAGACAGTCTCCCTTTGTAAGGATTAAAGCCTCTGTTGTAAGAACATCCTAGGACAAAGTTATCTCTTGCAGGACTGGACACCTCGGCAAGGCACCTAAGCCCTGGTTATCACACTTAGAGACTGCTCTGGAGGAGGATCCCCAGGGTGGCTGTGGCCAGGCTCCTATTCTGAATTCGGAAGAGCTCTGCAATCATTTCCTCAGGAGACAAGGTTTAAGGGGCCTGTGAAATCAGAAATACAACCAGGAGTCTCTTTCTTCCACAGAACTAGTATCAACCAAGTCATCTAGAATTCCCTGTATGCATTTGTTCCCCAGGGTCAGGATCTGAAACTCTGTGTTCTCTGTGGTCATAGAATAGTCTTGGGCATTCTGATGGACTGTGGAGATAATTGGTGCTACTCACTGAATGTTTTGGGCTTTCTGCATCCTGAGCACTTCTCTTGGTAGTATTCTACTTCCTGTCTTTTGAAAACAGAACATGTGATGAGTTCTGGGCAGAGAGAGGCAAATAGGAGTGACATCTATCACTTGGTGTGTAAGTTAAGCATTTCACTTCCAGTGTGAGGTCCTGCAGAGCTCTCTCTGTCTGCTTTCATGACAACCAGAGGCTTTAAAGATTGTGACTGGCCTATCAGCCTGGGTCTCTGAGTGAGTAGATGAAAAGAGTCCCTAAACCTCTCCTTGCCCATTCACCTATGATGGACATCTAGTGTGAGAAACAAATAAATATTTGTTGTTTTAAGTCATTAAGATTTTCCAGTTGTTTGTTATTTCAGCATAACTTAATCCATCCTGACTGTTACAGAGTCTCGTTCTAAAAATGGTCAGGATCTAAGGCCTGGCTATCCACAGTGGCTCTTATTTTTGAGGCTCAGCGTACTGCAGGATAGTCTGGTGAAATGGAATAGAGGCTGTCCATACCAGAATGGCTTCTGAGCACAGATAAGAATGGCATCCAATGCCAGGTGGTGAGCAGAAGAGGGCCACTTGGAGAATCAGTAGGGCATGATTCCCGCTAAACATGAACAGCCAGTGATTTGGGGCCTGGCAACAGCAGAGGGCTAAATGAATTGGCCCAACATGTGTGTTCTGCAGACAAATATTTCCGATGCTCTTTTCCACCGCAGTCTGCTTTGCTTTATTTATGCAAAGAATATATCCCTGGGTTGGGGGTGGGGGATGAAGTCGTATCATAAATGCATCAGAGAAGCTTCTTATTTAAGGCAGTTTATGATGAATCCTTTTGTGAAGGAATAATCATCCCCCATGATTTGCATTTGCTTTGTAAATCTTGTTTGTGTGTGTCTCAGGTTTTATGAATTTGGGGCATATCACATCATCATGTATAATGTCAAGTGTAGAGTGGAACAGAACTGAAGTTTAATTCTAGGTCAGTTAAGGTGCATTGCTTGACATTATAATGGGGACAGAGCTAGAGGGACCACTGTGTATGAATTTTTACCTATAAATCTCTGCAATTTGAGAAGGTAGGTACTAGGTAGATGGTTAGGATAACCTAGGGAAGGGATAGAATAGATATAAGGGAAGTCAACGAAGTCAAGAAAGCATTAAGTGGATCAAACTTATATTTTAGAATAGGTCTTAGTATTCGAGTGAAGAAATTGGGGAAAATCCACCTAGGCTTTTGCTAAGACCCTCAGTGAGAAGCAAGAGCACATCTGAATGTAGTAAGAGTGAATAAGTAGGGCTTTGGAATTCGATTTTCCAAATTTGCTCTTGACTCCACCTTGCGGAACCACGTAGTAGTGCAAAGAGCATGGGTGCTATAAACGGGAGATTAAGTTCCACCTCTGCACGTGCCTCTTCCTGGATGCATCTCTTTGGGCAAGACTGGTGATTTTGGAAAATTTTTATTACCATTATTTAATTCTTCCTGAGCCTCAGTTTTCTACCCACGTGCTGAACATCACAATTCCTCCTTGCCAAATGTGGTACGGATCAAGAGGCCATGAAGGTAAAATATTTAATGTTACAGCTGACCCCAGATAGGACTCAGGAAATTACAACTATCAATATTGTGGATTGTATATTTATTTTTTTAAAGATCCCTAGTGTTAAGTATTAGGATAGTGTCCAGTCTGTGATAGGGCTTTTATAAATAGATGTTGAAAGAATGAGTCATCACAGGAAAGCAAGATGTCAAGAGAATGAAAGCTCTGTGAGAGAACTGAGGGGTAATGAGCCTCCCTCTGTAATCACTTGCCTTTCCTCCCCAGAATTACAAATGCCCCCATTTACTTCCCAAAAGATGTCTGAGGCGCAGGCTCCACATTGCTCAGGAAGAGTAAAACCACCGCCAGGGATTCCACGTGCTTTTTCATCCTTTCCCTCTTGCCGCTTCATGTCCTCTGACCACTGGATTTCAACAAAGTGAAGAGCATTTATTTCCTCCCTCTCTTCCCTTTTTACTTGTTTTTTTTTTATTCTGTTGTCAGAGCCCTAGGAGTTTCTTTTCCTTTTTTAATTAAGAACAAATGAAGGTAAGAAAGTGTTTTATAACTGGAGAGAATTCACCAGCAGGGCACCAGGGTGGAAATTCACATCTTGAAAGAAAAGCAGACAGACAGCACATCAGCCCAGTGGGGAGGGTGACCTGCAATTGCTCTGTGTCCTGCTGTCTTATTGCCCAACCCTCCCTCTGCCCGTTAGCCTGGAAGCGCTATCTCTGGCAGAAGTCCTCCTGTCTTTTGTTAGGAAAACCTTCCATTGAAAGCTTGCTTTTTTTTTTTTTTTAAGCATTTTTAAACACACAGTATGCTCTCCTGAAATGTTCCAGTGTCTGCAAGGGTCCTTCCTACAACCTGATTCCTGCTGCCCAGGGAAGTGTCCTAATTTTCCCTGACTTTCACTGACCTACTCTTTTTCCTGTGTACCTGGCTGTCTTTCCATACAGGCACAGTTTGGGATTGGAACAGCAAATCCCAGGGCAGTGTCTGTCAGATGTAAATGCAGGTGCTTATGTAAAGCAAAAATTGGGGCTAAGAGAATGAGAGTGTGTGTAAGCAGGGAGAGGGGAATAGAATAAAACCCTATTGCAGAGAGCCATGTGGAAGGAGACACCCTTCCCTGTCCCCGCTCTTTGCCCAGGGCAGTGTATCATGTTCTCCGGCCGCCCTGGCACTCTCTGGTTGTGAGAGAATGGAGTGGAAGCGCTCGGTGACGTCATTGGAGCCCAGAGGCTGCATCTGTGTTCCTGAGCTGTGCTTTGCACACCACACTTGAGAATGGCATTATGAGATTCCTAATGGGGAAAGCAGGCTTTTATTAAACTCCTGGACCAAATTGCCTCCCTTGTTGCCCTCTTTCTTTTTCAAGAGACATGATGGGTTATTACATTTGTGATTAAAAAAATCCGTCATTGGTTTGTTTTGCCTTTTCAATTTTGTTGGAAGGTGATTGTGACATCAGTACTCAGAGCAGCAGGAAGATGGAAAGGAGAGGGCATTGTTTGATATTTAAGGAAGTTGCCGTGCAGAGAGAGTTGACCCTTTTTTCTGCATTCATGATTGATCATGGGGTCAAATGGCTGGGGAAAGTCACTGAGCTGACCACATGCTCATTGTACCAATTCTGCACAGAGGAGTGAAGGAATGGACAGGCCGATTTCTTAAGCCAGTAACTAGATATTCATATAGATAACTCTGAAATTAAAAAAAAAATTCTAAATGTTCATTCTCATCATAACACCCATGATACCTAATAAGCTTTTTGCTTCATGTGAGCTTTATACTTACTATCTATTTGGGTCTTAATGTTTCAGAAGTGACATTTTTCCTATCAAACATATGAACCACAAAACCAAGCATTTGAAATTCAACTAATGTGTGATATTGCAAACACCCCCGACTTCCAGTTTACCTTGGTTACTCGACTATCAAAGGGGGATGAGGGTAAGGACTCAGTTTCTCTGTGGTTAGACCACCTGCTTAAGGATCAAGATATAAAATTATAGGAACGACTAATATAGTATAAATGTCAGTTTTCTTCAGGATCCCCCACTGCTTTCCCCAATGACTTGACTCAAACTGGAACTGCTAGGATGGCCTTCTAACTAGTTTCTTCACTTCTGGTCTGCAGCCTTCCATCTGTTCTGTATTACGATATAGTCCTTTGTGTTAAAAGAATGCCTTGATCATGTCGATTCTCTCCTTGAAAAGACTTCAATGAATTTCCCCTTCAGTGCCCACTCTATCTTATTCTGATATTTGAGACTTTCTATTAAGTTACCTATTTTCACTTCTTTTTGTCTTATCTTCCACGAGACTCCCCCATGAACTCTTCCTGGCCACCGAATTTGCTACCACGGAAGGATCTCTTAACTTCGCCTGGTTTGGAACATTGCTTGTATCTATCTCCCTGTAAAACGTCCCCAAGCTTTATTTTTCCTATAACACTTTACAGTTTTCTCAAGACATAGCCACATGCTATCCTCCTTAAGAATTACCTGATGGAAGTATCGTTTCCACGATACCAGGTGACTTGGGTTGTATCCTCAGCTCCTGGATGAGACACTTAAACTTCTATTAGTGTCAGTTACTTGTGTATATATGATCTCTAAGTGCTCTTGATCTTCATTCTATACTAGGAAGTGACATAACACTTACATATCTCACATGGGTATGACTGCTATATACGCGATGTGTCAAAGAAATGTTTGTATACAAATTAAATTATAAGCCTCGGCGAGTATGGAATCGTTTCTTATATGATTGGCATCCTTTATAGCAGTTTGTTTTATCATTTGTAAAACTTGTTCCATAAATATGTGAAGAACTGAACGAAACACCCTCTAGTGAAAACTCTGGAAGGATCCCATGATATGAAAAATAAATTAATAAATTGAGATGAGGAACTCCTAGAGACAGCCATTGGTTGCGGTGTTTCTCACATTTACTTAAGGTTAAATCACTCAGTTTTGGTAAGCCGACCTCACTTTGAAGGGACCTGCATGCTAGCAGAGCTCTGGAAAGAGAGGAAACAGGCACCTTTGTTAAGAAATGCAGAATCAACAGTGGCATGGAAGTCAGATCAGTGCCTGGCCACTAACTGGAGGGGTGATTGCTAACCATTTGTCCTGTTGTTTCTTTAGCAGGCATGTTTATATCTAATCTGGATGTTTTTCCTTGTAGGAAAAGGCTATTTACATTTCTGGAATATATTCATATTGCCTATAATGTACCTAACTTTCATAAGCATTATCTCAATCCATTACCGTGATAATTTTGTGACTGATAGAATGCACATTTTACAGTTGAAGAAACTAAGACTCAGAGAGTTTAAGTAACATGTCCAGAGTCACACAGCTAGGAAGTGGTAGAGCTTGTGTTCCTACCCAGACCCAGCTGATCCCAGAGCTCATGTGCTCTCTGAACCATGTGGTTTCTGTAAGTGCTCTGCCTTTCCCTCCCCCCCGCGCCTCCGCGTGTGCCTCCGCGTGTGCCTCCGCGTGTGCTTCCGCGTGTGCTCACTGCCACGTCTGTGCTGCCTGCCTTTCCCCGTTCCGCTTTTCTGCCAGTGTCCTAGTTTATCCTCAAGCCCTGCCCCCCATTAGTTTGGAAGCCGTCAGTCCTTTCATAGAGATTCTCATAGCTCTTCAGTTTTTATCTAATATTCTTTAACATAATGAATCACTTCCATCCGTATAATTCAGTCATTTATCTGCTGGTTTCATCTTCCTTCTTGCACAGGGAGCTCGTTGCAGGGCAACATCAATGCCCCTTAATTTGTTTGTACTCTTCAGGAGGGACCAGAACCAGTCAATGTACACTGTCGTCACTCTATACTCATATATGGGAGAGGGCGTCTGGGAGGGATGGAGAGAGAGGAAGAAAGGAAGGAATTATAGGAGACAGGATAGAATTAAGTGTTACATTGTGTGGTTCAGACTAATTGTAAAGCCTTTTAAAAGAAATGCAGTTTTATTACTTTTAAGAACATAAAGTAAAGTTAATTAGTGGCTAATAAAATGTTGTCAAGTAACTGTCTTGTCATTCTAACTATAACGAGTTAACACTTTTTGCATACCTGCAAAAGTGGCCTTAAGCCCAGCCTATCTCTACTTTACTGAGAATTTTAAATTAACACAGTCTGAAATAATGAGGGTTTTTTTCCCGAGGGTTAGATAGCTATCTAAAGATGAGAGTATGCATATATTGATAAAGAAGGCATAAGACACTTCTAAATATTTTTACTTTTTAACCAGTACTAACCAGAGCCTTTATAAATGTTGAAAAACATGTAGGGTCTTATTTGCCAAAAGTATAGCAGTTTTGGTTAGAATTTTAAATTATTTTTTTCATCCTCTTCTTTTGATTAATTGAATGATTTATGCATTTAAAATGAGGATCTAATTGGCTATTACCAACAAGACAGGTAATATTAAAGAGTTGGAGAGGATGTGGAGAAAAAGGAACTCTCATTCACTGCTGGTGGGAATGCAAATTAGTACAACCATTATGAAAGAAAGTATGGTAGTTCCTCAAAAAATTAGGAATAGAACTACCATATGATCCAGCAATCCCTCTACTGGGTATCTACCCCCAAAACTTGAAAACATTGGTGCATAAAGACACATGCACCCCCATGTTTATCATGGCATTATTCAGAGTGTCCAAGACATGGAAATAACCAAAGTGTACCTCAATAGAGGATTGGATAAAAAAGATGTGGTACATATATATAGTGGAATACTACTCAGCCGTAAGAAATGATGACATTGTGCCATTTACAATAACATGGATGGACCTTGAGTGAAATAAGTAAATCAGAAAAGCTAAAAACTGTATGATTTCACATATAGGTGGGATATAAAACTGAGACTCATGGACATAGATAAAAGTGAAGTGATTACCACAGGGAGGGGGTGTGGGGGAGGGGAGAGGAGGACAGATACGCGGATGTAAAGAGGGACAGATATATGGTGACGGAAAATGATTTGACTTTAGGTGATGGGTTTACAACATAATTAACAGTTCATATGTTGACCTGAAACCTATGTACTATTATTGATCGATGTCACCCTGTTAAATTTAATTTTTAAATAAAATTTTTAAAAAAGATGATCTACAAATGACTACTTTAAGACTACTTCAAAAATTCTAACACAATAATAAAGATGATAAATCTAAGCAGAGGGGATGGGAAAAAGGAGAAAGAATAGGAAACTAGAAATGATAGGCTAGGACTTATAAAGAGTCTAGTGTAGGGGTCAGGGAGAGAAAGTACTGCTGGATAGCTTCCAAATCTCTTGCTTAAGTGACTGGAAAGGGTTAGGGGATACGGAAGAAGAAGAAAGAAATTCATAAACAAGAATATGGAATTTAATTTTGGACTTACTGTGTCTAGGGTGCTTACGAGACATAAAATTAGAGTTTTCCAGAGGGCAGTTGGCATATAGACCTGAAGCTTGGATGTGAGGATCCCTTGATGATAACCAATTTTGGAATTATTGGCAGGTGTGGTAGGTGATGATTTTCACAATTCAGAGTTGGATAAATTCGATCAAGAAGAGAACAAAGAGCACTGACCTGTGGTGGCACAGTGGATAAAGCGTCGACCTGGAAATGCTGAGGTCGCCGGTTCAAAACCCTGGGCTTGCCTGGTCAAGGCACATATGGGAGTTGATGCTTCCAGCTCCTCCCCCCTGACTCTTTCTCCTCTCTGTCTCTCTCTGTCTCTCCTCTCTAAAATGAATAAATAAAAATAAAAAATAAACAATGCAAAGAATAGAACAAAGAAGGGGACCACACAGATTGAGGATACATAGAAGTTTATCTAATAAATGTTTTTGAAAAGGAACACTTAAAGAAGTCAGAGAAAAACCGAGAGAGAGTGGTGTCAACAGACCCAAAAAGAAATATTTGCAAGGGATCTATGAGGGAAGAACTGCCATACATCTATTAGCAATCATATTTAGACTGTCCCAGATGGGTGCAGGCTCACTCTTATGGTGGACACGGCAGCCCTGTCAGAGCCAATTGTGGAATGAGAAGTGATAAAGTGGCCTTCGATCATAGGTCATTCACGGAAGAAATTTAGCAGTAGAAAGCAACAGCCAGTGGAGAACGTGGAAGAAACAAAGTGACTTGGAAATAAAGTGGATCTAGCAAAAGCCTGCTGGGAGTAGCCTTGAACAGGGATGACATTAGCTTTCCACTGGAAGAAGAGTGGAATAGTTGGAATGTCTGACTGTAGGACAGAGCTGAGCAAGAGTTCAGCTCCTGGTGGTTGTTTTTGATAGTTTTGTAAGGTGTAATGTACACACACCATAAAATTTATCCACTTTTGTGTAAAATTTGATTACTTTTTAACTAAAGTTATAGAGTTCTGTCACCATCACCATAATCTAGGTTTACAACATTTCTATCACTCCAGAAAGTTTCCTTGTGTCTATTGGCAGCTCATCTTTGGTTCCACTCCCAGCTCTTAGCACCAGTCATTTGCTTTCTATATCTATATATCTTCATGTTCTAGAAATTTCCCATAAATGGAATTGTACAATATGTAGTTTTTGCATCTAACTTCTTTCATAATGTCTTTGAGGTTCATCAATCATTCTTTTGTATTGCCTAATAATGTTCTACTGTAAAAATATAACTCATTTTGTTTATTCACTCACTACTTGTTAGATATTTGGATAGTTTCCAGATTTGGGCTGTTATGGATACTGCTGCTTTGACCATTCACCTACCTGTCTTTATGGGAATATATGTTTTCATTTCTCTTGTGGAGATTCCTACAAGTGGAATCAATGGGTTATATAGGAAGTTTATTTTTAACTTTAAAAGAACCTGCCATCTGGTTGTAACCTTCCAAAGTGGTTGTAACATTTTATATTTCCACTATCAATTTATGAGTTCTCCATCTTCTCTTCATCCTCACCAAACTGGTCTCTCTTTTTTGATTATAGCCATTCTAGGAGACATACAAACCACAAGGGTTATCTCCTAATGGTTTTGATTGGAAATTTCTCAGTGACTGATGATGTTGAACATCTTTTCATGGCTTATTACCCTTCATATATCTTCTTGGGTGCAGGGCCTATTCAAATCTTTTGGCAATTTTAAAATTACATTTATAATCTTTAGTTGTGAGAATTCTTTATATTTTCTGCATGTAAGTCCTTCATTAGATGTGTGATTTGCAAATATTTTCTCCCATTCTCTGGCTTGTGTCTTTTCATTTCCTTAATAGTGTTTTAAAAATAATAGTTCTCAATTTTATTGAAGCTCAATTTATCATTTTTTCTTTTACAGATCATTAGTTTACTGTTATATCTAAGACCTTTTAGCCCAATCCCAAATCGTGAGAGTTTCTCCTATTATTTTCTCCTAAAAGTATCAGAGTGTTTTAGTTATTATATTTAGGTTTGTGACCCAATTTGAATTATTTTCTGTGTATCATATGAGACAAGATTTTAAATTCATTTTTATTCATATGGACGTTCAACTCTTCTAGCTGCATGTGTTGAAAAATACTTTCTTCCACTGAGTTATCTTAGCATTTTTTTTCAAAATTCAATTGACCATAAACGGGATTTATGACTCTTGTTTTCTCCCTGAGAATATGATTTATTCTGAAATCTCAATTCTAATCCATTGATCCAAATAAATGTCTATAGTTGTACCATATTACATATAATTAATTACTGTTATGGGGTAGTAAGTTTGAATCATGTGGTGTAAGTCCTCCAACTTTGATCTTCTTTTTCTTGTTCTCTACATTTTTGCATTTTTATACCATACTTTATGAACAGACTGTCAATGTATATCAGCCTGCTGAGATTTTGATAGGGGTTGAGTTGAATTTATAGATCAATTTGGGGAGAATTGCCATCTCGACAACACTGAGTCTTCGAATCCATGAACATGGAATGTCTCTCCAATTATTTAGATTAGTTTTAATTTCTCTCTACACTGTTTTATGATTTTCGGTGTAGAAATTTATTTCTAAGCATTTAATTCTTTTTTTTATACCATTGTGAATGAATTGTAATCTTAGTTTCATGTTTGGTTTGTTGGTGGTTTGTGTACAGAAATACAATCTATTCTGTTTATTGATGCTATTTCCTGCATCCTTGCAAAATTGTTTTAGTTCCAATAACTTCTTTGTGGACTTTTAGAATCTTCTACATCCAGGATTAGATTACCTGAGTATAAAAACAGTTTTATTTCTTCCTTTTAAACCTAGATACTTTTCATTTCTTTCCTTTCTTTGCCTTTTGCACTGAATAGAACCTCTGGTAGTGTGTTAAATAGATATGTCAAACCTGGATATCTTTGTGTCTTTCCTGATCTTAGGAGGAAAGCATTCATTCTTTTATTTGTATGATGTTAACTGTGGATTTTTTTATAGACACCTTTGTCAAGTTGAGAATATTTCTTTCCAATCCTCTTGGTTGAGGGTTTTTATCATGAATGCGTGCTGAATTTTATCAAATGTTCTTTCTTCATCTGTTGAATTGACCCTCTGGCTTTTTCTTTTAGGCTATTACATAGTGTATTTTATTAATTGATTTTCTGATGCCAAATTAAGTTATGTCTGTGATAGGTCCCTGTTGGTACTGGTATATATATACTCTTTTTACATTGCTGTATTTAGCTTACTAATATTTTGTTAAATGTGGACTATTGCTCTGTAGGTTTTCTCTTGTGGTTTGTCTATCTCTTTAATATCACATAATACTAGCTTCACAGAATGAGTTAGTGCTCCATCTTTATATTTCGAAAGAGTTTGTGAGAGAATTAATAGTTTTCTTTTGAAAATATTTGATAGAATTTACCTGTGATACAGTGTGGGCCTGCCTGGCTTTACTTCATGGGGTGATTATTTAATTACTAATTTAATTGTGTTATTTAGTTCATATCTGATTTCCCATTTTTCTTGAGTCATTTTTATAACTTGCATCTTTATAGGAATTTGCCGATTTAATCTAAATTGTCTAATGTTGGCACAACAATTTTATATTATTATTATTATTTTTACAGAGACAGAGAGAAGGTCAGAGAGAGGGATAGACAGGGACAGACAGGAACGGAGAGATGAGAAGCATCGATCATTAGTTTTTTGTTGCGCATTGTGACACCTTAGTTGTTCATTGATTGCTTTCTCATATGTGCCTTGACCGCGGGCCTTCAGCAGACCGAGTAACCCCTTGCTCGAGCCAGCGACCTTGGGTCCAAGATGGTGAGTTTTTGCTCAAACCACATGAGCCCATGCTCGAGCTGGCGACCTCGGGGTCTTGAACCCGGATCCTTGGCATCCCAGTCCAATGCTCTATCCACTGCACCACTGCCTGGTCAGGCTAATTTTTAAAGATTTTATTTATTTATATTCAGAGAGAGGAGAGAGAAAAAGGGTGGGGGGAGGAATGGGAAGCACCAACTCGTAATAGTTGCTTCTCATATGTGCCCTGATCAGACAAGCCCAGGATTTTCAACTGGCTACATCAGCATTCCAGGTCAACGCTTCATCCACTGTGTCACCACAGGTCAACAAGTACAAAAATTTTAATAATCTGTTTTTCCAATCTGTTTGTAGTCATATGATCTCAGGGTCTGTAGGATCATATCTTTTAATTCAATTTTGTAATTTTTTTTCTTTGCTCTGCTTACTCTAAGAATTTGTTAGTTTTATTGATCTTTGAAATAACTGATTTTTGTTTCATTGGCTCTCTTTATTGTTGTTCTCTTTCTATTTAATTGAGTTTTCTACAAATCATTATTTTCTGTTTGATTTCAATTTAGTTTCTATTTTTTTTCTAGTTTCTTAAGGTGAAAGCTTAGGGTATTGATTTGAGGTTTTCCTTTTTTTCTAACATAACTATTTACAGCTATAAATTTCTCTATAAGCACTGCTTTTGCTTCATTCCATAAATATTAATGTCATGTTTTCATTTTCATTCAGCTTAAAATACTTTCTAACTTTTCTTGTGATTTCATGTTTGATTCATACATAATTTATAAGTGTATTGTTTAATCCCCAAGTACCTGAGGACTTTTTAGATTTATTTGATATTGATTTTTAATTTAATTATGTCAATATTGGGTACATATTTTTCATGATCTCATTTTTTTTTATGCTGAGAATTATTTTGGTCTACCATATGTTGAGTTCTAAAAAATTTTACATGTGTAATTAACGTAAATATGTACAGTATAGGCATTGGTTGGAGTCCTGTAGATCTGTGATGGTGAAACTTTTTATAAAAACCACCCACTTTTGGCCTGACCTGTGGTGGCGCAGTGGTTGATCAAGCATCTACCTGGAATGCTGAGGTCGCTGTTTCAAAACTCTGGGCTTGCCCGATCAAGGCACATATGGGAGTTGATGCTTCCTGCTCCTCCCCCCTTCTCTCTCTCTCTAGCTCTCTTCTTTAAAATGAATAAATAAAAATAATTTAAAAAATATAAAAAAAGTTTAAAAAAAAACCACCCACTTTTGCGGGACAACCTGGCCCCTCCCACCCACTAGTGGGCGTTCCAGTTTGCATGGTGGATGGTAGCGGAGCAACCAAACGGTGCCGTGATTGGCCCACCATGAAAGCTGGAACGCCCACTAGTGGGCGGGAGGGACCAGGTTGACCAGCACTGCAAAAGTGGGCGGTTTTTAAAAAAAGGTTCGCCATTACGGCTCTAGATAAATAAGTCAACTCTAGGTCAAGTTGGTTGATAGTGTTGCTTAAGACTTCTGGTGTTCTGTCAACTACCTGGAGTGAGGTATTAAAATCTTCAAATTTAAATATTGACTATTTTTTTCTAACTATTTTGTCAGTTTTGGCTTAATATATTTTGAAGTTCTGTTTCTAGGTGTATATACATTTATATCTTATATCCTTCTGATACATGGACCCTTTATAAAATTCATTTTATGTGGGATTCATTATGAAATGTCTCTCTTTATCTTCAATAAAGTTTCTAGTCTAAAAGTCCATTTTATCTGATACTAAAATTTGTCTTTTCCAATATGAATGCCTTCTTTCCTATTGTTACTGTTTGTATTTTTCTGAAGTTGGAAACGGGGAGGCAGTCAGACAGACTCCCGCATGCACCTGACCGGGATCCACCTGGCATGCCCACAAGGGGACGATGCTCTGCCCATCTGGGGCATTGCTCTGTTGCAACCAGAGCCATTCTAGTGCCCAAGACAGAGGCCATAGAGCCATCCTCAGCGCCCAGGCCAACTTTGCTCCAATGGAGCCTTGCCTGTGGGAGGGGAAGAGAGAGACAGAGAGGAAGGAGAGGAGGAGAAGTGGAGAAGCAGATGGGCACTTCTCCTGTGTGCCCTGGCCAGGAATCGAACCTGCAACTCCTGCATGCCAGGCCGACACTCTACCACTGAGCCAACCGGCCAGGGCCCTATTGTTACTGTTTGTATATTATGTCTTTTAATCCTTTTATTTTTAAGCTATTTATACATTTAAATCTAAGATGTGTCTTTTTTAGACAACTTGTTTTTTATTCAATCTAATTATCTTTGCCTTGTGATTAGAAAATTTATATTAATTATATTTAATAATTATTTTTATTTGGCTTTACATTTGACAGTTTGCTATTTGTTTTATGAATGATTGTCTTTCAAATAACCCTGTTTTTTTTAAATTGACTTATTTTTTGTTAAATATTTTAGTGTATCATTTAATTCTTCTATTGATGTTTTATCTATATGGTTGAATTGTGTTTTTATTGATTGTTCTAATGATTTTACTATTTAGTTTAGTTTATCACATTTTACTTCATATTAATGCTAACTAAATTCTTGTAAAATGCAGAAAATATGCTGCATTATAACTTTTTTTCTACTTCTGTTTGGTATTATCAGATCAATTATGTTCATACAGATTATAAACACAATAGTACATAGTATTATTGCTTTAATTTTTATTAAATATTTTAGATGAGAAATGAGAGAAAATATTTTTAGAGACTGCCATATGATTCTATGTATTTACCATTTCTGTGTTCTTCATTTCTTAATGTGAATTCAAGTCACCATCTAGTCATTTTTTTCATCCAGACTTTCTTTTATATTATTTGTAAGATAGGTCCATTAGCCACTCACTTGTCTGAAAATGTCTGTATTTCATTTTCATATCTGAAGGAGAGTTCTGCTGGATAAAGGATTTTTGGTTAACAGTAGCTATTTTTCTTTCAGCACTTTGAATATGACGTGCACTGCTTTGGGCCTCCATTGTTTTATATGAGAGTCAGCCTTGACCACACCAGTGCTCTCCTGTACTCTTCTTCCTGCTGCTGTCAATCTTTCCTCTTTCCCTTTGGTTTTAGTAGTTTGAGCATTATGTGTTTAGATGCCGCTCTCTCTCTCTGTAGTTATCCTACTTTGGATTTTCAGAACATTTGAAATATGTACATTCATGTATTGCATTAACTTTTGGAAGTTTTTTCAATTATTTCATTGACTATGTTTTCTCTTTTCTCTCCTTAAATTCCCATTATGCATGTGCTAGTACTCTGAGACTCTGTCCATTTTTCTTCTTTTTTCCCCTCTGTTTTTCAGTTTGAATAATTTCCAGTTCTCTACTTCCAAGTTTGCTGATTCTTTTTCATCTCAGAACTGCTATTGAGTCCTCCAGTCGAATTTTTATTCTCATTGTATGCTTTTCCACTCCAGAAACTACATTTGCTCCTTTATAATTTCTGTTCTTATGTTAAAACTCTCTACTTTCTAATTTATTGTTGTCAGACTTTATGGTTAAAGCTTGGTTTTCTTTGTTTACTTAAACATGTTTATAATTGCTGCTTTGAAGTTTTGACTGCTAAACCCAATATCTGGGACACTAAGTTTCTGTTGCCTACTTTTGTTGTTGTGAGTATGGGTCACCATTTCCTACTTCCTTGTGCATCTCATCATTTTATTTTTAATTTTATTTATTTCAGAGAGAGAGAGAGAGGAAGAGAGAGCGTAGAAGCATCTATCTGTGTCTGTATGTGTCCTGACAGGGGAATGAACCGGTAGCCTTTGTGAGTCAGGATGATGCTCTAACCAACTGAGCTATCTGGCCAGGGCTCATCTTTTTTTTTTCTTTTTTTGAACATTTTAGACAATAGATGGTGGCAAATCTGACTCCTGGATCCTCATCTTCCTCCCTGGAAGGTTGTTGTTTACTATTTTTTTGTTAGTAAATTGGCCAGAAAAATCTATTTTGTCTTCTCTGCTGTGCAGTATGCAGTCATTAATATCTTTGCTCAGAGTTTTAAAACTGTTTTAATTTTTAAGCCAGCCCCCTGAAGGTCACTACTGTGTCTGTGTAGCTGAACCAATGATGGAACAGAGGTGCTCAAACGCTCAAGGCAGTATGCCTTCTGTTGATAGGTTTGTGTGTGGGTAGGAGAGTGCACTTCAAGTTCAGGCCAGTTTCAAATCCGTCAGGGTTCTTACCTTTTCCTGAGGCTCCTGGTGTCCTTGCTGCTCATGTTCACAGCCTCAGAGTCAATGAAGAGTATGTGGTTGACCTGAGCACTTTTTAGGCAATGCTAGACTGTATGGATTCAGATATATTCTTGCCCAGCCCTGACCAAAACCTCAAGCTAGGAGAATAATGGACCTTCACCCAGCCTGAGAGTGTCATTTCTATCACCAATACTAATAGTAGCAGCAGCCACTGTTGTAACCCAAGTGAGCGCCTACCTTCAACAGTAGCAGCAGAGCTGCTGGTCCTCACAACATGCCATACCCTGGGAGAATCTTTACATTGACTGGGCTGTGGCTGGGGTCTGTTAAAACACAAAAATTCCGGCAGTTCTTTATCAAAGTTTAGCAATTTTACAAGCATGTACAACTCTCAAATGGTGGTATGCCCCTGCTCAGTTTTTACATCACTTGTATGGTTCTTTGTAATGCCGGTGGTTGAGGCTAGGCAGGTTCTCATTGAATTCAGGCAGACGGTAGAGGACCTGTGGAGCTGGGAAGTGTAGGGCCATTTCCGTTTAGTGGAGGCTCGCAAATAAACAACAAAAGGGAAAGAGCTAATAAACAAAGGAAAATCTGCTTTCCAAATGAAGGGCAAGGGATCAGGAAAACCGCATCTTGCAGAGCTGGGAGAGCGATCAGGGAGAAGCGCCGCCCAGGGAAAGCACCCTCAGCCTTACATAGGCCATACACACGGGGCGCTGCCATGCACACACGCACCAATCAGGCAAAGGGCTGGCAGCCGGTAAACCCGTGAGTAAGTCTAAACAGCTGTTTTTCCCACATTCTTGGTCAATTTTGTTCAACAGCACAGTCTATTGGTGTGTGTGTGCGTGTGTGTGCGTGTGTGTGTGTACAGAATACTTTCCAGCTTCCTTTCTTTGCCATAGCCGAAGTCACTGGTTTTTATGAGTACTGTTCTCAGACCTGTATATTTTGTAACTGGGGCTGATGTTTCTTCAGTGTCCACATGATATTTGTTATTACAGCTCTCTAAATTTGTGAATAAACTTTAGTCTCATGTGACCCTGCAGAAGACACTGCCCCCACTTCCTGCCAGTTGCCTTGAGCTCACCTAGGAGCCTTCCCACCCTTGGCCTCCAATACGCTACTTCTGACAGGGAAGCAAAATGAGAGGCTCCTGTCTGTTAAGTAAAATAGTCAGTGGTAGTCCCTAGCCCAAGGTTGTCTTAAATTTGCTGGTTAAACTTAGGACAGACGTTCCATAGGCAGCTGTAGCCCTGGAATCGCCACGTGGGCTGGATGCTGGTAAGCGCGCTGACAAACGCGCAGTGGGGAGAAGCTGAGAAAATGTGCGGCGTGGTCCTTTAAGATTTGAAAACTGCAATTCAAGGGCTGTTAAGACCTTCAGCTGGTGATAATTGGATTTGTAAGACAGTGCAACATGTGATAAAAACACTCCTGTTGGATAGGATCCCAGTTTTCTTCCATCCTTCCTATTAATGTGATAAATGTTGCTGTCTCAGCTGATAGGGCCATGTTGGATAATCAGATTGGAATCAAGTTTGAGTTCCTCAGGCTGCCTTCGTGTGAAGCTCGTGGGAAGACTTGGGGAAAAAAAATACAGTAGAGAATAAGAGGGGGAGCTGGGTTTCCAGAGGGAAATTTTAACCTTTGTTATGAGGCTCTGTGGTCCAGGGAAGTCTCACTAAGCACAGGCTCTGGTCACATGCTGCTCCCGCGGCAGGCCACATCCCATGCGAGGCAGTGGGGAAGGGTTTCTAGTGCCACTGGGCACATGCCATAGTGGAGGCGAGGGCAAAAACAACCGCGTCTCTTGATGTGGGTGTTGGGCCAGGGAGGAGCCAACATGATGTTGGAAAATTAAACCTGTCTTAAGTAAAGCTGATGGCAAACAAATTCGAGTAATATGGCACTACAGCTGGAAAACAGAAGTAGGATTTGAAACTAAACAGCTGTGAAATTGGGCCCTCTGGTCACAGCTGGGCCTTCAAGAAGGACAGAAGCCCTGTCAAACATGTTGCTCCATCCTGAGTGGTGACTGGGCTATGCTCAGGCAGCCAGGGTGGCTTCCTCTTCTGAGTGGGTTTTTTTTTCTTTAGTGAAGTGAGAGGCAGGGAGATAGAGAGGCTAGAGAGATAGGCTCCTGCATGCATCCCACCAGCATCCACCCTGCAAGCCCCCTACCAGGTGATGCTCTGCTTATCTTGGGCCACTGGTCTGTTGCTCAACAACTGAGCCATCTAAGTGTCTGAGGCAAGGCCATGGAGCCATCCTCAGCACCTAGGGCCAACTTACTCAAACCATTTGAGCCATGGCTGTGGGAGGAGAAGAAAGAGAGAGAGAGAGAGAAAGAGAGAGAGAGAAGGGGACGGGATGGAGAAACAGATAGTCGCTTCTCCTGTGTGCCCTGACTGGGAATTGAACCCAGGACTTCCTAATAGACCAGGCTGATGCTCTACCACTGAACAAACCGGCCAGACCCTCCTGAGTGTTTTTGAAACAATGTATGCCACCCAGAAATCCAGCTCTCTGGGTTTCCCCAACCCCTGGGGTCTGCTTGTCAACAGAACCTCTCTGTCTCATAAGCTTGTTTGGAGTTTTTCTGAAGTCAGTAATATCATTATAAGTGCTAGAATTGAAGAGTCAAATCCCAGAGAGAAGAGGAACACAGAATTTGTTTGCTTAGTGTTTTAAAAAATTTTTATCCATTCATTTTCTCAGACCTTCAGGCTGAACCCTTCATTGTCGGGATGGTCCATCAGTCCGTTCCTAACACTGTTTCTGACCACTCACAATTGATAGCGCTGTAGAGGGCACACCTAGAGCTGCTCTATTTTCTTTCACATTTCTGCTTCACCACTAGCAGACTGTTTAAATACAGTCTGGCTGTACATCTGCTGGGTATGGGCATATTTTAGGCTTTTCCTGAATGTTCTAACTTTGACTCAGTCACATTATTAACTCCTGAGGCATTTAGCTCTCATTTTCTTTTGAGTATTTTCTTTAGGGTTTTTTCTTATTTGTCCATCAAATTTAGTTGATATTTTAAGGTTAGGAACACCCCCAGTGCCCACTGGTCATCATGTGTGTGTCAGAATGAGCTAGACTAAGCTGCGGGAGCAAGCCCTGAGTTAGTTCTCCCTCCTTTGCTACTTGGAGTGGGTTGCACTGGTGGGAAGACCCACCACTTGTCTCTACTAACTGGTAAGTTCTGGATCTGGGTTCCCTTCTGTGGCACCACCATCTTGGAGTTGCATGGCTTCCAGCCACAGACGAGAGAAAGAGAGGCTAGAAGCCTGGGCAGTGGGAGATTGGGGAAGACTAAGCAGTGCCCAGGAGTGTCATCCCTTCCCACAATCCCCTGTCTAGTAGTCAATCACAGGCTATTAGCCTCCCTGTAAGGATCACTGGAGAATGGAGCCTTCCCGTGTGCCCGGATGTGGTTGGCCTCTACCCCACCACAACTTCTGACATCAGGCTGTCCAGTTAATCAAAATCTAAGTGCCTGCGCTTGAAGGGATCTTCGGAAACAATTTAGTAATTTTCCTCTTTGCGTCTAAAATATAGTACCTTAGACTAGTACTTCTGAGAGTGTGGTTCTAAGAGAAGAGTGGTCCTCTGCATAGCCTGGACCTTGTTAGAAAAGCAGATCCTGGGACGTTACTCCTGGCCCACTAGATCAGCAATTCTGGGAGTGGAGCCAAGCAGTCTGTGTTTTAATAAACCATCCAGATAATTCTGATGCTCCCAAAAGTTTGAGAGCCACTGTCCTAGCTCAGCAGTTCTCATTCAACCATGACCACCCAGTAGGATGGCTTGGATAGCTTTCAAAAGTACTGATGGCTGGGTCCATACCTAGGAGACTGAGTGAATTGACCTGGGGGTGTTACCTGAGCCAAGGATGAGAACCGTTATGCTGGAGTGATTTTGGAGAAATGCTTCCCACCCCTGAAGTTTTTCATGAAAATAATTTCAATGTGATTTCAGTTGCACTTAACCACTCAAAGGCAATGGAAGTGATGAAATTTCATGTCCGAAGCATTTCTCTTTCCCTTTTGAATGGATCAACCACGCAGCTTTGCAAAGAGTGAAGAAAATACAGATTTTGGAACTTAGAAATGGAATCCTGATTCTGGCAAAGACTCATCATGTGGCCTTGGGAAAAGCCAATTAATTTCTTTGTGTCCTGTGTCTGTAAAACGGGAATGGTAACACTTGGCCACAGATGTTGCCAGCATTTTCTAATTAATGAGCAGAGGCTGGAAAATACAAAGTACTGTACAAATGTTAATCATGATGAACGCAGTGCATTTTTCAGATACAAAAGTGCTGTGTATATACTCATAATTATTATAATTATTGCTAATACCAATAACATTGCTATTATTAATACATTTACCTTGCAGGGGGATCTCAGTATGTCCTTTGGGTTAACATCTTGCCCCACATTGTCAGGGAGTCTTGTAAAGCAGCTGTTTAATGAGCATTGCTCTCCACCTCCCCAGATAGCGTCATTCATCAGGAGTATAAATAATAATGTATGCAAACCATTCTAGTGTCCACTTGTGAGACGTACCTGACTGTTAGGTCACTGCCAGATCATGTTACAGAAGCTCTTCTTTAGGTTAAGAAAGTGCCAAAATATAGAACTCATTTATTCTTTCTAGTATTTTCATTAGAGGCATTTTTTCTCCTTCTACTGCTGGTCTTTTATTTGTAATAGTTTTGCCATCTGCTTTCATATGGTGGTAAATGTGCTGAAGAAAATCCTAGTGTGTGTTAGTGAGTGTGAATAGTTTCCAATGCTGACAATTCACAGATATTATCAGCAGCAGTTGGTGTTGAGAACAGGACAAATTATACAAACACACACATACACACACACACATATTTTTTTTCCCCTGAGGTTTTGTTTTGTTTAATTTTAGCTTGGATTTTGATTGTGGGGAGGGGTTATGGGGAGAAGCAGTTTGTCCCTCAAGAAGGAAAGGGACTGCAGCTGATGGGGGTTTGGACAAAGCACATTGGATACAAACAAAAACAATAGATGATGTTAAGAAGCAGTTAGCAAGTAAAAGACCATTGCCCCATGTTAATGTTCATTCTGACACCCATTTTCTGTTCATAAGACATGGAAGTCTGCATTGCTTAAACTTGGTTCACACTCTTGCTTCCTGATTTATTCATAGCAAAACAGAAGGAAGCTTGTAAAATAAACTCATCCTGAGAATTATTCCAATTCAATCCAAGTCTTTGGAAAAAATATGAAGTTGCCCGACTATTCATACCATACACCCCTGCAAGCCCTCCAATTATCATCACCATTTCAAAATCCTAATGGCTGTCTTCCTTTTCCTCCTGATGAGGCCACACATGATGACTGAAATGTCTTTGCTTTAGGCAGGAACCACATCAGTTCAAAGAATTAGTGCTGATTTTTTATGCTGATGAGAAGCTTTGATTGACAGAGATGTCTTGAATAAAAAAAAAAAATGGGCAAATTTATTATTGCTTTATGTGGATCCAAGTTTCTCCCTACATTATTTTCCTTCTCTCTGAAAAACTTCTTTTAACGTTTCTTCCAAGGAGACCTACTAGCAACAGATTGTTTGAGGAAGTATTTCCCTTTTACTTTTCAAGGATTGTTTTACTGGATACAGAAATCTGGGTTGGTGATTCTTTTAGCCCATGACATATTTTATTTCACTCTCTTCTCATTTACACGTATTCTAAGGAGAAGCTTGATGTAATTCTTATCCTTGCTCCTTTATAGGTAAGGTACTCCCCTACTCCTGCCATCATTATCTTCTTGGAAGATTTTCCTTTTGTCTTTGATTTTCTGCAGTGTCATTATGCTGTGCCTAGGTGTTGATTATGTTGGTGTTCTCTGAGCTTCCTGCTTGGTGTTCTTGGAACTTCCCTGATCTGTGGTTTGATATCTGTCATTAATTTTGGGAAAACCTCAGTCATTATTACTTCAAATATTTATGTTTCCTTCTCTTTCTTCTACACCTGGTATTCCCATTACACATATATTTTTGTAGTCATCCAAAGTTCTTGGGTATTCTGGTTTTTTTTTTTTTTTCCTCTTTCCATTTTAGTTTTGGAAGTTTCTACTGACATTTTTTTCCTTTTCAAATTCACTGATTTTTTTCATAGCAGTGTCCAGTCTGTTGATGAGTCCATCTATAGCACTCTTCATTCCTTTCATGGTGCTTTTGCTCTCTAGCCTCTCCTTTTGATTCTCTTAGAGTTCCATCTCTGTGCTTACCTTGTCCACCCGTTTTCACACGTCACCCACTTTTGCCTTCATAGCCCTTAGAATATGAACCACAGTTGTTTTCAATTCCCAATCTGATCATTCCAACATCTCTGCCAAATCTGAGTGTGTTCCTGATGCTTACTCCTTTTCTTCAAACATTTTCTTTTCTCTTTCAGTATGTCTTGTAATTTTGTTGTTGTTGTTTTTGAAATCCATACAGGATGTATGAAGTCAATGGCACTCAGGTAAGTAGGTATTTAGTGTAAAGATCTATGTTTATCTGTCTAGGGATTAAACACTGTTATCTGTTTGCTTTAGCCATGGGTGTCTGAGGGTAAAAGGTCCTCTGATGTCCTTTGTCTACTCTGTTGTCTTTGAGTTTTCCTAAACCCTTCCTAAATATGTCTGAAGTTCATAATTCTTTCAGTTGTGCTCCTGTTACTGCTAGATAGGACCCCTTTTGCTGTTGTGCTAAGGTTTGGGATAAGGAGAAGCCTTAGGTCATCAGGTCTCAGTGTTGTAGTGAGCCTGTATCTCAGGACTGTAATCTCTACAACTGCTTCTCAATTTGTTTTGCTTTCCCCCTTTATGTGAGATAGGAAGCCTAGAGTTGGCTGCAGTTGGGTATTTCCTTTTCCCCCGGTAATTTAGACTCTAGTAAAATTATTTCTCTTGAGATCAGGCCTTGTTAAGAGCAGAGTATTCTGGATATATTTCAAAATGGCTACCTTCCCTCCATACTGTCGGAAGTAGGAGTGGACTTTTCTCTGATCTTCACTGTGAGAAACTGTAATATTTACAAATGTGTTTGGGAGCATCTTTAAGAATTGGGTCCCCAGGAGTTTTTAACTCTCAAACTTGTCCACACTGTGCCTTCAACAATTCATCAATTATAGTTTAAATATTCCTGTCCACAAGACTGATTCCCACAAAGGTTTTGCTACTGGTCTTCTGCACCTGTAAATTGTGAGTTTCTCTATCCACTTATCTGTCTCTTCAGTTTGGGGGTGGCAGCAGTTTTCTCTGTGACCTTAGTTCTCTGATGAATTCAAGAAGAGTTGTTGATTTTCAGTTTGCTCAGCCTTTTTAGTTGTTATGTGATGGGAATTACAGCTTCCAAGCTATTTCCATGCTGGACTGTAAACCAGAACTTCTGTTTGCTTTAATAATTATCATATAACAAATTCTGTTTGTTCAGTCCATCAGGCAGAACAATAATCATGTGGGCCCATCATGGTGAAAAGGTGAGGAATGCTGGCTACATAGACTTATACCACAGCTGTTTGTTTTTATAAACTGCCTTTTTAGGAGAGAAAAGAGAAAACCATAGAAGTGTGGAAGAGGTGGGTCAGGAAAGAGGAGTAGTTTTAAAATTCATAATGCCTATTACTCATGGGGAAAGAATCATCAGCGAATTCATTACAAATCCTTATGTTTATATAGGAAAGTCTTATTTATGAGGTTCCAGTAGTGTTCCACATGAATGAATTTGTCATATAACTGAGCTATCATCCTTTAAATTGAACTTAAAACATTACAATCCTTTTTGATAGAGTTCTTCTTCTAAAATATATTATTGTTCTGTCTTATTGAGCAAAGCAGGGAGAATATCATTTATCTTATTTTCCTACTAGGGTCATTATTGTGAACATCAGTCACAGAGCAACTCTGTTGTAATGCAGAGCAGCTCTCAAGGGCTGTGGAGGTGACTGGGGTCATTGGCACCTCAGCACCATGCCTGCCTTGCTTCCTAGGCTCATCTCGACTACCTTATTTCACCAATTACCAAAACTAAAATTAAATCAAATATATTTACTTATATAAAATTTATCCATGTATCTCCTATGATCATCTGATCTATTACTTCCTGATGCACATACACCAGTTGGAAAAAAATACTTCTCTATAAGATAGGGAGACTTTGAAATCAGCAGGGAGACCTGGCTTTATGTATGTTTAATTACTAAGCAGAGTAGATATACAAAGGTAAGTTCCAGGTCCAAAATAAATAAATGTATAATTTATCAGAGGTACTATGGAGAGAATAAACCAAGGAAGGGGTAAGAGATGACTGGAGGGAGGGCTGGCCATGAATGACCTTTTGTTGAGCTGATGATTGAAGTAAGGACTGAAGAAAATGAAAAATGACACTATTTAGACATTATGGAGTAGAGAGCAGGAGCTGCATGTGAAAAGGCCCTGTGGCAGGGGTATGCTTGGATCAGGAAAAATAAGAGGAATATAAGTCTTGGGCAGATTGAGGGAGGGAAAGAAAGAAGGAGGTCATGGGATGTGAAATCATCAAATAAGTCAGCTATTACTTTAGGAGGTGAGATGGCTGAAAAATTGGGCTCAGGCCTCTTCCACATATATTCATTCATATGCAGAAGCTGAGGAAGCAGAAGCTTCCTCAGATCCCTTCTCTAGGTGGAACGCCAGAGTGCAAGGAGAGCCTAACCACCTGTGCACTTTGCAAGCTTCAAGCCTGCTCATGTCCTATCTGCTAACTTCCTGTTGCTTCCTGGCCAAAGCAAGTCACATGGCCAAGCTCAAATCTGCAGGCGAGGAAAGTACACCTTGCTTACAGTGGAAAGAGAAAAGAATAAAGAACTATGTGCAGTATTTTAATCTACTGCAACCAGGGAGGGATTTGGAGGCCACTGAAAGTCTTTAACTTCTCATGTGAAGAGAAGTTACTATTATGGAGCCAAGGTGTGACTTGTTCTGATTTTTGTTTTCAAAGACTAACCCTGAGAACATGAAAAATATTTTAAAAAAAACAGATGCGCCCTGGCCAGTTGGCTCAGTGGTAGAGTGTTGGCCTGGCATGCAGGAGTCCTGGGTTCGATTCCCGGCCAGGGCACACAGGAGAAGCGCCCATCTGCTTCCCCACCCCTCCTCCTCTCCTTCCTCTCTGTCTCTCTCTTCCTCTCCTGCAGCCGAGGCTCCATTGGAGCAAAGATGGCCCGGGCACTGGGGATGGCTCCATGGCCTCTGCCTTAGGAGCTAGAGTGGCTCTGGTCGCAACAGAGTGACGCCCTGGATGGGCAGAGCATCACCCCCTGGTGGGCGTGCTGGGTGGATCCTGGTCAGGCGCATGCGGGAGTCTGTCTGACTGCCTCCCCGTTTCCAGCTTTGAAAAATGAAAAAAAAAAAACAGATGCAAAAGTTTAAGTTGAATTCAAGAACAGTAAGATGACTGTTGCCATGATGGCTGCTTTGACTGTGGTATAGAAGTGGGGATGATGTAGAATAGACATTCTCTGGATTTGTTTTACAGGTGAGCCATCCGAATTGGTTGATAGATTGGATTTGTGAGAAAGAGAATGGTCAAGAGAGGGACTCAAAAGCTTTTGGTTGGAGGACTTGGTGTGTGATGAGTAAGAGCCAAACTATAAAACAGGTTGGAGAGTTGGAGATGGGGAATCTGGAGTTCTATGTTGATCGTGGAAGGTTTGAGGTATACATTAGGTTTTCAAATGGATAACAAGTAGGCGATGGTATATATGAGCCTAGGGCTTAGGAGATAGGTTCAGGCTGGAGATAGGGTTAAAGTTTATAATAGATTATACTTGCATTTGTCTTGTCTTGGATGTTGGAAATAATATTTCACTCAGGGCCAGACTTTGTTATACTATGTCTTGTGGATGGGAGTCTCTAAATCTTAATTTTCTACTGGCTGCCCCCAAAACATAACACATACAAACTCCTTTTTCCCTCTCTTACTCTTTGTTTCTTTCTTAGATTCTTAATTTACATTTTGAATAATAACCTACTTCCTCATTTTATTCATTTCTTAACCAACTGGAATCTGTATTGTAATGGCTACATCTATTAAAACTGCTCTGATCAAAATTCCCAAACTTCAGAAATCCTAAATGCACTCTAAGGTACCTGTTTCACTGTTGCATTTCAAATTGTTTTACCTCTCCCCCTTCCTGAAACTCTACAGCTTTGGCTTCTGCAATGCTGCCTCCTCGCCTGGTTTCCTTTATGCTGCTCTGGCTGTCTGGCTTTGTCTACTTGTGTGCATGTTCCCTCCTATCTCTTAAACATTGCTTCTGTTCATGGCCCACAGCTGTTAGCTCTCTGGATGGGAAATACCATCTATTTTCTGGACTTGAACTGCTGTTTATGTGTAGGAGCTGCCCAAATTGCCATCTCTGATATTATCCCTCACTTGAATGTAATCAAAGTGTTTCCAGATACATGTTGGATACATCAAAACCAATGCCCAATAAGTGTCTAAATTTCAACCTATTGAAAATGAAACATTTTCTGGGTTTTGGAGAGGTATAGGCAATCACTCTTCCTTTAAGTTTCCAGAGACCTTCATCTGTGTGTGAGATATATATGATTACTCACCAGGGTCCACTCCAATACCCATTTACTTGTGATGTTCCCATAGGAGTATGTCCTTTGAGCCATTATTTCCTATGTTTTTAGTTAATGTACTTTAAGACATCTGATTCAAATTGTATTTCCTCTGAGAATGCACTATTAAGTTTATACCTGTGATACAGTATTGATACTCTACTGACATCTTAGTCACTTGTCTAATCATATTATGTTGACATTGTACGTACATCTTTTTGCCTAACTTTGTAAATTTAAGTTCTCCAGGGAAGAATGCTATATTCATCAAAGCACCTCAAGAACCCATCAGTACTCAGTACTCGGTAGGATCTCAATAAGTGTTTTTAAATTTAATAGAAATATCATTAAGACCAATGAATCTAACTAAAGAAAAGCCAGGCCCAGACATAGCCATAGGTCTCAGAGCTTCACCTCCGGAATTCATAATAACTTTGGTCCATTCAAAAGCTTTTTCTTCATGCCCACTATACACACATAATGAGAATGTGTTCATAACTGTAGGCAAAAGCACTGGATGATTTACAGAAGGTCTGACAATTCTTCTGAAAGAGAAAGTAGCCCAATCATCCTTGGCTAGATGATGAGTGTGTCTTACGTTATTTCCAGGCAATGTAAGGTTTTATTTTCATCATACACCAAATGAAGTTGGTGTCAGGCAGTCAAATGTCTGGCACTCTGCCTAGCTGAATAGATCTCATGAGTAGTGAATAGAACATTATTGTGTGATAATGATTTCCAGCAGCTATTGAATATAAATTCCAATGCAAAATAGGAGGCTTTATTTTCAGGGGAGGAGATATTGATTGTGTGGTTACTGTACATAAAATGAGAAATGCAGGTGTAGAGAGAAGTCCAGTCCTAGCAGGAGCCAAATGAAGACACACTTGGAGGATGAACACTTTGAAGAAGTTCCCCTGACACCGTTACTTCCTTGAGGAATGTGCCACGGGAAACAAATGCTGTGCGTGGAACATAGGTTTCACTATAGAACAATTACAGTCCCTAACTGTGAAATCAAACAAAAGACTTCTGCTGTGCACCAATGATTTGTCACAGTATAGTCCCTAGAATCTTGGTTGGTTCTTTGAGAGAAAATGGTTTATGAGTCAGAGATAGGGTAGAAGCCCAGATTACTGAATTGTTTTATAGGCTTAATGGTTGGTTAAAACAAGAGTCTTTTTTCCTTTATCTACAGTTTGAGATTGAAGACATGATTACTCTTCATTAGCATTTGAAGAACTGATCATTACAGACTTTCTAGTTCATAGATTATTCAATCTAGGGAAGACCTTAAAGATTATCTCGTCTAATTCTTTTATTTTGCAGCAAGGCAGTGATGCTCAGAGATAAGTAACATAGACAAGATCACAGAGTTTACTTAAACTTTTTTTTAAGCGTTATCAAAATGTACTACTCTCTTCAACTTTACTAGAATCTGGGTGATTGTAAACATTATATTCTTTGGGATAGTGCTAATTTATTCCAGAATATAAAAATCTTCAATGAGATCTTCCAAATTCTTTTTTTTTTTAATGTTTCCTTTGATTTTTGAGAGGAGGGAAGAAAAAGAGAGTAAGACAGAGAAACATCAACTTGTTGTTTCACTTAGTTGTTGCGTTTAGTTGTGCCTCATTGCTTCTTCTATGTGCCGTGATTAATGATGGAGCCCGTGACCTTGGTGAGCAGGGACAATACTCTATCTACTGGACCACCCGGCCAGGGCCAGAGGTATTCTATATTCTTAAGGGTTGGAGGAGTGCTAACTCCCTTTTGTTTCAGAGTCTAGAGCAGGGGTCCTCAAACTATGGCCTGCGGGCCGCATGCGGCCCCCTGAAGCCATTTATCCAGCCCCCACCGCACTTCCGGAAAGGGCACCTCTTTCATTGGTGGTCAGTGAGAGGAGCATAGTTCCCAATGAAATACTGGTCAGTTTGTTGATTTAAATTTACTTGTTCTTTATTTTAAATATTATATTTGTTCCCGTTTTGTTTTTTTACTTTAAAATAAGATATGTGCAGTGTGCATAGGAATTTGTTCATAGTTTTTTTTTATAGTCCGGCCCTCCAACGGTCTGGGGGACAGTGAACTGGCCCCCTGTGTAAAAAGTTTGGGGACCCCTGGTCTAGAGAGTATATTTTTATAGTTCTGGCATGGGTAAATGCAGAATAGCTGGTGCCCTCCTCTTCCTTATTCTTACCCAGAGATCTTGTGTCTTCAAGATCCTTGTAGGCATCAGAACTTCAGTGTCACTAACCTCTCAAGTTCTATACCAAGTGTGTCTGTGCACCTCATACATCAGTGAAAAACATTTTCAGGGTAAATGTTGGATATCTGTGGCTGCAGGTCAGCCGTTCAAAAGCTTGCTCGAGTGAATGAGCAGACAATGGCAAATGGTTTTACATTACATCTAGAAAAAACCAGGAAGCCATTGTGTTTAACCCTCAAAATAGTTGTATAATAACTCCATTGTGGTATATTCTTTTGGTACCTAGTTATAAATATCAATCAGAAGTTTGAGAGTTTAGAGATAAAAGGGTAGAGAGATGGGTAGACTGGCTCTCTTCACTATCTCAGAGAAATACCCCCATTGATGTCCAATGGATCATGTCCAGTGGTGGGAGTCAAACAATTTAACAACTGGTTCTCTGCCCTAATACCGTTTTAAGTATAAAAAAAATGATATACCAAAAGGTAGTTTATTATTTCACACACTTAATGCTTAAATAAGAACAATAAAAGAGGTACACAAAACTAGTTTATAAGAGTTTTAAAATATTAATGAAAAAATATTAAATAATACCTGACAAAAACAATAAAACTGTTATTTAAGATATTTCCATATTGCTTCTTGATTGGTGCCCTCACTTGCAATTTTTTTTCACCTATGGACGGAATGAACATTACTATGGGCACTTAGGATACGCTGTTGCACAGATGGACATTAAAAAAGAGTAAGGGATATAAATTTGTGATTTCCACATTGGGCGGCTGCCCAAGTGCCCATCTTCTAGAGAACCCTGATTACAAGTGCCATTTTAACAAATAGTTTGTCAAACTCAACAAAAAATTAGATATAGGTTCTGCTGAACTGGTGATAACTGACTGAATCCCACCACAGATCATGTCCCATGTTGACTGCACCATGGCTTGCTAGATGCTTTTATTAGGTTTTTGTAATTTCTTAACATGATGATCATAATTCTCCAGGTCTTGGACTAGCTGTTAAATCCCTGTGTTGATCAGAAAATGTTCTCACTGCTGCAGACAGATTATGTAAATATATACCCAAATTATTAACATGAAAGGGATGTTGGAAATTGCAGTGTATTTCTAGCCTCCTCGCCCCTTAGCCACACAGCCTTAAACTCATTCATGCTCATAGTTATGATGTTTCTCTTCCCAGGGTTTCTTTTTCATTAACGAAAAACATCCACTTTATTTTTTTGTGGTTGTTTATTTGCTTTTGTATAACTGGGAAGATGAGGAGAGAAATTTGAAATGTTTCTTTCTAACAGACCTTCAATGAACTTGATATTTTGGCTTTCTTAGATGTTCATTTTAATCTGTAAGAAGCTCTATTATTATTACACTACCCAAAAGTGAGTTCCCTCTTTTTTTAATTTTTTTTTTTATTTTTTACTTCTGTAGTTCTCATTATCTATAACAGTCATTTATTTGGCAGTTAATTATGTACTTCCTTGTGGCATTATAATTTAACTTCTTATGTATTTACATTATCTCTGTAAGTGGACTCAGATTCTTGAGGGAGAAAATTGAATATTATGCTTCTTTGTTTCCTCTCTAACACCTAGCAGAATGCTATATGCACAGTCGGCTGTCAAACAATATTTGCTGAATAATCTACCACGCAGAATTTTGTTAATGCCTCTGCATAATGGTCCCAGAGAGAATGTTGCATAAATAGTGGCTCTGCTCTTCCCAGTTTTAAAATATCCAGTGCAGTGTTACAAAGGTGTTGTTTCCAAGGTCTGCAGATTAAATATTGCAGAGAGTGTGAATTGGCTGTCGGTGTGTGTGCCCATGCACACGTGTAGTATTTGATGTGTTTGTGTTGGGGAACCTATTTCTTTCATCTCTAATGTTGGGGACCTTAATCAATTTCTCTGATTAAGGATGAAGAACACTGTCTGGGTAATGGATATCTTGCTATGGATGGCAGGACTGCAACGCCTCCGCTGAAAAATCATTAAGTCCCAGATTTCAGCCTCTCTCTCCACCACCTATCAGCAGCCACAAATCTGCTTTAACAGCCAAGAAATCCCTTATCTCTCAGTGACTATGGACCATGTGCTGCTGCTTTCTGTAGATGGGAGATAGAGCT
Organism: Saccopteryx bilineata; assembly: GCF_036850765.1. Lineage (NCBI taxonomy): Eukaryota > Metazoa > Chordata > Mammalia > Chiroptera > Emballonuridae > Saccopteryx > Saccopteryx bilineata. The sequence continues at coordinate 241,957,355 of NC_089491.1, forward strand.
ACATCATTACCCAGAGGTGACAAGGATATAATTTACAGGCTCAATCAGTTCTAGTTACCATGTAATTACAGAGTTATTACATGGTCATTTGTTCCTGATGGACACCAGCGATCTCTTATCCTATTCTACTGTAGTCGGTTTCTTGTGCAACTAAGATGTTTAGTTTCTTCTGCATGGAGTGTTAAATGGTGTGCTGGGGAGGAAGGACAGAAACAATTTGGGATAAGATGTTGATTATGCTGAGATGCTATTTGTTCTCCTCAATTGGCCCAGCGATAATAACTGCATCCTGTGGCTTTCCTCCCCTAGGCTTCAAGTTCACATTTTCTCCCTAAGAGAGAATGGAGATAGTATTCTATTTGGCAGCATGGGGGAAATTGGGTGTAAGGAATATTCTGACCCATCCCACCCAACGATGAGATGGCAATATCAACCTCAAGATTATGTCACTGCCTCTTATAATTTGAAGCTTGTGTTAATGCAGTGCTTGTTGGAAGAAAAATTCCTTTTTATAATGAAAAGAAGAGGAAAGCATTTAAGTGTGTAATTTAGTATCATAGAGAAATCATGAGAAGGTTCAGTAACCTGCCCAGTGTCACTAAGTGAACAGTATGTCTGGAATTCAAACGACAGATCTTGGCTCCTTCCACTCCAGCACGTTTAAATGAATTCCTGTCATCAGTAAGCAACATGCTTTTAAAAGCACAGGTACCAGAGATCACATGTAGAAATTTGAATATTATTACATATTATTTGCTCCAATGACATAGGAACAACTACTTAACCCTATCTTTTTTATTTTTATTTTTTTGTATTTTTCTGAAGTGAGAAGCAGGGAGGCAGAGAGACAGACTCTTGCATCTGCCCAACTGGGATCCACTCAGCATGCCCAGCAAGGGGCGATGCTCTGCCCATCTGAGGCATTGCTCTATTGCAACTGTAGCCATTCTAGCACCTGAGGTAAAGGCTATGGACCCATCCTCAGCACCTGGGCCAACTTTGCTCCAGTGGAGCCTTGGCTGTGGGAGAAGAAGAGAGAGACAGAGAGAAAGGAGACGGGGCAGGATAGAGAAGCAGATGGGTGCTTCTCCTGTGTGCACTGGTCAGGAATCGAACCCAGGACTTCCACACATCAGGCCAATGCTCTACTACTGAGCCAACTGGCCAGGGCTATAGTTTATTTTTTATTAATTATCAATTGATGTGTGTGATTTCACTTCATTTGCTAAGAGTGTCTCAGTCTAATATGTGTGAATTCCTAACTCTTGGGGAAATGGACTAAATGGGATGCTTTTTTCACCATCAGAAAGTGTGACAGTCATGTCGTGATGCTGGGTGAGTGCTGGAGTCAGCACTGAGGTGCAGGTCAGGAGAACTGGGTTTTGGTCTCAGTTTTCTTCATTCATCCGTATAATTCAGAGTCCACTAGGCTGCCTGCCTAGGCCTTAGTGGCCTACTCTAGAGAATGGCCAGGTGGACCAGACAATTGTTGAGGTCCTTGCAGCTCTGACAGCTGTCTATGACTCCATGATTTAAGTTGGCCTGCAGACAGGTCTGAAAGCAGCTTAGTAGCTTTGTATAGAACATCACAGGAAGATTAATATTTAATGTTGTTATTAGAAAAGCTTCACGCACATGGGTGCCAGAAAGGTGCCAACATATACATCACATTTCAGTCGACACAACACTGTGAATCATTAACACACTCTCCCACTTCTCTCTGCTCCGAACACCTCGCTGATTTAATTAAAATACTTATTTTCTTTGGAGTGGCTTAAAAACAGCACTAATTATAATGTAACTGCTATGTAACTAATATGTGCAGGTAATATTGTGATTATATATAGACAGCCATATGCTACTATGCAGCCATTCTCGAGGCTGTTAAGCTGCTGAAGCAGATAACTCCATGTCCATGCACAAAGTAATTGCATCGAACTAATTTTTGTTTGTAAACAAAACCCAAATTAACTATGTAATTAGGCAGATCTGCAAACAAATATTATAATGTGCATGTGTGCACACTCATGGGGCCAAGTAGAAGGGATTTTCTACCTGCATGAATGATGTCAATAGAACTAGGACTCAGGTGTGACATGTAGTACCTTCTTGGTTTCCAAGTTCCTCTGAATTCTTATAATATTAGTAATTCTGAATCTCTCTGTTCAGGTGTAGATGACTGAAGGCAATATGGATGTGTTTCCATTAGAAGTAAAGGGATATTTTCTCAGTCTACCTTTCTTGACCTCACTTGCTACACTCATGCCTCACTTGGCCAGTGATGTTCCCAAGATGGTTATCTCTGGCTAAGCGTTGAATATGGAGTGAAGGTTTTTCTCACTGGAAAGAGAAGAGAGTTGGTTCTCTAACTTGGACGTTGTTATTGCCTTGAGGACTGCATGGTGTTTTAGTTGAACAAGTGTATTTGAAATCCATCTTCGCCTTGGGCAAATCACTTAACTTCTCTGAGTCTCTGTTTCCTTAGTTGTAAAAGCAGGGAGTGATATTGGAATTTGCTTAATAAAGCTGTTTCAGGGTTTAGGTGAGTAGATGTGCATAGTGTTTAGTTTAGGGCCAGGCATGTGATCAGTGGTCAGTCACTGCTGCTGCTGTCTCCCTGCTTTATGCCACTGTGCTGTGGTCACCCTGGTGCCCAGCACAGCTTCCTGTGTGCCCTGTCAGCAAAGCAAAGCCTAAGTTCAGACTAATCCCAATGTAGGACATCAGCTGCGAAGAACAGAGCCATGAACCAGCATTCTCCAGAGAAATTAGTGAGGTACCTTAGCCATGACTGAAGCCTCACTCCTTTCTCCCTGTGAGCATTCTTATTATACAGAAGTACCGTGTCCCACTGCCCCTCCCCAGGCTATAGGACAGGCAGTAAGTGTTGATACACAACCCCTTGTAAACTTTCTAGCCTTTAAGATTTGAGAAAAAATTTATTTTGCCCTCATCCTCTTTGGCCTCTTTGGGAATCATTTCTTCCACCTATAGATGATCTTATTAACCTGTCCAAGTCAGGAAAGACGAAAACAGATTTGTATCTGTGTGTGTGCTTTGGTTTCAGATTTTGGGTCAGGTGTCAACTCATTGTTTGCCAGTTGCTTAACCATGAGCACCACTCTTGAGCACCTGCTTTCCTTTTTAGTGTAAAAAGGGGGATAATAGCTAGGCCCATAGTTGTGGCAAAGACTAAATTAGCTAATATTTGTGGAAGCACCTAACTGATCGTTACATATAGTAGTCATCCAGTACATGTTGGTTTCACTCTTCTTTTTATACAATAAGCATGCTGCTCCATATCTAGTGTTTAAAACAAAAGGTTACGTTCAGTTCTGTCTATCTAGATTGGAGCCTTTCCTTGATTAAAATGCACGTAATCAACCTGTATCTCTGTTCTTTTGGATCGTGTATTTTTAAGAGGGTGTGTTTTGTTTAGGGCAGTGGTCAGCAAACTCATTAGTCAACAGAGCCAAATATCAACAGTACAATGATTGAAATTTCTTTTGAGAGCCAAATTTTTTAAAATTAAACTATATAGGTAGGTACATTTCTTATCAAGTTAGCGCCCGCACGTGGTATTTTGTGGAAGAGCCACACTCAAGGGGCCAAAGAGCCGCATGTGGTTCGCGAGCTGTGGTTTGCCAACCAGGGATTTAGAGCATCATTTTTTTGTTGTCCAGTTTTAGTTTTTGTGTTGTTATTTTGCAGGGGAGGTGATGGAGGGAACTCAGGCAGAGCTTGCTGTGCTGATGATGAGCTGTGGAAGGAAAGGATGATCACTAGACTCAGTCTAAAGTGCTATGTGCAAAGGACTGGTCTCCAAATCCCTTCACATGTATTCAGAATAACTGGAAGCATGTTTAGACAGTCATACATTTTTTCTTATTGAATTTAATTTATTGTGTTTACATAGATTCTAGTGTTGTCCCGAATGCATCTCCCCTCCCCCATGTTCCCCTCAACATCTCCCTTGCCCTCCTCCCCATAGCTCCCTAGACAGTCATACATTTTATGTTTGTCTCTATAATTCCCCAAGATGTGTTTCTGTTACTCAGTGTGTACACATGTGCACTCATTAGCAAATCCAGGAGTTTATATTCCTGCTTCTTCTTTGTTAAATGGAAGCAGATAGGAGAGATCACGACTAGTGCTGAGGAAGAGCAGTTCTACCAAACAAATAAAAATGACATCCGGTCCCCACAGGGACAGGTTTATGTTCCTTTTGTTCTCCTTTTATCCCCAACACCTAGGACTCTGCCTAACGTACAGTGGATGCGCAAAGTATTTACTCTTCTGTTCACGGAGTTTATTCCTACACTAGGCTAGGGCCCAGGTTGGCAAACCGCGGCTCTCGAGCCACATGCGGCTCTTTGGCCCCTTGAGTGTGGCTCTTCCACAGAATACCATGTGTGGGCGCTACCTTGATAAGGAATGTACCTACCTATAGAGTTTAATTTTTAAAAAATTTGGCTCTCAAAAGAAAGTTCAATCGTTGTACTGTTGATATTTGGCCCTGCTGACTAATGAGTTTGCTGACCACTTGGGCTAGGGTGCTGAATTTTTGCCTCTGTGACACAGGAGAAGTGTGAGGAATCCAAGATGAGGGTGGAGAGTACTGGAGGCAGGCACTGCTGTTAGAGTGTGAAAGCATCAGAGGGGGATTCAGAAATCCTTCACATTACTCCGTGGAACAAGGGGGAGTTGAATGGGGTTTCTTTGCAAAGTATTGTGGAGAATCCTGTGCTTACTTTCATGTTCTTGCTATTTTTTCCCCTATCTTTTCAAACTTATATGTGGCCACTAAGAATCTAGGATCTATTATAAGGTCTAACCTAATTCTTTCTTCTCTAAACCACATGGGTTCTGTCTAATAGATTTGCTGAAAGTAAAGGGAACAATCTTAGCCACCTGTCACTTAACAAAAAAACACATGCCTTTCAACACAGGTGGGGGAGGGTGCTTTTGACAGACTGTCTTCACCTCACCAAGCTCCCCTCCTCCATTCACTCCCATTGCTGTAGAGTTACTGAAGTTTAGTGCATAGGAAGCAAGGGACCCAGGGGCATGTGTGGCCCTCTGAGGAGCTATACCCGGACTCAGGCAATTGGGGATCACAGTTTCTACAAGATTGAAAAGAGGTCACTTATTTTGGCCCTTGGCTGCTACTTCTAGGTCAGCTCAAGTACATGGTTCATTCAGTCAGTCTCCTCGTAGCTGGATGGCAGGGAAAAATCAGTCACATCATTAGCTATTAGGGAAACTCTGGGATTGCTGATGTTCTTGCAGTATCAATTGATGTCTGTAGGGAAGGGGAGATTTAAGATTGCCAAGAATCATGCCAAGAATAAAACGTTCTGGTCTATATATAAATATCACCTGGCCAATATCACTTCGTCTTATCATCATTCTGCTGGTAAAAGAGGGCCCGGTCTTATTGGGATAAGGGGCAGTGCTGCCATTCCGTTAGCTTAAAGAACATCCAAGACCTCTCTCTGCATGTCAAGATTTATGTTTCTGCTGCAGTATGTAGAAATCAGGACAGACGGGACACTTAGTGTTTCAGAGATGGGAAGTATGAGGCCAAAATGAATAGGAATTGTAGAAATTGGTGTGTCTGTTCAAGAGAGAGGATGCCACCCCTGAATGTTATCATTTCATATTATCTCTTGTGTGTGTCTTCTCATGGATCAAGCTATTTTCTTATTTCCATATCCCCGAGGTGGCTCACAGCTATGAGAGGTGATGACCAATCTAGGACAAAAGATCTAGGAAATGAAAGAGAGCCCAGCTGCCCCATTTGCTACCATGGGTATTTCCTGGGGCACAAGGAAAATCAGTCACCATAACGGGATTCTAGACAGAGCAATGAGATTGCATTCCAGAGAGCCTTTGCTTTCTCCATTTTGTCTCCATGGAGAACTGCCTAGAGGAAAAGGCCTGCAGTGAGATAAAGGGAAAAGGCTGTTTTCATTGTGTACTGATAGCTTTAGAGTTTCTTATCAGGTTGTTTGTTGCATTCCGTTTATTGTTTGGAGACACCATCCCTCTGATAAGCAGTTACACATCTCTTTGTACTCATTAAAGGGATGAGTGCTGGAGGCTCTGTGAGGCAGTTGCAGATCTAAAGGAAGGGAGTAAAAGGTGATGCTGACAGTGTTGCTGGGAAGGAAGAAAAATGGGCAGGACGTCAGAGAGAGAAAGGAGGGGACACAGGCAGGAGTAATGTAACTTGCCCTCGCAAATAAATGTATTAGACTACCTTCTTTAAAAATTGATAACGTTTCTTTTTTTCAGTTTACAGTTCTACACCTAGAGCTATCTGAAGTTATTCTTTTGGTGCATTTCCTTATATTTTGCTTTTTTTTTTTTACAAACACAGTGATATGATTTCCTATATGGGTAATTATTTTTTAAGACACATGATTATAATAGCCATCTACTATGGCTAGTCCACTATTTCCTTAAATATAATTTAACAATAAAGGCATGGGATGACTTTGAATGTGGCTACATCAGAGATGGGTTTCCATGAAGCGCATTTCTCAGGATGGATCAGTTTTAGTGGTGGGGGGTTTCTCTTCTGGGCTCTCCTCTTTCCTGTAGCATAATGTGACAGCCTGCATCCCAGCATTCTGATCACCAGCTCACTTTCTTAGACTCCCTGGACCAGGTGATCATATTTGTCTGAGTTTTTTCAAAACTTCCATTATCTTTGGAAATTCATCAGTGGGTCCATAGCAGTGATTTGGATGAAAAAAATAAAATGACGAGAGAATACTGCTGTCCTGATTCTGTACAGGTTAAATACAGAAATATGGTTGCTTACATAAAGGCAAGAAGCTAAAATGGGATTTTATCTGTGCGGCTGTCTTTCCCACCAGACTATAACCATACTTACTTCATGACCTTAGGTGAGTTCCTCAACATATTCAATTCTCCATTTCCACAAAATGAGGATAATAATAGTGCCAACTGCAACAGGACGGTTTAGAGGACTAAATGAGATGAACAAGGTAATGTGCATGAAGCACTTTGCACAGAGATTGGTGCCTCACAAATGTCCAAGAAATGGCGACATTTCTTGTCATTTTGTCATTATTGTTATCATCCTGAGATTTTTCCACAGCAGAGACAAATATTGTATTTGTCTTTGTTGTAGACATCAATAAATGTTCGCTAAACTGAACTAAGTCTTTCTACGTAAAATAAATAAATAAGAACAAGAAAAAAAATCTATTTCTTTATAGAACAATAGAGCATATCTACTGGCCAATGGAGAGCACATACATCTTTACTTTTGTGAGTTATTACATTCTCTGAATAAACATAAGTCTTTCATATGACCTAATGATTAATGACTTATGCAAGGAAATTTTAATACTATTAAGAAAAAAAATTAAGGAGCAAGATTTTTCCACTCTTTTTTTGGCAGTGTCAGGCTTTCAAAACCTGTTCTCCCAGGGACAACAGGTTTCTGGGAGGATATTGATCAGAGAAAATAGAGCATTCCCAGATGGGTCTCCCCTGGGTATATGTGTCTTTTTGACTAACATGGGGCAGCATAGAGGCACTCTCTAGAGGGAAGGGCCTTGTGTCATGACAAAAAGAGGGCTGCTGAGTCCTGTATCCATCCATCTATCCATCCATCCACCCATCCATCCACCCATTTATCCATCCATCTATCATCCGTCCATCCATCCATCCATCCATCCATCCATCCATCCATCCATGCATCCATCCATCCATCCATTTATCTATCCATTCATCCATCCATCCATCCATCCATCCATCTATCCATCCATCCACCCATCTGCCCATCCACCATTCATCTGGTATCCTTTAACCCCCTTGGTTAACCCCAGTCTTCTGTGCAGTTATGGACTGGGATCTGAAGGATCTGAAATATAAATAGATATCAGTCATTCAAGGAAGGATGAGAAAGATTCTGGCACTGAGTGCTCAGGAAGGGAGTCTTACCCAGTAAGTCAATAATCTTTCAATGTTAAGGCCAAAATTCAATCAGTGTATCCAGGCTGGGCTGATGCCGATTCTTGAGTATTCCTTATGACTATTTTCTCCAAGCTTTTGGAGAGTAGTGTTTCCATCACAGATGACATTTTCCATTTCTTTCAAAGACCTGGTCTTGAACTCCATTATTCATTTTGAAGCAAAATTTCCAAATTTCCAAAACAAGAATGAATTTATCAGACTTCAAAGCTAGGGAATTCTGCCTGACCAGGGAGCGGTACAATGGATAGAGAGTCGGCCTAGGATACAGAGGACTCAGGTTCAAAACTCTGAGGTCGCTGGCTTGAGCACAGGCTTACCAGCTTGAGCGTGGGCTCACCAACTTGAGTGTGGGCTCACCAATTTGAGCACAGGGTCTCTGGCTTGAATGTGGGATCACAGCATGACCCCATGGTCACTGGCTTGAGCCCAAGGTTGCTGGCTTGAGCAGGGGGTCACTGGCTTGGCTAGAGCCCCCACGTCAAGGCACATATGAGAAAGCAATCAGTGAACAACTAAGGTTATGCAATGAAGAATTGGTGCTTCTCATCTCTCTCCCTTTCTGTCTGTCTGTTCCTATCTGCCCTCTTTCTGTCTGTGTCTCTCTCACTAAAAAAAAACAACAACAAAACCTAGGAAAGTCTGTCAGAACCCAGTCATCATTGAAATTCTTGAGAAAATACTAGTAACCTATTTATAGCTCTATTCTTGACCATAGTGGACTGGGCTGGAAAATATGCTAGTTCAGCTAAAGATTCATATCTTAGGCAATTTTCTTTCTCTGGGACCCCACTGTTTTCTCATATAACTGTTTTGAGCCAAGAAAAGAGAACTTTGTCTTTCCTCAGTATGAATTTGAAGATTTCATGGCATCCTCGACTCATAAGAGAGCTCCTGTTAAGGTCAAAGTTGAATGGGATAACCATGTTCTGTCCCAAGTGTCTGGTGGGATTGCCCTTGTAGTGCTGATGCTCTTACTTCCTATATTGGCCCAGCATGTAATTCTTAACTAGTTCATATTTTTTAAAGCTGTATGCACCTAAGCATATGTTTGCACATGTACTCTTCTGAGTACCTTTAAACTCTTAGGAGGAAGAGAGAACCTTTGTTCTTTTTTTTTTTTTTTTTCATTTTTCTGAAGCTGGAAACAGGGAGAGACAGTCAGACAGACTCCCGCATGCGCCCGACCGGGATCCACCCAGCACGCCCACCATGGGGCGACGCTCTGCCCACCAGGGGGCGATGCTCTGCCCATCCTGGGCGTCGCCATGTTGCGACCAGAGCCACTTTAGCGCCTGAGGCAGAGGCCACAGAGCCATCCCCAGTGCCCGGACCATCTTTGCTCTAATGGAGCCTTGGCTGCGGGAGGGGAAGAGAGAGACAGAGAGGAAAGTACGGCGGAGGGGTGGAGAAGCAAATGGGCGCTTCTCCTGTGTGCCCTGGCCGGGAATCGAACCCGGGTCCTCCGCACGCTAGGCCGACGCTCTACCGCTGAGCCAACCGGCCAGGGCCCGAGAACCTTTGTTCTTAAATTGACTTTTGGATGAGCTTGGGGTCTCGGGATGCATGTGAGAGTCTGAAAGTGCACTGCTGCCTGACTAATATATGGGCTTCTTCTCTGCTGAATCTAAGGCAGAAGAGCAGCAATGCACCCCCAATTGGCATGCTCCACCATATCATCCAGCTCCCAAGCACAGCTCAAGAGCCTTCCTTGAATACCGGATTGCCTTTTGTATTCTATAAAGATCTCTGGGTCCACCCACACCACACATACCCCAACCCAGTACCTGGGCAGGGAATGTGTGTGCTATTTTTTGATGCCAAGAATAGAGGCGAGTGTTATAACCTGGGGATGAATAGCGAGGCCACCAAAGCCCTTGAACCTTTGCTTGTGTTTGCTCTGAAAACAGGAAGAGTACAGGCTCTTCTCACTCATTAGATTGGAAAGGGTTCTGCCCCTTCCTTGACATGATTCCAGAGACCCTCTGAAGCTCCATGTGAGAGAGCAGGGTGAACACCGTTGAGATTTGTGGATGCTTGGGTCCAGATGGCAATCACAATGGCTCAGGGACCCAGAAGTAAAGAAACTGCATCAGAAGTCGTTTTTGTCTCAGCATTAGCATCCGACACCCTCAAAAGAAGTAAACAGACAAACTGCAGCAGCAACCAGAAACAAAACTGGAGAGAATGCAGCCTCCAGAACCAAAGAGCTCCTCCCTTTTCAGCAGCTGCTAAAACGGTACAATAGCTAGACTATCTACATCAGCACTTGTTTGTGCACAGGGCTGGGGGGCGAGGCGACTGCAGAGTCATCCATACCCTCCAGGAGACTTCACTCGGACTTATCCAAGACAGGAGGACTTCTGTATGATGGCTCAGGATTTTTTATTTTATTTTGTTGTAAATTATGAGCCCCAATGAAAATTTTCCGTTTTTCAGATGTGGCCAGGTCATAGGAAGTGCTATTGGAAGAAAATATAATTGGAGGGTGGTGCAGCCTCCTGACTTTATGGTTACACACCTCAAATACTCACTGACAAAAAAAGAAAGGCACAAGTCAGACACATCTGACAACAAGGCGAAGACAGAGCATGAAGTATATATGAAAAAATAATAATTCTCTAGTGACCCCTGGAGGGAGATGTCACCAGATGGCCCAGGAACGGAGACCACATGGGATCCCATGGGCACAGGCCATTTCTGAGGATAATGAATGTCTTTCTCTTCCCCTCTTCACCCTACCACCTCTGCTGGGGCTGGTCATCTCTGATAAAGTTTGCTGGGTCCTTCTTTTTATCCATTTCAAGCTCCTCCCTGGAAACAGGGTCTGTGGGGGCAGGAAGAGGGATTGCAAAGAAAAGGAGACAGGAGGTAGCACTTCTGGGGAGCTGAGGATCAACTCCCCCTGAAAACGTTGTTTTGTAGTCACTGAAATGTCCCTTGCCATGGCAGGTGACCTCGCTGGTTATCCGTGCTGCTGGGGTTGTTTATTGCTTCCATCAGGCTTGCCAGGAACCAGGCTTAACTGATGCCAGTGGAGGGTGGCCAGTGGAAGTGTGACTTGTCTGAGGAAGGTGGTGCTGTGTTCAGCTAGAGGTGCAGTGTGGGGAGATCTGGGAGAGGAAAAGAAACCAAGGAGGGGCAGCTGTCGTTTTCGCTCAGTCAGGAAGGCGGCCATTAAGGCTCTTGTCTGTGTGATATGCCTTCTCCTGAATGGAGGAGGAGCTGCCCGCCTGGGAGGCCTGCTTGGCCGCAGGGAAAAAGCTGACATCCTATTTCTGAGTCTCCTTCTGTGTTCCTGGGATCTCCAGCCTCGTTGCCAGTTGATTGGGACAGGTGCAGAGTCTCTGTCCCAGTGCTCTCACTGACCTTCTCTGATTTTCTGGATTGGGCTATCCCAAAGGCGCTCGGACATTTGCTCGATGGCATTTACCTAACTGAGGCCCTTGGCAGTGTGACATGGTTGGGTGACTTTAGAGTTTAGAGAGAAAGTACTAGTGGGAAGATGGGAAGGCAGGGAGAAGGGAGGGGAGGCGGGCTTCTCTGTCTTGCAATGCTCTGCAATGCTGGAAGGCAGGCTGGCTGCCTAATAATGACCCAGGCAGCGGCAAGGCGTGGGAGACCCACTGCCCCAGTCCGGGATGTTGGCAAGACATGCAGACCCTGGTTCTAAAGCTGGCCGGGCTCCCGGGGCTGCTTGCTGTCACAGCCCTGTCCCTTGGCATCAGAGAACATTCCACAGCTGCCCCTCAAAGCCAGCGTGGACAAGCCCACCTCGCGAAGACTTGTCCTGCTCCGGAAATCCCTGAAATAGATTCATAGGCAACAAAGAAAGGAGGAGAGGTACCAGATGGTCCTGTTCCCGGAGAAGACACATCCAGTGATGATTTGTGTTGTACACTGGGCACTCTACTCACCCCTGGAGCCAGAGAGAAACTGCCCCTGCCTACGAGTATGCTGCCAGCAGGTGAGGAGACAGGCATGGACACAAAATGACACACAAGGCATTTCTTACAGTTGAGATCTGGGCTTCAAAAGAGAAGTGTGTGCTATTGGGGGGAGGGGCGTACAGGGCCCTCGGCCCGGACCGAGGAGTCTGGAAGAAGTGCCATTTCTGCTAAGACTTCAAGGAAGAAGGGGAGATGTCTAAGTAACAGGGAGGATATAGAACTTTCCAGGAATGAAAGGTCCTCAGTTCAGGAGGCACCAGGTTCCTGCGCAGGGAGGGGGGGCGCAGCAGTGGGGAGCCCGCATGTGCTGGCAGGGGCTCCTCCCTTCAGGCTCCAGTCACCTGCTTCTGTGGTTTTCCTTTCCATAGTTGTGTAAACTGCTTCCTCAAGAATGCTGTAAGCAACTCCCACTGTCTTGTTTCTCTTTGGCATGCCTATTCCTCATTGATAGGAGGAACTCTGTGAATGGGACTTGATGAATTCAGGACTGTGCTGTGTGTCTAGGGGATGGGGACGATGTCCTGGGGCCAAGCCCACTGACTCACCGTGATAAGAGAGGCATCCTGTTTTGTGGTTAAGGACTCACTTTCTGGAGGCAGACATGTGTCCGTTACTTTCCCTGTTGTTTGGGCCAAGTTACCTGGTCTTCCTAAGTCTCAATTACAGTATATTGTAGAGAAATACAGATGATACCTACCTTTATTCATCTGTAAATAATGATGATAATAATAACACTTCTATGCCAGGCACGGTTCTGCGTGTCTCGCAGACATGAACTCATTCAGTCCTTTGAGTGACTGTGAGAGGCAGATAGTATTATTATTCTTATTCTACAGATGAGGAAACTGTGGCACTTTCATCGACTGTATTATTTTATAATTTCAGTTCCTTTGGCATCTGGAGCAGCTGGAGATATAGAGTTCATAGTGACCAGAGGGAAGGAAGCGAGGTGGCCACAGTGAGCCAGCCTCCCTCCTTACCCATTTTCTTACATCAGTATTCTGTCTAAGGCTATGATTTGCCCATGATGTTGGTTTCTTATGTCCCTGGGCTAAGGTTCGAGGAACACGAAGGGAAGGCTTCAGCTGTTTGGACAGGCAGTCCCTGGTGGTGGACAAGCTGACAAACTGCCCGTAAGACTGGCATAGGGAGCCAGAAACCGCCCTCCCCCACACCTCGTTCCCCCAGAAAGCCTCTGCAGGAAGAGTTCCAACTAAGCGCTGGCTACTCCTCATTGCCCATCCAACCACCTCCATCTACAGTTTTAATCCGGAATGTGAGGACCAAAGCCATGTGTGAGCTTTTTCAAGCGCTGAGTTTATTTCCAAAATAATTGCCGGGAACTCATGGATGCTGGTTGCTTATTGCACTGTGATCCCTGAAGATTGGATTCAGTGCCGTGGAAGCTGGCAGAGTAATGGGCCTGACCTCAACAGTGGGGTCGCTGACTGATTGCACCAGTTGGCCTGGCGCTCATCTCCCCGGCTGCACACCGATCGGAGGCGAGAGGATTAATTGAATTGGGGAAAGTTTTGCCTTTAAAGTGTGGGGGGAAAAAAATTCAGGTCCTTTATGTAGAAGTTAATATAATTTAAAGAGAAATAAAAATATTGGCATGTTAAGAAAATATCCAACTGGTTTAGAAAAGTGTTTTCTAAATCCTGAACAGACACTTATCCAAAGGAGGAATACTCACTAATCCAAATTTGCTCTTAATCCTTAATCCGCAAAGCTATGATCCCGCAATGTCACCAAATAAGAGCTGGCGTGAATGCTAATTGGAACCCTCTCTCCTTCCCTTGCTGTTTTCAGCATTCTCTCTGAGTTTGGGAATCCTGACCCCCCCTCCCGGGAGAATAGTGTTTGAATGCCACACTAACCACTCTCTTTGGCATTCACAGTGTAAATGGCATGTTATCAGGTGAAAATGTGAATCCTGTCAACAGCCCCCAGCTCTGCCACCCTATCAGGGAATGAAACAGGGAGAGCAAGATTCAGAGAGATGTACCTCGTCCCGTTCATTCCAGAGGAGTGATAGATAATAACATTTCCAGTCAAGAAAATCTGACGGACAGGAATTAAGGTGCCAAATGGAAAAGTCAATCGCATATTTGGTCCAAGTTTCATATTTGAAGGAAATGTTATATGATTTGGAGTCTCCCCCCCCCGCACCCCCCTCTACACTCCCCCTGCTTTCTCCTATGAAGCAGGCCCAATAGCTGAATTAATTATCTCTTTGCAATCAAATTTTCCAGGCTCAATGAGTCTGTGTGTGTGTCTGTGTGTGTGTGTCTGTGTGTAAATTCTCCCTTAAACTTTTACTAATGTTTTGCAAATGTATATAGTTCTCAAACATGTTAGGTATTTCAAAGTTTCACATATGTAAAAGGAAGCTGTTATTTCCTTTCTTATGGTGTCTCATTACCTCTAAAACAGACCAAGAGCAAAAGCTAAAAGAATACAAATAGAATTAGTAATGGTACTGTTTCTGCAGTGTTATCCACCTCATTTGTCCAGTGTTTTTGATAGTTTTCTGCTGCATTTGCATTGCACTTAACCAAAATCGCTAATGGCAATTCTATATCAATCACGACAAAATAATTATCAACTAAACACTGGGCATGCATGATTTCAGTTAACACTTACCACAGTTTCATGAATGAGCAGCTCTCATGGTCCTCATTTACCAATAAGGAAACTCAGGCTTACAGAGGTCAAGTAATACACCCAAGATCATCCACCCAATAAGCAATGGGAATGAGATTTGATTCCAGGCATATCTGGCTCTAGAGTTTGACCTCTTCAAAGTTTCACTTCCTGGGTGATGAGAGTGAAGCAGAGATATTTCAAAGCACAAATACATGAAGGACAGACCCAAGTTCTAAATTCAGTTTTTATCAATTCTAAAAGCTGCTCTTCTGACCTTGCCCAGGTAAGAAAGAGAATCTAGCCACCAAAACAAACTAATTCCTTTAAGGAAGGGACCTTATTGTCCCCTTCTCAGTGCAGCAGAAAGAGGTTATAGAATGCTGGACCAAGCTTATAGGTGTTTATTTGGGACTCTTTTGGTAGGGGGCGGCTTATTAGTGAGGGTGGGAGGCAGCACTTCTATGGGTGAAATAACATGGAACAAATAAAGAAGAAATACTTTCTCCTCTCCCACCATCCAACCTTCCAAACAAAATTATTGTAAATTATATAAATGCTAGCTTCAAAGGCTCAAATAGAGAATCCATCTTCTATAAAGCTGCCCAGGTATTTAATATGTTAACATTAAATATGTGTTCTTTCTTCCCCTTGTGTTGACTACCCTAATGTGTGGATTCCCTTCCAGTAGCAGCTGCTAATCCCTCCCCCGCCCCAGAGTAGTTGCACTGAATCTTGGGGTTTATTTACAATAGCAAATGAAGTGCTTACCCAACAAAAATGGGTAATGCCAGGAAAAAAAAATCAAAACACAACGAAATGTTGTGTCTCAGCCTGTCACTGTGCGAAGGGACCGAGGTTTCATATATAAGCCACGTGCATTTCAAGTCAAGCAACTTCAGTCTTAACTTCTTTTTTTGTTCTTTAAACAAAGCTGTAGATTTAGTGACAAAGTTATTGTCTGTACCGTACATGGATGAACACAAGCAGTTCCATTTGGAGTCATATTCACTGAAAATAACCAAATGATTTGGAATGCCTTTTGATGTGAAGAGCCATTTTCTGAAGAGCTCAAAGCAGCTTTGTGTTTATTATGTGTGTTTTTTTCCTCAGAGTATTTCTTTAAAATGCTGGGGTGCAAGTTGTGATTCCCACTTTAGAGAAGAGGAAAATGAATGAAGGCACAGTTAGTGTGCAATGAGATATAAGGCGGCGACATCTCCTTGAATAGGTTGGTGGCTGGCATATTTGACCTAGACACAGGAGTGCAGAGGGAGATGGAGGAGGAAGGGTCAAGAGTAGACACACCAGTTTATGAACTTGAGATTTAGGAGCACTATCAAATCTACCTTGACTGGGGCGTGCATATCTCTTTAGGTAGGTAGTACTGGTAACTTTCTAAAACTTCGGCCAAATACTTCTGTAGTTTATAACAAACTCAGCCAAATAATTATGTGAGATGATGGAATTGAGACAGAAGAAGTGGAAAATTAGCACCCCTTCCTGCATGGGGTGGAGCTCAGAATTATCCACGGTGTGAGGGTAGCCTTTGTTCCAACGGCAGGTGGCTCTCACAGGGCATTCAAAGGGCTCAGGGGAGGTGCATGGTAGAGGGTATGGGATGTGAGTAGGCAGCAGGACCCAGGAAGATCTCAGAAGTGCTGCAGGGCAGGTACACGAGTATTCTTCAAGGTGTTCCCCTGCTGGGGAAAGATACTCCTTCGGGGAACGTGACTGCTGTGAACACTTGGTCATCAGAGTTCTACCGGCAATGCGGATATAGCAACAGTTGGCAAGAGTTGACATTCATACCAAACAAATATGGTGAATGTGTTGATTCTGTTCTGCTTTGCTTCGGTTTCTCCTTAGTCCTTTAAACAGTAGTGCCCAGGTTATTGCATATTCAGTGATGAAGACCATCGAGGGACTGTCAGTGACCATCGCTCAGTCACCTCATTCTTCCTTCACAGCATGTGGCCATAACCCCCATTTTGGAGGCGAGGAAGTCAGGGCTGTTAGAGGTTCAAAAACAAATCCAAGGTCATGCGGCAAAAAGTAACTGCAGGGCACGGGTACTCAGACATCACATCAGGCCTTTTCTCATTAAGTCATAGGGAAAGGACTTTTAAATTCCCATTGATTGACTTATAGGTCTCAGCACCTGTCTCAAATGAAGTGTCCTTTAACCAGATGACATTGTAGTTCTCTCCCTGGGTTCAACTCCTGGACCTGCCCCCCCCCACTAGGTATGTCACTGTGATCAAGTTGTTTAACCTCTCTGTGCCTCATAGGGCTGGGGTAAGGAATAAATGAGCAAACGTTTGTAAATCACTTAAAGTTGTTTGACCTCACCAGGCTTTGAAAAAAGCTGTCAGGATGAGTGAATGAAATGAGAGTGGAGCTGGGTGCACTGCTAAGCTCTCCACCGAGGTGAGCCATGTCACGAAGGATGAGCCTGCCGTTGAGGTAGGATCAAGTATGGCTGCATCTTTGTCAGTTTTCATCCTCAAATCTTCTCACTCAGACACCTTTCATGGCACTAAATTAGTTTTAGGATAATGAAAGCAGGTGTTCCATTTATGCCCTCAGCCCACGCACCTACTGCTCATCTCAAAGACTCACTGTCTCCCTCCGGGCTGACACTGGGCATGGGGGAGCCCCTGTGTCTGGGCTGAGGCTGGCGCTTGGAGAGCTTGTTTCTGGAGAGCCAGAGCCTCAGAGCGGTTAATGCATTATCTGGGCATACTCAAATAATATGAGCCCATCAGATAAATAAACACACCAGCTCACAAATGAATAGAAACATGTTTATTAGAGTGGGAGAAAAACAGCTTTTTGGCTCTACTCGCACTGTGGCCTGGGACTGCAGGCGGGGAGAGCAAGAAAGGAAACACGGGCTTTCAAAGCGCTTTGTGTCAGCAGTGGGTATTTCCAAGTGAAGAGGAGGTGCACGCACATGTGTGTGTGTGTGTGGGGGGGTGATGCGGGGAGATACAGAGGCACACAGAGACACACGAGAGTAGCACAGATGTCCAAAGGCAGTAGCAGGTGAACCTGGGTTTGAATCCCATCCCTCCCACCCAGGAATTGGGTAGCCTTAGTGCCTTTCCTTAACTTCTCTCAGAGAGTGCTCCCTTATCTGCACAAGCCCAAACATGATCTGCCCTCGGTGGTCTTGTATATCAGGGTCAGGAGAGGTGTTTTAAACGTCTAGCACAGGATCTGGCACACCGAGGTGCTCGATAAATGCTCGTCCTCACTGCAGTTTTGTGGCAAAATATTCCAAGAAGGTCACATTAGATCTGTGGTTCCTGAAGGAAAGGTGAGGCATAAGGCAGCAAGAAACTATTCACAGCTTGCTTTTATGAATTTATTTCTGCAGTGGGTAAAGGAATATGAAATGAGAAAACTTTTCTTTTAAAATTAAGAATCAGAAATGTCCATTTTGTATTCAATAAATTGAAAGCATGGCTAAACTATACCCTTGTTCCAAACTTGGGCAATGTAGAAGGGAGAGAGAAGAGAGAGGTTGGGAGGGAGAGAGATAGAGAGAGAGGGAGGGAGAGAAAATACAGAAGGTTATGAGAATGGGAGCTGGACTACAACCCTGGGTTTCTACATATTCTCCCATTCCAATCCTGAAAGAGCAGCTCAGTTTTTATAACTTAATTAATTTTTGACGTATAGTTTCATTGGAAGAGAGGATTCCGCTACATAAAAAAAACAAGTTTCATAGCCATCGATGTCTCTAATTTGCTCTCTGTTCTTCCCTGACTCAAATGCATGAAAGCAGGGATCAATAGTGCATATAGTAGGAGATCTACTATATAGAATGAGTTAATTAATGCAGGAGTGAATGGATGGAGGAATAAGAAGAAGAGAACAGGGGAGCGGTGGGGAAAGGAGGATTGGAGGAGCTCTTCTTGAATTCCCTGGCCCTTAGTTTATAAATAAATTAGTACATTGTCATTTTTTCATTTGATGTGCCCTTAATCTCATTGTTAGTCAAGTTCTTGCTCCTGCAGGTGATCCTCACCTTTGTATGTTCAACTTTTGCACAATCTAAAAGTCCTGTAGTCCATAGCGCTGAAAGCACTTCTCAGAAGCCACCTGTGGACTGCGTGCTCCTGCTCTGTGGTGCTGCCACCAGCCAATGACTTTGTGTCAGGAGTGCCACCTGCTTTGCCAGTATAGCGGTGTTGGTACACTCGTTGGACTACTTTATTGCATTCTTCCCCCACAGAAAAGTGAAAGTGCCAATACCAGTGATAGGGAGCATAGGTTTCATAAACCTAATACCATTGAGGCAAAGCTGGAAATCATTATATGTGCAAAAAAGAACAAATGTTTAGCTTCAGTTGGGTGCTTATAGGTTGAGATGTCTGATTGTGTGCTCAGTTGCAAAGGAAAAAAAAAAAAAGAAAGAAAGATTAAGTCTAAAATATGACCTGAAACACTAATTCAAAAGTCTCTTTTGCCTGGAATAAGTATTGCTACCCCAGCTTTTGTTTGTTTCTATTTTCATGAAATCTGTTTTTTCCATCTCTTTACTTTCAGTCTGTGTGTGTCTTTCTATTCGAAGTGAGTCTCTGGTAGACAGCATATGTAAGGGTCCTGTTTTATTATTCGTTCAGCCTCTGTGTGTCTTTTGATTGGAGCATTTAACCCATTGGCATTTAAAGTAATTGTTGATAGATATGTCTTTATGGCCCTTGTATTATTTATATTTAAAAAAATTTTTTTCTTCTTAATGAAGACTCTTTAACATTTCTTGTAATACTGGTTTGGTGGTGAACTCCTTTAGCTTTTTCTTGTCTGGGAAGCTCGTTATCTGTCCTTCAATTCTAAATGATAGCTTTGCTGGGTAGAATAATTTCAGTTGTAGGTCCTTCCTTTTCATCACTTTGAGTATTTCTTGCCAATCACTTCTGGCCTGCAAATTTTCTGTTGAGAAATCATCTGACAGTCTTAAGTGAGCTCTCTTGTAGATAACTGCTTTTTTCTTGCTGCTTTTAAGATGCTCTCTTTGTCTTTAACCTTTGCCATTTTAATTATGATGTGTCTTGGTGTAGGCCTCTGTGGGTTCATCTTGTTTGGGACTCTGTGCTTCCTGGACTGGTATATCTATTTTTTTTTTTTACCAGATGAAGCAATTTTCTGCCATTATTTTTTTCACATAGGTTTGCAATTTTTACTCTCTTTCTTCTCCTTCTGGCACCCCCCCCCCCCACCAAGATGCACATTTTGGTACACTTGATGTTGTCCCAGAGGCTCCTTATACTATCCTATTTTTGGATTCTGTTTCTTTTTGTTGTTCTGATTGGGTGTTTTTGCTTTCTTTACTTCCAAAACTCTGATTGGGTCCTCTCCTTTTAATCTACCCCCCTGTTGATTTCTTCATTTCTGACTGGTTTCTTTTTATGTTTCCTTCCTTCCTCCCTCCCTCCCTCCCTCCCTCCCTCCCTCCCTCCCTTCCTTCCTTCCTTCCTCCCTCCCTCCCTCCCTCCCTCCCTCCCTCCCTCCCTCCCTCCCTCCCTCCCTCCCTCCCTCCCTCCCTCCCTTCCTTCCTTCCTTCCTTCCTTCCTCTTCTTCTTTTTTAAAACAAAAATTTTTTTTTGTATTTTTCCGAAGTTGGAAACAGGGAGGCAGTCAGTCAGACTCCCGCATGCGCCCAACCGGGATCCACCTGGCATGCCCACCAGGGGGTGATGCTCCGCCCATCCGGGGCATCGCTCTGTTGCAACTAAAGCCATTCTAGCACCTGAGGCAGAGGCCATGGAGCCATCTTCAGTGCCCAGGCCAACTTTGCTCCAATGGAGCCTTGGCTGCAGGAGGGGAAGAGAGAGACAGAGAGGAAGGAGAGGGGGAGAGGTGGAGAAGCAGATGGGCGCTTCTCCTGTGTGCCCTGGCCGGGAATAGAACCCAGGACTCCTGCACGCCAGGCCGATGCTCTACCACTAAGCCAATAGTGAAAGGCAGGGAGGCAGAAATACAGAGAAACAGACTTCCACTTGTGCCCCTACCATGATCCACATGGCAAGCCCCCTATAGGGCAATGCTCCCTACAGGGCAATGTTCTGCCCATCTGGGGCTGTTACTCCATTGCTCAGCAACTGAGCTGTTTCAGCACCTGAGGTGAGGCCATGGAGCCATCCTCAGCGTCTGAGGCCAACTTGCTTTAACCATTCAACCCATGGCTGCAGGAAGGGAAGAGAGAGAGAGGAAAGGGAGGGGTGGAAAAGCATGGTCACTTCTGTGTGCCCTTAAAAGAAATCGAACACGGGACTTCCACATGCTGGGCAGATGCTCTACTGCTGAGCCAACTGGCCAGGGCCTATGTTTTCTCTCTCCATTTTTGTTTCCTACTCCTTTATTGAAGTTCTTACCAAGTTCATCTGTTCTTTCCCTAAGTTCTTTGAGCATCCTTACAACTAATGTTTTGAACTCTGCATTGGTAGATTGCTTGTCTCCATTTTGTTTAGTTTCTCCCCTCAAATCCCTGGTGCTTTTTGAGCTGCTGCCCCAGTGCTGGAGCTCAGATGGAGTGAGTCCAAGTAAATCTGTGTGAGCAAGCCCTTCAATGGGAGCACCTGGGACTCCAGTAGCCCTCTGTCCCACTCAGCTATAATCCCTATTGGTTTTCAGGCAAACATTATGGGGATTTTTCTTCCTGGCACTGGAACCCTGGGCTGAGAGCCGACTATGAGGCTGGAGGCCTGGTGTGGAGGTGGAACCCCTTGTTCCTCAGGGGGAACCTCCACAGCTGGGATAACCCTCCTGACCTTTTACCTGCCACACCTGGTTGTGGAACCAGCCCATTCAGCTACTCTGCCCCTCCTACAGGTTTCTATGTGGCTTCTTCTTTATGTTTTTAGTTGTAGGACTTTTGTTCAGCTAGATTTCTGGTGGTTCTGAATGATAGTTGTCCTACATTTAGTTGTAATTTTGATGTGGTTGTTGGAGGTTCAGAGTACCAATGTATATGTACATGGTCATTTGACCAGAATCCTTCCCCTTATCTTTTTCTACCTTTTCCTTTCATCATGTGGCAAATTACATAAGACCTCGTGTGTTTGCTTCTGATTCTTAAGATCTCTAATTATTTTCTTTTTATATCTTTCTTTGCTTATCTCATCATTTCTGTTCTTATTTACAAGTACAGTATTTTTCCATATATTTCTGTAGATATGAAACTTATTTATAAAAACCTATTCTCATTTCTTTCTTAGCTCTGAATTTACTTAAGTTTTTTTGTTCATTGAGCCTTATTTGTTCCTTTATTTATTATTCATTTGCTTTTCATTATGTTGGTCTTCATGAAATGTTTGGTGATTCTCGATGGAACATGTATCTCAATAATAGTGAATTCCCATGAAACTGTCTGGCGCATGCCTGGTTCATTCTGATGGAGGATGTGGGAAGGAGATGCTCCTTGTGGGATGTGCAGGGTATTCAGTGATAATGGGGAAGGAGTGGAAGATGCTATGTGCCAATGTGCCTGGTCCTGGCCTCTGCCCTACACATGGGGCCTGATCTTCCATACCCATGTCTCTAGCCTAAGTCAAACCCTCCCTGTCTTGCTTCTTGGCATAGAGATTTAGCCTGTGTGTCTACTTCCACTGCAGTGGGGAAGCTAATGCCATGTTGCTTCAGACCTTCTGCAGACCTTCATCCAGCTCTTCGCAGGAATACTGTCTATGGCTGAACTTGCCTACGTGTTCTGTGGTCTGGTCCCTTCACTCTGCTTTTTATCATTCAATGATTATTCAAGTTCTTTTTTCTAGTACATTGTTTTTCTCTCATTTTAGGGGGTCTGTCTAGGGCAGGGGGATTCAGACAGGTATGAAAGACTGCCGCAATCCCTGTGAAGAGTTGCCAGTTTCTCAAGAGTCTGAAAGGTGCTGACACCCAGAACGTCCCCAAACCTGGGCTTTGCTGAGCAGAACCTGAATACATTATTTGAACTCTGTCACTTGACACATGTACTCTGTGTTTGTCTCTCTCACCTGCCTCTAGTCTGCTACTTTCCACCTGTTTCCATTCTTGCCTTGACCATCCCCATTCTTTCTCACAGTCATTGTGGCTCAGACTCAGGTTCTTAACTTCCAGTGTCCTTTGCGTGTTTCCCTTACCTCCTGCCCAGCTCTTGCTACTCCATGGACGTGGGCTGGGCTGGCCTGTTGGGAATGCGTGGCAGATGGTTCATGGTCCTGCTGACACGGACCCTTCGCGTTCGACCCCTTGAGAGTCTGACCTCCACAGAGGAGGAGTGAGGTCCTGGAGAAAACGTTGCTGACTCTCCGCAGTTGTGTTTCAGGAACGCCTGGGCCACAGTAGGTCCCCCACCATAGTTGGATGCTGAAGCCTTACCCCCAATGTGACTGTTTCAGGAGATATGACTTCTAGGGGGTAATTAAGGTTAAGTGAGGTTTCAAGGGAAGGATGCTAAACTGATAGGAGTGTTGGCCTTATGAGAAGAGGAAGATATGTCTCCCTACATGGACGCACTGAGGAAGAAGTCAAGTGAGGGTTCTCTCCAGAACCCGAACATGCTAGTACCCTGATCTCAGATTTCCAGCTTCCAAAACTGTGAGGAAATAAGTGTCTATTACACTAGCCACTCAGTATATGGTATTTTGTTCTGCAGTCTGAGTCAAGCAGGAGAAGGTGCTTACCCTTCTTTGAGTCATAGACTAGGAGAACAGGGAAAGGCCTTACAGATCACATGATGATTAAATTGCACTTATATTAGAAATAAAGTGATTTCCAAGCACGTTGATGGTACTGGTTGGGTCAGAATTCAGATTCATGATTACCAGCCTGGTGAATTGGTCAGCCAGTCCTTACTTCCTAAGCTAGGACACTGTCTGCAAAAACTAAGCCTCCTAATATTTCTAGGGTAGATGCTTTGTTACTAGTTTCCACAGAATCATTTCTGAGCCCTTTGGACCTAATTGTGACCTTTACTTTGCCTTAAAGTCCAGTTTATTTTGGGGGGTATCCATTTCAAGGAGTCCCATCTTCTTCATTTTCTTCCCTCCCTAGTGATTCCTAGTTTCATTCTTCGGCTAGACCCCAGTATCTCATTGGCTCCTTGCCTGCACTGGGGTCTCTCCTTTCGTGTAGTGAGCTGAATGCTTAATTTCTCCAGGTTGGGGTCTTCTCCAGACCCCTATAACCATCCAAGATCCTCACGCTGGAGCCTCACAGCTTCTCCAGGTTTCCTCTAAAAGTCCCATGGCTCTAGCACTCCAAGGGACATTCTCTAGTTCTAAGATTCAGTCATGCCTTGGCTTCCAACTTCTTCTTGAAGACACAATACATCCTGCAAGTCAAGATCTCTGTTAGTTCTGATGTTCATTCTCTACATAAATGTCTTACTATGAGTTCCCTCCTTGTTAGGGAACTGGCAATGGAGCTATGTGGGAGGACTCTGTGTACCTTGTATATTCAGGGAAGACTACCTTACAACGTACAGAGAAGGGAGGCATTGTTTTTAGAATTCTTGTTTTCCTAAGCAAGTCTCACTTAGACTGAGGGCTTCCTAAATTTTAAATGCTAATGTGCTGCCAATAGAGGGAATGTCTACATTTAATGGGACACAGGTAATAAGAAAAAGTGAAATATTTGAACTGCTGTCCTCCATTGATGTAATGTGGATAGAGATAGCTTTTGCTACTGATAAACCCATAAAGTAAATACAGAAATGTTGAGTAAGGCAGAAAACATTTTACCCTGTCACATGTTATTGGTGGAAACTATTCATAGCAACCAAAGGCAGACTTTGACTTCCAGTCACAGAAATAATATACTATATTGGATTTCCTAGAGAATATACAATCTTTTGTGCAATCGCAAGCTGCGAGTGTTTTCCTTCCATGAGGGTCTAGACCTGAGGTTGCAGAATAATTTGAAAAGCAGTGTATTGCTGGCTTTGTATGGTGTGATTAATCTTTTTTTGATTTTACATGTCTGCAAATGGTGTTAATGGTCATAACCGCAAACTATTGCTTTTTTTATTGGTCTGGAATGTGAATGTTTGTGTTGGAGCATCTGCAAAAGCAAACACATTTGCAATGTTGAAAAAATAATGACGACCTAAGTGATTTTAAGATGGCATTTTGTGAATGAATGCCGAAATGCTGCAGATTTTTATTCGTCTCACTGTTAATGCTGCTTTGAAGACACAGTCACGCTACAGCACGGTTTATTCTGTTTCTTTGTCTTTGGAAACATATCCATTCTATTTGCAGTTGTTACTGAAGAATCAAGATAGCCACACATTTAGATAAGTTTATAATCTAAGAAGCAAATATATGTAGAAGTAAAGCATCTCATAGCAGTGTCTGCTCCTTCCTGTCATACATAAGTAATATTTTGCTTAGCCTGGGCATATATTCTGTGTACAGTTTAATAGAAGAGCCAATATATTCTAGTCATCTAAACGTCCTTTTCAACACCTTAGGTGTTTCTCTCATTGGTGTTTAGTATGCTTCTTGTTGCAATGATAAAAGTCCCTCAAACTCTGGCTGATAAATTATTTTGGATTCCTTGTAGGGAGGGGTTGTGTTTAACTAGTTTTGATACCAGTCTGCACCTAATAGAGTATTTGGCTAATGAATGTGTTGAATTAAATAGAATTAGATGGAATCAAATTGAATTGAACAGAAATAAATTGAACTGTATTGAATTATAAATCAGAGAATGAAAATGCATAGTGATTTAATAGCATCTGATAATAACAGGATACAGCATTTATATGTCCAACTTAGGAGACATTTGATAACTCCTATGTGAGAAAACTTCCCTCCTCCTATGATATTGTATATCCTTGTCAAGTGGAGCTGAATATCACATGAGACCCACGGCAATTACTGAGTTCAAGCATCTTCTGTTTGTGTACGGTGGTAGACCATACCAGGACGGTTACAAACCTGCTTTATTATTCTACATGTCACCAAGTAGGAACTCCATTTAAAAAGTGTGTGTGTGTGTGTGTGTGTGTGTGTATATTCTTTTTCTTTTGTTCAGCTGTAGCTGGCTCTGAGTGTGTGTGTCAGATAGGGGGTATCATTTGCGAGTTTTAATTGGTAGATTCAACATTTTCCCCTAACAGTGCAGAAGCTGCTGGCTGAGACGTTACCATGGTAAATCAAACCAGGGTGTTTGATTGGTAGAATTCAGAAGCAGGTATAGTCGTTTTAATCAACTCCAGGAAAGTTGTGGCCATCTGGTTTTGCCTCACCTGGAAGTAATTTACCACCCCAGGTGCAAAAAATTACCCTGAGGTCAGTAACAGTAAACCTGCCTTAAGATGTTCCAGTAGGGCAGGAAGGAGATGCAGTGTCGCAGAGTAATTTTTATTGGTCTGCTTTTCTATTTTTGAGCTGGAGAAAACAAGGGGCCGATCATGCAAACGAGAGCCAAGAATAGGTTTGGCAGCTGTTAACCCAGCTAGCTCCTCACACCGAAGCAAAATCTCCCAAACTCGTTCTATAACAAATGTTTTAATGGTCCAGTTTTGAATGGCTAACAAATTGGGATTTTATAAAAGGAAGCTTTTCTTAAGAATCGAGTTTCCCAATAATGTAGCTGAAGAGAATGTAAGCTTTGGAGGAGTAAGGTGTGAAATGGGATACGTTTGCAGCGGGGGGTGGGGGGAGTCTTTCAAATGAACATTTTCCTCCAAAAATACATTTTGGGCATTTACATTTTATGTAGTAACTCATTCTTTTAGTTATTCTTGTGATTGTATAGGATGTAACCAGCCCTAACCCAAATACAGTTACTGAGAAGATTATAGAATCATTAGGTCTTTGGAGTAGTTAGAAGGATTTATTTGGCTCATCCGACATTGATTTGTTTTGGCTGCACTTGAAATGTGTGCCAGTCAATAGAAATGAAGTCCTTTATTGAATCAGAGAAATGCCATGGAATGAATTATAGAAGGAAACAGAGGCAAAGGCTGGCTGTCTCCTGGGTCTTTGTGGGGTGGATACTAAGAGTATAGGTGGGGCTTTGGAAAGGAAAGTACATGGATTTGGGGAAAAGGGAGCAGGCAGGAGTTGCAAAATCAATGTAACGGGAACCCATGGAAAATCCTAGTTTGGAAATTGGCAAAAAGAAATGTGTGGTCATTGGAAGCCCAGAAGAAGAAGGGGAGAACAAAGCAACACAGTAAGTCACTCAAAAGCAATGCTTCTTCAAGAAGTGTCATTATCCCAGAGGACCGGGGATAGGGAGGCCTGGCAAAACTGTAGATTTAGAGATGAGACTCCTCCTTTTATTGATGAGGGGTGGACAGGACCATAGACTGGCCTAGAGCAAAGCTGATAAGGATGATCTAAGTCAGGGATCCCCAAACGTTTTACACAGGGGCCAGTTCACTGTCCCTCAGACCGTTGGAGGGCCGGACTATAAAAAAAAACTATGAACAAATCCCTATCACACTGCACATATCTTATTTTAAAGTAAAAAACAAAACGAGAACAAATATAATATTTAAAATAAAGAACAAGTAAATTTAAATCAACAAACTGACCAGTATTTCAATGGGAACTATGGGCCTGCTTTTGGCTAATGAGATGGTCAATGTGCTCCTCTCACTGACCACCAATGAAAGAGGTGCCCCTTCCGGAAGTGTGGCGGGGGCCAGATAAATGGCCTCAGGTGGCCGCATGCATCCCGTGGACTGTAGTTTGGGGACCCCTGATCTAAGTAGAGGTGGACCCCCGTTTTAGAGTATCCACCCGGGAATCTTCTGACCCATAGGAGCCTGATAAACTCATGGAACCAGCTCTGTCCCCATCCCCTCTGTGTCGTAACTGTTTAGTTATTTCAGAGCTGGACTTCAGTCATTTGACATGATTTTAATATTGCAAGGATTGAGATAGAGTTGCTTGTCCAGATTCCCTTTGATTATTGGCTCAGGTTCATAGAAGCTGGAGCAGGCGAGGAAGTAAAGTGCAGTTCTTCCTTCTGTCTCCCTGGAGAGGAAACACAATGAGAAGCCCTCTTAGGTGGTCAGTCACCCACTTTGTCTCTTCTGTGTAAAGGGGACAAACATGGTACCTGGTGATCAACCAGCGTCTCTCACTACCTTCACTCTCTCCAGAATCAGACCCAGTTAGTACTCACTTAACTTAGCCTTAGCCAGTTCAGGGAACAGAATGTTCTGTCCCAGAGTGTAGCCGGCACAGTACTCTTAACGCTGAAAGCTAACAGAAATGTTTGGGAGATCATGGCGGGGTCTTGTTGGAAAAGTAGTGTGTGAGAGAGAAGGTGAAAGGGCACATGCTAGAGGAAATAAGAAAAACAAATGGTGAGGAGAAAAAGAAAGTTTATTTTTCTAAGGATCAGCATTTTGTGAGTTACACATCATTTTTAAGAACCTGGTAAAAATAATAATTATTTTCTCCAGAAGACAGATCTCTTCTATGGACCTTGGGTAAGAGAGATATATATCTTTGTAGAATTGGATGCCAGGCCAGGGTGTATGGGTGGGGCTTTGGAAAGGAAAATACACCACACACACACACACACACACACACACACACACAGACACACACATTCTTGTGCCTAACTAAACCATAATTTAGAAAAGATACATATATAGTATTTAATATAGATAGATATGTATGTATATGTAGATATGTGTGTTTATGTAGATATGTTTATATATGCATATACATATATGTGTGTTTATATATGCCTATACTTATATGTGTGTGTGTGTGTATCAAATATATCTATATTTGATAAACAGCAGTTGGGTTAGGCATATGTTACCAAATGGAAACAGGACATAGATACCAAATATTTATTACCTAAAAAGTACAAGAATGAATAATGACAGGGAACTGAGCAAAGACAAATTTAAGATGACTGTCAGGAATGAAGAGTTAACAGTGAGGCTTCCCACAGTGTAGCAACTTCTTTAAGGGGAAGGATTTAAAGACACAGGTTTGGATGATTTAAGATAGCTCCACTAGAGCCCTGGATGACACAGTGCAGGAAGCGAACCTGAGACTAGCTGGAGGGGTAGGCAGGGAGACTCACAGATCTTTACTTCTGAACTCTCCGATTCCCTTCCACTTCATCTTTCTTCAAGCTAACAACTTCAGGCTCCAGGGGGAAGGCAGTTTAAGTGGACACCACCTCACATTATGGGTCAGAACATCCTATTCTACTATTTCAAATGGATGAACATTTTATAGAACCCCTGCTTTCCATTTGTTTTCCAGAAGGTGATTCATTGCATGTGTGTTTCTGAATTGCTGCTTAGTGGTGAAATGCAGCACAATACTATGGATTCCTTGTCACACCTGCAAGGAAGTGCATGTATGCTGAGTCCTAAGAACACATTTGTCCCTGCTTTCAAAGGGAGAGGTTAGAGAATTTTATGTTCTCATTGGCCTATCGGTGCCCAGGAATGTAGGGTGTGTGGCCCTAGGGGGAACATGCAGGTAGCCATCAGGATCATTAGGAAGCATGAAAGGAAGTCTTTGTAAACATTGCGTGCGTTCTTAGCCACAGAAGGGATGGCAAGTTCAGATGTCCTTTCTGGAGTCGCCTTGAATAGTTAGGCTGCCCGACTCTTCATCAGCACAAACACACATGCACTGTCTTCCTGCTGATTAATCTTATGTGCCAGGCCCCTTTTCTGCGTCCTCAAAAAGGAAGCCAGAAAAGCATAGTATTTGAAAATGTGCTTATAGTCTTCTGGTACCTCACCAGAAGTGCTTCTATTGCCCATTATTTCTACCCATAATCTACTTAAGGCAGTCTAGGATTTTTCCATCATGCATCTAAAAATTCTTTCAGGCTCTATCCATTATCCAGTTCCAAAACAAATTCCCCAATTTTATATTTGTTCCAAAAGCACCCCATTTCCTGGTACCATAATCTGTTAGTCAAGGTTCAAACAGAGAAGAAGAACCAGAGAGAGACATGCATTAAGGCACTTATTGAAGGAATTGGCTTATGTCTGTGTCGGGGCAGTCTAGGCAAGTCCTAAATCTACAGGGCAGGATGTCAGAAAGATAGGCTAGAACTCTGTGGGGCAGGTGGAAGATGCTGTCCACAGCAGAATTCCTTTCTTCTACTCAGAAGTCTCAGTTTTGCTCATAAGGTCTTCCAACTGATTGGATGAAGCCCATCCAGATTATTGGGTAATCGACTTAAAGTCAGCTGATTTTGCAAATTAATCACATCTATTAACTACTTGCACAGCAACATCTACATGACTGTTTGTTTGAATAACTGGACATTATTCCTAGCTAAACTGATACATGAAGTGACCATCACAGGGGGGTCCAAGTGCTTATAACAGATGCTGCTGGATACCTGTGTGACGATTAAAACTAAACACTACAGTAGTGGACTGTTGTCCTTGTACTAGTGAGTGACTCATTTGATTGAAGTACAACTCCATTACACATGGTTATAATAAGAATGTGGAGAAGAACATACTAAAAGCTTAGAAGTTCAAAGTCTGAAGAAGTGAAATATCCTAACCTGGGGCTTCAGGAGGCCCCTGAACTTCCCAGAATTACATGTGGTATTTGTGGTGGTGGGGGGAAGTGGAGGAGGGATAGAGAAAGTGCATACATTTTTCTGAAATTAGGGTCTATAATTTTTATCAGATTTATCACAAAAAAAGTTCACTGTTTTTAATATTTAATATGCTAGAAAGTACTACATCATTTCTGTGGTGGCCAGGTCATCCGTCAGCAGAAATGGGCCTGCATTAGGAGCCAAGATGATGTATCTAATAAAAGCTTATGTTCAGAAACCCACACCCACCTGGGTATTCTGGAGTCCAGTCTTGGAGGACTCGGAGGTAATGCTGATAATAGTTCTCATGAGGATTGTTTCGGGCAGAATCAGGAGGTGCCTGTTACCCTACAGCCCACCAAGATCTGCTTTCCACTAAAAACTGATGCCTGCTAGACCCAGATCAATGACTGGGCAGAGCGAGGAAGCCAGTGTAAGGCAGCGTTGCTCTGCGAATGAGCCAACCCCAGCCCCTCCTCTGACTTAGAAAGGGGCTAATGCACACAGATGGCTGCAAACCCCCCAAGCAGTCAGCATACTGTAAAACAGTATTAACATCACTGCCTTTTGAATACCATGTCTTGTAAACCCCAGGATATGACAAGCCTCTTTAGAATCTTCTTTGATTGTGTTACTCAGTCTCCCGTAGGGAAGTAGGGAGGAGTAGGGGGTAGATACCAGAGGAAACATATAATTAGGAGTCTCTTAGAACAATAAGGGTTCTCAAACTCATGTGCAAAAGACTGATTTGTTGCTTTTGGTATTTCTGTTGGTGAGTAATTAACCAAGTTTTGGGAGAGTGTGTGCCAGCTTGGGCAAGCTGATTGTTGTGAACCATAGGGAAGGCATAGTTCCCTGTAGCTATATGTTCAGAGAAATAGTAAACGGAGACGTGAATGGAAGGAAAAGAACAGACCTTCTGGAGAGATGCCATTATGGTAATGTCAGAACTTCTTTTCAGACTCAGATAAATCTTTCTTGTTAGCATCCTTATTTTCAATCTTATGCAAGACAGCAGGCCCGTTGCTAGGAGAGGATGCTGTGTACACAGAGCCCCTTGCCACCACCCCAGGAGGGTCCGACACTGCCCCTGTGGGTCTCTGGTCCTGGCTTTTACTGCAGCAATTGCTCATCACGGCCCTGAGTGTGTGCTGATCGTGAGGAGTGGGGTAGTTTATTTTACTGCGGAGAGGAATAGAGGTTTTCTCCTGGGAACTCTTCAGAGAGAAAACAAGTTTCTCACAAACCCTTTCTGAAAGTTACTGTACGGCCATATCCGAAGATGGTGTCAGTTCTGAAAAATGAGGCTGGTTTAAGAGTCCGCTGCTCCGGCACACCGCCTGCAGCCACCGAGTCTGTCAGCGGTAAGATGCACTAGCTCGGCGCGTCCTGGGACTGCTTGGTCACAGTGTCGTGGGCGTAAGAGAAAGAAAGAGTTTGGCAGTTCTCTAGGCTAAGTGTTTCCAAATTAAGTGGCCTTCTGAATTAAATATAGGGTTCCCAGATGGGAATTGTTATATTTATGAAGGGGATCTAAAGAAGGAAAAAAATATATATCTATGTTTTATTTTGGAGATCTAGGACATGCAAATTATCTTTCCTGGGTCTCAGTTTATCCAACCACAAAGCTGGGCACAGGGGCGCCTGCCGAGCCACGGGAGAGCTGTGTGACTTGAGAAAGCGATGCATGTGTAATGATTCGCTGATGTAAATGGCCCCAAGAGTGCAATGCATTATTTGTAGTAAGTTTGCAAAGTGCCTGGCCCCTGGGATAAAAATCATGTCTGGAAATGGCATGTCATAAATATTGCAAAAAAGGACAAATGACTCACCTGCTTTCCAGAAAGATATTTGAGGAGGACTGTAGGGCCCCTTAAGTAGCTTGAGAGGAGATGCAAAGTACCCTGACTTAGAGCCATCCTTAAAAATCAGGCCCCCACGATGAAATTCACCAGCTGACCATTCAGGTCAATTCAGTTTGGAACGCAAGCACCATTAATTCATCTCTCCAGTAGTCCAGGCTCCAGTGTGGCCCAAGGTTGCATTCGGAGGCCAAAGTAAGTGCTGTGGCTAAGCAACCACTCCTCCTATAAAAAGCTTTTTGCTGTCCGCAGTCTCAGGACCCCACCCTTGGTGTCCTTAGTGAGCTCTCACCTGTGGCCACAGACCTCTCTTGAGTTTGACGGGCCATCAAGCCACACTCACACCTGCTCTCCCGTCAAGTCACAGACCACAGAGGACACTGCGGGTGTGCTCAGAGGTTTCTTTAGGGACTTTTAGGGGGCTCGACCTGATTTGAATATGTGAATATGTGCTGTCTGGGCTCTGTCACAGTGATGGCTCTAATTGGCTGAGCATGAATCTTGAAATGTCACAGAAAGATTTATCTCTCAACACAGATTCTCCCTGAACTAAATTTGCAATAGGCCATGGGATAATGGGTTGTTTGGAAAACAATGCACAGTCTCAGCGGCTTTTGTTTTAGATTGAACTTGGTTGGCTTCTTGAAGCCAAAGGGCACACATGGGAATGAAAGGCATGGCTGGTTTAGAGACTCTTGGCAATGGACAGGAGAGACAGGCCCTATTTACCAGGGGTTTGGCGGCGGCTCTGCTTCTCAGGGTGCCGTCACTGTGCCTGTGAGAGTCATCAGACAGGCGGGCAGAGAAACCTGCTTTGAAAGTTAGGGCTCAAGGCTCCATTGGAGCAAGGATGGCCCGGGCGCTGGGGATGGCTCCTTGGCTTCTGCCCCAGGCGCTAGAGTGGCTCTGGTCACAGCAGAGCGACACCCCGGAGGGGCAGAGCATCGCCCCCTGGTGGGCAGAGCATCGCCCCTGGTGGGCGTGCCGGGTGGATCCCGGTCGGGCGCATGCGGGAGTCTGTCTGACTGTCTCTCCCCGTTTCCAGCTTCAAAAAAATACAAAAAAAAAAGAAAGTTAGGGCTCGTGAAGACATACAGGGTTTGGCTTTTCAAACCTATTATATAAGCACCAAGGATTAATTTCAGAGAAGATAATTCATGAAAGGCACATTTTCCCACTTTCTTGGGGTTTCCCAGGGAAATGTATTTTGTTGACTGGAAGGTGCTCTCAACTATTAGGTGGTTGATTTAATAACAGCTTTTTAGTGTCGGGTGTGGGAATATGCACGTTATGTGCATATACAGATTGTAAAATGAATTTCTAATTTAGATACGTTAAAATGTGAACACATATTTTGTAAAACTGAACAAACACTGTTTTATGATGGCACAACAACAAAAGTTCCACAGACATTTGCTGTAGAATATCTTTAAACTGGGGTTCCATACTGATATCTATTATTTATTTATTTAAAAAGTTTTAAAATTTTATTTAGAAAATTAACCCTAACACGGTGACATTGATCAATAAGAGTACAGGTTTCAGGTAAATATTTTTATAGCATTTGAACTGTTGATTATGTTGTATGGCCATCACCCAAAGTCAAATCATTTTCTATCACCTTATATTTGTCCTCCCTTTCCTCCATCTTCTTTCCCCACAACGCCTTCCCCCTGGTAACCACTTTACATTTATCTATGTCCATGAGTCAGTTTTTATTTATTTATTTATTTTTTACAGAGAGAGAGAGAGTCAGAGAGAGGGATAGATAGGGACAGACAGACAGGAACGGAGAGAGAGGAGAAGCATCAATCATCAGTTTTTTGTTGTGACACCTTAGTTGTTCATTGATTGCTTTCTCATATGTGCCTCAACCGTGGGGCTACAGCAAACTGAGTAACCCCTTGCTCGAGCCAGCGACCTTGGGTCCAAGCTGGTAAGCCTTGCTCAAACCAGATGAGCCCACACTCAAACTGGCAACCTCGGGGTCTCGAACCTGGTTCTTCTGCATCCCAGTCTGACGCTCTATCCACTGCACCATCACCCGGTCATGTGAGTCTCAGTTTTATATCCCACCTATGTATAAAATCATACAGTTCTTAGATTTTCCGATTTACTTATTTCACTCAAGGTTCATCCATGGTGTCGTAAATGTCACTATGTCCTTGTTTCTTGTGGCTGAGTAGTATTCTATTGTATATATGTACCATATCTTCTTTATCCAATCCTCTATCAAGGGATACTTTGTTGTTGCTGTGGTTGTTTACTTTGTTTTTGAGAGAGAGAGAGAGTCAGGGAGAGAGACGGGAACATCAAGCTGCTCCTATATGTGCCCTGACCAGGAAACTGAACCAGTAACCTCTGTGCTCTTGGACGACACTCCAACTAACCAAACCATCTGGCCAGGGCTTAATTTTTTTATTTATTGATTTATTCTTGGAAAGACAGAGAGAGGAAGGGAAAGAGAGCGGAAGGGAAGGGAAGCATTCATTTGTTGTTCTATTCAGTTGTACACTCATTGGTTGCTTTCCGTGTACACTCTGACTGGGGCTCCAACCTACAACCTTGTTCTTTTGGGATGACACTCTTAAACAACTAAGCTAACTTGTCAGGGCCCAGATTGATATCTTAAGACAGCTAGGGATTTTATCTTTTATTTGTTGTTTCCTACATATGTACAACTAAGTAAGAAGAGAAATTCTGATGATCTTGAGTTCAGACAAAGCCTCTGATGACTCCAAATAGCTCTGGATTTCTGAGCTATTATTAGCTTGGAGAATGTAGATAATTGCAATCTACACAGAAATCTAAAAATAAAGTATTTTATTCATTATCTCCAAAGGATTTTTTTTTTTTTTAGCGCATAGCCTTTTCTCTAGAAAGGTTTACAAGTACTTAGATGAAAGGATGACTCTTTATTCTACTCCCTATCCCTAGATGTTTAAAGAAAAGGTGAAATAACCAAAAGACAAATCAGGGGAGAAAAGAAAGTGCAACAGAGGTCTTATTAACCTGTCTGGGAATGTTTGAGAATTGGGTGAAAAATCTAATTCTTCTTATGCAATGCATAACCTTTTTCTCGCTGGCATTTACCTGGACTAAGGTAAACATTGATAGTGTGGGTGGGTCTATAATCAATGCATGCTTTTATCATTTTTTAAAAACAGACATAGTAGTATTGATTACTCCATACATTTTGTACTAATAGCTGCATTAATTGGACTTAATGAGTACATATTGCTGAAATAAGTTGTCCTACAACTATAACCTATTTTTAGCAATAGTCCTGCTTGCTAAACATTTCTGTACTTCATCTATAACTTTAATTTGATTCTTATGAACCAAATGTCCACAAATAGTAAATATTTTAGGCTTTGTGGGTCACACTGGCTCTGCTGTACTTACTCAACTCTGCCACTGAAATAAGAAACAGCCATAGAGAATATGCATTCGAATAGGCATGGTTGTGTTCGGGTCAAACTTCATGTGCTGAAACAGTGGGTGGCTGGGATTTGGACTATTGGTTGTATTTGCTAACTCCTACTATGGTCCAGGGTTTGAAAAAGAAACCCTAATCACCACCATGGTTTGTAGAGGGACAACTATATAGAAGGCATGGATCAACTTTACTGTGGCAAGCTGGTCAACTTTCCTGTTCTGGAGCTAACATTTTCAGGAGGCTCAGGGAAACAAAAAACTAATATGTGAATAAGTCAAAATAATTTTAAATAGTTAAAATAATTTTAGCAATAAGCTCTATATGGGAAAAAAGATGATTTACTAAAGAATAACTTACGCTTGGGGGCAAAATAATTTGTGATAAGGAATTATAGGGTTTTGTATATGAAGTCATTTCTTTTTTTGAGACCCATACCAATGTTTTCCAAGGAATCTTGCATTATCACTCTTGGCCTCAGTTTTCTCATTAATAAATTAATAGCAATACTTATAAGTTTACAGTGAAGATAAGTAAAATTTGTGAAGGGTCTTTTGTGAACCAGTAGGGTCATTACATGTTCATTCCATCTTGTTATAAATATGATTTTTGATGTTTTTATCACTCATATCTTAATTGTCCCTCCCATCTGCTTGGAAGCTTTTTTCCAAAACTTAACAGAGATTCTTAAAAGGGCCTGGCTGGACCACAATTCTTCACCTTTCATTGGCATTTAAGAGAGAATTTCTCTGAGTCACGGGCAAGCTGAAGCTGCTATCTTCATATTCATCTGACATGAGGAAACTGTTTAATATTCATACTTTATTCTTGTGAAAGTATCTGTCATTGTCAGCAGTCAATCCTACGGCCTTGTTGGTAACATTAAAATAACAGGTGAGCTGTCTAGACACTCAGAAAGTGTGAAAAAAAGCACCAACCTTAGAAATTGTTCTTGCTTATCAGAAGCTTTACAAGCATCTATTGATAAAGATGATGCATGACAAACTTAGATAATTAAGCTTTATCATGTTCAGTTGTCTTTCTGATTCATCTGAAATGTCTGTCTGTTTCTACATACTGGAGGGAGACAGGGTTCTTAGTATAAGTCATGCCTATGAGATGGAAACAACTAGAAGAAGACAAAGGAGCAGCTAGCTGCTGCTGAGCCCTTCCAAGCCAGGAACTGGACCTGGTACATTGGATGTAGCTGTTTTCCAAACCCCATAATGAAATGCCGCAACCTTCAAAGTTAGTGAAATCCCCACGGTACAGAGGAGGAAATGGAGACTCACGCATTCTAAGCGCAGTCCTGAAAGTCACTGGGCTCACCATCCATGCCCAGGCCTGCTTGACCCAAAGCCAGGAAGCCAACATTGTTTCCAAACAGTGGTCTCTAAATGTTTTGATTGGCCAATAGAAAAACCACACAAAATAAGAGAAGAACAGCAATTATAAAAAAGTATCCCTCATAATACAGTGTGTCTGTAAAGTCATGGTGCACTTTTGACTGGTCACAGGAAAGCAACAAAAGACAATAGAAATGTGAAATCTGAACCAAATAAAAGGAAAACCCTCCCAGTTTCTGTAGGATGATGTGGCAGCATGTGCGCATGCGCAGATGGTGACCTAACACAGTGTATACAGTGGAGCAGCCCACGGCCATGCCAGTCAAGATGTGGATGGTACGGA
Organism: Saccopteryx bilineata; assembly: GCF_036850765.1. Classification (NCBI taxonomy): domain Eukaryota; kingdom Metazoa; phylum Chordata; class Mammalia; order Chiroptera; family Emballonuridae; genus Saccopteryx; species Saccopteryx bilineata. Next base: position 241,994,503 of record NC_089491.1, read on the forward strand.
GGAAAGTTCAGTGTGTTCTATGGCTCGCTAAATTCGAATCCGTGACCAAAGTGCAACGTGAATATCGGCGCATTTATAACAAAGCGCCACCACATAGGAATAACATGACTCGGTGGGATAAACAGTTGAAGGAAACCGGCAGTTTGGTGGAGAAACCCTGTTCTGGTAGGCCAGCAGTCAGTAACGAGTCTGTAGAGGCTGTACGGGATAGCTACCTAAGGAGCCCTAAAAAAATCTGTGCTTGAGCCCACATCGAACTGCACTGAATAGGTATGAAACTGGGAGAGTTTTCCTTTTATTTGGAGCAGATTTCACATTTCTATCATCTTTTGTTGCTTTCTTGTGATCTATCAAAAGTGCACCATGACTTTACGGACACACTGTATATTGTATAGTGTATACGTAATAAATGTTTGCATATCACCTACAACGTATGTATATTTACGAACAAGTTAAAGTTCTGTACCATTACACTAATATATACTGAGCAAAAAGTATCAAACAGTCACAAAGAAGGAATGTAAAAAAAGAAGGTATTAAAGAAATAAATATAAATCGAAAAAATATTTTCTTTCTTCACATGAGGAGATCACCACCTGCTTTGAATGATTTGTATATTTTGCAGACTGCTACACTAGACCACTCTAGCAGGCCAAATAGATAGATCAGGTCTAACAATATTCTGTCCCTGGTCAATCCAGCTGAATCTCTGTGTGTAGCTCTGCCTACATAGACTTCATCTCCGAAGAATTCCAAATGAGAGTTGAATGGCCTCTTGAGACCGACTCAGTCTACAGGAGCAGGTACTCATTGGTGCATGGCCTTCACCCTAAGGAAATCAACGGCTTGTGGGTCAGATGTCATCAAGAGCAGATAGCCTCCCACTGAGCTGCTCTGGCTGCAGCTGCACGGAGCTTACTACCTGGCTACCTGGGTGACTACTGCTGGACTGCCCAAGCAGGAAGCTCTGGGCATTTCAAAAAGAAACTGCTTCTTCCTGTGCACAAGTATCTCGCTAATTAGCAATTAGTTGTCAAGGGAGAAGAAATGGAGGAGAACGGGATCTGAAATAGTCTCCTAAGAGACAAGGAGAGGGGAAGCAGCACTTAAAAATAAGCCAGATAGGAACGGGGAGCTGCCTCATTTGGGCAAGATGTCTCGAGTTGTTTTTCTAAATGTTTTAGACTCAGCGAAGGGCCCCGGTGCGTTCTGCCAAGTGCTTTTCCCTTTAATTTTTAAATGCATTCAAATTTTAAGGGGAATTTAATCCGTATGTTTCTGGTTCTTTTACACTTAACTCATCAAAATGTTGTTCTTTAAGAGCTGTTTGATCTGTAAGGCTTATGGGCCTTTGTAATAAGCCTCTTCAAAACCTCTTTCCCCCTTTTGAATCAGCAAATATAATTGTGCCAATTCTGAATGGGATTTGAATAAAGAGAAGTCCAACTTTAGGATTAAATGCAGAGCCTCAAGGGTATCTGAGCTGACTTTGCAGAGATGCCCCCATGACCCTTGCATGCAAGGGTAGAAGGACCGATGATGTCACGAGCACCCTCAGCACAGGGACAGATGCATGATGCGGGCCCAGGGCAGAGGCAGTGTGCCACAGAGGATGTGCACTTCTGCGGGTGAACCAGGAAACCTGATGATTAGGCCTCAGAAGCCCCCTAGCTCATCTTTCCACTCAGTGACATTGGTGACACATACTAATGTAAATGATGATATCAATAACAAGGGCTGACATTCAGGAACACCACCTACATTGGTACCTGTCTCATCTCCCTTAATCCTCATCACAACTGTGAGGGAGGTGGGGAGGGAGTAAACTTTAGTGGATACGAGGCTACAATTAGACTCAGCTGAACCGAGTTTGAAACCAGCACCAGTATTTATGAACTCTGCCACGCTAGAAATGTTCTTTAGTACTCCCCAAATTGTGCTTCTGCTTGCTTTCTGTTACTGTTGGCGATACTGCCGCTGATGACGCTGTCATTGTTCCACTGTCTTATGGGGCCACCATTTCTATTGTTAGCTACTATTGTTAGACAGTGGTTCCTTTTTTGTTTGTTTCTGTTTCTATGTCAAAACCTCCTATACTACAAATGATACCTATTAGTTCTAAAATAGAGATAAACTAACTCCTCCTCTACACGTTAGGCCTTCATACACTTTGAAGACACTTGTGATATACCCCAAACTTCTCTTTCCCAGGGTTAATAACCCATATTTGACTTGTTGTTCCTGGTAGGGACCTGCTTCCTGACCTCCGTTTCCTTCTGGTCTCTCCACCTGGATGCTCCAGCAGGAGCACAGAGCCTTAGGTGAGGGCTCATCGTCTGCAGCACAGTGGGGGCCTGCTCGTGTTTGTTCTGGGTTTTACGCTCTGAGTACTGTTGCCTGCCAACCTTTTAGCTAGGGGAGGCACACACAGCTACATGGTTACCTGGGGTCAACGTCAGTAACGTGAGATTTTTACATGAGCACTGTTTGGAGGCGGCGTTCCAGCTCCTGTTTTTCTGCAGTTGATTTTGTGTTTCAAAGTAGGCTCCTCTCTCATGGACCCTGCTGAATTCATAAAAAACAAATAGGTATTGAATGGGAAAAATGAATATTGCACTATTTGTATGTTAAGTGGAGATGTGGTCAAATGGGAAGAGTTTCATTGCTCTGTCTGGATAGCGTGGCTGGTTAGAGCATGGTTCCAAAGTGCAGAGGCTGCTGGTTAGATCCCCAGTCAGGGCACATACAAGAGCAGATCAATGTTCCTTTCTCTCTCTCTTTCCCTTCCTGTCTCACTAAAATCAATGTATAAAAAAATTAAAAGAAAAAAAGGAGTTTGATGAATCCTTGTTCATATAGTAACTAAATGCATAGCCCGTGGATCCCAGGCCTTCAAAGCCTTACTCTGAAGAGGCACGGTGAACTCATGTAGGCTTTACCATGAAAGACTGCTGAAAAATCGATGGCCCTTGGCCCTCCTATTGGGGAAGCCACTGAGAAGGAGCTTCCAGCCTGTGTAGGACATCTTTTAATTTGCCAAGTGACTCAATGTGCAGTTACTGCAGCAGGTGTCCACCAGCTGTGCCCACATGGCCCGCTCAGCTGGACTGCTTTTCAGAGGACAGGGCTCATCTACCTTGTCTTAGTATTAAAATCCTGAGCCCTGAAGATCATCGTTATATTTGAACATTTGCGTGAAATCTCCTGCAGCCAAGGGTAAACAGCTTTGCTGGACAAAAGCAGCTCTCTTCCCCCAGGCCCATGGGTGAATTCTATGGAGTGCTTTGCCCACTGATGGGCACTGTGATGACACGGGCAGGCCCAGGGGCTGACCATAGGTCCTGTGGGTCACTCTAGCCATCCGTCCACTCTAGTCATCTATTTCATCTCTGTTTTCTCACGGGCTGCAGCAAGCACCTTTAAGCTTCACTGACCTATTTTGCCTGTGAGCTGGGCAGTCCCTGCAGGTCCTTACTTATCCTGAGAGCTTTTCAGATGCATCTCCATGGAAATTTCCCCTCTTGCTAACAGTCCTCAGTCTAGATTTTAATCTCAGAACACTGTTAAATGTACTTGTTTCATATGATGTTTTTTCTGAAAGATTGCATAGAGATCTAATAGTTAGGTAGCTTATGACAAGTGAGAATAAAGAGAATTGATTAAGTAACAACACTTGCATTCCTAATGTGGACCCAGTCCAGTGCTGGAGATAAAAAAAAACATGTGGAACTTGAAGGGAAGGTCCTCTGTCCTCTAATCAGTCTGGACGACTATTTAATGTGGTAGAGGGATGCACTTCCTGTATAGGAAGTAATATAAGCATATGGGAACAGGTGCTAAAGAATTTGGTACAGCTGCAAATTCTGTGCTCATTCAAATGAGAAGTAGCTCACTGTAGGATGAAATAATCTAGAAGGCAGGACAGGATCTGGTCACTTGAGTGGATAGGATTTAGATCAGTGCAGGAAATGGTGAAATTTGAGAATGAGGATGGATCATTGAGAAATTATTTTATACATGGAAACAAAATACTCACTGACACATAATACACATACAGACATGTATATACACCACAGAAACTATAAAGCAATGGTATTTTGTTATTGTTTAATTTTCTTATAACTAAAAGCTATTAACCTGTTGTTGCAAATAGAACTGTACATTGACATCTTTCTAGTAAGACCTACCGTACTTTTACTTCCTAAGAGGATGGACACAATCCGTTTTGAAAGGCAAAGTAGCTCTTTAAATCTACTAACACTTGTTTGAAATAATGTCCAAAATAAGCACCAAAATAGTATATGAAATAGCTCAATTACTGGCACACAGAAGGAAAGAAAAGCACCTGTATTATTTTATTCCTTGTACCTTCTAGAACCGTTATTGTGTGCTAAGCACTCTACCAAGTGTTTTCTCTCGTATATAATAAATATATTATATATATTTCATGCATGTAGACATGTAATCCTCACAACAACCTCTGAGGGTAGGTGATATTATTACCCTGTTTGCAGGGTAATAAACAATGTGCTGAGAGATTAAGTTGGTCGAGAACAGAGTTAATAAAAATGGAGTAGAGCTATGAGCCAGGCACTCGGACTTCAGAATCAGATGAGTTTTTAAACACTGTGCTTTATATAATAAAATCACCCAAATTTTCATAGGCATCAACCATGTGCAGATAATCTTATGTTCATGTGTTGTCTCCTGAGTCTGTCACAACTTCCCCATGACAGACAGAAGAAAGCTGAGGCACAGGCACATTTCTTTCAGGGCCAGCCTGCACTCTGCTCAGTCTCTCACTCGCCAGGACTCCTCAGACATCTGCTCTTTCGAGACTTATACCTTCCCGTCTCTAGTGGACTTCCCTTTCATTTAGCGAATTCTCTGAACTCTGCGGTCAAGCCCAGGTCCCCAGCTCCACACTCCCTAGATCACATTTGTCCACAACTTCCTGTCCTTTCCCAGCTCATTCATTCAGGTCTTTCTCTCCTTTGACCTCATTGAAACCTGAAGCCCTGTGAGCACTCCACTTCCTTCCATCTCTCAGCTTCATTCTTCCATCCCTCCCTTCTCCATCCACCCTGGATGCAGTGATCCATGACTTCGTCTACCATTGTCAGTGTCCTCCATGTCTTTGTCCCACTGTCCTCGTATCACCCTCTCTTAGCTGAACTCAATTCCAGGAAAAGTTCTATCAGAAGCTTTGACAAATTCATGATCTAACCTCACCTAGACCCCAAATAAACCTGATGATGTTGCCTTTCCCTCCTCTCTCGTATCCCTCCCATTCTGAGCAATGGCTATTTTCAATCTTTTCCTTACGGCTTAACCCTTCTAATCCTACTTTTCTTTCTTATTCTAGAGATTACTTTGCCTCTAACTTGACCTTTCTTCCTTCTGCAAATTCCGTGTAAGACACAGTTTAAACATTTGTCTTTTTTTCAAGGAGGTTCTTCCTGATAAGAACATGAGTGTTCTTTCAAAGTTACCTACACTTCTCAATTACATGACACATATCACATGCACTTACTGCTTGTTTAACTTTACAATTTTCTGTATGTTTCAAGAGTTCAAACAACAGGTATGGGGTCCCCAGCAAGTACACGTTTTAGTAGGTGCCCAATAAATATTTGTTGAAAAAAATGAATGGCTGAGTAAATTAGTGAATAAAAACATACACATATGTCATTGCATGAGAACTGTTACAACCTCCTGCCACTGGAGCTGTGAGTCCCCTTCTTTCCTGTCTTCTGTCCTCTTATAAAGGAAGCGCTGCTCCTGTCCCACCCAGAGCCAAACCTTCCAGGGGCGCTAGTGACCTCATTTACTCCTATTGTTTGGCTACTTGATTCATAATTTTTCTTCTCTTAACTACACCTTTAAAATCTAACTTTATATTGTTTCTTTTCAGCGATTAGGAATGATCAAATCAATTTCATATTTAAAATAAAATCGTTTTTCTTGATGTCTTTTTTTTTTTCTTGATTTCATGACCAGCTTCTGCTCTGTATCCACCTGTAGCTCATTTAGGCTGGTGTCTCTACTTCTTCAGCTCACACCTGTTTCTCACTGCACCTGACCTCTGACCCCACCACTCCACTGAAACTACTCTCACCGAGATGACCATCGGCTCTGCTGCTGTCCGCTCCAAAGGAAGCTGTGTACATAGCTAACTTCACATGCTCATGTCACTGGCATCTCTCCCCTTGTTGCTGGAAACTGCAGTTCCCTGGCTGTCTGGGCGTTTTCAGTGTTCTTTGCGGCTCTGTGTCCTGTGGCGGTCATGGAAATCTTGGTGTCTCCCTGGGGTTCCTTGGTCAGTCCATCATTTCTCCTGGCTTCTAGTGCCACGTATATGCTGATGTCGCACTAATCCATAGTTCCTGCCTGATCTCTTCTCCCACTTTCGTTGTCCTCTGAGCCTCTCCATGTAGAGACCCACAGATACCTCCTCCTCAGCAGGTCTAAACTGATTGAATGATCATTCTCCAGTCTCACTTAGACAGTGATCCTTTCCTTACCCAGAGATGAAGCCAGAAACCTGGTATCACCCCAACTTCTCTGTCTCTAGTTCCCCAGTGTCCCCCAAAGCTGACAACGTCTCTCCACCCCCAGCACCACTTGGCTGATTCAGCTGCCTTTACCTCTCATTGGAATGACTATAGTCCCCCTGACTGGCCTTCCACCTCAAGCTGGCCCTGATGCAGTTTATTCTCCATGCAACAGAGTGTTTGGAAAGGAATTCTGATTTGGTCCTTCCACCGTTTAGAACTTTTCATTGGTTCTCTGTGTTCAGGATAAAGCGCCACTTCTTGAACAAGGCTTGGGGTGTCCCATGTCTTTCACCCCATGATGCCTTCATGCCTCTCATCCCCCTTCACATCCGTACCCAGCCTGCCCCTTCCGACATGGTCCTGAAAATCCAGTCTATTCTGTGGTGACACTGGACTGATTCCAGCTTCCTTCCACGTTTTCTTCTGCCTCCAGGCCTTTACCCATGCTGTTCCTCCTGCCTGGCATCCTGATCAGACGGTCATCAGAGTCACACGTGCAGACTGAGCCCACAGAGAGCATGGTGCACTAAAAAGAACACAAGTTTTGGAACCAGACACCTGGCTTACCTCTTCATTCTTCTGTCTATCTATCCAGCCATCCAGAAGCTAGTGGCCCAAGCATTCTTCTCCTTCCTTCCTCAAAAACTACTTCACCTGGCTATCTCCCACTGGTGTTCATTCTGCTTCTTAGACATCAACCACTTTCCAGAGAGCTGCTCTTTAGCGTGCATGTGCGCGCGTGCGCACGCGCGCGCACACACACACACACACACTCGCACACACACTCGCACTTCTCTCTTTTCAGATGTTGCGTAGTACCCCAACTTCCCCCATCATTGCACCTTCTTGCAGTCAGCAACGTGGTTGCCTCTCCTATTGGGCATTGTGCTGGGCACTGCCCACATTCTCCCTGGCTGTCTCCTTGTCTGTATCCACAGGAGGATGGTGAGCTGCTGAGACTGTGAGAGTGAGCATCTCACAGCTGTGTTAAGCCAGTAATTAGCGCTACTTTTGGATTTTGGTAGACCACCAAAAAGCATTTGTTGGCCTGGCTGGCTGGATAGAAAGACGGAGGACTCAGTTGGCAAACCTGGCCTCTGGTTCCTCATTCTGTGCTCTTCCTAGTGTACCACGCTCTCTGGGGGCTCAGGGAGCATGCACTACAATGACAGAGCTTCTGCTGTCCCATGGGGGTGCGAGCAGTTCTCTACGGGGCAGGGCTTCCTACCTCTGGCTACTTTGGTGTCTCTCTTACCTCGTTTCTCCCTGTTTGAGCCTCAACCATTAATGATCTAAGTCTTTCTCTCTGGGGGGGGGGGTCAGAAAAGTGATTCAGAGTTCCATGTATCTGAGGGATGAGGCTATGTTAGGAAGCTCTGAATTATTTCGTTAGAATTTAGTTGTCCTTTGAGGACACTGGACTCCAGGTGTTGGGAAATAGAGGTTCCTTTCAGCAGAAGAGCAGCAGGCTTTTACTCCTCTTTTATTATGGTGATTATTATTATTTTTGTGGTTCCCATGGAAACAACCAGAGTGAGAGAACAAAAAAGTCAGGGAGGTTAGAGTGATGAGACAGCCCCCATATGGTTAAGAAGAGTGAGTGTGTGTCTGTGTGTATCTATATGTCTGAGTGTATCTGTCTGAGTGTGTGTCTGTGTTTATGTGTGTGTCTGTGTGTGTGTGCACATGTGCCCTGCGCTCACTTTATTCTTCAGCACATTGCTGGGGCAGCAGAAATTGTGATGTTTATTCACAGCATTTGTTACAATTTAGCTCAACAAGAAGACAACTATCAGCTTGTAGCAATTAGGGAGCCTTTTAATGATAGCTCCATTGGATTAATAACAGGGGAGGAAGACAGAGATGGAGATGTTTGGAACGGGAGCAGAGGAGCGGCAAAGGGCAAGAGAGAATTTCAGAAGTGGACTCGCCAATGGGCGGCATTCCCCTCTCTGTTTCCTGGAGCGAACCCCTCAAACTCCTGTTTGGTTTGAATGGGGCATGGGACTGGCAGCCACTGGTAGGCCTGAGAGGCCCTGAGCTCCTCACCCATCTCTCTCACCCTTGCTCCTCCCACCTTCTTGATTCTTGATCTAATTTTGGTGTTAGAAGAAAACCACCCCAGGACCCCTTTTCAGAATGGCCAAAGGAGAGCACTAATAACTTGAGCCACCGAGAGAGGGTCACAGGAACCCTCCCCATGAGCTCTCCCATCCACTGCCTCCCCTGTAGCTCTGCACATACTGGCCAGGCTGCATCCTAGGTATCATTTGGGGCCATAAGGGTCAAGAGGCATCAGGATCTATGTGGTGTCTAATCAGGAATGACAGAGAAATAAACAGACCCAAAATCCCTGGACTGAGAATCATTCCGATGGGCATATGAGTAGAGATCACAAAAGACGAGAACTGAAGAACGTATTCGTGTCCTGGGCCTTCATTTCTGTGCACCTGTGTGTGACAAGCTAAGGACATCTTCCTGGCCATTCTTGCGTCTGAACATGGCCACGTGCCTCGTCTTCACTCATGTGGTTAAATGGGCCACTTCCAGACTTTCCACCAGTGCTTTGTTAACAAGCAAGGAAATCCTGGAAGATAGGTGTTAGAAAAAGGAAAAACTCAGCAGTCTTGGCCACTTAAACACTGCTCGCACCAGAGTCCAGGCTTACACTAAGCCCTAAAGACGAGGAGTAGCAACTGGACTATACCAGAGCCAAAACGCTCTGGTGGTAGCGGCTGAAATATTTGCGTTTGCTAACAACAGCACTTGCTACTACTCTCACTAGTACAGCGGCTCACTGTAAAGTGACAAGAAGTGGGATGCCATTTTCTGACCCACCCCTATTGATTACTAGCCCTTAATTTGTCACAGGTCCTCCAGAGTGACAGATTCCATCACACTGCCAGGTCGTCTTCCTTCTTCAATGCCACTGCCAGTGACTTGCCCTCGTACCTTTTATGCTATTCCTTCTTTTTTTGTGAATTATTATCTTTTTCTTTCTGACCAGTATTCTTTGATTGCAAGGAGCAACTCAGTTACACATTATTAGAGTAACAGTGTGTTGTAATTGGCCAGGAATTGGTCTTGAAATGTCAAGGAAAGATTTATTTCCTCGTGCAGCTTCTCTAGGTGCTAATTTTGCTATAGGCTGCTGGATAATGGTTCCCGCTCACAATGTACGCGAGTTCCTAATCAGAATACAGGGCTGTAATTGGGTTGAAGGGATTTTAAATCATTAAAGTTGCATTTAGAAAGGGGAATAGAAATAGAACCCCAAGATTGAATGACTCACTTAGTATTTAATGAGGGAGTCATGGAGTATTACTTATAATATTCTCTTAATGACCTTACAAGCAATGTAACTGCCCCTGCCCTCCAGGGTCTATTCACAAGGCACAATCCTGCAGTCTCAGATCCAACACTCTGGAGCAATTAATTACTGACCATCAAGGAGCAATCAGGCTTGGCTTCGCCAGCGGCAGCACTGATTTCTTTCCCCACTGTCTCCTCACTCTTCTCCCTGTCTGCCTCGGTGTAGGGCTGCCAGGAGGGGGGCTGACATTTCCCAAGCCATAAATCACCCTGCAGTTGTTAGAAATCCCAGCTTACCATGAGGGCCAAAGGGTGTCGACAGTGCCATGTGGAGGATTTGATAGCAGGGGGCATCGGAAAGACTGAAGGCTTTGGGGAGTGGACAATCTGCAGGATTTAGGGGACATTCTCTGGTGTGTCCATCTGGGCTGGAAGGGACAGGTTTATCCATTCTTCATCACTAGTTTAGTTCTTCAACAACTGGATTTCTGCATTCCTGTGAAACACACTACAGTACTAACCACATGAATCAGAGAGCAAATGGTGTAATGGAAAGAGAACAGACTTTCAAGTCCTGTAGGTCAGCCCTGCCTCTCATGAGGGCATTTGCTAAGTGTCTAGCACATACAGGTGCTAAACAGAGGTTAGCTTCTCTTAATATGAATGTGACCAAGGCTTGTCAACCCGCCCCTCCCCTTGTACATTTATTTTGAGTTGAGTGAAGCTCTAGCATTTATTTTGGATTTTCAAATAGATTTGTGAGGCCCCCAGGTGCATAAATGGAATGCCTTAGAACTTATAAGCAGAAGGGCTGCATAGGGCATATGTCACTATTCCTGCTGCAGATTCAGGAAGAGCCCCACCCTCCCAAGAGATCTTGCACATGTTGTACAAAGGCTGGCTGTGTCATTGCTGGCCTAGCACCACTCCTACTAGGGACAGGCAGTTTGAAGACATGATCTCTGGTAGGGGTCCTGAGTGACCCTGAGGTCAGAAGGTCTTGAGTCAGCCCCCCTTGGCCACCAGCTCCAGTTAACCAGGCTGCTGCTAAAACACCATCCTGTCCACAGTGACTACCACATCCCTAGAATTCTAACTTGTCAGTAATATCACTCGGTCCATCCTGAGTTAGGCCCCTAGGGACGTGGCTTCATTTCTTCCTGTGTGTAAAAATATGTCTGAGTTTCTTCTGTGTTTCAGTTATCATTCCTCCCGCCTTGCCATTTGATAACAACATTGTGATGAGTCACACTTCTATGGTCATGCCAGTCTGGGAAGACTCTTTATTTGAGAAAATGACCATAGCCCTGGAAAGAAGTAGGGATTCATAAAAACCTGTGAAAAGAATGAGTTCGTGGGTAACACAGATCTTTCTCTTTAAAATTACAGTGTTATGTTTCACTTGAGTGGTTGTGAAGAGGGTCATCCCTCATAACAGGGTTAAAGGGCAAGGGAGTTTCCTCCTACTGGGCAGACGGTAGGCTGGCCACTCTATAGAAATGGGCTTGCGTCTCATGCCCACTATGAGTGGGGTCAGATCTCAACAGCTGCAGAGAGATTTGAGACAGCCTAAAACTTCCCTGCTACCATGTTTACCTTGGTCGGACTAATGCAGATAGTAAAGTTTGGCAAATATTTTGTTACACTGTGTGTTATTATCAATATCCATTGAGCCTGCTAGAAAGAAATGTATCCAGCTTCAGAAAGTTAAAAGAGCTATGATAATCCTCAATTTGAGGTATTGACTGATTTAAATTTAGTGACTGAAAATATCAGTAGCTATATCGATTGTTTACCAAAAATTGCAAATGATAATGCCAGTTTCAAACATTTCAAGACCGAAACAGTGTTAAAGCAGTGTGAAGGAACATGCTGTGAAATGTTATGCAGTTTGTCTCTTCTCCCCAAATTGGGACTCATTTACAATAAATCGAATGTCTTAAATGCAGAGAAGGTGGTCCATTATTTTAAAGCCTCTGATAGAGACTCTTGTATACAGACTGTTTGGCATTCCAGCTGTGTCCATTGTCATCCATCTGAAACTTCCAGTGTCTGGACTTTTTTTTTTTTTTTTTAAACAAGACCACCTCTGTGCAGTATGAACTGGACTATTAGAGAATCCCTTCATGGGCTGCGATTGTCACTTACCTAGATGCTTGAATTACAGAGACTTAACTCCGGACTACACACCCCAGTTGCTCACAGAAGGTGGCCCTTTTCCAACTCTGATGTTTTTGCTTTGGCTCTACAGTCTTCAATCTCAATTCTAGCCAGGGCTGGCCACCAATCCATGTGGTACCTTTTAAGATGTAGAAAACATGGTATTATGGGCAAACGTAACTTTACATGCTCAAGGCTTGATAAACATTTGCAAACTAGATCTAGGGACGCAATCCCAACCTGGAACTCATACCTGGATATTTTTTTATTCAGTGAGAGGAGGGAAGGCAGAGAGACAGACTCCTGCATGCACCTAGATCAGGATCCACCTAGCAAGCCCATAAGGGGGTGATGCTCTGCCCATCTGGGCATTGCTCCATTGCTCAGCAACCGAGCTCTTCCTAGCACCTGAGGCAGAGACCATGGAGCCATCCTAAGCGCCTGGGGCCAACTAGCTCCAATCAAGCCATGGCTGCAGTAGGGGGAGAGATAGAGAGAGAAAGAGAGGGGAGAAGAGAAGAGAGAAGGGCTGGGGTGGAGAAGCAGATGGTCACTTCTCTTGTGGGCCCTGACTGGGAATCAAACCTGGGACATCCACTTCCCGGGCCGACACTCTACCACTAAGCCAACCTGCCAGGGCCATTCCTGGATTTTAGCCCCCATGTGCCCATGGCCAGACCCCTCTGTGTAGCGAACAGTCTGGACAACACATACTCAGCGGCCCACTTTCCTACAGCCGGTTCTGGTTTGATCACAGCCAAAGTAACTGACGTCTGAGAGGTCTGCTAAATATTCGCATGAACCTTATGTTTGTGTTTAGTTGGGAAAGGTAGCGTTGTCTTCTTTATAAACGCAGCAAATCCGCCGAAGCTGGTGAGGAGCACAAACTGTTTACTGCCTGCGGAAGCTGACGCTTATCTCCTTGCAACAACCTGCCTTTCAGAGATCATGTCTTAATTAACTCAGTGTTATCGAAACCAAAATTATAGCAGTGATGTAAAATCAAATTATAAATGAAAGATAAAGGGGGCAGAGCTCTGACGGCCCGGGAGCCAAGCATAGAAACTCTCTTCTGAACTGCTTGTTGGCGCCAGGCTGGTTGGTGGTGACCTGCTGAGTTGCAGAATACTCAAATCATGTCGGTGTCATTTGGAAGGGCTCTTCTCAAATCAGCTACTTTCAAATATTTTGTATTTAGTGGCACACAAATTATTCTTACAGTCTTCAGTGTACTCTGATATTTTATATTCTATCCTATTTATTTCAATTTTAAATTTGTTGGTTACAAATCACCCAATTCATTACATGACCCACTAGACATGACATAATGACTTGAAAACTAGGATGTAGCTCAATTCCTATTTTTTTTCCTTCTTTTCCAAGTGAGAGGAAAGAAGACAGAGAGACAGAGCCCCGCATGCACCCTGACCGGCATCCACCCTGCAGCCCCATCTGGAGCCAATGCTCTGCACATCTGGAGCCATGCTATCTACTAAGCTATTTTTAGCACCTGAGGCATAGGCTCCATGGAGCCATCCTTAGCCCCCAGGACCCAGGACCAATGTGCTTGAACCAATCGAGCCATGACTGCAGGAGGAGAAGAGAGAGAGAGAGAAGGGGAAGGGTGAGGGGTGGATAAGCAGGTGGTTGCTTCTCCTGTGTGCCCTGACTGGTAATTGAACCTGGGACATCCACATGCTGGGCCAACACCCTACCACTGAACCAACTGGACAGGGCCCCTAAGTTTTTAATTGGGGGTTAGAGAGGGGAAGTGGTTTGTCCCAATGAGATTTTCAATAGCAAAACTTGCTCTGAAACCCAAAAGTACCACCTTCTTCCCAGCAGCTCTGTGCCTGCCATCCACCAAGTAGATGAGCACCAAGGAGCAGGACCTTGTGCCTTTTAATATAACACAGGCTGAGAATGTCCAGGATGTATGTACCATTTGGGAAGACAGGTGCTTTCTCATGTACAAAGTGTTAGTAACGATCACTGGAACTTGGCACACCACTCTGTGTTCGCACACGGAAGCAGTGTGGGGCACACAAACCTCAACACCTGTAATGTCATGTCTCCTTAAAACTGTGCACCCACTCTCTGCCCATCCCTCTCTCTCTTTTCCCTTTACCCATTTTGTACCAGTTCTATAGTTCAGTCCTTACTCACCTCCACTTGAGCCCCTCCTTCTGAGCCAGTGGGCTGAAATGCTAAAATAAAATAGGCAGTTTCATGGAGAGTATAATCCCACACTTGAAAATGGAAACACTTGGGACACCATGACAGACATTTCTTCATTTCTCTGCCTATTTGTGCCTATTTCCAATGCACTGAAAGAAGTGTTGCAAATACAAATGAAAGCCTTCTGGTTGATAATCACCCCCATTTGCCTCATCTCCATCACTCTTCAAAAGCAAGGTGAGGACCAGAACAGATTTTTTAAGTACCTCCCTACGATATTGATCAACATCATTGATGAAGTGTGCACTTGGTCTTGTTTTCCCATAGTGGGGATTGATTTAGAAGATGGTTAGCCAGCCCCCACAGAGACACAGCCATGGTTGACACAGATAGGCAAGCAATCAAACCAGCAGGAAGGAGTTAGGACAAATAATATAGCAGATGTAGTTGGTATTTTGCAAGTCCCCTTTCAGTTGCACCACTAGGGTATGGTCTGGTGACAAACGACAGTATATAGAACTGGTATGGGGGGCAAGTGATCTCTTTTAGCTTCGTACCATTCCATTGCCTCATTTCCCGTTGTCCCAGGAATATGGGCATGAAAGTTCTTGAATGGCTGCATTCAACAGAAACCCAACTTTCCAGAATAAGCTATTGTCAACCACTGCTGCCTTGGAATACGTTTATTCTCTTCTTGCTGAGGGAATCCCCCCTTTTCTTTTCTCTGAATGCTCCCTCCCAACCCTCCGCCCCCTCACACACATATACAGCGCTGTGTTTAGTAAGATATGCGAGGTGGCTATCAACTGTGATTTAATGAAGAGTATCACTGTCACATTTCACAAAATGAAATTTCATCTGATGGTGAAGGAAGACTTCTGCATAGAAACTACAGAGGGAAAGTTGACAGCTTTTTCAATCCCATTATCAAAGCATCTGCAGTTCAAAGCAGGTGAAACAATAATGTAATCTTAGCACTGAATGCTCATTTGTATCTGAGTGTTTCAATAAATAAAATGGTGGGGGGAAATGAAAACAGACCTGTTGTCTCCAATCCACTAAATTTAATATCCAGAGCATTGACTGACAGCTTTTTATCACCATAATTAATATGGATTGTTCCTGAGGCCATTGATCAATTGTTCCTACTTCTCTGGACTTGAGTTGCTGTTCGCTTCCTCTCCTGCCCTCCCGCCTCTTATTTTGATATTGATCTTGCCAGTTGCCTTCCACCATAGGGAGGCTGCTCACTTAGACAAAGGAAACATCGGAGTCAGGAGAGGAGGCTGAGTGGCCGCCACACCACTAGACTTCATCAGATCACAGATAGGAATCGTGTGATCAGATTCCGGGGTCCCAGTGACCATCGGGCTCCTCTGATATAACCAGGCGCACTGTCTTTCCCATTGGGTGGAAGCTATGTGAAGACAAGCAGGAAGTCAGTGGTCAATAGATATCTGTTGAACGAATAGCCCCTTTTTAATGTCGCCAAGCTAAATAAAGAATTTTCAATAGACTGGCGAACTCATCTGTGTGTGCGTCCACACATAATCTGTTCCATGTAATTCAGACCGGAAATTCAAGATCTTATTTTATCACCAAGTTTTCCCAATTTTAAATCCTAATTTCTTTATTCCATCTTCTTGTCTCTCTGTCTCTCGTCTCTTGGTCACCAGTTACATGGTTGCATTCTTCATTGGTTCTTCCTTAAGCTATTATAATTGCGTACTATCTCATTTCCTGCCTCCATGAATCTTAACATCCCGTCCTGAAACCCTGTACACTGACAACAGTGAGTTTATGTAATATACACATTCTTATGTCCCGTGAGGGTTTCTTGTCCAAGCTTCTGGCTCTAGCACCTAAAGCGTTCTGTAACCTGACCCCTTCCACCTCAAAGTCCCACTTCCCAGCACTCCCTGTGGGTCCTTTCACACTCCAGGAAGAATTGCCTTTCTAGTTTCTCTTCCTCACCACCTGTCTCGCACCTCCTAGTCTTTGCTCACATTGCTAACTTTGCCTGAAATAGCCTTTCCATCCTTTTCTCCTTGGCTGCTCTCTCTCATCCCTCAGGAGTGAGCTCAGATGGCATCTTCTCCAGGAAGCATTCTTTTAGCCCCCCCCCCCCCCGAGTACCCTCAGCATGTCTTTCTTCTGTCCTTGGAGATTCCTTGTTGGAATGTGCGTGCATTTTCTTTTTATGTGTCCCTATGTCATAGTAGAAAGTAAACCCCTTGGGGACAGGAGCTGTGTACTTTTCTTCATTCTATCCCCAGTGCGGGGAACAACACCTGGCACATCGATACTGTTTTTATATTGGAGATAAGTAGCCCTAAGAAGAGAATCCGTGGACCTCAAGAGTGAGGCATCATTTGTGTCAAACAAGATATGTTCATAGTGCATGTAACGCTCTGTGCCCTGGAGCGGCTCCGCGAGCAAGAGCCAGGCAGAGTCTCCTTTATTCTCCGAGGGGAGAAGAGGGGGAAATGCCCCTTTCGGCAGGTAAGGAAGTAGCAAGGTACCTTGCTTTGACCATAAAGAATGTGAACAGTACAAATTGCTAAGGTTGTACAGTATGCAGCAGCTTAGCAACTCACACATTGAAATGTTTTCTCATTGGTTTTCCTGATGGAATTTCTCTCTGCCCCTCTTTGTAGTAAAGGTTACACTATCAGCATCACTTTTCTGAAGGACATACCCAAAGGGTGCCAGCACTGTGCATTTCTAAAGGCGCCCAGGCGAGCCCTTGTGGATTGGCACGGCTTCCATGTCTGGGAAACAGCGCCCCTTCTTCGCGAGGTTGTCTTCTGCACCCTTGCGCCGCAGCCCACCCCCGCGGTTAGAGGTGCTGGCACACATCAGACAGTGCGACTCCTTCCTAGCTGAGCACAGCCACACATTCCTGAGGGCCCCAGGGAGCCTGTGGCATCTACAATGCAAATTGGCCCGGTAGCCCAGCAAACCAGTACCAGAGCCAGCCCTCATTTTATCCCCATCATGCTTACTGCGCAGCGGCAGCAGCAGATGTTCCTGGAGGTGACCCCAGATGAGCGCAAGCACTTGCACCGCCTCCTTCTCAGGCATCTCTATCCAGGCTTCTGGAAGACAAATTTGACAGACTGATACCAATTGGCACATCGCCCCTGCCAGATTGGAATCGGGCCCTTCTAAAGTCTTTGCGGGCCCATTGTGGTTTCAAGGAAAACCTACGGAGGGGAAGCAGTTCTTAGCTGCCCAGCCAATTTTCCCTTCGCAACCGGCTGGCACGTCTCACACCGGGCGTTCTGCTGCCGCAGACCGCGGAACTGCCAATGCGCTCTCCAGCTTAGGAGCGCGGACATTCGCTCATACAGTTGGTCTACTCCATTATATTTTAAAGTAAAACTGTTCAATGAACTTCAGCTGATGTTGTTACAGTCTGACTAATTCAGTTATATATGGCTTGAGGGGGGGTGGCCAACGCTAAGAAAGACACCTAGTAACTCTTTCTCTGAGAGTTCTGCGGATTCTGCAGTATAGACTTCAGCAGACACAGAAAGTCAGTCCTTTCATTTTTTGCCTCCTGGGCCCATGTCCTGACTGTACCCTTAAATGACTGTGATTAAAGCCAAGACACTTAATTTTTCTAAGATTGCATTTCCTCCCCTCTAAAGTGCCTTGGTTGGTGTGAGGATTACACAAAGTGATGTGTGAGGCAGCCTTAACTCAGCCTGATATACAGCAGGAGCTCAATAAATGCACTTCCTTCCATTCCCAGGCCAGAGAAAAACCCTGAAGATGGCCTTCTCATGGGCAGATCTTTTCTCCATAGCACCCTTGATCTTGAAATAGTTTATGAATAGTATCATCCCATTTGGTGTTATGCATACATTGTGCATGCACACGCATATTAGTTCTATATGAATGTGTGTGAGGGCAAGCACCAAATTATTTCTAGTAGACATTTCTGGGTGAGGAGGTTATGGCATAATCTTCCTTAATTCTTCCTCCTTCTCTCCCTCCTGTCTTCTTTCTTCATCCCTCTCTCCTTTACTTCTGTCTCTTCATCCCTCTCTCCCTCTCTTCCTTCATAATTTACTCTTAGTTTTTATTTCTTTCCCTTTCTTTCTTTATTCTTTCTGTTTATTTTTTTCTAACAAGCATTCTATAAACTGGTAAAGCTATAAAAATACTCTACCTCTTTAAAAATTCGTTTTACAAGAAGCACAATGAAGAAAGCAACCTTGGTGTCACACAAGGACACCTGGCTGTGCCCTGTTCTCACCGTGTCCCTCCTCCTCCTCACTATGGGGGAAGCACAAGTTCTGTGATGCTCAGCTAACCCCCAGCCCGACCCAGGTCCCTGTCACCTTCCTTCCAGTGATGGAAGGGTGTCTCCAAGGCTCGAACAGAGCACGGTAGAAAGAACAGGATTTAGGACCAGAGGTCTGAGGAGGGTTTAAAATGAAATGCGATTTCTAGAAGTCGCACCCCATTTAGTGAGGATGAATGGGAACTTGGAAAAGAAACTCTCCGGGGAGTGGGATGCGGTAAGTTCAGAATAAATAAATGTGCCTGCTTATTAATTTAATATGTGCTGTTAGACCAGGGACCCATTTGTATTAGTGCAGAAAGGAGAGCTATTAAGAACCATCTCTTAGGAGAGAGAGAGAGAGAACAGAAGAAATGGGAGAGGAACAGAGGAGCAGTGCGCTGGGAAGTGGGGAGAGAAGGAAGAGGCAGAAGCAGGGACCAGGAGGATGCCCTGATTAAGAAAGAAGAGTGGAAAAAGGAAAAAAAAATGGATGGAGACAAAGCCAAGCACCCCAGCAGAGAAGCTTTTATCCCAAGTTTCCTCATCAGTATAAAATTCAGGGTTCTGCTATAGCCAGAGCACATGGTTAATTGTCCTTAATTAGCATGAGTTGACTCCTCCAGACCCCCAGGCCCGGGGTTCCAGGCGGTTTTCACTGGTTGGCTGGCTGGCACGGCAGGTTTCTGGCATCACACAGTCTTGATGGGCTGGCCACCCAGTGCTGAGCTGATTGCTTCATGCTGGGGGACACTGGCTGTGCGCCCACCTCCACCCTACCCATCTTTTTCTCCTTAACCTCAGATTTTCTTGAGCCCTAGGAAGAGGGGGTATCATAGGTGGGCCCTGTACATGCTACGCCAATCTGCAGAGCCCTTGCTGTACTCCCAGCCCCTCCAGATGAGGAATCTGGGGGTTGAGTCAGTTTGAAGGTGGTCTGGGAGTCTCTGCTCCCTGGCTAATGGGCTGGATGTTGGTCTGTAATAAGTCTGTGAAATAGTGAGTTTCAATTACTTACACATTCCCTGAAGCTGAAACAATTGCCATTATCCCACATAATATTGCTTGACCTACATTTTTACTTGAAAGCCTTCAGCTAATAATTAGCTTGAATGTTGAGTTATAAATAAACACATTCATATTCCAAACAGTGAAAGGGGAGAGGGGAGTGATACCTGGCACTCCTCCCTCTCTTCCCACCCTTTTCCCTTTTTGCCTTATGTTTGCTATTTCAACTTAGCTTTTCCAAGGGGATCCTCACTGGGGAGTTCTTCTAAAGGGGGCGGGCCCCGGTCAGAAGTAACGAGGCTGCTGTGCTTCCTCCGGGAAAGTGGCAGCATCGCCGGTGCCAGGGAGACTTGAGCCATCTGGATAAAAAGGGTCAAACTATCCACTGGCAGCAATTAAGCAGCTCCGTGTGGAGAAGCCACGTGACTGCGCCAAAGGAGCTGCCAAGAACAGGAGATTAGTAAACAAAAGTACACACCAGAAGGTGTCCAGGTTGGCCACTGCTCTGGCCACTTGTCATTTGCGCAGCTTCCTCTGTCTTCGATGTCCCATCTGTCTGAGACCACAGCCTACCTATAAGCTGTCCGCAGAGAGTTTAAGCAAACTCCAACAGAGCTAAGTTTGTTTAAAATGTCGAAAATCCAGAGCCAAGTTGTTCACGCCGATAAATTTTAGAGACATCCACAGCAACCTTCCTGGTGTACCCGGATTGCCGCTGATGTTTGGGGTTGCTCTTCACTGCTTCACCGGGATAAGGCAAAGGTTTGGTGTTGATCAGAGTGATGCTTACACTTAACTGCCTGATGATGGTTATGATCGTTTATCCGTTGATATTTACAATAGGTTAGGGAACAAATGTATGCCTGGATTATTTCAGTGCAGGTCTTTGTCATGGTTTGAGACTAAACCGAATGCTTTTCTGAGTTATAAAAATTCCATAAAAGGCAGGGAACACTTTCAAACACACGCACTTATTCATCCAACATTGTTTCAGCCTCTGTGGTTGCAGGAGACACTGTTCATAAACATGTGACCTTTTGGTACAAGAAAGGTTAAACCAGCACTGTGACTATAGGACTGCAGATGACCTCTACATCCAGCCCTCTTTCCAATATCTGGGTGGAGTCAGTTTCAGATGACATAAAACTGAACTTTTTTCAATGATTTGTAACACCTTGAGACTTTCCTATCCTCTGCGGTGAGCTGACAGAATGGCAGTTCAAATAAGAGGTCTACACTTTTGCAACAGGAGTTCAAGATAGCATACTATGCAGCACTCTAGGATACATTCTCATTGCTCCTAATTTCCTTAGCTTCCAAGGCATTTCTAAACCCCCGTTTTCTTTTCCCAGTTTCACTTGACCTTCTACCATCATGAATGTTGGCATACCACAGTACTCAGCCCTGTGTCTTTGCATGCCATCTGTGCAGGGGCTCTTGAGATCTCTTTCATAGCTTAAGCCTTTGCTCCAACATCTCTGACACCCAGACTTACAGGAATGATGATGTGATGAACAGTACCATGCACACTCATACTGATAAAGCTTATTAAGAATTTAAAGCATGATTCCAACAGGCCATTTTACACACATGTCTAAGAGAAAAGAATTACTTTTTCTTTCAAACCCTGTAAAAAAACCTGCAGCTCAGTAAAAAATGTTACCTTCCACCCTTTTACTCAGAACCAAAATGTAGACGTGGAACTTTATTTCTCTTTCATTGTTCCTTCCAGCCCAGCCATCACCCATTTCCAATCCATCCACAAATTCTGCTGAGTGTACTTCCAAAATATACTGTAACCCTAATCTGTACTTTGATCTTTTTTTTTTTTTTTTGTATTTTTCTGAAGTTGGAAACGGGAGGCAGTCAGACAGACTCCCACATGCGCCCGACCGGGATCCACCCGGCACGCCCACCAGGGAGCAATGCTCTACCCATCTGGGGCGTCGCTCTGCTACAACCAGAGCCATTCTAGCACCTGAGGCAGAGGCCACAGAGCCATCCTCAGCTCCCGGGCCAACTTTGCTCCAATGGAGCCTTGGCTATGGAAGGGGAAGAGAGAGACAGAGAGGAAGGAGAGGGGGAGGGGTGGAGAAGCAGATGGGTGCTTCTCCTGTGTGCCCTGGCCGGGAACTGAACCCCGGACTCCTGCACACCAGATCGACGCTCTACCACTGAGCCAACCAGCCAGGGCCTATACTTTGATCTTGATCACCAGAGCCTCTAGTTAAAGCCACAGTCCTTGAAAATGACAATAACTACACGAGCTTTCTAACTCGCCTCCTGACTACCTTGATCTTCCCTTACACACTGTTCTGCAGAAAGAAGTCAAAGACATCTTTTTATAACAAATCAAATCATATAGCTGTTCTACCTAGAACCCTTCAGACCAAACTCTTCACACTTAAAATCCTGTCTTTTATCCAAGGTGTCAGGTCCTACAAGATCTGGCCCCAGGCTTCCTCTCTTCCTCGGGGGTCACAGTGCTCCACCGGACCCATTGAGCTGCGGCGCCGCCCCCTCTGCTCCTGGACTACACTGGATTCTCTCCTTTCTCACCATGTTTGCATTGTTCTTCCCTCGGCTATCCCCAGATCTGCATGTGGCTGACTCCTGCTCACTATTGAGATGCCAGAACTAGTGTTACCTTTTTGGAATGGACTTCCGCAAAGATGGAACACCCTCCCACCTGTCAGCCCAACTCTCTCAGGAGTCTCTAGTCTTCAGCCCAGCCTGTGGTCTTCAGAGCAGCCGTCGCTCTCTGAGATAAATCCACATCTTGCTTTAGTGGCTGTCCCCTGCAGCCAGCAGGAGATGAGGAGTCTTGTCTTTTGCACTCCATACCCCAGAGTCTAGCACTGCGCCTGGCTGCAGCGTGGGGCTTGACAGGTACTCACTAAGTGAATGAATGCTTGAATAAATGAATAATGAACTCCTCTCCCCGTAATTTTGATTTCCCTACCACTAGAAAACTTAGAAAATAATATCCTCTTTAAAGTTTCTATATGCCTTACCGCTATCAAGGGCAGTTGCCTCTCTGGAGGGCTGAACTGCCAGCCTGTGGCTGGAGTGTGATCACGTGGGCCACGGGCATGTCCTAAGTATATCTCGTATTCCACATATGCTGGTGGGATGAGCTTTAATGTCTTTTCCATTTTGGGCTAATTGAGTTTACTGCAAATGTTCTTAATCATATTCATGTTTAGTTGAAATTTGGTGACAAGATGTAATTGAAGAAACTTTGGGTTTTTTTAAACTTGAAAATTACATTGAAACATACTATTATTTCTGGGTATATTTTGAAGACTTAAGTGAGTAAATACAGAGCTGTTTTTTGAACTTCTGTTTTCATATACATAATATTCACAAGTCCTCTTTCTGAAGAGGAGGGCTAGGATGTCATATTCTCACTTTGTGTTACAAGAGAAGTAAAAATATGGCAGACAGTCCCCAACGATTTCTGTGTATGTGTGTGGGCGCGCATATACATACAGGCTGGGGCACAAGTAGGTGAACAGTTGTGAGTATGTGAAACAGAGTTTCTTCTTGTTAATTATTAATTATTGTATTATTATTTTTATACGAACAGCTGTAGACCTACTTTAGGCTCACACTACATATATAATATGCAAATATGTAATATACATAATATATATACTTAAATATATATGCCTCTATTATCTATCTAAAGCTTTTAAGATCTGCTGACTTTTATTTTTCTCCTTTCTATCTCTTTTTTGTTGGAAAAATTTAGGGATGAAAACTTTAAACCTAAAATTTTTAGAGCAGGGTAAGTGAACAGGAGGAGAGTATTATCCTGAATTCCTTTTTATAAGCTTAAATACAGCTCTAATACAGACTAGAGATTTAAACACAGGGATGAATATCAGGGAATGAGGTCTCATTTTTAATGCGGTGTCTTCTGCATTCCTGAGCAAGCAAGCCAGGAGCTCCTCAGAGCCACAGTGTCTTCAGCGTCAACTGTGAATTGTTTTAGAAATATCAGTGAGAATTTAATGAACTGACCTCTGACAAGATGTGTAGATGCCCGAAACTATGCAGCCACAAAGAGGAAAGAAATCTTACCTTTTGCGATGGTGGAGGAACCTAGAGATCATTATGCTAACTGAAATAATCCAGGCCGAGGAAGACAAGTACCATATGATTTCATTTATATGGGGAATCTAATGAACGAAATGACTAATAAGCAAAATAGAGACAGACTCATACTTAGAGAGCAGCTGACAGAGTCAGCTGTGGGGGCAGGCAGCAAGGTGAGAGGGATATAGCAGAAAAAAGACAAAACATTTATGGACAGGGACAACAGTGTGGTGACTGCTGGGAGGGGAGTGGGAGGAGAGTTTAAAGGTATACATGGTGATGGGCGAAGATTTGACTTGTGGGGAGGGAGTGAACACACAATACGCTGTACAGAGATGTGTTGTAGAATTGGGTACCAGAAACCTGTATAATTATGTTAACTAGTTCACTCTAATACACTCAATTAAAAAAAAAGTCAAAGTCAACTAAAGAAAAATAAGCAGTAGGCTTCAGGTTATTTCACTGAATGACTTCCTTATCGAAATCCTTTAGTAGGTATGATAGGGAATATTTATCCAGCCAGGCAACACCAACTGGGATTGGAGTCAGTCTCTGTAATCATGATTATTAATAAAGATGCTTCAGCACATGTTTGCATTTGCTGGCAAGATTGTCAGTGAGTCCTGCTTGAAGCAGAGGAAGCCAGTTTGATTCTCACATAGGCATGTTGGCAAAGGAAGACGGAAACTTTACTTGTTTCGACAGAAGTGACTCAGACTGCAAGTAGCTGCTCTACCATGCAACAAAAGGTCACTTCTCCCCTCTCGTTCTGCCTTCCCCAATTGTCTGAAATGAGGGCCAGGCCTTTCGTCACCCCCTCCCCCGTTTTTATCATCTAGCAATGCATGCCCGTCTTTATGTGGTGCATTCTGGTTAGTGAGTGACCCAGGCTGAGACCACTGCGCAGATAGATGCACCATGAACAGAACCGCAGTTGAAGCAGGCTTGCACCATGTGCCCTTGGCACTAAGGCATTGAATGGTAAATGAAAGAAACCAATATTCCTTTCACATTTCACTTTGTTACACGTCTTCAGAGACAAGTTGCTTAGAAGGGTGCAGCTAACCTATGTGGGGGGAGCGAGAATACAAAAGAAAAATGGAAAAAAATAAATTTTCAAAAACCATCCACTTAGTATATAATGGGACTTTTTCAAGAAAATCCCTTGCTTTTCTCAGAGTTGATACAAAATGATATTTCAGTCTTGGTGTGGGCACAGCTGGCCCAGTCAACAGCAAGAAAGCCAGACTTGTTGAGAGAGAGCCTGTACCACTAAGTGCAACATGGGCAAAAGTGGACCCCGCCTGCAGTGCAGCGTTCTGTTAGAGAACACGCCCTGCTCTGTAATCCTAAACTCTCCGGACTCTTGGAGGGCGAGGTTCAGACTGGAACGCTTCTAATGAACATTTACAAGGCCTGAGACACGTGTCCCCTTACACGTTTACATGAAAGAACACTCCCTGTTTAGGGGAAGCAGCTACTAATCAACTCCAACCCCAGGCTCCTTGTCAGACTAGCTTTGGATGGAACAATAGCAACTTTTATTACATTTAAAAATATTTAAAAATAGCCTGACCGGGTGGTGGCGCAGTGGATAGAGAGTCGGACTGGGATGCGGAGGACCCAGGTTCGAGACCCCGAGTTCGCCAGCTTGAGCGCGGGCTCATCTGGTTTGAGCAAAGCTCACCTACTTGGACCCAAGGTCACTGGCTTGAGTGAGGGGTTACTCGGTCTGCTGAAGGCCTGTGGTCAAGGTACACATGAGAAAGCAATCAATGAACAACTAAGGTGTCACAACATGCAATGAAAAACTAATGACTGATGCTTCTCATCTCTCTCTGTTCCTGTCTGTCTGTCCCTATCTATCCCTCTCTCTGACTCTCTCTCTGTCTCTGTAAAAAAAAAAAAAAATTAAAATAGAAATAATTTTACAATGTTAAATAAATAATTAAAGATAATAATTTAATCTATTTTAAAATATTTTTTTCTTTTATTTCCAAGTGAGAGGAGGGGAGATAGTGAGCGAGACTCTCGCATGTGCTCCGACCGGATCCACTTGGTAACCCCCATCTGGAGCCATGCTCAAAAATGGCTGGTTTTAGCAAGTGAGGCAGAGGCTCCATGGAGCCATCCTTAGCACTTGGGGCCGATGCTCTTGAACCACTTGAGCCATGGCTCCAGGAAAGGAAGAGAGAGGGAGAGAGAGAGAGAGAGAGAGAGAGAGAGAGAGAGAGAGAAAGGGAAGAGGGAATGATGGAGAAGCCGAGGGTGCTTCTCCTGTGTTCCCTGACCAGGAGTTGAACCCAGGACTTCCACATGTTTGGTCAACACTCTATCACTGAGCCAACTGGCCAGGGCCATATTTAAAATTTTTTAAAGATCACCAGGATAATCTTCTTTTCGTCACAGACAGGAAACAGCCAGAGGAGGTCCCATCACTTCCAGAAAAACCCTGGAAGGCACTTGAATTGCTGCTGGGCCTCCTGGGCCATCCTCTATGTTTTTAGACAAAATAAAGTTTACCTGAGTAGCAATTTTAAAATCTACTCCCAGTCTCCTAGTTTTTGTGCCCATCCCTCAAAAATATGTTCTTTTTTATATACATTATGCAAAATGCCTGAGGGCCTGGGTCTGGTTCAGGATGAGAGCCAGTCACCTCCTTGCCGTGCTCTGTGGTGATGCCGCCCGGGCCGACCTCATGCAGACACTTCACCTGGGTGGCTGGTAAGATATTCATCCTGCGATGCACTTTTTAAATAACTTTGGAATCATAGCCATGGTTGTAATAAATGCCTCTGTGATTTGCATTTAAATAGTATTTTCATCCACAGATCACAAAGAGGAAAGCTATCTTACTTAACTCAACACCATGACCTGAATTCTCTCCCTTTCAAAGGCAGCCTGTGTGCACCCTGTATAAATTTCCCCTCTGTGGCTCATTTAGATCTGTATATCCTAGTGATCAAAACAAGTGTCTGCTCATGTTAGGATGGAAGTGCCCGACCAGCTCAAGCGTGCACTGGGTTTCAGCCTTGCACACGCACCATCAGCCCGCATCCCAGTGAGCTCTGACTGCGGCCCCACTGTCCTGGGTTGGGATGTGAGAGGTGGGACCCAGGGTGTGGCCTCCTGGACTCCCCAAATGGTGTGCTCAACATGAGGCAGTTAAGAAAACGCCTTAGTTCGTCTCCTGGGTTGTCAGTGAAGCCAATTTTATCTGGGAGTGACAGAGAGGCAGTAAATATAGACCCTCAAAGTCACTTTCCAGAGTACAGCTCCACTTGGAGGGACTCCCTGTGCACTCCTTAGGGTTCATTGCCTTGTCAGCTCCTGGGGAAGAGCTCGGAGACAGGAAAGGCACCTGAAGTCAACGTCAGATGTCGGGCTCCAGCCCTCCTTGTGACAGCTCCTCCTGATTGTCCAATTTCTCCACTGCTGCAGCCTTTCTCACAAGCCTCCTGTCCTTTTGTCCCTTTTCATGTCATTCTGTCTCATCTCTTGGCAGGAATTTTTTTTTTTATACTATACAGTTGAACTTATATTTCATCATCAACACATTCCCCTCTGTCCCGTGGATTCTTTAAAAGGCATCCTTTGAAAATGTGTTCTTATTCGAACACACGCTTTTGTTTAAATAAAATAAAGTAAAAGAAAGGAGGTGTAAATATGGAATGTTATTGAAAAGGTCTTATCTTGCTTTAGACATGACATCTAAAAATGTGTTTAAAATAAAGAGCAAGTGTTGGACAAGGCATGTGTCAAGGCAGCTGCTTCCTGTGGTGAGAGCTGGTATCGCTTTAAATGCATCTCTGCCCTTGCGAAAGCGTTTCATGTGTCAGGTCCCTGCCACCTCAGTTCTTCCCCAGGACGTGCCCCTCCGGATCTGCCGCTGGAGGGACAGGCGGGGCCCTTGGTTTGCTGCCTTACTCAGACTGCCATAAGGTGACAATTTAAATGAGGTAAAATTATTTTTCCAAGAATAATCGCACTCTCATAAAAAGCACACTCTTCTTGAGTGGCTGCTGCCCTTTCTTCCCCTGTTCCTTCCCTTACTGTCCCCTTCCCACACTCTGCATTTCCATTCGCTCTGCCTTCGCCTGTGATACATTCCTAATACTGTAGGGTAGAGAAGAACATGTGGAGTTAACGTTTGCTCTTTAAACCCTGACCACAATAGCAGATAATTGAAGGAGAAGGATCTTGGAGGTCCTCTGTAAGATAAGGAAACCTGAGTCCAGAAAGATAGTTTTGACTTGCTCTAGGTCACACGATAATTAATGAAAATTGTTCAGAGGAACATTCTGAATGTCTTGCAGTCCAAAGCTCACCTCTGCAGGTGCACAGTGGTCTTCCGACCTAATGTTTGCCAACTCTGGTGCGTGGGACCTTGAGTCAGACTGCCCTGTAGTTAACAGTAAGAATAGGCATATGGAACACTTTCCTATAAAATGTCAAGTAGGTGTTTCTAAAGAAGTGGGTCGACTCTTGTATAGAGAGGCAGAGCCAGCCCTCTGGACTTGTGACATTCCACTATAGCTGGTAAGGGTGAGTTGGGAAAACAGGTGTGTTAGGCTTGCTCGCTTGTACTTTGCCAGATTAGTGCATGAACACATGGCAGCACCACTTGTGTATAGTCTATGTAAGGGTACAGCTGCTTGCCCTCAGGGTGGATGGCGGATTGCAGATTGCCTGCGCACCACTCCGAGGGGCCATTTTGCTGTTCGTTTGCCTGAGAAGCAGTTTCCCCTGCCTGTTCGCTTGTCTGCTGTTGCAAGACTCTTCTTATTAAAGGGGCATGGTCTGATGCTTTCTGGCTCCACAGTTTCTCTATTGTCTGCTCAAATCCAATGTGGATCTGCTTGGTGTCAGAATTATAAGGTGCCACACAGGCAGCTTTGGTTACCAGCACTGGGCCTGAGATCTGTTGCAGATGCCATGACTTGGTGTTTCCCTGACCACTTGTCCTTGTGTGTTTAATTTATTAAACAATGATGTTGCATTCTTTCCCCCTCAATGGTTAGCACTCAGACCTTCTAGGAGTTTAGAAATACAAATCATTCCAATGATCACAGCAGAGGCGTTTGAATTCAGCTCCTTCACTGCCTCTAGGTTGTGAAGATCCTGTGTTAGGCTCTGTGCACTAAGCAAGCAACCTAAAAATGCCTTTGCAAATGCTAATCCTCCTTCTGTATGCACTTGACCCCACGCATCTTTAGCTCTTTGCACAAGCTTCTTCCAAATTCAGCTCAGGTTTGATCTCCACTGGTCCTTTCTGAGTAGTTTTCTTTCCTCCGCAATCTGAATTAGGTACCTGTATGTCAGAAACTACTCTTGCTATATCAATACTTGGTACTCTGTTGGAGGAGGTGATGGAAGAGCTGAGAAGCCAAGTGAAGGAGACATACAACCAAGAATTTAATCAATAGCCAACTATACTCCTCTCCTCCCCCTCCCACTGTAGGGATAGAGGTTGAATTACTGGTCTGAGGCCAGGGGCTGGCCTAGTCAGCATAAAGCTGCACTATTCAGGGAGGGCTTGGGGTCCCCGGGAGACAGAGCCTCTGCCTTTGATACCACCCAAACAGAAGAGCAAAGCCTTCTCCAACCTTCCCCCTTTCCACTGACCAAGCTGATGCTGAAGCCGGAGGACAAGGAAGCCTGGAAAATACAGGAAATGCAGAAGTACTTTGCATACCGAGTAGAGGAGAGGAGAAGAGGCAATAACAAGAGAACAGATGTATAGATGGCCAAGCCCTTTTGCTGGTCTTATGGCAACCTGTACTTACTGTCCTCATAATGGTCTCTGCCTCATGTCCTCATTGTCATTAGGGTAACTTTAAGGCAAGGAGTGTTTCTATTTATTTACTTATTTATTTTTATTAAGTGACAGGAGGGGTGGCAGAGAGACAGACTCCCGCATGCACCTGGAGTGGGATCTACCCGGCAAACCCACTAGGGGGCGATGCTCGGCCCATCTGGGGTGTTGCAAGGATAGTTTCTGACATCACATCTAGTACAGAGAGAGCATGGCACAGAGAGGTACTGAATGAATGAATACCTGGGTCTGGGAAATTATGCTATGCCATGGGAATGCAAGTAATCAAGCCAAAAGCATGACATCTGCTGAGGATGACTGTCATAAACCCTTCTCGACTGCATGTAACACATGACTCAACCCTTTCCCCTGGTGCTGTGCTGTTTGCTGACTTGAAGATGAAAATCATGCAGTTAATAAAATACTGTGAATGAATAAGATTTACAGGTTTAAGGGAGAAAAGAAAGTGCTGTGATTAGACAGGTTAAAGGAGAAATGTCCACAGAGGACAATGTAGAGCGTAGGCTAGCATTTTCTCAAGGGGTAAGAAAAATTCCTGGCATATATTGAGCAAGGCCAAAATCTCTCCAGCCCGCACGAGTCATGGCAGTTCACAGTTTCTGAGTGACTCACAGTCATTCAAATTCTGCTATAGAAGAATTTTCACTAGAAATCAAGAGTGTGCTTTTATTGTTCCAATTATTTATACAAACCAATTTTTCACTCTTTCTCTCTCCCTTTCTCTCTCTCTGAAATCAATAAATGCATTAAAAATTTAAAAAGAACATTCTTTTAAACTATTGTTTCTTTGTATTGCAACCAATTTCTACTAGTCTTGTAAACCCTGTAGCAATGCAAATTGTATTCAGTTTTGCTACGTGAAGACAGTGTATTTGCCAAGTTCTCTGTAAGGTAAGAAAACATCATCGTTGATTTTTTGTGTTGTTGAAATTGAAAAGGTTAGAAAGGTGTGTGAGGCATTGAACTGGGGCCAGAGAGCATGGATGCCTCCTCTCTGTCTGTTTGTGCCTCCTGGTCTGTCTTACTGGCCATATCACATGAGCTCCTTTGGTGGTTTTTTAGCTTTATTTATGGAAAAAGTTATTGTCAAAGATGGGGGGCTTGTCCTGGCCAGGTAACTCAGTTGGTCATGGGTTCGATCCCCAGTCAGGACACATAAAAGAATCAATCAATGATGGCATGAATAAGTGGAACAACAAAATTGATGTTTCCTCTCTTTATTTCCCCTGTCCTCTCTCCCTCTAAAAGATAAAAAGTGGGGAGTTGTGATTTGACATGGGCTTTGAAATTGCCTTATACATAAAGCACAACCATTGTGGGTGTAACTAACACTGAAGAAATAGTCCTACGAGGCCCCTTGTTTCCTCCTAGGAAGAAAACCCCCAAGGCAATGAATGGGCTCTAATCTGCTTGGCCAGTGTGACACAGTAGTCATAAAAATACTAAAATCATACCACCATCCACATTTCTTCTCTTTACACTCATTTATTTTTCTCTACTGCACTTATTATCTGATGTATAAATAAGAACAAGAACAGGGCGTTTTCATTAAAAATATATATTTCTGCTCTATTCCTGGCTCTAAGAGCAGGCATGCAGTGAGGGCCCAGTGAATACGCATCGACGGAGTAATACATATTCTAGACACCTGTCCTGCTTCATGGCAAACCTAGCCAACTGCTATAGGTATCTCCCTGACCGTCCCAAACCCCGAATTTTATAATTCAAAACAGAAGAAGAACTTGGGCTGCTTTGGAAGCAGCAGCTCTGGACTATCTTGAATTAAATCAATCTCATCACTCCCATCTTCCTGCCTCTGTGTCAGTGTAGATTAATTACAATGTAATATAAAACACATTTTTGTTGCATCTCCACAATAGTCTCAGGGTCCTTTACAATCTTACAATCTAATTAAATTGTAGCTTCAGACATGATTTTCTTTAGTTTAAAAGCATAAACTAAGCTGACAAGCTACTTTTTTTAAAAAAAGAATGTGTTCTTATTCTAAAACTAAAAGACCAGCTGATTTCGAAGTCCCTGAGTATTATTAATTACCACAGTGGCGTAAATCAATGCACAGAGCTTGTCTGGAAAACTACTTCCTCCTTAGGTGAATGGCTGGGAATACAATATGCAGTAATCAACAATTTGAGATTGTAGATTGTGACCATAGATTGAGGCGGAGAAAAGGCTGAGGCTTGGCAATGACTCTCGCCCCTCCCCTGGGCAGATGGCAGAGAGGGAATTTGGACTTTGCTGGTAAGACAAAGCCAGGGGGAGGAGTTTCATTGCAGTCACATGTGGCAAAATGGCAGAGAAAAGATGGAAGCCCTAGTTCATGACTTTCCTCTTCAAGGACAGCTACTAGCAGTTTGGAGCAAACGGATCTGCCTTTCTTTTGCATTGGGAGAACTGCCTTCCCGAGTAGCTGCGGGGAGGGAACCAGGAGTAGATGAGAGTCCGCCATTGAAAAGAATGATGAAGTGGCCCTTTAAGTATAAATCTCTGGAGCCCCAAACCCGGTGGATGTTCCCTTAAGTATTCAAATGAGATTGCAGCATCAGATTGGTATGCATTAGGATGGTTTCAATGAAAATTAACATGTAATTGCTTCAAATGAAGTAAGTGAGGAGGTAATCTGTTCTTAAATTGGATTCCCAGGATTTTGTGGTACCATAATGCAGCTGTGAAATGAAATATATTTTAAGGATGATGTCCTCAAGGGGGTGAATGGGGGTAGGAGGGGAGAGGAGTAGGGATAGTATATAGCAGAAGCTCCTCTCCCCCAGCCTGCCTCATATTTTGCCTCAGTCTCATTCTCCAATTGCCAATGGATGAAAAAATATTCTCTCACTCATGGGCGACTCCTATTTTCTGCCACCTAAACAGACACAGCCTCCCCACTAGGCATCAGCTGGTCCTTTTTATCTTCTTACAATGTCTGGAGCTGATTCCCGGAGGCATCCGATACTCCCAGATGCCATAGCTGTGTGGTCTTTCCTGAAAGCTGGCTTTCTGGGAGGAAGATGCTCATTCCTCATCGGTCTCCACTGAGACCATGTGTTCCTGAGGCTTGTACCGCCGGGGTTGCTTACGTCGTCCAGGGCGCATTGTGCAGGGTTAGGGGTCATTGTTTCCTGTACTCTTTGTACTCCTGGTATTTGAATATGGGGAAATGCGTGCTTGACCTCATGGCTGACCCTTCTGGTATCAAAAATTTCAGCTAGAGCAGCAGCAGTCAAATTTATTACCACTGTGGCCCTCCACAGCCTGGGTCTAGCAGATCAGCTCCCCATCCCACCTCCGGTAGCTATGACATGGTCTGTGAAGTCCGAGGATGAGCCTGGGAGTGATTAACCTTCTTACCCTTCAGTCAAGATGGGAAGCGGCTGGGTAAGGTGTCAGTGCTGGTTAACACGTTAAATCATTTGCCTTTGCCATCTAGGCTGAAATGGGATTTTCGGTCACAATCAAAATGATCTGGCAGTCCTCTGGTCTCATGGCATCACTCCTCCCTACCAAATAGCCATCTCTGATGGACTCTGGGGAATTTCTGCACTAAAACCCACAGGCAGAGCTGTTCAGTGAAACTAGCCACCTGGCGATGATCAGGCAAAGCCAGCGTGGCTGTTCAAAAGGCAGTGCTGTGCTGATCTAGACGACATTCTTCATCGGGGTGAGCGTCACACTGCATGGCCAGCTCTGCCTCAACTCATGAGGAGGCCAGGACTTAGAATTGCTGTGTAAAGAATATACGTTTCATTTAAAAGTGAACTAATGCTCAAAATAGAGACAGACTCATACACAAAGAACAGGCTGACACCTCTCGGGGGTGGGGGCAGAGGGAGGGGGTGGAGGGATTGAGCTAAAAAGGACCAAGAGAAAAACTCATGAACATGGACAACAGTGTGGTGATTGCTGCGGGGAGGTGGGGAGGTGGAGGAGGGTGTGGGGGGATAAATGGTGATGGACAGGGACTTGACTTGAGGGGGTGTGAATACACAATACAGTGCACAGAGATGTATCGTAGACGTGGGCATCTGAAACCTGTATAGGTGTGTTAACCAGTGCCACCCCAGTAAATTCAGTTTAAAGAAAAGACTATACATTTCATTAAACGAACCCCCATTGGAGCTATAGAGCAAGGCAATTAATAGGAAATTGAGAAGAATGAGACTGAATCCCCGACTGTACTGTGGGGTCAGGCCCCAGGTCTGAGTGGCCACCTCTCCCTCCAGCCACAGCTTGGTTTACAGCTCAGATGATAATTTTTTAAATCCCTGTCTTTGTTTCTCCCTTTGTTTATGTTGCTGTTTTCTTTCTGAACATGTTGAACGGCTCTGGCTTTAAGACTGATCAGAGCTAATGGCTTTTTCAAATGTGCTTGTTATATTTCTGGAAATCTTTCAGTTTATGTGACCAAGAACATTTTTGAAAGAACACCAGGCTGTTCCCCTTCTCCCAAGGGCTTGGTGCACTGATGAATTCAAAGAAGACAAAAGCAAAGAGAACAGGAGTAAGGAGAGGTGACAACACTCCACTTAACCTGGCTGATGTTAGATCTCCCTGGAAATAATGGACTGAGGCCCTTAAAAGCCTGAGTAGTGGCTTTTGTTTCCTACTATAGAAGGCCACAAGTTGTAGAGAAAACCCTATACAGGGTCTTCTCTGTGGATTAGAGAAGGACTACCTACAGCAGGGGTCCCCAAACTTTTTACACAGGGGGCCAGTTCACTGTCCCTCAGTCCATTGGAGGGCCGGACTATAAAAAAAACTATGAACAAATCCCTATGCACATTGCACATATCTTATTTTAAAGTAAAAAAACAAAATGAGAACAAATACAATATTTAAAATAAAGAACAAGTAAACTTAAATCAACAAGCTGACCAGTATTTCAGTGGGAACTATGCTCCTCTCACTGACCACCAATGAAAGAGGTGCCTCTTCTGGAAGTGTGGTGGGGGCCGGATAAATGGCCTCAGGGGGCCGCATGCAGCCCGCGGGCTGTAGTTTGGGGACCCCTGACCTACAGTGATGGCATTTTTGTTTTTTAGGTGACAGGAGGGGAGATAGTGAGGCAAACTCCCACATGCCCCCCAACTGGGATCCACCTGGCCACCCCAACTGGGGCCAGTGCTCAGTACCAAGCTATTTTTAGTGCCTGAATATGTCACACTTCTGCAGAGCTATCATCAGCACCTGGGACCACACTGGAAACAATTGAGCTGTGGGAGGGGAAGAGGGAGAGAAGAGGGAGAAGGAGGTGAGGAGAAGCAGATGGTCACTTCTCCTGTGTGCCCTAACCCAGAATCAAACCTGGGACATTTATACCTGGGCTGATACTCTATCTACCGGACCACTGGCCAAGGCCATTGATGGAATTTTTAAAATTAAAAGACAGAGAGGGAGGGAGGGAGTGACAGACAAGAACCGACAGGAAAAGAGAGAGATGAGAAGCAACTCAGTTGTAGCACTTTAGTTGTTTATTTATTGCTTTCTTATATGTGTCTTGACTGGGAGGCTCCATCTGAGCCAGTGACCCCTTGCTCAAGCCAGTGACCTTGGGGTCATGTTTACTACCCACTTTCAAGCCAGCGACCCTGCACTGAAGCTGGTGAGCCCACGCTCAAGCCGGATGAGCCCATGCTTGTGCTTCAGACCTTAGGGTTTCGAGCCTGGGTCCTCAGAGTCCCAGGCCAATGCTCTAACCACTGTGCCACTGCCTGGTCAGGCTGTTGATGGCATTTTAATAATCCCACATTGAGAGTCAGACCTCTGTTTACTTTTAGATAGAATTTCTATACTACATGGGACAAATCATCTCTGTTGATTATTCCCCCCTTTCTTCATCTGAAAATGGAGGGAGAAGAGCATCTGTCTATTTGGTTCTGCAAGGATTCATAGCTATCTTACACACCAGACTCCCAGACAGAAGCAGACCAGTTGCACCAAAAGAGCGTTTACCATATTTTTCTAGATCATCCACAGATGTGGTATGTGCTTTACCACTTTTTGTTGTCTAAACCCCGCAGCCACACTTTGATAAAATCAGACTGTGCTACTATGACTGAGCTAAGTAAATTAGAAGAGTCTGGATGAAAATGGATTTTGTGGTGTGTGTATGTGTGTCTGTTTGTAAGCATGTATATTATTTATTATTTTGCTTGATAATCTGATATCTTGTATTAATCATTTGATACTTTTTCCTATCACAATCTTTCAAATGATCACCTTAATCTGTTCTTCTTGTTGAATACTATTCCTAGTTTGTGGTGTTCACAGGAGAAAAGTAGGAAAAAGCCAATGATTTTATTCCCATTTGGGAGACAGAAGAGCTTCTCACTATATGCCTGAGGGAGTTTCACCTTAATCGTGAACTCGCCTCCTGTGGTGATATCCATAAGCTCTTCTTCCCAGGGCCTCATTTGCTTTGAAAATAAATTCAGGGTTGTGGCCCTGGCTGGTTGGGTCAGTGGTAGAGCATCGGCTTGGCATGTGGATGTCCTAGGTTCAATTCCCAGTCACAGTGCACAGAAGAAGCAGCTGTTTGCTTCTCCATCCCTTCCCTGCCCCCTTCTCACTCTCTCTTACTCTTCTCTTCCCACAGCTATGACTCGATTGAGTCGTGTGCATTGTCCCTGGGCACTGAGGGTAGTTCCATGGAGCCTCCAACTCAGGTGCTGAAAATAGCTCAGTTGAGAGCATGGCCCCAGATGGACAGAGCATTGCCCCACACAGAGCTTGCAGGGTAGATCCCGGTCGGGGTGCATGTGGTTGTCTGTCTCTCTGCATCCCCTTCTCTCACTTGGAAAAGAAGGAAAAAAAATTAAATCAGGGTTGTGAGTTTAATTCTCTGCTCTTAAAATAGAAACCAACATCAAGGTCTAAGTATAGAAAGTAAAATATAAATCAAAATGTACCAAGCAGTAGCAATAGTTAATGCTATAGTCTAACATGGAATACTGAAAAAAAAATCCAAGTTATGTGTAGGGCTCTTAGTGTCAAGAGAGGCGTGACGAAATGAGAAGGATGAGGAGCTGAATGAAAAATGCCTGACTTCAATTATTTAAGTAAAAAGACCATAAAATATATTAAATACAAATTTATCGCTGGTCCCTTATAGGATGCTACTCCAAGCTCTGTTCTTGTCATCCCCCCTTTTGACCTATGAAATCGCCTCCCATCCATCTCTTAAATTCTACTTCAAAAGCTGTAATTATCATTGTATTTTCCTTCCCCACTTGCAATCTATACCCTCACACAGTTCCATGTCCATCTATTCCAACTGGACCCACCCCTTCTGTTCATCCTCTTTCTCTAAAGAGCCTAGACTGACAATGTTGCCAATAGTTTTCATACATAATAACTTAAGTGCATCACTTTCCTACAAACATGTTATCCTTAGAGTTCAATAATTCTGCTCCTAGCCTTTGTGCTTGGTAAATATATTCCTTTGACGTGTGTTTTGGAAGATGGCTCCATTTTATGCATGTGCCATTAGTGTGAATTGCACAAAGCAGAAACACAAATTACCTGCATTCTGCAGACATATCTAATAACCTAGACACCGTGGGCTGCCATTCACCACAGCCTCCGCGCCTGTGACCGAAGCTGAAAGGGGAACATCTAAACTGCCTATTAATCTGCAATGTAGGGAAGATGCTGCTGGCACCGCCAAATAACGTGTTCAGGGAAGCAGTGGTCCAGCGTGGTGCCGGGAGCCAGGCGCTGAGCAGGGGTCGTCACTTGGGATACATGGCTGTGTGCCAGTTTCTTTGGGGAGATCTGAGACCGGGAAGCCTAGGAGCCTTGCCAAGGTCGAGAATGAGTATGAAAGGCAATCCCTGCAGGAGACTGAGCGGGAATGCATGCGGCAGACAAGGGGAGGGGTAGGCAAAGCCGGACACTGCTTGGTGTCCAGGACTCCCGGAGAGGCACGTGCAGCTTTTCCGCTGGAGTGTTCTGTAAGATTCTCTTCCAACTGTTTTTATTTAGGCAACTCCATAGTCAGCAAATCAGCCTCCCCTGGGACTGTTCAAGTCAAATCAACATGGTTTTCATGGGAACAAATATTTATAACAAAGAACTTGAACTGCGCCAATGCCACTTACTGTCCGATTTTATGACTTTGTTAAGGTTGCCTGAAGATCGGCCTCATCTGCCCCTGGGAAAAAGCAAGGGTCTTCTCTATAAAGGGGCTGAGGAGACTTTGCTTCTGTGGCCTGGAACTCCTGAGGACAAATATCAGCCGTGCAGCCTCAGAAAGGGACAGGCTGACCCTGAGACCCACAGGAGCCCTGAGCAGACCAAACCCTTCCCAGGGCGGCTTTGCTCGGGAGCCAATGCAGGACTGCTACCTGCCTTTCCCAGGACTCCCCCTCTTGGTTCTGTCCCGGGTTCCTCAGCCAGTGTTTCTTTTTTCTTTTTTTTTTCTTTTTTTTTGCATTTTTCCGAAGCTGGAAACGGGGAGGCACTCAGACAGACTCCTGCATGTGCCTGACCGGGATCCACCTGGCATGCCTACCAGGGGGTGATGCTCTGCCCCTCTGGGGCGTTGCTCTGTTGCGACCAGAGCCATTCTAGCACCTGAGGCAGAGGCCACAGAGCCATCCTCAGCGCCCTGGCCATCTTTGCTCTAATGGAGCCTTGGCTGCGGGAGGGGAAGAGAGAGACAGAGAGGAAGGAGAGGGGGAGGGATGGAGAAGCAGATGGGCGCTTCTCCTGTGTGCCCTGGGCAGGAATCGAACCCAGGACTCCTGCATGCCAGGCTGACGCTCTACCACTGAGCCAACTGGCCAGGGCCTAGAGCCAGCATTTCTTTATAGACACTGAGTCTTCCCCTGCTCAGACTTTCTCCAGGTTTGGAGCTTGTCACAGGGCTGCTCAGAATTGCATTCCTGATGTCTCGTGACACACACACATACACACTCATTCATCCAACAGGAAACAAAATGACCCCAAGAGAATGGGGAAGTCTGCCTCTGTTTTCTCCTTCTTCCCATTTAAAAAATGTTCTTCCTGTCCGGCCTTCTCCTGTGGGTGTTCCTCTTCCCTCCTGTGCCCTGTCCTGTTAGCCTTCCTCTTGCCTTCTCTTTCCTCTCCCCTTTGCTTCTTTCTGCCTCTTCTCTCTCATTTGTAATGAGGCTGCGCGGCTATAGGAGGGAGGGTCAGCACTGTATATCAGCGCAGGAACAGCGTGAGGGCCACGGTGACAAGGAAAGCTGTCATCAAATTTTACAGCTTCATATAAAATGCACTGTCCGTGGCAAGGACAGAGAGGGGGCTGGAAGGGCAGGGGGGTGGCTTGGGGAGAAGGGGGTAGGCTGCAGAGAGGCTCCATGTGGGGTGAGGGGGTAGGCACATCTGGGCTTGCCTCAGAAATGTATTCACAGAGACAAGTCTGCTGTCTCCTCTAAACCCAAGTGTGTCCCTGGAAGACTCACTAGGAGACCCGTCAATGGATGGAAGCTTCGCTGATGGAATGAATGTCTGTGGTCTAGGGTGCGGAGTCAAGGAGAAAGCTGATCAGAGCTGGCTGAGTGTATGGGAGGCAAGGGCAGTGTTATGACCTAAAGCCATTCTTTCTTGAGAAGCATTAGCAAGCTATCCTGCCTCCAGCCCTTCCCATAAACGCTGTGTGTGCAATCGGTATGCCAATTAAGAGGTGTCTGCTCACCTGCTGTGGGGCCAGCTGGCAGTAGCCACCGCTGAGACCCCGTGGCACAGCCCCTGTCCTATAGGCATTAACACCCTGCGTGGGGAGGCAAGACAGCCACCTGGGTCAATCAGAGAGCCACCTGTGACAGTTCACTGTGCAGAGGAAGTCCACACATGCACAAAACCTCCCCACAAGTTCCATTACTCTATATAGGACCCTGCACTCCTTCATGAACTAAAGCCAGAAACGGGGTGTGGGGTAGGGGACAGAATAGGACCCTATTATAGAGTATGGGTCTCCTAGAATGAGACTTTCAGAGTTCCAGTCCCCACTCTGTAATTTACTAACTGTGTGACCTTAGGGCTAAGGCAGTTGATGTGTTAGGGCATACAATCCTGCATGGACGGTGGAGAAGTTGTTGACAACTGCTGCACAGAGTGTCTGTGTGAATCACATAAGATGAAGCATAAAAGTGCTCACTCAGCACAGTGCCGCGGTGCCTGGTGCTCGCAGGTGGTCAAGAGATGCTATAGCCATTGTTGCTTTGCTACACTCCTTCCTTTCTCACCTTCCACCCTCAAGATTTTTTTTTTGGGGGGGGGTTGGTTTTTTTTTTTTTGTATTTTTCCGAAGCTGGAAATGAGGAGGCAGACAGACTCCCGCATGCGCCTGACCAGGATCCACCCAGCACGCCCACCAGGGGGCGTGCTCTGCCCATCTGGGGCATTGCTCGGTTGCAACCAGAGCCATTCTAGCGCCTGAGGTAGAGGCCACAGAGCCATCCTCAGCGCCCAGGCCAACTTTGCTCCAATGGAGCCTTGGCTGTGGGAGGGGAAGAGAGAGACAGAGAGGAAGGAGAGGGGGAGGGGTGGAGAAGCAGATGGGCGTTTCTCCTGTGTGCCCTGGCTGGGAATCGAACCCAGGACTCCCGCACGCCAGACTGACGCTCTGCCACTGAGCTAACCGGCCAGGACCCACCCTCAAGTTTTTAATCTGGGCAAACATCTTGAATCTCTGTCCCCTTCTCCCCATTCCTGGGCACTGGCTAGGACACGGGGCGTGGTCTTGTCGGTGCCCTCTGCTTCTCACTCTGCTGTCCTGTGGACAGCAGGGATCACCCAGATCCCAACAGAGCTAGCTGAGAACATTCCTGTCCTGTTTGAAACTGTGAACCCAGTGGTTATATTGCAAGTTCCTTAGGATAAGTAGATGGAAGTTCTTTCATGAGGAGGCCTTCGCTCACCTAGCCAGGTGTTTTACGCATCTGTTTCCCACCCAAATCCCCCAGCCACTCTCAGTAATGATTCTCAGGTTACACACCAGTAAAATTGGTGATACTTATTTTGAATAATGAGTGTAAGGGGATATCTTTATTTATAAAATATAGTTTTACATAGTTTTAATTCCACAAGTGTGCTTGACAGGCATTGCCCCAAACATGCCCTGCCTTTGGCCACACAACGGTCAGGCACCCTGTCATGTTCATATTTGTGTACTCAGTCCCTAGCACATTGACTGGACACAGTAGAGATACCAAGTCAATAAAGGATGTTTCTCTTGATAGTCAAGTAAGTTAGACTAAATCACATGTACCCACAGTGTTCCGGGGAGTAAAAGAGGTATTTTGTGTGGGGGAGGGTAAGAAGACTGGGGTCTAGGTGGAGAGGGATGCATGGGCTGTTGGCAGAAGAAGGGACCCAGCCCAGAAAAGGTATAACATCACATTTTGTAAGCACCACGAGTCCCTACGAGCACCGCTGTGCAATGTGGGATGGGGAGACTGAGTGTGAGTGGGGGTCTGGCCATCTGTGTGTGAGTGAATGCATGTGAATGCAGAAATATAAACAGCCAAGATCAAGAGGATTCTGATTCCATCAATTCTTCCCAGAAGAAAAGTCTGACGGATAGACATTGTAGGAACAAATGCACTGGAAACAATGCCAAGGAGATGGAGTGTCTCTGCAGCCCAGCTGTGGCCTGCAGCTTCTCAAAGCCAAGGTGGGGAGGTACAGGAATGGTGCTGAGGGTGATGAGAGACACCTGCACCAGTTACTCATTATGGGAGACCAAGGTGGCTTTTTCTTTCTATTTCCTTCCATCACCCCCTTCTTTTCTGTGCTAGATGGGGACCAAGCTATTTGTGGTATGCAGAGGCTGACAAAATAAGGCGATGAGATTGGAAATCAAGCTCTCACCATTGCTGGCAGTGTGCCTGAACTTGGCAGCCACCTCCCATGGAGGGGCAGGGAGAGCGAGGAAGCAGCTGCTGTTATTTCCCCCTAGGAGTTGTTTTGGGTTTTACTTTTTATTTCTCCCAAGAGGAGAGGAGCTAGAGAGGGTAACCAAGGCAGCAAAAGAAAGACAAGGAGAAAAGGGATGAGAATGAGATGCATGCTGGGAAACAGCCAGGCGAAGGGGCTGGGGAAGAGGGTGGCCACGGATGAACGGAGGAAGAAAGCCTCTTCCCCTCGAGAAACTGCCTCTTTCCTGCTTTCTGCCAGTTGGGACTTTGCACCCCCGTCTTAGCCAGCTGCTCCTCCTTTGTTGTGGGAGGTGCTCTCTGAGACGTGGACAATGGCTTCACCTACAGGACGCCCTGGAAGTGCCTTTGGCAGATTGGGAAACTGAGGCGCTGCACACTCAAGGCGCTTTCACTCGCTCCTTTTTGGCCTTGCTCTCAGTCCTTTGTCCTCAGAGTTCAGGACGGATCCCCACATTCATCTTACGGGACACAAATTTTATTCACGTTTCTGCTTTTCTGGCTCATCTCCCAGGATCCTCTTCCACAAACTGCCCCTTGGGGTCCCGAGTTTGAGTCTTATGGGTTAACTCTGCCCTCTGCTGGACCGAAAGGTGGAGAATGAGACAGAAAAGTGGACTTATTCCAGAAAACATCCCCTGGCATGCTTCCCAGGAAAGTCTTTGGTTAAAGCAACCTGAACCCTAAATGAATACAGCTCAATATGCGTCTGATGTATGAATACCCTGATAAGCTGGTCAGACCGTGTTTCTAAATAGACCTATTACATAAGTGGCAATAAATACTACCATCTCTCCCCTCTGTGGTTTGTGCACAGAGAAGGATCTATAATGTAGGAGCCCAGAGCCATCCAAGACAGAGCCTTGGCAATTCTGCCCTTCTGACTGATGGGAAGTCCTGAGCTCCCTATAACACAGTTCCCCTGCGACATCCACATCACACAGTTGTGCCCTCTGACCACCATTTTAATGACTTTCTATTTTGTTTTACAACCTCAATCTGCTGCATGCACTGGTCAACAGTATCTATTTTTTTTTCTGCTGTTGCTTGCTGCTTTGGATGCCTTTATGGGCATTGATTCCCTTCACTGGTTCCCCAAAGAGGTTCTTTTCTTGGAGCCAAAGCGTCACTCCAGTGGATTCCAGTGTCTGCCACTCTGCACTCCGATTTATTGCCATCCTGGGCTTTATTCTCTCCGGCACTTGCAGCCAAGCCTCATTCATTTCGTTTTCTGGGGCAAGCAGAATAGAAGACGTTGCTATTAATAGGCGAAGGGATGCCATGCCGGCAAGCTTAGTGATGTCTAAGTTTATGTTCTGCAAGTCCCAGAAACCAGCTCTGGCCTTAAGCGACCCTACTTCCTCCAAGTGACTGAAGCAAGCAGGATACTCACATAGGACTTGACCTTCTGAAAGTGGTACATCCTTTCAAACTTTTGTGGATAAATGACACTCCTTGGTGGGCAAGCTCACCCCCACCTATCAGTCCTCTCCTTTCCCCTGCTAGTGGCCATCAGTTTGCATTTGGAAAAAGCTGGGCAGGGTTGTAGATAAAGTCTCAGTGCAGAGGAATGGGCGAGAGGAAGAGGAGAGCATGTGGCAAGTGACACAGCAGGTATGTCCTCTTAGAATGGTTAGCATTTCAGGTTTCCCAGACACTAATGTTTGTGAATCCAATTTAAGTCACTTGACAGGTTTTATTGACTTTGATAAACATATTTACTAATCACCTATTACAAATCAAATAGCAGAGCAATTTCTAAACAATGTTCTACACATAATAAATGTCTTTGCATCTGCATACAGAATATTACATCTCAGCTGCTGTTAGTCCTGCTGACTCTCTCAGCAGTAGGACACAAAAGTGCCTGAGGGTCGGCAGAGAGTGAGTGTCAGAGGCTGCCTCTCCTGGACCCTGTGAGCTCATTGTGGACTGGCCAGGCTACATGGCTTGACATCTCCTTCATTCAGAAACAGGAGCTGCATAGCATCTCCCATGGGTTATAGTTGGGGGTGTGAGAGTATGTCTAACCGAACTGGTTTTCCAGGAGATCACATATATACAGAGAGTTGGTAAAGTCAGAAAAGACAAGTACCACATGATTTCACTCGTATGTGGAATCTAATGAACAGAATAAACTAACAAGCCAAGTAGAGACAGACTCATACATGGAGAGCAGGCTGACAGCTGTCAGGGCGGGAGGGATTGGGTGAGCTGGGTGGAGGGATTGAGCTAAAGAGACAAAAGAGAGAAAAAGAAAAACTCATGGACATGGACAACGGTGTGGCGACTGCAGGGGGGAGGTGTAAGAGGATATGGGGGCATGGTGATGGACAGGAACTTGGGGGTGAACACACAATACAGTGTACACTGATGTGTTTGGAATTGGGCATCTGGAACCTGTATAAGTATGCTAACCTCAATAAATTCAATTAAAAAGATCATTATGGACAGTGCTGGGAACTTTGCCTTGGGGTGGAATGGTATTTGGAGGAATAGAAGGCTTTTACATAAAGACTTCTCTTTACAGTACCCTCCCGAGAAAGTACAATTTGCAAAAGCAATGTGTGTGTGGGGAGGAAGGTAGAGTGGGATGAAGTAGCATCTATTTGACCATATGTTCTAGAAGAGAAGTTTGGAGATGGTCATATGAGAACCTGGTATCTAAAACTATTTGCATTTCTAGAAAGAGCAATATTGTATAACGCATACAGCTGTGTAAGAAGTATTGCTAATATTGA
The DNA here is from genome assembly GCF_036850765.1 of Saccopteryx bilineata. Lineage (NCBI taxonomy): Eukaryota > Metazoa > Chordata > Mammalia > Chiroptera > Emballonuridae > Saccopteryx > Saccopteryx bilineata. The sequence continues at coordinate 242,038,608 of NC_089491.1, forward strand.
GTCTCTAAGGATAGTTTTGGTGCCAACCTGGAGGCTAGTTTTCTAGCATCTGACATATGAATTGATCCAGAATCTTTTACTTTTCCTCCAGTAAGATAACAAAGGGGAGCAAGCAGACCCCAGAACCCAAGTTCTAAGTAACCCTATACACTAGGACTCTGGGAAATTGACTCGATCCCTTGGACCCTCTGAGTTCTTATCCTCATTTTTAGGACAGGAGCACTATAATTTAAGATGGAATGTGTAAACACAAACTTTAGGTGGGTTTTTCATGCCCACCAGGAAGTGAGGTCAGCTTTGGGTCAATCTTTAACTTCCTGTCTTCTCTTTTCTCTGCTTTAAAGTCATTGGATGAAAGACTTGTTAGGAAATATAAACCAGATTTTTTGCTGTTAATTTCCTTGTTCTTCTTCAACACACACACACACACACACACACACACAAAATAATTGCCTCCCACCACCAATCATTTCAGGTTGTGGCTTATAGCACTATATTAGAAAGACAAGAAGATTAGAGAGTACTGGAGGCACCAAGAAGTGTCGGCTTATCACTGGAAAACAGTGCCAGCTCTGCGCATACCTGCCTCACCCTTTCCTCTCCTCTATTCCTTTCCCCTGTGTTTCCCTTTTCCTGAATTTTCTGGTCCAGTTTGACTCAGGTTTTTTATTAAGAATGATCTTAGGTCTCACAGATAATTGTATTGCCACCCCCTTTCTCCTTTGGTGTTCTGCTGATCATTGAACATTTTAAACAGGTTTTGATGATGCTAAAACTACCCAAGTGCATCTATTCTTAATTAAAAGAACCCATTTCCAGAGACTGTTGGGACTTGGGGAGTAGGAGATTTGTTTTAGCACTAAATATTCTCAGAAGGAGAATGGAGGCCAGAGGTGGCCAATATTAGGAGATCATCTCAGCAGACTGACCACTTGCATGTAGAAATCAGTTGGCTAGTGCGATAAGGAAAAGAAATATAGCCTCAAAAATGAGAACAGGTTAACTTTGTTAGAAAACTGCTTAGAAATACCATCAGTCATACAAGGTCACAAGATCAAAAAGAGAGGAATGTGTGTTGCAAATGAAAGGAAGGGGAAGATGCTACATTTTTACCCCTCTGACTTATTTATTTATTGTATTTTATATTTTTTGGTGTGTGACACTCTTGATTATTACAAGGAAAGGAGCAATGGTGTTTCTAATTTTACTTCATGTATGGAAATGGTAATTGATATTATTTGATTCTTTGTGTTCTGCTGAGGTGAAATAAACATGCTCTTTTGTACTTATACCCTCTTTCTCTTAAGAATTTGCATAAGAAGTGGAGGCCTGTTTGCAGTTATTGCACTTTAGTAATTGGTATCCCCGCCTTCCTAATTCTACTCCACTTTATAGTCCAACCTCCTAACCTTTTCTCTCTCTGTTCACCTTGGCAAAGAGAGGAACAATTAAGGTGTCACGCCAGCACTGCCATCAGAGAACAGGGAGGAGGTGATGGAGGTGTTGGCGGCAAACCTGGGCACTCCTGCAGAGCCAGGGTCCCTCAGACACCGCTTTGTCTTGTCCAGATGAGGAAGCTGAAGGTCGCGGAGGTGAAATGACTTGCCCACGATCATAGATTTTTATAGTCCCAGGTCTGGGGTGAGAAATCTGTCACTGCCTCCGGCTTTGTTTTGATGATTCCACGAGATAGAATTATAAATTAAAGGATTTACCATGCTGTCATGCACAAGAAAAGTGTGTACGATTATTTTTCTCGGGCATTAACAAAAATGGTCTTAGAAATTGTGTGCTGCACATTCCTCTTTCATTTCGCACCCTTTTGTGGAGCATGAGCAGTGGCCAGGTGACGTCTGGCGGCGCGGCTCATCCTGCAGCCTGGGCAGGCACGTCAGGCTCCTGGCACGAGTGCCCAGGGAGAGCAGCAGGGGGCGAGCCAAGTGTTTGAGTTGTGCCTGAGGCTAGCTATTGTCTCAAACACCTGGTTTAGGATGGATGCCTGCTGCCAGTGCTTTCATTGCAGGCAACAGAGATGTTTACTCAAGTGACAGTGGCAATGGACTGGGTACCATGGTAGCCACAACAAATCTCAGGGGTCAAAACATAAAGACAAGGAAAATACGCCAGCCCTGCCTTCACAATGGTCCAATGGCCAGGTAAGGCACCTGACAGGTGTGTAGGCGCTATGGAGAGCCGGAAGTTGGAGCAAACATGGCGGGGCAGAGGGAACCTTGTGATGGAAGGTGCATGCCAGTGAGAAGAGGGGGCCAGCGTGGGCACTGGTTTGGAGGCGGGGCGAGTGTGCTACCCCGGGAGAACTGCAGACGCTGGCTGGGACACGGCCCCTGTGCAGGGCGGGGGGCTGAAGCTAGCTGCATCCTGCAGGATCATTTGGAAATGTTTGAGCTTCATCCTGACGGCTGTGGGAGCCACTGAAGGGTTTGGAACAAACAAGTCTCTAACAGATTTGCTACAAAGGTCTTTCCCTCTGGAAGAGAGGTGGACCGTGAGGTTAAATATAGAGGCCAGAGACCAGTTGGAAGGCTGGTGGAGCGGCAACTGACCAGGTGAGGTGAGAGTGGATTCTCCTCCCACCCTTCCACCCCCACCCACCAGTGCCTGCTGTGTAGAAGGTGGCCCATTTGAATGAGTTTAGGGAACAATTTGAGCTTAGTGTTGAATGAACAAGATCAGGGAGTAATCTGTGCAGAGAAAGAACTATCTCTGCTGCAGCCTAGCTAGGATCTTGTCCTGTGGAGACCAGTTAATTGAGAATATCACCAAAGGCACCACGAGTTCCTGTGAAGGACGGAGACATTTATTTGCCCGTAACTGGTTGGAGGAAATTACCTCAGGAGAAGCGGCTGATGCAGCCCCAGTGCTGGGTGGGGGGACCAATCCCCCCAACTGACATTTTCATCTGCAGACCCGGCGCCTCCCTGCACCATCCCTGCCCTCACCCATCCTCACCCATCCGGGCTGAGTCTGGTATCAGGAGGCGGGTCAGAGGGAGGACAGCACACCTCTCTTAAGGTGTTCCTGCTTGGGTTTCAGGGCTGGGCGTTGCACTTCCAGGGTTAAAACCCAAGCCGCCTCCTCTCTATATCTGTACAGTGCTTGCTATTATATCGCCTGTGCAGGTTTCCTGCTTTCTTTCATTTAAGTAGCTGTTATCTTCTTTGTATCATAAGCTCCTGAAATACAGAGAATGAGGCATACGTTTTGTTCTGGAGAGCTAGCACTGCATCTCCACAGGCAGAGGAGCACAGTGAATAAATGTGTCGTGTCGAGAGTGGGGATGCAGGCATGTGTTTAGTTACTTGAAAATGATACTAAAGATTTGTAAACTTGAACACCTCCCTATTCTTATAGAGACCTTTATACTCTTCCCTTAAATACTGACTTGACCCTTATGAAAAGCATAGGAAATGAGTGAGCAGACATTTATCCCTATTTGACACATAGGAAAACTGAGACACATAAAGTCTAGAGACTCAGGCATGTCACAGTAGAGTAAGTGATAAAACAAGCACCCAGTTAGCTCTGCTGCATGGAAATCAGGCCAGAACCTCTGGGCACAGTGGCTGTTTCTCTTAAATATGAACATGCAAGCAGAGGTTATATCAGATAAAATATACTTATGCATAGCAGCTTCCAGATGGTAGCGAGCTTGTTAAAATCTGAGTAATGCCCAGTACATTGTCAAGTTTTGGGGACGTTCATTACAGAACCTCTCATAGACTCGACTAACCCCAGAAAACATTATTATTTTTCTCAGGTTAAGGAATCAGGAGATGCAATTTCTCATCCTGAGTCTTTTTTGAATTGAATAGATACGTAGCCACAGGCTTATAAATGAAGTAAGTGTATCAACTCAACTTCTCTGGGTTTCTTATCTGTAGGTCAGTACGTCACCTCTCGGGCCCTTCCAAGGACCAAATTTCTCTTCAGTTTTAAAGTTCTTGACAAAAGCACCACTCCCAATAAACCCTCCCTGGCCCAAGGCTAGGGCTCCCAAACTTTAGTTTGTTTTCTGTACAAAGCCCCAAAGTACCCTCTCCTAGGAGACCTCACACTTCATTACAGTCTGCCTTTCCTTCATCTCTTCTGCATGAGCCGAATATCTGTCTGTGTCCGTCTTGTCTGTCTGCCTTGCACTGCATTGCCATCGCTTATCTCTCAATACAGTGCATGGCACATTGTAAGTACTCAAAAAATGTTTGCCAGATAAGTGAATAATTCAGGACACCTATTCTTACACAGCTCAGTTTATTCACATCTTTTGAGATAACAACTAGAAGTGAACTGCGGAGAAGGAGGAGGAGAATAGGCCTAGTGAGAGGGTCCTTGTCAGTAGAAAGGTTATTAAGTGGGTTTGAAGAATGGGTGGGAGTCCCAGGAGCCACAGCTGTCCCTGAGCGCAGTCCCTCCTGTCAGCGCTGATTGTGTCTCCATAAGAGCACCTCCATTTAGATATTTGATGGTGTGGATGAGAACCACCATGCTCTGGAAGGGAAGCCCACCCTGGGGAAGGGAACCTCAGAGTTCCCATGGTTCCTGGCGAGGCCGGGCTCCCCACCCAGTTGTCTCCCTCCTGCATTGCTCTCACATGTGACATCGCCGTGCCATTCAGCCTGCTGGTGCCCTTAACCAGCAGCCCAGTGCCGCAGATGAAAGCGGGCCCTCTTCCCGGCATTGGGGGGCCTCTGCAGGCTGACCCAGGCTTCCTTCTCATGCTGCCTCCCTCTGCGTGCCCACAGAGGCCCTACGTCTGTCACACTGGACCCTACCTGTGCGTGGAGCACACCATTTCACCTTTCCTTTATTTATACAGCTGTATTTCTCATTCACCATGAACTCAAGGCTCACTCCCTCCATAAGATTTCCAAACCATTCTCTTCCAGGCTCCTGAAGTTTTCACCAGGTGTCTCTCTGAGGACTCACGCCTGGCTCGATTGCCTTTCCCTTGGTGTTGGTCTCCCTGGATGTTCCCGCCCTCTCCACTCTTCTTGGCTTCAGGCAATCCTCAACCTGGTCTTGTCTCCTCTCTCCTGAGTCTGGGCCGCCCCCTCTGCCCAAAGGCCAACAGCAAAGCCACGGGCAGCTTTCCCGCACATGCTCTGTGTAGCCTCCGAAGCTTCTCCCACTCCCACCCCTTTTCCGTCTGATCGGGAAACGTTTGCGAGGATTACAAATTGGATGCTCTTGGTTCCAGAGCCCCAGAGGCAGCCCTGAGACTTGAGTTTGTGTGAAAGTGACTTGTGAAGGAAGTGTTCCCCAGAGAAGCCACAGAGGGAGTGGGAAGAAGCAGGGCAGGAGGGACAAGAAGCCAAGTGGAGGCTTCATTTCAGGCAAATAGCCAAGAGAGTGAGCCCAGGGAGGGACCGAGAGTGGGTTTCCACGCTCCCACTGTAGCCCGCTGCCCTGTGCCCCAGGGGACACTCCCTGCTCTCTGCGGGTGGTAAAGGGGCTCCCACAGCATAAAGGCAGACCCCCAAAGAGAGTGGCAATTAGAAACACATCCACAGCAACGTGGAGAGCAGCCCAGACAAAATAAAAGAGACCAGGGGACTGGACTGACTTGAAACTGCACAGGTGGGGACATTACTACAGACCAAAGACCTGGGACCCAGGCCTGGCTTCCAACTTCCCTTCAGAGTGGTCTGTCCAGCTTCATGGTTCAGACCCCAGGGCTTGCACGTCCCCCGTGGGTAGCCTGCTCTAACATGAGCCCCAGGACTCCGTTGTCAGCAACTGATGCAGAGCAATAGGTGTGTCCCTGCCTTAGGTGAACACACCTGAGAGCCTTGTTTTCTTTATCTTCCCTTATGGCCTAGCAAAGGTGCTTTTCTTTTTCTTTTTCTTTTTTTTTTATTTATTTTTTTGTATTTTTCTGAAGTTGAAAACGGGGAGGCAGTCAGACAGACTCCCGCATGCGCCCAACCGGGATCCACCCGGCATGCCCACCAAAGGCCGACGCTCTGCCCATCTGGGGCGTTGCTCTGTTGCATCCAGAGCCATTCTAGCGCCTGAGGCAGAGGCCACAGAGCCATTCTCAGCGCCCGGGCCAACTTTGCTCCAATGGAGCCCCAGCTGCAAGAGGGGAAGAGAGAGACAGAGAGGAAGGAGAGGGGGAGGGGTGGAGAAGCAGATGGGCACTTCTCCTGTGTGCCCTGGCCGGGAATCGAACCTGGGACTTCTGCACGCCAGGCCGACGCTCTACCACTGAGCCAACCAGCCAGGTCTGCTTTTCTGCTTTTTAACATCCTTAGTCCATGAGACAGGCAGTTGGCTAGGTTGCCGTTGCCCCCAGCCTGTGTCACGGGCCCACCCAGGGGCTGCTCCTTTTATGATGGAGAAGGTGAGGAAGCCTGGGTGGGCCCACACTGGCCAGTGGCCACCTGTCACGGCAGACAGGTTGGGGAATCGGCCCTCCCCTGAGAGGGAGCTCTCCAGAAAACTAGCTGTCACAGGGGACAGATGAAGAAATCTGATAGAATGAAAATATGCAAACGATGGAGGGAGGCTTGGGAGCTGCAGCAGGCCCAGTGAGGCGGTTCCTTCCACTGGGAATGTTCTACTTCCCGGGGGTACATCTTCGCCCCCCTGCCCGAGGTATCACAGCACAGAGATTGACTATCTGGAGACCTCCAATTACCTCTTTTGCACTTAATTATTCTTATGTTCCCTTGTTGTAAGGAACGCTGTTTCCCCAGCCCTGGGGACCCCGTCTCCCCACAGGCCAGCGGAGGATGCGCACACGGAGGGCCATGCGGCCGCCCCCGCCTGCGCCTCTGTTGGTTCTGTTCTGCTGTTACTTTGCTGAAAACCCTCAGATGGTAGAAATGGCATTTTGTTACCCGGAAGCTGCTCTCCTGAGAGGAAGCCAGCCTGCTCACGTACCACTGTCCCCTAACTTCTGCATGGCCTGGGCAGTCACTGTTGACACGGTGGCACCACCCAGAGGTGATAATGTGAGGTTAAGGTTCTCCAGTGGGAACACTGGGAAGGTCCCCTGTCACCCAGAAGCCCTGCTTGTCATTTTGCAGTGCGAGCTTTATCAAGCTGTTCCCCTTCCAGGGACTGCGGGAGTCTGATGTTGTGCACTGTCTCTTCTACAAAAGGAAAACAGCTATTTTTTTAAAAAAACAAAAAAAAAAACCCCAGATTGCTTTGACTTGACACTCCTCCCAATGTGGGGTTGCATGTGTCGCAGTGTCTGGGGTGTGAACCAGATGGTAAGGCAGCCTGTCTGCTGGCCAATCAGACCACCTGGGTTGTTGGACTTCACGCTCACTGGCTGGCAGTCAGCTGCTCTCGGTCTGGGATGTGCTTTTGGTCTCCGACATCCTGTGGTTCTCTCCATACTGTGGTGCTCAAGTCCTACGTGTAAGTGGTCCTTTAGAGACGGTAGAAGGGGCCCGGGCCTAGGGGAGACACTGAAAGTGTTGTACGACAAGGATTTGGAGGTGGAACCCCAGAGGTGGGGCCATTGACGCGCTGAGTTCGCATGAGGCTCACTACCGTGCACCAGACCTGCCAGCTGCCTACATCTTTCTCAGCCGCTCAGGGCCCTGGCTGGGGGCGAGCTTCCAGACCCCTTTATGGTATAAACAGCATGCCCAATATCTTCCCTCTGTCCCTGTGAACCTGAGTGAATCCTAGTTTTCCAGTGTGATTGTAAAATGTGTCTGGATCGAACAACAATTAGTAATGCCCCCCACCCCTCACTACTGTCCTGCCAGGCCGGGTTTAACTTGTCCCAGATGAAGCCCCATCTCAGGTATGGACTTTAATGGTTCACCTGGTAAGGAGAAGACCAGAGACAGAGGAAGGAAGAAAGAAAGCTAACAGACAGATTGCATTTCCTGAATTCCCATTTCTTCTTCCCAGCCCATCCCTGCCAGGGAGGCTCCTCTCCGTCCCTGGGGGAAAAAGGAGATGACCTTTTGTGCCTTTTATAACTATTCATACTTTTTTTAAAATTCATTTTAGAGAGGAGAGGGAGAGAGAGAGAGAGAGAGAGAGAGAGAGAAGAGACAGAGAGAGAGAAGAGGGGGAGGAGCTGGAAGCATCAACTCCCATATGTGCCTTGAACAGGCAAGCCCAGGGTTTTGAACCAGCGACCTCAGCATTTCCAGGTCAATGCTTTATCCACTGCGCCACCACAGGTCAGGCCCTATCCATACTTTTTTGAGGTAGCTATTGTGAAGTTCTTCATTTTGGTTCTCTGGCCCTTCTTGTCTTTAGGATAAAGTAAAGAACCGTTTGCATGGCACACCGCACTGCCTGAAATAGCCAGTGCTTCTGTCGGAAAAGGAAGACATGCCCAATTGGGTAATTTGAGAAAAGTTTAATTACATGGGTGCAGGCAGTCCCCAGGTTATGGACAAGATGGGTTCTGTAGATTTGAAAATGCTTATTTATATAGACAGAAAGGTAAAAATAAATACTAAGTTAAGACAAACATCTGTCTCATTTGCATTTAATAGGTAAATGTACCTGTTCCAACTTACATACCAATTCAACTTAAGAACAAACCTACAGAAGCTATCTGGTTCTAACCAGGGGACTGGCTGTATCTACAAAGGTGTAGCCAAAATGCAGGAAAGCCGCAGAGGGTAGTCCAGACCAGGCTAGGACAGGAGAGCATCATTTATTTTACACCTCTAAACCTGAAGGATTAAAAGCAGAGGTCACAGCTCCGCAGAGAGAGAGGGCTGTGTGGAGAGGCTGCCACCTTTGACCAAGCGATATAGTGAGCCTGGGGCAAGCGCTTCCCGTACTCACTGCACCCCTACTCCCTGCACCCCTACTGCCTGCACCCCTACTTCTTGCACCCCTTCTCCTGCCACTCCTTCCTGTCCTATCTGCTGGACCCAGCCAGAAGCTGGTGGTCTGGGGAGCCTGTTGATGTGACCCATACAGGTCAGTCTGCAGTGGATTGAACGGACACAGAAACAGCAGTGCACTCACTCACTGGCTTCCTCTGTTGTAACTTTTCTTTTCTACCAAAGCCTTAGACACTTCAGCAACCACATTTCAATCCATCCACAGACACGCCAGTATGTTTCCACAGCTCCTTGTGCTTTGCTCAGGCTCTTCCTTCTGCCTGAAATGCCATGCCCTGCCCTCTACTGTGTAGCAAGCTCCTTCCAACCGAAACGGCCACCTTCGTTCCCACAATGAACGTCCAAGTTGCCCTGAAAGTAACCGCTAGTCCTTGGAATAGAGAAGCACATCATGTCCCCTAAGTCCTGCCTGCCAGAGCTCCACCTGTCACGGAAGACGTGGCATGAACAGACTGCTCTCAGCCTAACACCAGGTTGACAGGATGCCTGGAGACATTTATGGAGAAATAGAAATGTTTGTGGAGGAAAGGTAGTGGAGATACAAAATAATTTTTAAAATTGGCCATGATAGGAAAATAGGCATTTGTCTAACATACAATAAGGAAGGGCATTCCAAGGAAAGTAAGTGACTGCATCCTAAAACCGAGTGGGATGCAGCGGTCTCAGGAGAGCAGTTCAGCATCCCGGAGAGATACACGCCACGCCTGAAGCAGTGTGGGTGGGAGGTGGCACAGGGCTGTGCAGGCCATCATTCGCTGCAGCCCAAGGCCAATGGCAGATGAAGTTCAAGGTGAATTTCCTCTGAACTCTCACTTCTGGACTCTCTCCCCTGGGAAACGTTGGTCTCTATGAAGGAGTTCAACATACTCTCACCTGTGTTTGGATGATTTTGACTATGTGGGCGGGGGGGGTGGGGGAGGGATGGAAAGAAAGTCTCCAGGCAGCCTGGCTTTGGTCATCGAGTTAAAAAAAAAAAAACAGACTCTATTGATTTTGTCTGTGGTCATGACACAATCAAGGGGCCTCTTTGCCCAGATCATTTTGAGTTTAGAGTCCTTCCTCACCACATGGATGCGACACACCGTTATTGAATAAAGAAATGGCTTGTGGGAGCTAGGGCTGACAAATGTGATGTGACCTATTGAGCTGTCCCAAGCCTCCTTTCTTCAGCATTTGAATTAGTATTGGGTTTTTGTCACCTGAACAAATCAAAATACTGTGCCGTTCATTTTAGCAAAGTCATGGCCCACCTAACTCAGCAGAGTTTGTTTTTTGATGATGCTTCTTTGACTCAGACAAGAAGGACAGACGGGTAGGGGTGCTTATCGAGGACCCTTCTCAAAGGTCCACAAAGCCAAGCCTTCTTGTCAACCCCCCACACATTAGAGATGTAAAGGTGATTGCTCCCTTGTTCTCATTTCCACAGAGAGTAGGTGGAGGGGTGGGTGTGGTAGATTCAGGTTGGAGAGACATGCAGTGTAGACATCCTTATAGCCTGGGCCTCACGGGCTTCATGATCTTTTACTTCTCAGGAGTTCGTGGAAGGTGGGAGATTTTTTTTTGTATTTTTCTTAAGTTGGAAACGGGGAGGCAGTCAGACAGACTTCCACATGCGCCTGACCGGGATCCACCTGGCATGCCCACCAGGGGGCGATGCTCTGCCCATCCAGGGTGTCGCTCTGTTGCAACCAGATCCATTCTAGCGCCTGAGGCAGAGGCCATGGAGCCATCCTCAGTGCCCAGGCCAACTTTGCTCCAATGGAGCCTTGGCTGCAGGAAGGGAAGAGAGAGACAGAGAGGAAGGAGAGGGGGAGGGGTGGAGAAGCAGATGGGCGCTTCTCCTGTGTGCCCAGGCTGAGAATCAAACCCAGGACTCCTGCACACCAGGCCGATGCTCCACTACTGAGCCAACCGGCCAGGGCCGAAGGTGGGAGATTTTAATTAAGGCTTAATCAGTCGACAGCTTACCTTGTGCTCAATCCAGTGTTGCTTAGGGACATTTAAGGAAAATAAACCATGACCCTTGTCTTTTAAGAACTTAGCATCTAGTCAGTGACACAACCTAAGATGAGAAAGCAGTGTGTATAATAGATTGTATACTCACATTATTTACTGTGTTTCTACTTATATACAAAGCAACGGATTTACAGGAATGATTCCATTTAACCTTCTCGTTAACCCCATGCACAAGGAAAAGTGATTACCATCACAGATGAATTCAATGAAACCCAGTGAGGTGAGAGGACTTGTTGAGAGGCAACACAGAGAGAGCTGGGACTTGAATTCCAGCTGTTTGTCTTTAGAGCCTGTTCATTCTCCTCATCCCCATCCCCATCCCCCTTCGACCACTGCTCTCTGCCAGCTGTGGACGCACAGGGCTGTGTGGACACAGCTGCATTCTTCACCCGTTCCTTTCACCCCTATTCTAACAGTCCCTTCTGCTTCTACCCAGGCATGCTCAGCCTTATCACTATTTTCATAACTAGAAAAGATTTTATACCACATGTCTACTTTTTTTCCTGGTAAAGAAAAATAGGTTGAAAGATGCAAGACGTGAATGCAGGTTCAATGCTTTTCTCTCTATATGACCTAAAGCAACTATATAAATATTGAGATGAGTTTAGATTCCAGTCGGCTCAAAATTAGCATCCCCACTAGTGAAGGCTTCTCCTATAGTCAGGAGCTAAGGTGCAGTGATGTCTGAATTTTCAGCAGGTTGGAGATGAAGCATCGTGGTGGGTCCATTTGTTGGTTTCCTCCAGAAGCAGATATGAAAGATGCACCTGCCGACTCCAGGGAGCCGGCTGTTGGTATTGCCGAGCCATCCGCTTCGTAATGTTTCTCCGTGCAGCTTGAGGGGAGGGCTGGGCACAAACCAATGCTCAGAGGAACCACACGTAGGGGCAGCTGGAGCAATTCTGTGCGATAAGAGAAGATTGTGACCAGGTGCTGTGAAGGATGGAAGCGCTTATTTCACTGGAGTTCCCAAGCCTGGCTGGAGACGTGTTGCTTTTCAAAAGCAGTTAAAGGGCCATTTGATAGAAGGAACAGTTGGATTACCCATTGGATCCATTATAGTCCTCAGATCTTCAGGCAGGTGTGATTATGAAAGGCCAAGCTTAGATTTTTTCTCTGTTTCTTCAATAATCCTTCTGTTTATGTCCATACACTTTTTGTCTTTAGAAGAGTCCAAGCATACATACACTTTGACTCTATTTTTCTTTCCATTTCTGGCTCCATCTCTCTCTCTCTCCATCTCACTCTCAACTCCTCCCAAACCCAAAGTAGCTGAGGCCCCGAGTTCATGCTTTTATGGTTTGTATCTCTGTAGCACTCATCCTGGGCTTGCTTAAATACTTTTTGTGATTCCTCTGTGTATAAATGCGGCAAATGTAATAGAGCCCCTGTTCAGGAGCAAGAGATTGATGACACAGAGTGCTGCATTGTTAGAATGTGGTCACAATCAGTGCAGCTGCAGACAATTGCAGATGTGGCAACTCTTTCTACCATGTGCTACGTCAGGCGCACGGTCCAGCATGGGCATGTGTGGCTGGTGTTCTCTGGTCCTCTGTACCTGGGGCTTTTAATCATCGAAGAAAATGCATTGATGATCCATGCAGGCTGGATGACTTTGATAATCTGTTTACATACAGCAAACCTATTCTCCAAGAAAAGGAACAGAGTACAGACAGACTCCCAGACAGAGATGGGCACTGTGGCTCAGCAGTGAAATGGTAACAAGAGTCCCTCCCAAGTTCTGTCTGTTCTCCTGTCTGTCTGAATTCTTCCATGATGCTGCGTAGGTCAGGCCATGTGCTGTCCATGGGGTGCAGAGAGAGGGGAGGGCTGCGGGCACGGAGAGAGGACAGAGCTGCTCGCACAGCATCGGAGGCTGATGGCCATGCCTGGAAGGCTGGAGGATGGACGCAATGAGGCAGCACAGAGGCCGGAGGACCAGAGGCTTTCAGAGTTGAGGGTCTAGAGTTTGGGGAGCTGGGAGTTCCCAGTCAAAATCCAGAGCCCTTAGTGCGCAATGGCTGTTCTCTGTTTTTTTTGCATGTGTGGCAGGATGGACGGAGAGAAGGCTCCAGGTGGGAGCTTAGTGCATCTCAAGATTGTGTGTATGTGGGGGGAAGGTGAGAGACTTTCAAGGTTTGGGCAACGCATTTGCAAGCCTTTCTATCTTTTCATGTCTCCTCCCTTCTGCCTCCTGCTGTGACTAGTTCCCTGATGACAAGTGGCACCTCTGGCCACTCTTCCCTTGATCAGCTGTCAGGGAGAGTCGAGTTTGGATCCTTCCTCGCTCCCAGTTAATCACCTTCCTGAGGGAGACGGACCTGGTGTGTTTTAGGAGTCATTTTGTAAAACTGTGTTAAAGGCAGTCTCTCTATAAAAGGGAGCCAGTTGACTTACTACTTCCCACCCCAATCTTCTGCCAACTCCCCACCAACCAAAGCATTGGCTCTGGCTGAGAGAGCAATTAATGCTCATTTTGCTTTTTTTTTTTTTTTTTTTTTTAACCTGGGAGAATAGTCTCCTCTGCATTGTTGTGGAGACTGACTCGATAAATGGGACCGATAGATGGGGGCAGGTATGAGGAGGTGACAGCAGCTGGCGGCCAAGTTCCCTTTGCGATCCATCTCTGCAGAAGCCAGCGTTAATGCCGCGGAGCCTCATCAAGACGGATCTCCGGCGGTGACAGTTTGGACATCTAAACATGACCTTGGATGTGCCCAAACCACAGCTGAAGCCGCGCCAATGTTTCAGTGTAGTCTATCACCAGGCCGCATACCCGTGCTGAAAATCGACTGCATTTGGAGTGCTAGTGTGTCTGCAGATGAGCGTCCGTGGCCCTGTAAGCACGGCACAGTGTGGCAAGATGGCCACTGTACCGGTCAATTTCCAGTGATTAGACGCACACAGGAAGCTCGGGGCAGTCCTCCTGTGTTCAGAAAGAGGCTGTGAGATGTCCTCATTATGGGCATCAGAAACTGACTCAGGCAGTGTGGAGGTTGCTGACCAGCATTTCTTGCACCGTGGCCATTCACCTGGTGTCTGGTCAGATGTTCAGCTGTTGGAGGGCAAATAATGAGAGCTTTGCCCTCCACCCCCAGAACATACAGGGGTTGTCAAAAGTAGGTTTACAGTGGTCTGTACGGCAAAAGCCAAGGATGGATGATCATTACAATAGCTTTAGTAACTCAAAAGAGTGTCACAAGGGCACAGTGCACTTAGGCACAATCCTGTAAGTGCTCACATTGCTGGCATTCGTTATTTACACATTCTTGTGTCTGCTTGCTACACTCAAGCACACTTTGACACAGAGTCCTACATTGGTATCAGTTTCTTTGTTTTTAAATTTTCTCCACTGATTTGAGAGGGGGGGGGAGAGAGAAAGAAGCATCCACACTCTGTTTCATTTAGTTGTTTAATTTAGTTGTGCACTCACTGATTGCTTCTTATACGTGCCCTGACCGGGGAATAGTCCACGGCCTCAGTGCACTAGGTCAATGCTTTATCTACTGAGCCACCTGGCTAGGGCCTGTGATCAATTTCCTCACATGCTTCTCTTATATAGCAAATCATATCATCCACAGTACACGGTTTATGAGAAGATTTTATCTTTAACAACACCCCAAAAGAAGTCCACTGGGGTGAGGTCTGGTGCTTGTGGAGGCCATTCCACTGGCTCTGTCTACCTACCCATCTGTTGGGCAATTATCCATCAAGAAACTCGCACACTGTCATGGCATAGTGTGGAGGAGCTCCGTCTTGTTGAGAGAAGTCATCATTATCATGCTGTCTCTGTAACTGGGATAAAACAGTGTCTCAGCATGTTAAGATACACGTCGTGTGTGACAGTTGTATGGAAAAAAATAGGTGCAAGGATTTGTTTACACAAAAGGCCCACCCAAACTGTAATTCCGGCTGATTCAGCTGTCCTTCGATCGTTACAGGGGATTTTCTCTTGTACAGTAAACACAGTGGTGCCGAGATACACAGCACCTGAAAGTTTAAAATGTGCTTCGTTGGACCATGTAATTTTATCAGTGATGCCATCACCTTGTCTTTCATCATTCAGAACACTTCCCAGAATTGTGAATGGTGATCGATCATCCTCTGATAACCCATGAAACAATCTTGGCCGATACATTTTCAAACCTAAATGTTGCCTTGGCTGACTCAAATATCTACAGGAAATGCCTAACAAATGGAAGCTGTTTGTTTTGATTTGATTTTGGGGGGGGAGAGGCTCTTTATAAACACCTACTAACATTTCATTTTCCTGGGTGGTAATACTAACCAGTCTACCACTTTTTAGAGTATTACATGTGGACCCAGTTTGATCAAATGTATTGCATATTCTCTAAAATGTTTGTCTACTTGGTGAAGGTATATCAAACTCTTCAGCAGCCCATTTCTGTTGAAACTTTTCTGCATTCTCTGTCTTCCAGTATTGTTTAAGTATCCACTTTCATTGGTCATTGGTTAAGTTACCAGCTATTATTACCTAAGTGATAAATCATAAGTAAGGATATGATATAATAACAATAAGAATAAGAAAAAGGCAAATAGTACATGTAAATAATATACTAATTAATAAATTAAGAGCACAAGAGTAAACTCTGTTTCCCATACAGCTGTAAACCTCTTTTGCCCACCCCTATACTGGTTATAAAAGTTCTTTCCTGTAACGTAATCGGACACTGTTTCCAACAAGAGTCATTTTCTGGTGCCCGTTGCTCTGCTGCTCTCATTTCATCAGAAACCAGGTGTCTAAAATGAGTGGTTTTTAAAGTGTGGTCACCGGACCAGGTCAGTGCCCAGCAATCTGTGTTCATCAGGGCTTCCTGGTGCTTGCAATGAACACTGAATTTAAATGTTACAGAGCCTTTTGGGAGGTCTGATAAGGACATTCAGATACACCGAATTTGAGCAAACAAACAAACAAAAAACAAAAAGAACAATAACAATAAGAAAACCTAATTCTGGACCTTGGTTTTGCAGCTTAATATTAATGAGATCACTTTGGATATTTCTTAGGCTTGTTTAACCCTGTCTGTCAGTTGGCAGTGATAAGTGAACTCAAACAAGTTTTTGAAATCATAAGATAGTGTCTGTAATAGGCTTGCTCTGTACCAAGCATATACTAATATGTGTCTAATAAACATTAGCCATGAATACAAATTTCACCAATAGCTCTGCATGAATCCAAACGAAATTTAGAGTAAGGACTTCCTTTAAAGTCATTAATACAATTAACACCCTAGGTACCTTATTAGCAAAGCAAGCTGGGGAGTGTGTTGTTCTTAAGAAATTTGAAACCATTGTGGTTCCAAACCCACATTTCAGGCAAGACAGCCTAACAGGAGGGCATCAGGTCTATAAGGAAGATGTGGAAGGGTGAACATCAGGTACTTTCTCTGTCGGCTAGGCTGTGCTTCTCTGCCCCTGTTCACTCCCAGATAGTATTCTGGGCCTTGTCAGCAAAGTCAAACGAAGCCTTGGAGTACCCTGTAAACCAGGCCCGGCTTCATGTGTATCTGGTTACCTAGGCATCTTATTAAAATGCTGATTCCAGTTCATTACATCTGCAGTGAGGCCTGAAATTCCTCATTTCTAGCAAGCTTCCCATTGATGCTGACCTGATGGTTTTCTGACTACACTTCTATGAAGTGAGGTGCTTCCTCAGTGCTTCTCAAACCGTAATGTGCATACGCTTCACCTCTAGATTAATGCCACTATGCGAATGGTCTAGGGGCTGTCAGCATGCCCTTCCCCTGGGGGATTACTAAACATGCAGATTCTCAGACCCCACCCTAGACCTACCAAATTAGAATGTGCATTTCAGTAAGACCCCAGGGAGACTCTATGCATGGTGAGGTCTGACTTCCATTCAGCATGTGTCTTTACCCAAGAGGCTCTGCACTCAGAAGGATGCTGCCCTTGTTTAGAGCTCTGTCTTCAAATTGTAAATAATACTCAGCTACAGGGCTCTGCATTCTTGTTTTGCACCAAGCCCCACAAATTACATGGTTGGTCATGGGAATACACTGCTCTTTTCAGATGTGGGTGTGTATATGACGTACCTGGGATGTTATTATATATTTATGTTTGCGGGTTCTTGAAGAGTCTGTGACAGTCGGAGAAGAGAAGCTGTAACAGACGCCTCACGCGACTCTGATGCAGGTGGCCTGTGCCCATTTTCAGAACGACTCCCCTGACTGTTTTCCGGTTAGGTCTTCCATCACTCGCATCCGGTGCTGCTCAGCAAACACAATAAACAGCAGAGAGCTTGCTGGACAGCGTGAGCCAAGGCATTTCTGGTTGAGCAGTTTTCTCTACAGGAACTCTCAGCAGGGCTCCCCACCTGCGCCCAAGTGTCCCTGCAGCGATCGGGTGACATTTCCACAAGTGCCAGTGGGACGGATGCATAGAGCAGGATGTCTCCTCTGGAGAGGGACCACCTGGGGAAGCTCTCTGCTCGACAGCCGTTCGTAGGCATTTTATGGTCACAGACCATTTTGAGGATTCAGGGGAAGCAATCTTCCCTCCACACTGAAACATTCACCTTTGCCTCCCGAGGAGCACATGGGACCAGGAATTCGACAACTCGACTGAGCGGTCTGACTTCACTTCCTGGTTCTTTAACCTGGGCCACATCACCAGACCATGCCTAACCCGTCAGCCCTGATCTTTAAAGGAGCAAGTGGGCAAGATCATCTATGTCACAGAATTATTGCAAGAATCAAATGAGACATTGTGGGTGTAAAAGTACTTTTTACACTGCAAAAGAATATCTAAATTTGAGGCACCATTATACATACCGGGCTGCATTGCTATTTCCAGCACTATGGTTAGGATCAGGACACGGTGCTTGTGATCTTAGCCTAAGGCCATGGAACACATGTGGTGAAGTGAGAGAAGGAAATGTATGCAGACAGAGAGATGTGATGAGGACTTGGCGAGAGTAGCTGGGAAATTTGAAAGTGTAGGAAAGGAGAAGGGAGCTTCTACATTCTGGGGACTCCAGATGCAAAAATAATAAAAGGAAAAAAATCTATTTTTATATGTGCAACTGGTTCTGAGATTTTTGGAAGATGCCTGTAAGTCTAGCAATAACTGAACATTTCTGCCCTTGAATATAACAAAGATAAGGAGCGATGGTTGTGGTCCATATTTAGTTCTGACTTCAGAAGCCTTCTGTCAGAAGTCGCTATTCTGAGATGAGAAAAGGAATGTTTAGTTGTTAAAATCTGGGTCTTTTATCTAGCACACCTTCTCTCTCTGACTTGGGAAAATATTTATAGTTTCCCTGTTCTTTAATTTCTTTTACCAGTAGGACCTTCCTCATAAGGATTGTTGTAAGTATTGAATGACTTAGCACACCTGAAACACCTAAAAAGTAGTGTGAAGGATTACCATCACCCGCATTGTGGAAATCCTTGAACAAAAGAAGGGCTGGTCGTGCTGGAAGGGCTCAGCCGTTCTGAGTGTGGAAGATGCCTCTAGGTTGTAAGTGGGAATGGTTAGGGCTATTGTAGAAGGCCTGTGCTCAGGTGGATTCATAAACACTGACCTGTCCAGGATCCAGAAGTTTGAGATATCCAATGTTTTAACTCTGTAATCCCATAAGACCTCTGCCACCAAATTCCAGAAAGTGCCATCCATGACAAATCAAACAAAGACAATGTATGTGTTTGTACTAGGGGCAGGGGGTGAAGGCAAAGCCTAGAATGTCATCCTACCCTTGCCGTGAACCGCACTCTGATGGCTCCCATTTTTTCTGACTTATCTCTCTGCTCTTCCCTCCAGGTGCACGATTGACAACCGAGTCACTCGGGTGGCCTGGCTAAACCGCAGTACCATCCTCTATGCTGGGAATGACAAGTGGTGCCTGGATCCACGTGTGGTCCTGCTGAGTAACACCCAAACCCAGTACAGCATCGAGATCCAAAATGTGGATGTGTACGACGAGGGCCCGTACACCTGCTCTGTGCAGACGGACAACCACCCCAAGACCTCTCGGGTCCACCTCATTGTGCAAGGTAGGCGGTGTTAGGCTGGGAGGTCTGGGCAGGTGACTGAGTGAGCCTGTATTAGAAACTTCTCCCATGATCCCCAACAGAGAGGTGTCCTGTCCATTCCATCCAGCCAGGACAACTTTTTAATTGTCATTATGCCATTAGATGCTGAACTGTCAAATCATTTTGCCATTGAATAGGACTAGCAATTTTTTTTTGTTTTTGTTTCAATAACATATTTTCTCCAAAAAAATGATCTTCTAATTATTGCTTTCCTTGGCTTCTTTCTCCTCAAAGTATTTTTTTAAGGTTCCATCCAGTTCTAAGCCTGCTTTATTTTAAGATCAGCCCTTGAGTTTTGGCATCATATATCACCCACACCCTCACACAGCCTCCAGAGAAAACAGCCAAACACAGATGCTCTACACCCCTACCTTCGCACCACCTACATCGTTTCCTGCTTGCTTCGTCTTCCCTCACCTCCCAGCCCTAGTTTCTGAGGCCACGTCTCCCCTCTGCTACCGATATCTGATTCTCCATGTTTTGATTTAACCCCAATTCCCCACTTCTCTTCCCGCACCCCCAGACCCAGCCTCTGAGAACCATATATTCATTTTCTTTATGTGTCTCGCTTGGTTGTGCACTCTCCTTGTTTCTCGGGCCCTGGGGATGGTGCCCCATCTTCCCCATGAAGCAGAACTGGTCCAGGTCCCAGGGTGTTTTGACAGTACTTAACCAGGGTGGACAGATGCCTCACGAGGGAGTGAGAACTCAGAATCAGGCTTGGGCGCTTTTTGGCTTGTGAGACTTTGATCCAGCTGCTAACAGAGCTTCGGGGTTTCCCTCTGTAAAATGGAGTCAGTGTTTGTCAGGAGCTGCGGTGAGGGTTACATGTTACGTGTATAATTGCATAAAACAATCAGAAGAGGGCCAGGAACATAAAGATACTATTTTTAAAAATACTGTTTTTATTTTATTTTATCTTATTTTCTGTTTTAAGACATCTTTTACAGTGGACCAAACAGTTTGCTTTATTATCTAATACACTCAAGCCCTGGAACAACAGACCCAGCTCCTCTGTTGCTGTTTCTTTCCCCGTCTGCTTCCCTGTTCTCTTCTTCCAGTTAAGTGGTGGGTTCAGGGCAAGAAACTCCCTTTCTGAGGCTCCTTCCACCACCCCTTCTTGTCGGTGTGCCCCGGGAGGTGGTAAGGAGACCTCAGTTAGAGAAGCCAGGACAGGAGGCCGTGCAAGAAGGAAGGATGAAAAGAGGCTAGCTGTCAGAAGGCAGGGGACACCCAGCTTGGACCTGGAGACTGTGAAGAGTGAGACAGTAGCCAGGGCACACAGGAGAAGCGCCCATTTGCTTCTCCACCACTCCGCCGCGCCTTCCTCTCTGTCTCTCTCTTCCCCTCCTGCAGCCAAGGCTCCGTTGGAGCAAAGATGGCCCAGGCGCTGGGGATGGCTCTGTGGCCTCTGCCTCAGGCGCTAGAGTGGCTCTGGTCGCACATGGCGACGCCCAGGATGGGCAGAGCATCGCCCCCTGGTGGACAGAGCGTCGCCCCATGGTGGGTGTGCCGGGTGGATCCCGGTCGGGCGCATGCGGGAGTCTGTCTGACTGTCTCTCCCTGTTTCCAGCTTCAGAAAAATGCAAAAAAAAAATAAATAAAAGAGTGAGACAGTAAGACCAGCAATAAAAAAAAGACGACCGGGTGAGAAGGGTGTGGGCACTGGCTCGTGGCAGGGAGGATGGCAGTGGGACAGTGGGGCCCTTCAGGTTGGGACAACGCTGGGCCATACCAAGTTGTTGATAATTTTTTTTCTTACTTTTTATTTTCCAAAAGAAATTAGGATGGCTTTTTCTTGTATTGGTTGTCTAAGTGAATATTTTTCAAACTGCTGGGGGCAAACAGCGTTTCTTCAAGGAAATAGAATTGAACAGAAGGTATCAGAGTGTTTCACAAACAACAAAGTAGGTATTGTTATGTAAAATTTTCTGTCATTCAAAAGTTGTTTTTTTTTAATATAAATACATTTTTTTATTGTGGTTAGTTGGCCAGAAAAACTTGAGCATCACTATTCTATGAAGGATTCCCCAGGGGCTGTGGCAGCATCATTTATGATCCGTTCCAGGCTGTGCATTTGAAACCATCCTCCAGTCCCACCCCCCATGCACACTCTATTGCTGAGAACAACATATCTAGCAATGACAGGGGCACCGGGACATGCCTGGTACAGACACTTGCTATAGGAAGTAGCACTATTATGGAGCTGGGAAGTAGAAAGGATAGTAAAAAATTTTAAAGACTCCTTGAAAACATGACCACATGTTTGTAATTTTTTTTTCCTTAGGACCACACTCTCCTGCTCTAAAGTGAGTGCCTCATACACAGTGAACATTTAGTAAATGCTTATTGAGTCCAATGACTGGAATTACAGCCCAGGGGTCTTATATAGGCCCAAAGGGAGAAGGTTGAGTATGTGTGGGGATGGGGAGGTGGGGGGAAGCAAGGAGACAGGGTCTACATCAATTTTCACTCATGTCCGAGCTAATGGAAAATGTCTAATCCCCAGCGAGGTGTTTCCATCTGTGAGTTGGCTAGGTGCCCTCTTAGCATGACGCACCACCTCAAGTATTAGAATCTCATCTTGGGCTAATTTTTGAATGCTGATGGATGTATTGATCCGGAGACAAGCGGGGTTTAAAAAGGCACTAGGCTTGTACACAGACTCAGCCCAAGCTAATCCGCTGTCGATATGCCTGGCCTGAGTATTATTGACACTTTAATGAATAGAGGACCATAGTTTTCAGAGCCAACTTGTCCCCCTTCTTAAAGACAATAGGACAAACTGAATAGAGCCAGACTCCCCTGTATTGGAAAGAGGATACATCACCATCCAGGATTAAAAAAAATGTATGTGTGTGTGTGTGTGTGTGTGTATATATATATATATATATACACACACACACACATATACATATACATATACATATACATATACATATTCATCTTGGGATCATTTACTGTACTGAACATCAAGCCTAATTCCCCCAGCAGAAGCTGACTGTCAGGATTTTGTTGAAGTTGCTATTCAACCCTGAGCAGAATGCTGCTAGAATGAAAGTCACACGTGTTAAGTTTTCAGAATAGTATTATGATCGTGAAATACACACGCACTCACACACACATGAGCAGCAGCAAAAAAGAACTAAACTGAGATTCTTCCCATAAGTATGTGTGTTTATGGATACGTAGTCAGTTTTATATATAAATGAATCCACACAGAAGAAAGGTAATGCATTTTTATAGTATTATGAGAGAAGCTAAAGGTCTGGGATTATGTCTTTCTCCTTCCTATCAAATGCACCTTCTTGCTCCACTAGTTCTTTGTACTGGGTCTTCTCTGTGGCTGTGATTCAGCAGGTGAAGCTCTTGCTGCCAGCCAGGATGCCATCTCTGTATCTGCCCAAGAATCGGACCCAGCCCTTGTGCATGCACTCATTCATGCTTTCATTCATCCACATGGCCAGTCATCACTGAGAAACAGCTCTGGTTACTGGTGTGCTGCTCGAGCACTTAGCATGTGAAGATGAGTAAAAAACTGCCCTGGAAGAGTTAGTTCCCGTTCATGTACAGGGTTTGCCCAAGTCATGCCCAGAAATTTAGCTTCCCAGAGTATAGCTGCTGTTGGGTGAACCCTTGACAGGCACTGGTCGGCTATAAACACTCCTGGACATGCCTGCATCATGGGCCCTCTTACCCCTGTGTTTCTGATTAGGCATTTTTAAAAGATTCAGAAATGAGTTACACGGAAGTCAGGCTGGTCTGTCTACATCGGGGTAGTCAACCTTTTTATACCTACCGCCCGCTTTTGTATCTCTGTTAGTAGTAAAATTTTCTAACCACCCACCGGTTCCACAGTAATGGTGATTTATAAAGTAGGGAAGTAACTTTACTTTATAAAATTTATAAAGCAGAGTTACAGCAAGTTAAAGCATATGATAATAATTACTTACCAAGTACTTTATGTTGGATTTTCGCTAAGTTTGGCAGAATAAATCTTTATAAAACAACTTACTATATAGTTAAATCTATCTTTTTATTTATACTTTGGTTGCTCCTCTACTGCCCACCATGAAAGCTGGAACGCCCGCTAGTGGGCGGTAGGGGCCAGGCTGACCGCCACTGGTCTACATGGTGCCCGACATTCCGAGCGCAGCTGAGCGCGGGTCTGTTCGCTTGCTGCAGCACAGGCCTGAAAGATTAGGGTTTATTTTCCAGAGCCTTAGCTGTAAGCGTCATCTGCAGTCCTTCCAATCCTCAGGACAACCTTTTGCTGGTGGCAAGTTCTGGGTTTGCTCTCTAGAATATTTTTTTAAATCTTCTGAGAACACTTAATATCCTAGTAATACAGGAAAAGGGAAATGCTTGTTCCTTTTCTTTCTTTTTTTTTTTAGTGTATCTTTTTTCATACTACCTGTTGCTATTAGGCTGTATCCCCCGTTTGTTTGTTTGTTTCTATTTTGGAAGTTAGCTCTAAAGCTACCTAAGGGGCCATGTAGTTTCCAGAGCCCAGCAAGGCTGCTCAGGTGTCTGAGGCGTGGCCTGGGCCAGTCTAGCCTGGAAGATAGAGGACAGTCTCTGCAGCGGGCAGCATAGGAAGATGGAGAGACGCCTACCTCTTAAGTAGAGCCGCTGAAAGCACCAGGTAGAGAGGTTAGTTTAAACCCCAGGAACATCCACTTACATGGCCAGGGATGTAAGAAGAGCCTGCAGGAAGGAAGTGACATGATTCTGATACACACTGTCCAGGGTCAGCATGGAGAAGGGAGCAGGCTCGGGGCTACAGGCTGAGCACAGTGGTTCACGTGGGACAAGTCTCCTGGCCAAGCCAGGAACGAGGGGCAGCTTTAGTGAAGGGTGTGGACAGGGGATGGAAGGGAAGGCATCAGGGGCTGGTGGAACGAGGGGGGAGGTGATCTAAGTATATAGCTACTTGTCAGTATCTGTTTATTTATTTATTTATTTATTTATTTATTTATTTATCTTCTTTTCCAAGTGGGGGGGGGGGAAATGGAGAGACAGACTCACACATACACCCTGGGGATCCACCCAGCAGCCCCCGTCTGGGACCCATGCTCTGCCCATCTGAGGCCATGCTTGCAACCGAGCTATTTTTAGCGCCTGAGGTAGAGGCTCCATGGAGCCATCCTCAGCTCCTCAGGCTGATGTGCTCAAACCAATTGAACCATGGCTACAGGAGGGGAGAAGAGAGAGAGGGAGAGAAAGGGAAGGGGGAAAGAGAGGGGTGGAGAAGCAGATAGTCACTTCTGTGTGCCCTGACCAGGAATCAAGCCCAGATATCCACACTCTGGGCAGACACTCTACCACTGAGCCAACTGGCCACAGCCCATAGTGTCTATTTAAAATTAAATTTAAATGGCCCTCACTGTGTATCTCAGTTGGTTAGAGTGTCACCCCAATACACCAAGGTTGTGGGTTTGATCCCCCGTAGGGGCACACACAAGAATCAACCAATGAATGCGTAAATAAGTGGAACATGTCAATGTTTCTCTCTCTTTCTCTTCCTCTCTTTCTAAAATCAATAAAAAATGAAAAATTTTCAATTTTAAATTTGAATGAGATAAAACCAAATAAAGTTTACTTCTTCAGTCACACTAGCCTTGTTTCAAGCGCTTCAGTAGCCTCTGTGACCAGTGGTGCTGTGTTAGAAGGTGCAGAAGTTAAAACAAGAGTGAGTTTCACTGACCTGAAGGGCCAGGTGTGGTGTAGAAAAGAGAATGGAAGTTTGTAGAGAAGATGGAAATAAGAAAAAATGGAGATCTTTTAAAGACAGGGGAGAACTATTTAAAAAGACGGAGGACTGGTGTTTGCTCGTTAGCTAGGACGGAGAAGAGCCAGAGCCTGAAGGTGTAACGAAGGGGGCTAGATGGAATTTGAGGACCGGTGGAATGTGGGGTAGGGGAGGGGAGTTCATCAGGACATTGAGATTTCTGACTTGGAGCCCTGGAGAGGTTGATACTAATGCATCTAACGTGTCAGGTTAGAGTGTTTCGTGGTGGCAGGGGTAGAGGGGGTTAGATGCTTAGATTGCTGATTTTGAGATGCCTTGAAAAAACTTCATTCAGAACGAGTTTGTGAAAAGGAAGAAATAGGCCCTGGTTGGTGGCTCAGTGGATAGAGCGTTGGCCTGGTATATGGATATCCTAGGTTTGATTCCCGGTCAATACACACAAGAGAAACGACCATCTGCTTCTCTACCCCTCCCTCTTCCTCTTCTCTCCTCTTCACCTTCTCTCCCTCTTCCTGTCCCACAGGTAGTAGCCTGAGTGGTCCGAGCATTGGCCTCGGACGGGGCAGGGGCGTTGCAAGGTAGATCCCAGTCAGGGCACCTGTGGGAGTCTGTCTCACTATCTCCCTTCCTCTCATATAAAAAAAAAAGAAGTAAGAAATAACACCCATGGACTCACATGCTCACTTAGACAGTCAGAATATAATCTTTTAGGCCACAATGAAGATCTATCTAAAATTTATTAAAATTTGGGTCTAGTGATTTCCATCCGTTTGACCTCGGGGTGTTCTGCTTTATGAGTGTAATTAATAAGAAGCTGCTGCCGGAGTCTGGCTGCTGGTTTGAAGGTTTTAACCCTTTCCCCCTCTTGATCCTGCTGCCAGACCAGGCTTCTCAGAATACCTAAAATAGCTACACCCTACTCCCCTTTCTCCCTTGGAAGAGGCCACATCTTGGAAAACAGAGTGAATAAAGAGCTCCATGGGCCCGAACCCTTTGACAAATTACAGACAGTGTGGAAGACATTTCAAAAACCCTAACTATTTCTAAGAGCCTCGTGTGGGGGTGCTGGTGCTGCGGACGCTCCCTGGCAGTCTGCCCAGGATGAGGAAGGGCCTCCTCAGCCAGGCAGAGGCCTGGGTGGAACACCTGTGGGCTTTAAACTCACTTAAAGACATATTTGCATGATGGACGAGGTGCAATACAGTGCTTTAAAAATTGGTGATATTAGTGTAATAATAATGGTAGTAGTAATAATAAGTAAGTAAATAAATAAACATATGTACCGGTATATCCATTCTTTCTCTCTAGTTTTCCAGCCCCTATCTAGGTCCCCCTTTTTTTCATTTGAACACCTAATCACCCCTTCCCTTTTGTTCGGTGTCAGTGAGTTTCCTTGTTTCTTCCTAGGCAGAATTAATCCGAAAATCCCTGCTATTGTTTGATAGTTAATCACCTGCTTTTTGGAGTTACACAGCTCTGAATCTCCTGTGAAAGGCGGGGGCACGCTAGTATTTATGGAAGAAGACAGGGAGTAGAGCAAGAAGCCAGGGCATCCCTGTGTATTCCTGTGGTGGTGGAATTCCAGCCAGAAAGGGCGTTGGCCCGGAGACACCCAGCAGGTGACTCGCAAATAATAAAGCTTTGCGGGCACCAGCCTTTCTCAGATCTTTTATTGCGTTCCTGTTCTGAACCCTCTCCTCTTACCTGGTTGATATGTATAATCGTGTTGCTTTCTAATCCTGAATAATTAATTGACCTTGTCAAGCCAAACTTATTATTACGATTAAGAGAACAGGAACAGTAACCTTTAATTTCTCGACACCTACACTCCCCTCGCCTCCCCTCAACCCTGAACCTGAATAAAAGGAAATCTGAAACACAACATATCAAAGAGAAGATTGTGCTCTAACCCTTACATTCAAGGCAAAGATTTCTGTCTCTGCAGCCACACCTCCCAGAACACAGCATGTCCTCCTGGCTGGGCAAGTCTCACAAGGAGGTGAGCGGACCTTTGCATCAACTAATTTCCATTCAAGCTACATCTTTGCTGAGTGTCATGCTGGAGGAACACATCTCCGTCCAGCTCTGAATCAACTCTCACCTCCTGAGTACATCTGTGCTCTTCAGGTTTCAATAGCCATGAGTGACAGTAGGTTACCTGGGCCATCCCAAACTGCTTTCTATATTCTCTCTCCTCTTCCTGCCCCGTGCAAGAAATAGATAGAAATGCACACTCAGTCTGGTCATGAGACCATACATCTGAATTCAACAGAACTTTCTAAAAGTCAGGAAATTAAATTCCACAAAAAAATTAGAGTGTTCCTCAGAGCACCCTAGGGAATGACGAGGAAGTAGGGCGTTTTATCTGAAATTGATTTACAGAAGTGAGACAGCGTGCAAATGAGGCAACTCAGTTTTGCCTGCTGAGCTTTAAAATTTTTGATGCAGTTACTGACAATGGAGGGGGGAAATCTGTTATTGGGTTTAGTAACATTTCAGTAAACCCACCGAAACATCATCTGTCT
The DNA here is from genome assembly GCF_036850765.1 of Saccopteryx bilineata. Lineage (NCBI taxonomy): Eukaryota > Metazoa > Chordata > Mammalia > Chiroptera > Emballonuridae > Saccopteryx > Saccopteryx bilineata. The sequence continues at coordinate 242,065,825 of NC_089491.1, forward strand.
CCAAAGCCAAGCAGGGCAGTCTATTTGACTAAAGTAATCTGAGCACATTGCTATAAGAAAAGTCATATTGGTTTAATAATGAATGGTGTTTTCTGGAAGGCTAGGCAGGTGGTTATGTTTTTTAAAGAGTTTGGAAACCTTGGCATCTGCATGTAGATGTGGCCTGGTGTGCACGGTAAATAACTAGGGCCCTGTGTCCAGGCTGTTGTCCCTACGTAAGGCTCTGAGGAGGCAGAAAGCTCAGGTGACCGTGGCCTCGCTGCATACACTTACAGGAGTCAGGCCACGTGGCTCCAGGTAAGCAGTTAGAGCTCCCAAGGGACGGTCTTTAAGCTAAGAGAGAATTCTTACCCTCCGGGTGGTTTTCCCTGGGGAGTCTGAGCTGCCTCAGATTCCAGCACCTTAGGCCTGAGGATACTGGCTCAGATTCCTCCTGGGTCATCTATCTCTGCAGCCTTCAAGTGAGACACTCTGTCATTGATGTGAGGGAGAGGACAATCATTTCTTAGGTGCATTCCTTTACATGCCCATCCCCGTATCAGAAGCCTCCTGTGGCTTATTTAAGCTGTACTTAAATAAGGCTCTCATGAGGTTTCTTTACACTGGTCCAGACCTGACTCATCCTAGAATATGCCCGAAACGACCTTCATTACTACGTTCTTTGGCTGCACTGATACTGTGTGCACTAAGTTATATCAAAAGCATCGATCTGAATGTCGTGACTATTACAGAACACTCTTAATTTCCTCAAAAGCCTCAAAAACCTCTAACGATTCTCTTGCTAAAATAAAAATACCTAGCTTCTTAAGGCAAGGGGAGACATTAGTGACTAAGTCTATTATTCTATCATTTCATAGGGAGGACTGTCAACTGACATGTTTCAGTTGCAATTACTAGTATTTTGAAGTCAGGTCATGAGAACACGAAGATTCAGACAGAGTTCCTGCCCCACCTAGCCAAGGCAACAACTATAGTATTAGATAAATCTCCTATATGGTCTCAGAGATTAGGGTGCTTATACATACAAATGTTATGAAAACACTGAACGAGACTGATTGAATTTATCAGCAGGAGTAGGCAAAGCTACAAGATTGCATTTCATCAGGGTCTCCAATAGTGACTAGGACTTCTCAGAGGGTGTGGGCAGGAGCGATGGCATGAGCAAAGCTTAAGAGTCTACACATGTATGATACATTGGAGGAAGAATGAGAACTTGAAGTGTCCATGGGGTAAAATCACTAGACCTATGGCTGGAAAGACAGGCTGCATCTGAGTTATGGGTGGCCTGTGTGGCCCGGGAAGTAGCCTGAGGAGCAGTGGATGTTGGGGAAGATATGTTTTCAACACCGATTTGATTTTCCTTTATGTTCATACAAAACCACCACTTCTCTGCCTCGAGGACAGTTGCATTAGATTGTATTGGCAAAGGACAGATATCCACAAAACCATCAGTGGAACACAACATGACAAGTACCTAATGAGGAAGGGAGAAGTATTGGAAGGAGAGAGTGTATCTAAACTCAGCTGGCTCTATATCCCGTGCCTGGTAAAGATACAAAGGGGGAAAGAGTGTCAAGGACTCCTACCACCTGCTCATGTTTTGAGTGCATTAAAATATATGTTTCATAATTACAGCCATACTATATATAGTTAAGGTGGATTTTAAAAAAAATTAAGACTTTATTTATTCATTTTAGAGAGAGGAGAGAGAAAGAGAGAGAAGGGGGAAGGAGCAGGAAGCATCAACTCCCAAATGTGCCTTGACTGGGCAAGCCCAGGGTTTCAAACCAGCGACCTTGGCATTCCAGGTTGATGCTTTATCCACTGTGCCACCACAGGTCAGGCGAGGTGAATTTCTTTGTACACTAGCAAATAGGATACATGGTCCTAGGGCTTTGGCCTCTGTTATCTTTATGATGATTATAGCAGAGAAGGTGAGGACATTACTAAGGATAGTTCAGCTGCAGGAAGGGGTTCATGGTCCTCAGGAACCATGGGGCGGGCCCATCACAAGTGCCCACCTCTCCTGGTACCCAAGAGTCCCATGCAGATGAAGCGACTCCATGTTTCAGGTGTTGCCAGGCTGATTTATTTAGGCTTCCAGGTGTCACCACTTGGTGTCTATCTTAAGACTTACATTCCTGTTGAACCTCGTCTGTGATAAATCAGTGTCTAACGTTGGGACAGCATCTAATTGGCTTCTGCTGGAGTTGGTGAAGCACAGCGTTTTTCTTTTGAGAGATCTTTTCATGTTGTTTGGGAAAGAATTTATTGATTTAAAATTAGGACAGTTTATTTGGTGGCATGTTTTCTTTATGTCTCAATTATATATTCATGTCTTTGTGGTAAACTCAGCTGGTGGGGAGATTAAGAATTCAAAATAGAGGGATTTCACTTGGCAAATAGTGCTTTCTACTGTGATTAATTGGGAATGTGCACAGTGAACCTGGCGTTGGCTCCCTTGGGGATTGAATAGCTTAGCACAAAGAAGTAAATTTCAGGATTTAGGAGTCCTGGATTCCAGTCTGGTCTTGACAATAAGTACCTAGAAAAATGACCTACTTCTTTAATCTATGTTGGAATAGACACGCTTTATAGAAACGCTTTGATATATCACGTAATCTAATTTGAAACAAAGTACCAGATAGATGCAGGGAAGCCGGGCATCACGACATATTAACATCCTTCATTTCTGCAACCATTTATTAGCAATATAGGTTCTCAGGCTTTGCCATTTATCTTATTGTGGCCATTTTAAATAGACCATTTTAAATAATCCTCGGTGGCTGATGTGGGTCCCCATTCCAAAGCATGTACCTGGATTGCATCCCTGTTTTCCCAGCCTGGTTTCTTCCTTGAACTGCCGTGCCCCTGGTTTTCTGCTCAGCTGACCTGGGGATGTTCCTCCACTCACTTACCATCCTCTGCTTTGCTCTCAAATTTCCATCTGGACATGTTTTCTGATGGTCTTATAATGCCATGAACCTGGACTTGAGAGAGGGGCATGTATGCTAATGCTGTCCCTCACTCTAAATACCCAAACTGGCCAAGCCTTTTCCTCCTACCCCGAGAGCAATTTTGATATTTTTCTCCCTTTAACTCATGCATAGACTACTATGTGTCAAGTACTGAAGTGCACCTTAGAATGGATAAAAATATTAATGAGATGGGTCCCTCTGATCAGGAGATATAATGTGGGTGGGGGCAGCAGTTACCCTGTGAAAGGGGAGCAGCTACGACAGAACCATTGACAGAGGACTAAGAGAGCAGAGTCTCCCCGAGCCTGGTGCAGGGCTGGGGGGTCTGGGAAGGCCAGACAAATAGGTCTTTTGGATGGTCTGACATTTTAGTACAAAAGTGTTCAAGTGAAAATAAAATAGCTAGCCTGCCCACACCCACTCTGCTCTCCCTTACCTGCCCTTTCTCTGTGCCCATCCCACTTTCGGTGGTACGTCTACGACTTTTTCTTAACCTAGGAGCCTGCTCTTTATCACGACCTGGGAGGGGCTCCTTCTTCACTCCCGGTTCCCCACAGCTCCTTCCTCACCATTCTCCTTTTAAGTTCATTTCACCCCCCGCTGTGCTCATGGGCTCCTTCTGCATTCTCTCCCCTCTGCCCAGCACCCTCCTTGTCTTTACACTCAGTTACCCCATTTATTCTTCCGATATTAACTGGCATGTGCTTCCTTAGGGACAGTTTCTCAAACCTGCTCCTCCCCCACCCACTTCCCTGATTTAGAGCCATGAACTTGCAGTTTCTTGCCACAGTTGGCATTTGTTTCTGTGATGAGCTGCTTATGTTGCAAACCTCCTGAGAACAATAGTCCTGTGTGCTTTGGCATTCTGTCTTCAGTGCCTGGGACTTCATAAGGGCTATCAGCTACTTGCTGGGTAACAGTGGACTTATAATGCTGCTGCTGCTTCTCCTCCTCTTCCTCCTCTTCCTCCTCCTCCTGTTCCTCCTCTTCTTCTTCCTCCTCCTCCTCCTCTTACTCCTCTTCTTCCTCCTTCTCCTTCTCCCTCCTCCTCCTCCTCTTACTCCTCTTCTTCCTCCTTCTCCTTCTCCCTCCTCCTCCTCTTCCTCCTCTTCTTCTTCTTCCTCCTCCTCCTCCTGCTCCTCCTCCCTTTTCCTCCTTCTTCCTCCTTCTTCCTCCTTCTTCCTCATTCTTCCTCCTCCTCCTCTCCCTCCTCCTCCTCTCCCTCCTCCTCTTCCTCCTCCTACTCCTTCTCCCTCCTCTTCCTTCCTCCTCCTCCTCCTTTTTTCTCCTTCTTCCTCCTTCTTCTTCCTTCTTCCTCCTCCCTCCTCCCTCCTCCTCCTCCTCCTCCTCTTCCTTCTCCTCCTCCTCCTCCTCCTCCTCCTTCTCCTCCTTCTCCTCTTCATTAAGCAAAGTGATTGAATGTGTGGGGACTGGCTGTGATAGGCTGAGAGCCACTCAAAGTTATCAGATTCTAATCCTTGGAATTGTGACTGTTACCTTATATGATGTCACCTTTGCAGATTTGATTGAGTTAAGGATTTGACATGGGAGATGAGCTGGGATTATCCAGGTGGGTCATAAATGTAATCACATATGTACTTATCAGAAGGAGATGGGGAAAGATTTGATAACAACAGAGAGAGAGAGAGGAGAAGTGACGTGACTATGGAGCAAAGAGAGAGAGAATGACTCAACACTGCTGGCCTTGAAGACCGGAGTTACATGGCCCTGAGATAGGGGATGTCAACAGCCACCAGAAGCTGGCAGTGGCAGGGGACAGTTCTCCCCTAAAGCATCCAGAGGAAGCTCAGCTCTTCCAGCACATGGTTTGAGCCTGGAGAAGCTGGTGTTGGACTTCTGGATTTCTAGAACTGTGAGAGAATAAATTTATGTTGTTTTAAGCCACCCATTTTGTAGTTGTCACAGCAGCCACAAGAAACTAATTCTGGCCTTCAATGTTTTTAATTCCTGATGGCTGGAAATTAGAAAAAGTTGGTATTCTAAATCTGCTATAAATTTAAGTTTGATCATTGTGAGATGAAATAAGACTCACCTTTGGGGAAGATTTTTTTTAAAATTTATTTTTAAAGGAGTTTTTTAGAGATTCTACAGTAAGACCATGCTTTGGAGATCAATACTTTTTTGACTTTGAAAATGACTGTCCCTAGGTTCATGGGGAAGCGCAAAAGCCACATATGATCCTTGTGGAAGGAGACTGATGTTACCTTACACAGGGCTATGAGATTTGGCTGGAGAAATTGGAACTAGAATTGAAGATAAGTTTACTAAGTTTCTCTTGTTAACTGGGAAGGAGGCTACTACTCAGACCTGATCTCTAGTATTTGTCTCATAGGCATCTCACAGGCAAAAGGAAAAAAAATAGAACTCTTGAATTCTAGCTGTTTTTTCCTACAGCCCCTTCACCCCGACCCCAGATTTACTCTGGGGTCTTCTGGTCAAGTACATGGAACTCCATTCTTCTAATAGTTCATGTCAAAAGTCTCAGGGTGGATCCCAACTCTTTTCTCCCATGCTCTTCCTCAGTGTTGAGTATATCCTGTTAGATTTGCCAAATTTTGAAATTTATCCTAATTCCTACCACTCCTTCTCACACTCATCTCTACTGTCCTGTCCTATGCCACCAAAATCTTTGGAATATTCTACATGCCTATCTAGGTAGTCCCCATTTTTCTTTTTTATTTAATATTTATTTATTTATTTTGTTCAGTGAGAAGAGGAGAGGCAGAGACAGACTCCCACATGCACCCTGACTGGGAGCCACCTGGCAAACCCACTAGGGGGCAATGTTCTGTCCATCTGGGGTGTTGCTCTGTTGTTCAGCAAATGAGCTCTTCTTAGTGCCTGAGACAGAGGCCATGGAGTCATCTTCAGCCCCCCTGGGGCCAACTTGCTCCAATCAAGCCATGGCTACAGGAGAGAGAGAAAGGGGGTAAAGGGTAGAGAAGCAGATGGTGCTTCTCCTATGTGCCCTGACCAGGAATTGAACCTGGGATATCCACATGAGCCAACACTCTACTACTGAGCCACCTGGCCATGGCCTAGTCCCCATTTTTCACTCTTGACCCCTGTCATCTGTTCTTCACATTCAGCAGGAGTGTGTTTTTACAGATTGTCATTCCTCTGATCAATCCTCATAGTCATGTACCCTCTCACTCAGGGTAGAACCCAAAGTACTTACCATGGCTTGAGTTCTTATTCCATCTGGCCACCGGCATCTCTCTGACCTCCCCTCCTAATACATTCCCTCTTTCTTACCCTTTGCTGCTCCTTGATGTCCTCAAAATGTACCCAGGGGGCTCCTACTTCAGGGCCTTGCATGCCCCTCTGCTGGGACCCCATGCCAGTTTCCCTCACTGCTTCCTTCTCTTCTTTAGGTCTCTCTCTAAAAGTTACATTATGAGAGAGGTCTCTGTGACTACCTGTATAAAATAGATCTCCTCACCCCACTTCATCACTTCATAGTAACTTTCTTACTTGTTTTTCTTCCTAACATAAATCACCTATGGGCAAGACGTATATTTACATCTCTTTTGTGTGTTTGTATATTTATTTGTAATACACAAGTGAATAAAAGGTAATACATATGGTGGTTTTAGTATACACTTGGAAAAAATCACAGGGATATACACCTCCAAATATATACAACCATGTACCACTTAACAATGGGGATATATTCTGATAAATGTGTTGTTAGGCAAATGTTGGTATCATGTGACATCACAGAGAGCACTTACACAAAGCTAGATGCTATAGCCTACCACTGTCATTGTATATGCTTTACATCTTTAAATTTTATTTTTATGTTAATGTTTACATTCAACATTATTTTGTATTAGTTTCAGGTGGACAGCATAGTGGTTAGACAACCATATATACTTTACAATGTGTTCCCCCTGATATTCCCAGTACCCACTTGACAACATGCACAGCTATTACATAGTCAGTTACACAATGTTATTGACTATATCCCCTTTGCTTTACTTTAGTGTGTGCTATACTTTCATATGACTGGCAGCAGAATAGGCTTGTTTATACCAGCATCACACAAACATGTGAGGAATGCATTGTGTTACAAATTATAACAACGAAGATGTTGCTAGGTGATAGGGATTTTTCAGCTCTAATAAAATGTTATGAGACCACTGTGGTATATATACATATGGTTTGCTATTGACCAAAATGTTATGTGACATATGACCATATTATCTATTATATAATGCATATTAGTATTTTGGTGTATTTTCAAATGTTATAATCTTGTTTTAAAATTTATTTTATTGGAGTGATACTAGTGAATATAAATATACAGGTTTCAGGAACCTAGTTATACAACACAACATCTCTGTACACATTATTGTGTGTTCACCCCCCCAAATCAAGTCTTTGTCCATCACCATATATCCCCCCATACTGTCCTCCATTTACCCCCACCATGGCAATCACCACATTGTTGTCTATGTTCATGAAGGATTTTTTGTAATTTTTTGCTCTATCCCTCCATCCCCTCAATGAGCCCTCACACCCTGACAGCTGTCAGCCTGCTCTCCATATATGAGTCTGACTCTACTTTGCTTGTTAGTTCATTTTGTTCATTAGATTCCACATATGAGTGAAATCATGTGGTACTTGTCTGTCTCTGCCTGGCTTATTTTACTTAACATAATGCTCTCCAGGTCCATCCATGCTGTCACAAAAGTTAAGATTTCCTTCTTTCTATGGGTGCATTGTATTCCATTGTGCAAATGTACAAATGTACCACAGATGTTTTATCCGCTCATCTACTGATGGGTTCTTTGGCTAATTCCAGATCTTGGCTATTGTAAGTAACACTGCAATAAATATAAGGGTGCATATATTATTTTGAATTACTATTTTGGGTTTCTTCAGATAAATTTCCAGACGTAGAATTTCTGGGTCAAAAGGCAGCTCCATTTTTAATTTTTCGAGGTAACTCCATCCTATTGTCCATAGTGACTGCACTAATCTGCATTCCTACCAACAGTGCATAAGGGTTCCCATTTCTTCACATCCTCACCAACACTTACTGTTTGTTGATTTATTGATAATAGCCATTCTGACAGGTATGAGGTGATATCTCATTGTAGTTTTAATTTATATTTTTCTGATGATTAATAAGACTGAGCATATTTTCATATGTCTATTGTTCATCTGTATGTCCTTTTTATAAAAGTGTCTATTCAGTTCCTTTGCTCATTTTTAAATTAGTTGGTTTGGTTTTTTGGTATTGCATTTTGTAAATTCTTTATAAATTTTGGGTATTAATCCCTTATCAGATGTATTGGTGAATATATTTTCCCATTCAGTGGGTTGTCTTTTCATTTTGTTGATAGTTTCCTTTGTGTGCAAAAACCTACATCTTTAAGAGTTGTAGTCAGTCTTGTTCCACTAGAATGTATGTCCCACGAGGTTAGAGATTTGGCCTGCTTTGTTTACTGTTACATCCAAGTGCCTAGAACAGGGTCTGAAACACAGTAGGCACTCAATAAATATCTATTGAATAATAAGTGAATCAAAACCAGGGCCTGCTATTAAGTTAATTTGTTATTATTACTTTACATCTATTCTGTTTTGTTTTGTTTTTGCTTGAGTATAAGACTGTGAACTTTTCTGTTATTTCTATCAAAATCATTGCGTCACCTTGTTCTCTGACCATGCCATTAAGTTGAGTTTTACAGAGTAAGTTTTCTTAGCAAGGTAAATAAAGGGGCGGGGGCGAGTGCTGCAGAATTAAGGAACAACACACAGCAGGAAGGGCTGCATGACTCAAGTGTGGGTCACTCCCCATGGTGGACTAGATAAAAATCATGATTGTGGGGAAATGCCCAAGTTGGGAGAGGGGAAGAGGACCAGACTTCTGACTACCGAGGAAGTTCAGATTTCATTGTGGAGGAGGTGAGGAATCGTAGGAGGTTTTAAACCAGGATGTTACACAAGCTATGCTGTAGAAGACCTTGGGCACCAGAATGGAAGGTGGAGCAGAGGGAGAGTCTTGAGACAGAGGCACTGAGAGAGATGAGAGCATGGTTTATGTCATGTGACCTTCTGTTCTTGACCTCAAGAGACCCCTCTCCTATTGAGGGTTAGAGAAATGGTGCTTTAAAGGAGCTGGCGGAAGCCAGAGGTGTGCATGTGCAGTAAGAGCCAGACTTATTCCATTTTTTTCAGATGGCCCGCTTCCAAAGAGACCTATATTTTTCTCAAGGTGTGGTGGTTTGTTAAGGCTGAAAGTAGATCGAATTCAGTGTTTACACCTTTGCAAAAGTTTTCTGTTTATACATTTAGAAACGAGGAGGAAGAAGTTGACCACTTCCCACACCAACCAGATCTGAATCACCCAGGTGGAGGTGTGGGGAGGCAACCTTGTGCAGGTAGATTTAGAAATCACAGTTCTGGTGGTGCCCAGCAAAGCAAAGGGATAGAAGCAAGTGAAAGTCAAACTGAGCACATTTCTTATACAAAAGCCTCAATTATGTGCATGCTCCTTAGTAGGAGCTGTGTCAGGTCAGGCGAGCAGGCTCGTCCCATGTTTCCAGTTACAGTGTGGCTGTCATCCCTCTGAGCTTGTCGCTGTATTGTTGTCCAGATGAAATACAGGAAACAAGGACACACAGAGGAGCTGTTCATGGGTGGGTCAGGACTGTCTCCAACTCAGAGTCCCTGCTTTGTTTCAAAGTAGTTTCTGAAGAGTTCTTCGGCTTTTCTCCTTCAGTGCCATGCTCTAAGACAGGCGTCCCCAAACTACGACCCATGGGCCGCAATGCGGCCCCTAAGGCCATTTATCCGGCCCCCACTGCACTTCTGGAAGGGGCACCTCTTTCATTGGTGGTCAGTGAGAGGACCACTGTATTTGGCAGCCCTCCAATGGTCTTAGGGACAGTGAACTGGCCCCTGTGTAAAAAGTTTGGAGACCCCTGCAAGACACCTGCAGACCTCCCTTTCCTCTCCGGCAGGCAGCATCCAGCCTGCTCAGCATCGGCGAGAGCACAGTCAGTCCTCAGACGGCTGCTGCTTCCATTGCCAGGATTAACGGGTTCAGGAAACAAGTGATGAGAGTGGGGACCACTCACTATTGCCCCTGCTGACCCACTAGTAAAATTTCTGCTTCCTGTTCCCCCACATTTATATTTGGCTGGCCTATGGACCTTGATTTGAAAGGAAGGAATGTGTCTTCCATGAGGGGACACCTCAATAGTGCCACTGGGCTGGAAGTTAAGACTGTGGCCCAGCCACTTTGGGCTCCTCATGCCTCTGAGTCATGGTGCCAGGAGGAGAGTCATGGTGCTGGCTGCGGTGACTGTGGGCTGCCAAGCGGAACTGGGACAGCCGCTCCTCGATGGGGAAGGAAATGCATGTTGGGAGGACAGGAGATCCCCTAGGTCAGTGGTCGGCAAACTCATTAGTCAACAGAGCCAAATATCAGCAGGACAATGACTGAAATTTCTTTTGAGAGCCAAATTATTTAAACTTAAACTATATAGGCAGGTACATTTCTTATCAAGGTAGCGCCCACATGTGTTATATTGTGGAAGAGCCACACTCAAGGGGCCAAAGAGCCACATGTGGCTCGCGAGCCACAGTTTGCCGACCACTGCCTTAGGAGTTCTCTTGGTATTACCAGGCCATATGACAAAACCAATGAAAAAGCAACAACCCCATCTAGGCAAGACAATTAGTGGCCAAACCTTTCAGGTCATGATGCCAGGTTAGTACCTGTGACCAGCCGTGGTGTTTGCCGAAGACAAAGGGAATGCAGGGTGGACTAAAGTAGTTAGGACTGTTGCCTACATCCATGCAGTCAGATCCAGCAGTGAGGACTCTATCATGACCGCTTTGACAGTTCCTCATTTTGTACCTGTTTGTGTGTATAGATGCACATATTAAGCAAATATCTTTGTTTTCTTTTCTCTCTTATTTTTGTCATCATGTAACCTAAGATGCATTGAATTTATGTCAGTATTTAAGTGTCATTAGCTTTGAATTGTACGATTTAAGTTAGAGGATATGAAAAGAGTCACTCAAGGACCTTACCTCCTTTTGTGGGGAAGAGATTTTTCAGTTGTACACACGGTACTTGTGTCACGTTACATGGAATTATGACCTTGTTATTGTTTGTATTTGGAGATTAAGTATGATTTAAGGAGAGGCATATGAGTGCCACGTTTACAAGGGGTGGACTTGTGATTGTTAATTTATTTGTCAACTTGACTGGACTAAGGGATGCCCAGATAGCTGGGAAAAATATTATTTCTGGGTGTGTCTGTGAGGGTGTTTCCAGAAGGGATTGGCATCTGGCTCAGTGGACGGAGTAAAAAGAGTACCCTTCCGATGCAGGCTGTGTCATTCCGTCTGTTGAAGGCCTGAATACAACAGAAGGAGAGGAAGGGTGAATTTGGTCTCTTTGCTTGAGGTTGGTCCATTTATCTTCTCCTGTCTTCAGACATTGGTGCTCCTGGTTCTCAGTCCTTTGGACTCCAGTTAGAACTTAGGCCATCAGCTCTTCTGGTTCTCAGGCCTTCAGAATAGATCTAAATCACACCACTGGCTTTTCAGGGTTTCTACCTCACACAAGGCTGACTCTAGGACTTCTCAGCCTTCATAATCACCTGAGACAGTATCTTATTATTTCTCTTTCTCAGAGAACCCTGACCTATACAGCTGATAAGTGAGGTTTCCATACTAAAAAGCGACCCTGGGAAACGTAGGCACAGGTAGCCCCTGGCACTCAGAACAGGAAGTCATCTACCTGGCAGTGGAAGGTAAGCCAAAGCAGGGTCCTCACAGTCCCTCCTGCCAAACACCGAGAAACTCCTCGCTCACCTTTCAACCCAGGGCCTGGTGTACTATGAACCACAAATCGTGCTAAAACTCTGGGTGTAGAACACAAAAGATTAGACTTGCCCTACCACCAAGACAATAGTCTAGTAGAACACGAGCAGATAAGAGAAGAGAATAGTTCATTGTTCTATAGGGAGAGAGTCAGAGCAAGTTCAGGGGCCAGGGCCATGCCCAGGGAAGGCTCTTGTCTCTGGGAAACGCAGGAGCTTCCCAACGGAAGCTTTTCCTTAGCTTTGAATGAACTAGGATTATGTAGGTGAGGTAGGGAAGATGAGCTATTCCACACAGATAACAGTTTATGCAAAGAGTGGGAGGTGAACAGGGACATGGCCCATTCAGAGAACAGAAAGTCATTCTACAGGCGGGCCTTGGGAGGAGGGAAGGGACTGGTGTGAGGGGGACCAGAGCGGGGAGCAGGAGGGGGCCTTGTAAGCCATGCTACAGAGTTTGAAATTTTTCTTTTCTTTTTTTTTCTTTTTTTTTTTTTTTTTTTTTTGTATTTTTCTGAAGCTGGAAACGGGGAGAGACAGTCAGACAGACTCCCGCATGTGCCCGACCGGGATCTACCCAGCACGCCCACCAGGGGCGATGCTCTGCCCACCAGGGGGCGATGCTCTGCCCCTCCGGGGCGTCACTCTGTTGCTACCAGAGCCACTCCAGCACCTGGGGCAGAGGCCAAGGAGCCATCCCCAGCTCCCGGGCCATCTCTGCTCCAATGGAGCCTTGGCTGCGGGAGGGGAAGAGAGAGACAGAGAGGAAGGAGGGGGGATGGAGAAGCAAACGGGCGCTTCTCCTATGTGCCCTGGCCGGGAATCGAACCCGGGTCCCCCGCACGCCAGGCCGACGCTCTACCGCTGAGCCAACCGACCAGGGCCGAAATTTTTCTTAAGGGCAAAAGACACCTAATTTAAGGAACAGCAGACCTTATTCAGAAGGATTTCTCATAAGGACACAGTTTTGAAAATAGGGATCTGGGAGCAAAGAAAAGACACAGCGGTCCTCTATGTGTCGTCGTCCTCACCGGGCTCACAGGTACCCCTGCTTGCCCAGCGCTGCCCTGGGTTAGGACGTGGTGACATCAGAGCTAAGCTCACTGTTTGTATTTTAACCTCAGGTGGGGTTTAGGTCCTCTGCCGATTCTCCAACCTGGCTCCAGGCAGCACCTGTTTAGAGTATTGGTAGTGTTCGTGGAGCTGCCCTTCCCGCGATGGGCAGTTCTCTGCCTCCGTCATTTTCCATCTGTCTCTCCGAGGCAGTGTTTTCATCTAGCTTTGTCCCCTGTTCTCTTGCCTCATCTGACCTGCTCTTCTCGGGCTTATGCCCCCTCTGGCTCATGTGCTCTTTGTTCCGATATTTACCGGAGCCTTTCTCCCCAGCCTCTAGGTGTTCATTCTTCCCCTTTCCCTTTTCTCTTCTGTCCTTGGCCCCCTTATGCTCGGGCATCCCTCACGGGGTACCCCTGTTGTCTTTCCTCCCACTTCACAGCTCTGTGCTCCCAAGCCCCCAGTTCACTGTCCCTTCACGGCTCTTCTAGCCGCTGTCACCTGGCCTGTCCATTAGAGCTGCTTCAACTCCAAATGACATCCACAGTTTTGCCTTCAGCACTAAGAGCTCACATTGCCATTTTGACAAGGAAAAGATAATCAGATGTGCCTGTTTCACAACACACTTATTAAGTGAAATAAAAATAAGTAAATAAATTGAGCTGCAGTTCCCCTGGGGAGTCTGCATTCAACCTCAGTTGGAATTCTCTCCCTGCACAAGGGAGAGAGGGAAGACAGTGTATTTAAGATTTCTTTGTTGAGACGCAAACGTATGGTATTTGTGTACTTTGTCCTTAATGTGATGTGTATGTGCATGCCATTTGTGTGTGAGTTTGTGTGGGGAAGTTTCTATTAGTCTATGAGCCAGAAGGAACTTGCAGCTGATTGTGGATATAATGGACTTGTAGTGTTTATCCAGAGCAAATGTGGAGAACATAGGGGGAAAGGGCTCAGCCTGGGGCTGAGCACCGCTAGGATGACTTTAAAAGAACGGCCATTTTAAAAAGGCCTGATGCTTTATTTACTCCGCGTGACTCGCCACTGATCCACTCTAGAGAATGACAAGTTGTGAAAGCACCAATTATTAGAAATGTCTCGGCCACTCCACCAGCCATCTGGAACCTTCCTCTGCAGAGATGTGGTGCCTTTTATCAGTCCTGGCCTGGCCACAGACGAGCATCAGGAAACAGGGATATCCTGGATGACACAGTGGCCACGGTACAAAAATTTAGGCTGAGTCCGAGGGGTCTTCTCTGGCCCCCACTATGTCCAGAGGCCTCTTCTGCTCCAGGCTGGGGTACTTCACCTGGGCACAATGACTCTGGTGTGCCCATGGGTATTCTGGTCATAAAAGAGTATAAACATAGCTTCTAACCTCACAGCAATATTACAGGCAACTGTAGGAAAACAGTAGCAGGCGGGCTTACATCATGCCATGATAATAATATTTACAGTTATACCTTGTTTAAGCCTTACTGTGAAGTAGCCAGGAATTAAATGAAACCCAATATGTATGTTATCTCACTTAATTTCAAAACATCCCTATGCAATAGATGCTGTTATTGCCCTTCCTTTAGAGATGAGAAACTGAAACTTGGTAACCTGAGTGAGGTCACAGCTCAGTAAGTGGCAGAGCCAGAACCTGAACTGAAACAGTCTGAGGCCATGTAGCCCATCCTCTGGCTCTATACTCTCCTTTATGAGCAGACTCCATTTACTCTGACTCAGAGGACTGAATCCCAAGTAGTAACTAGTTCTATGAGCATAAGCCATGGCTCAAATTATTTCAGAAATAGAAGCCACCTTGAAAAACACTTAGCCAGGGACTTCTGACACTGTTGTGCATTATAATTACTCAAGGTAATGTTAAACAATAGCAATTTTGAGGTATTACCTCCAGAGATTCTAATTTAATTTATTGGGAATAAAGGCATGGCATGACTATTTTTTGAAAACTCCATGGGTGCTTATATTTTTCATCCATAGTGAGAACCACCATTTTAATATTACACATGGAAAAACATGAAACCCAAGAGCTTAATTTATTTGCTCACGGTCATACCACTAGTTAAGGGTGGTTGAGACGAGCAATCCCAGTTCTCCTCGCTGTCATCAGTGCTCTTTTCCTTATTCCTTACCCCTGATCACAGAGGCTTGGATCCTGAGGCTTGATCCAAGATGGTAGAAGAGTAGGTGAAAGTTATACTCATCTCCACCCAGGACCAAAGAGAAAGACAGTTAGTTACCTACAAGAAGTCCCCTGTAGGTCCTGGCCAGCTAGCTCAGCAGTAGAGCATTCACCCAGCATGTGGAAATCCTGGGTTTGATTCCTAGCCAGGGCACACAGGAGAAACACCCATTTGTTTCTCCATCCTTCCCTCTCAACTTTCTCTTTGTCTCTCTCTTCCCCTCACAGCAAGGCTTCATTGGAGCAAAGTTGGCCTGGGTGCTGAGGATGGCTCCATGGCTTCCACCTCAAGTGCTAGAATGGCTCCAGTTGCAATGGAGCAGCGCCCAAATGGGCAGAGCATTGCCCCCTGATGGGAATGCCAGGTGAATCCAGGTTGGGTGCATACCGGTGTCTGTCACTCTGCCTCCCCATTTCTCACTTTGAAAAATACAAAATAAAAAAGAAGTCTCCCATAAAACTTTTAGTTCATTTCTCAACAGAAACTATTCAGGCCAGATGGAATTGACATGAACTATTCAAAGTGATGAAAAGCAATTAATTACAACCAAGACTACCCCATAGAGCAAAGTTATCATTTAAAATTGAAGGAGAAATAGTTTCCTAGACAAGAAAATACTAAGGAAGTTTATTAACACCAAACCAGTATTACAAAAATTGTTAAAGGGTATTCTTTTAGAAGAAGAAAGCAGGCCCTGGCCAGTTGGCTCAATGGTAGAGAGTCAACGGGTGTGTGAATGTCCTGGGTTTAATTCCTGGTCAGGGAACACAGAAGTGACCATCTGATTCTCCACCCCCTTCCCCCTTCTCTCTCTCTCTCTCTCTCTCTCTCTCTCTCTCTCTCTCTCCTGCTTTCTTCTTCTTCATCTTCTCCTCTCCTCTCCTCCTCCTCTTCCTCCTCCTCCTCCTCCTCCTCCTTCTTCTTCTTCTTCCTCCTCTTCTTCTTCCTCTTCCTCTTCCTCTTCCTCTTCTTCTTCTCCTCTTCTTCTCCTTCTCCTGCAGCCATGGCTCAATTAGTTCCATAGCATCAGCCCTGAGCACTGAGGATGCCTTCTTGCAGACTTTGCCTCAGGAACTAGAAATACCTTGGTTGAGAGCATGGCCCCAGATAGGCAGAGCATTGGCCCCAAATGGGGGTTGTCAAGTAGATCCACGTCGAGATACACGTGGGAGTCTGTTTATCTCCCTTCATCTCACTTGGAAAAAGAATTAAAAAGAAAGAAAGAAAAATAACAAAAAGAAAAAAGAAGGACATTGAGGAATATAGTTATAAAGAATAAAATGGCAATAAATACCTATCTATCAATAATCACTTTAAATGTAAGTGGCTAAAATGTGCCAATCAAAAGACATAGGGTAGCTGAATGAGTAAGAAAACAAGACCCACCTCACAATGAAAGACACACAGAGACTGAAAATAAATGGATGGAAAAAGGTATTTCATACAAATGAAAATGAAAAATAAGTTGAGGTAGCAATACTTACATCAAATGAAATAGACTTTAAAACGAAGTACATTTCATAATGATAAAGGGGTCAATTTAACAAGAAGATATAAACCTTCTAAACATTTACGCACCCAATATAGGAGCATGTAAATATATAGAGCAATTCCTGGTGGACATAAAGGGAGATATTGAGAGTAATATAGTCTTAGTTAGGTCTTTAATACCCCATTGACATAGATAGATAGATCTTTCAGATAGAAAATCAACAAGGAAAAAGTGACCTTAAATGACACATTAGATCAGATGGATTTAACTGACACTTTTTAAGAGCATTTCACCTCAAAGAAACAGAATATATACATATATTTTTAAGAGCAAATAACCCACATGTTAGAACACGAAATGATTCTCAATAAATTTAAGAAGATTGAAACATTATTAAGAATCTTCTCTGACCACAAAGGTATGAAATTAGAAATAGATTCCTTGAAACAAACAAAAATGGGAACACAACAACCCAAAATTTATGGGATGCAGTGAAAGCAATCCTAAGAGGGAAAAGAGGATACAGTCCTATCTCAAGAAACAAGAAACATCTCAAAAAACAGTCTAAACTTACAACTAAATGAACTAGAAAAAGAACAATGAACAAAGCCCAAAGTGATCAGAAGAAAGGAAATAATAAAGAACAGAGCAGAAATAAACAAAATAGAGTCTTAAAAAACAATACAAAAGATAAATGAAACCAAGAGATGGTTCTTTAAAACTAGACTCATCAAAAAAGAAAAAAAGAAAAGGATCCAGATAAACAAGATGGGGAAAGAAAGAGGGGATGTAACAACTAACAACAGAGAAATACAAAGTATTATAAGAAAATGTTACAAATAACTATATGTCACCAATATAAAAATAAATTGCTGGAAACATGCAATCCTCCAAAAGTAATAAAAAATAAATAAAAAATCTGAGCGCACCAATTACAACTAATGAAATTGAAGTAGTAATAAAAAAAAAAATCATACAACAAACAAAAGCTTTGGATTGGATTGCTCTATAAGTGAATTTTTCCAAACATTTAAAGAAGAACTAACACTTATCCTTTTTAAACTATTTTTAAAAAATTCAAGAGGAGGGGAAACTTCCAAGCTTATTTTACAAGACTAGCATTATTGTAATTTTAAAATCCGATAATGACACTAAAATGATAAGAAATTATAAGCCAATATCCCTGATGAATATAGATGGAAAAATCCTCAACAAAATATAAGCAAACTGGATCCAACAACATATTACAAAGGACATACACCATGATCAAGTGGGATTTATTTCTGGGATGTAAGGTGGTACAGTATCCACAAATCAGTAAATGTGATACACCATATAAACAAAATGAAAGATAAAAATCATATGGTTATATCAAGAGATGCAGAAAAAGCATTTAACAAAATCTAGCACCAAAATATGATAAACACTCTTATCAAAGTTAGTATAAAGGGAACATATCTCAACATAACATAGACCATATATGACAAACCCACAGCTAACATCATAGTCAATGGGGAAAAATAAAAAAGTGTTTCCATTAAAATCAGAAATAAGACAGGGATATCTGTTTTCACCACTCTTTTTCAACATAGTACTGGAAGTCCTAGCCATGACAATCAGAAAAGAAGAAGAAATAAAAGGCATCCAAATTGGAAAGGAAGTTATAAAGCTGTCATTATTTGTAAATGATGTAAAACTGTCATTATTTGTAGATGACATGATACTTTAGATAAAGAACCCTAAAGATTCCACAACAAAACTACTAGAATTGATTAGTAATTTCAGTAAAGTATCAGGATACAAAATAAATATCCAAAAATCAGTTGCATTTTTATATACCAATACTGACTTATTAGAAAGGAAAAGTAAGACAACAATCCTATTTAAAACTGCATTTAACATAATTTGATGACAAAATAACCTAGACATGTTTTCTTTGAATATATGTACCCTGATTTATTAATGTCATCCCATTACCATTAATAAAAATTTATTAAAAAAAAAACAAAAAACTGCATTTAAAAAACCTAGAAAAATTTTAGCTAGGGAAATAAAAAACTTGTACTCTGAAAACTATAAGACACTGAATAAATAAACTGAAGAAAATTCAAATACATGTAAGCATATATCATGTTCATGGAGATAAAGAATTAACACTGTTAAACTGTCCATACTACCCAAAGCAATGCATAGATTCAATACAATTCTTATCAAAATACTAATATTATATTTTTCATATACTAATACTATATTTTTCAGCACTAGAAAAATAATCGAAAAGTTAATGTGGGACCCCCAAAAGGCCCCGAATGCCACAGAAATCTTGAGAAAAAAGAACAGAGTTGGATGTATTGTGCTACCTGATCCCAAACTATACAGCAAGACTATAATAATCAAAACAGCATGATATTGGTGTACAAATAGACACACAGATCAGTGGAACAGAACAGAAAGCCCAGAAATAAATCTACACCTATATGGTCCATTAATATTTGACAAAAGAGACAAGAACATACATGTGGTAAAGACAATCTGTTAAAAAATGGTGTTGGGAAAATTGTATAAACACATGCAAAAAGTGAAACTAGCGTCAGCCTAGCGTGCGGAGGACCCGGGTTCGATTCCCGGCCAGGGCACACAGGAGAAGCACCCATTTGCTTCTCCACCCCTCCGCCGCGCTTTCCTCTCTGTCTCTCTCTTCCCCTCCCGCAGCCAAGGCTCCATTGGAGCAAAGATGGCCCGGGCGCTGGGGATGGCTCTGTGGCCTCTGCCTCAGGCGCTAGAGTGGCTCTGGTTGCAACATGGCGACGCCCAGGATGGGCAGATTATCACCCCCTGGTGGGCAGAGTGTTGCCCCATGGTGGGCGTGCCAGGTGGATCCCGGTCGGGCGCATGCGGGAGTCTGTTTGACTGTCTCTCCCCGTTTCCAGCTTCAGAAAAATGAAAAAAAAAAAAAAAAAGTGAAACTAGACCCCCTTCTTACACCATATATGAGAATAAACTCAAAATGGATTAAAGAATTAAATGTAAGACTCAAAATCATAAAATTGCTAGAAGAAAACATAGGCAGTAAGATCTCTGGCATTTCTCTTAATTGTATTTTTTTCTGATAAAGCTTTTTGGGCAAGGGAAACAAAATAAAAAATAAACAAGTGGGACTACATCAAACTAATTTTTTTTTTTTTTTGCACAGCAAAGGAAATCATCAACAAAATTAAAAGAAAACCTACTGAATGGAAGGACATATTCTCTGATGATACATCTAATAAGGGGTTAAAATCCAAAAATTTAAAGAACTCATACAACTAAACTTCAAAAAAGCAAACATTCCAATTTTAAAATGGGCAGAGGACTTGAATAGACACTTCTTTAAAGAGGACGTGCACATGACCAACAGATAGATGAAAAGATGCTCAGTGTTACTAATCATCAGAGAAATGCAAATTAAAAACACAATGAATTATTATCTATCACCTCACACCTGTCAGAATGGCTATTATCAATAGATCAAAAAGTTTTGGTGGGGATGTGGGAAAAGGGAATCCTCGTTTACTATTGGTGGGAATGCAGACTGGTCCTACTGCTATGGAAAACAGTATGGAGGTTCCTCAGAAAATGAAAAATGGAACTAGCTTATGACCCAGTGATTCCACTTCTAGGTATATGTTTGAAGAAACTTAAAACACAGTTTGAAAGAATATACGCACCCCTATATTCATTGCAGCATTATTTACAATAGACAAGGTATGGAAACAATTCAAGTGCCCATCTTATAGGCAAGTGGATAAAATAAGCAGTGATATCGATGTACAGTGGAATATTATGCAGTCATAACGAGGAGTAAAACTTACCATTTACGAAAGCATGGATGGACCCAAAGGGTATTATGCTAAGTGAAATAAATTAGCCAGAAAAAGACAAATACCGCATAATTTCAGTTCTATGTGAAATCTAAAGAAACATATAAACAAACAGACAAAACAGAAACAGACTCAGAATTCCAGAGAACATACCCATGGTTCCCAGAGGGGAGAGGAATTGGGGGAATGGATAAAAAGGTGAAAGGATTAAGAAGTACAAGTTGGCAGTTACAAAACAGTCATGGAAAATACAGCATAGGGAATATCTTTTTTTTTTTTTTTTTTTTTGTATTTTTCTGAAGCTGGAAATGGGGAGAGACAGTCAGACAGACTCCCGCGTGCGCCCGACCGGGATCCACCCAGCACGCCCACCAGGGGCGAAGCTCTCCCCACCAGGGGGGATGCTCTGCCCTTCTGGGGCGTTGCTCTGCCGCTACCAGAGCCACTCTAGCGCCTGGGGCAGAGGCCAAGGAGCCATCCCCAGCGCCCGGGCCATCTTTGCTCCAATGGAGCCTTGGCTGCGGGAGGGGAAGAGAGAGACAGAGAGGAAGGAGGGGGGGGGTAGAGAAGCAAATGAGCGCTTCTCCTATGTGCCCTGGCCGGGAATCGAACCCGGGTCCCCCACACGCCAGGCCGACGCTCTACCGCTGAGCCAACTGGCCAGGGCCGGGAATATCTTAATAATAGTGTAATTGTGTATGGTGACAGTGTACTGGAAATATTGGGGGAACACTTTGTAAAGTATATGGTTGTCTAACCACTATTCTGTATAGCTGAAATTAATAGAAGATAGTACTGGATGTCAACTGTAATTGAAAACAAATAATGTGTGTGAGAGAGCACAATAAAACATGTTGGGTGTGCATTTGGACTGTGGAACAAACGGGTTAGCGTAGTAGCTGTGTAGCCTAAGGCTTCTTTCTGTTCCCTGTGCTGTCAGTTTGTCTCATATGCGAAATGAACCCGTTAATAAGGCTTGCCTGGAGGAGTTGTGATATTGTGAGATGACACCATAAAAAAGTTTCATAATCCTGCCCAGCATGTTGTAACTATTATTATTATTTTATTTTATTTTTTTACTATGTGAAAAAGACTGACCAATCATTAAACAGCAATCTTGCCAGCCATTCTCCTGGTAGTCATGATAATGTTAACTTAGTATTTTAAAAAATAGTAGCTAAGGCCCTGGCCGGTTGGCTCAGTGGTAGAGCGTCGGCCTAGCGTGCGGAGGACCCGGGTTCGATTCCCAGCCAGAGCACACAGGAGAAGCGCCCATTTGCTTCTCCACCCCTCCGCCGCGCTTTCCTCTCTGTCTCTCTCTTCCCCTCCCGCAGCCAAGGCTCCATTGGAGCAAAGATGGCCCGGGCGCTGGGGATGGCTCTGTGGCCTCTGCCTCAGGCGCTAGAGTGGCTCTGGTCGCAATATGGCGATGCCCAGGATGGGCAGAGCATCGCCCCCTGGTGGGCAGAGCGTCGCCCCTGGTGGGCGTGCCGGGTGGATCCCGGTCGGGCGCATGCGGGAGTCTGTCTGACTGTCTCTCCCTGTTTCCAGCTTCAGAAAAATGGAAAAAAAAAAATAGTAGCTAAGTAAAGAATGTTTATTAGACTATAAACACATTGAAAATAACATATGCTCTGAAAATGTATATTTGCACGTTACGAGCCCTCTCTTAGTGTTCACAGACGGCTGGTCTGGCCACTGGTTTTGTTGGAGTGTGCCTAGCATTCAAGTCCTGAGTTGCCATGTTGTCCTTCTAGGATATGATCACAAATGAGGCCACTTCTCTGCCACCCCCATTCTTCTTGATCCCATCACCAGTGCAGAAATAAAGGCATTTAGAGAGCTAGCTGATGATGGGAAATAGCATTAACACTTACCCTATAGATTAACTAGGCCTTTTTCCTAGCAGGTTATTACTATTAGCAGACATGACTTTTTTCAATTGCATACAATAAGAAAGCCACAGTAGAATGGAATTTATTCTGCAAAGATCCTTTTGCAGCATTAGTAACGCTGTTCTTCCCAGGTTCCCCCTGACATCACTAGACCCTTCCTGGATGGCTGTTTTATTCTCAGCTTCCCCTCCCCTGTTGGCCACCACACTTCCTTCTCCTTCTCACTTCAGCTACACCATTTCCAATGATGTGCCCAAGCCATGACTTCAGCCACTGTGGTTTCAGGAACGGCCACCTCATCCTAACATCTCAGCAGCGCTGTGTCTGTAAAGGCCTATTAGATTCTCCTCTTGCTAGAGCCACATGTTCAGAACTAAACAAATAATGTACCCCACTACCCTTGCCACCCAAAATTTTTCTTGCATCTATATTAGCAATCTGGAAGTATGGCAAAACTATATCCTATTGTATAGAACAGAGAACCAGAGGTTATCCTTAATTCTTTCCTTCCCCAAGCACTAGCCGTTCAGTCAGTCGTTATCTTTACTGTTACCACCTTGTTTCAAGCTTTTATCCCATTTTACCTAATTGACAGACTTCTATACAGCTTCTGTCTCTCACTACGCATCCTCTGTCCAGTGGTCACAGTTAAAATAAAAGCAAACATTTATTGTGTGGTTTTTTTTTAATTTAAGTGAGATGAGGGGAAATAGACTTTCGCATGCACCCTGACTAGGATCTACCTGGCAACCCCTGTCTGGGGCTGATGCTCTGCCCATCTGGGGCCATGCTCACACCTGAGCTATTTTTAGCCCTTGAGGCCGAGACTCCATGGAGCCATCCTCAGTGCCCAAGGGCCAACATGTCAATGGGAAGGGAAGAGGGAGAGAGAGAGAGAAGGATGGGGGTTGGGGGAGAAGCAGATGGTCACTTTTGTGTGCCCTGACTGGGAATTGAACCTGGGACTTCCACACGTTGGGGCGACATCTACCACCGAGCCAACCTGTCAGGGCTTATTGGGTTCTTAATAGATGATGGGTACCAGGCTCAGCACTTACAAATCTCATTGAAGTTTCACAATTATAGTTAACAGATAAGAATATATCTACATTGCAGACAAAGAAAGCGAGGCTACGAAGGATTAAAATCTTGCTAGGCTGAACTCCTGCTCTGCTTTCTCTAAACCATCCTCTTGCTAAATTCTGCTTTTTTGCAGCGAACCTTTCCTTTCTTCAGTTTTGGGGGGCTTCTCTATTTCCTCAACAATGTTGATTCCATTGCATTTTCCTAATATTTCATGCTTTAATTTAATTTATTTAGTTCTGTTGTACAGTGCCCTGAGCATCTCAGAAGAAGCAAGAATTTTATAAATAAAATTATTATTACAGCTGCTCTGGTAACAGCCCCTGAGCTATTTAATAGAGATATCAATTACTCTCAGTGTTGAAAGTTTTCACCCAGAGCCCTCACCCAGAGCCCTTTATGGCCCCAGTTTTCCTTGTCTGTTGTTACTCTATTTTGCTTGTTGTATTCTTGACACAGCCGTGTAGCATTTCTCCTTTCTATCCCCATCAGAATTGAAACAGAGAGCGGCTCAGCTAAAGTCCCATGTAATGTATTCTGGAGAACATGACCTAGTTTTTTTAACCTTTTTGAATCACTGAAGTCCCAAATCCCATTTGGACCTATAATGTCAATTTTGCTGTGAGTCAACCACTCCTTGCCCACCTCATGCTAGATAAGATCTCATTATTCATCAGTCTGCAGCAGAAACTTCTTTCATGATACATGGGTATGAATTGATCACGACACTTATTTGGGCCCTGGGATTTCAGGACTCTACACTTTGCAACCTGTGCAAACTTTTTGTCAGTATTGAAAGGAATTGAAGCCCAAATAAGGGGGATGGGGTAAGGGTCACTGTTGTATTGACTGTTATTTCTAGCATCAAGGGATACTTTCTGGAACCTACCTGCTACCTCAAGATCTCATGGCCCTTTAGCAGCAGGACATGTGACAGGACCATCATTGTCTGCTTACAGAATGTCAGTGACATGTTGAGAAATTCACAAGATAAACCAGTGGCCATCTGGGATTTCTCCCTGGACAGCTTTCAAATCATGCTTGACCTTCACTCTCCCAGCTTCCCACGCACCACACCCCTTTTCCATTCTTTTCAACACACTTTACTCAGTCATTCATTCAATCCAAATTAACTAAGCACTGGCTATGTGCCACTTATGTGGCCAGCATGCACAGGCATAGGCAAGACTGACATAGTTCATTTGTCCTTTCGGAGTCTGTGTTCTTTACTTTTCATTTCGTCTTAACGTGCCTCCCTCTCAAGCGTATATTCTCCTCATAATTTACTGTTCTATTAAGGATTTCTGAAGAAGTCTCCTAATTAACCAGGAGAAATATACTATTCTGTCTCAATTTTCTGGTTTTTTTAGAAATAAAATGCAAGTAGTCAATCTGTCCATTAGAAATGAGTTCATTCCTATTCAAGCAGCAAACTGTCACGTCCCTTGCCTGATGCTTCTTACGTTATGTGCAACATATTGGCTTTAGTTGTCTGTGCTTCTTCCCAGTGACAACTGGGAGCCCCTAAGTGAATGGAAGACATGATAACTCAAAATAACCTATTGTATTATACATGGTGGCCATGCATAGTTTCAGTAACAGGAAGTACAGTAGCTCTTTCAAGGTGGATATGTATAAATCTCTCCTGGCCAGACAGGTGTTGTTGAATATCTAACAGCTATATTTTCTTATAGCCAAATAAGAATATGGAATGGCCCTGTTCAGGTAGCTCAGTAGGTTATAGCATCATCCCAACATGCCAAGGTTGCAGGTGCACTCCTCGGTCAGGGCACAGACAAGAATCAACCAATGAATGCATAAATGAGTGAAACAACAAATCGGTTTCTCTCTATAAATATATATCTCCCCCCCTCCACCCTCTCCCTCTCTCTCTCTCTTCCTCCCTTCCTCTCTCTCTTTAGAATCAACAAATAGGCCCTGGCCGGTTGGCTCAGTGGTAGAGCGTCGGCCTGGCGTGCAGAAGTCCTGGGTTCGATTCCCGGCCAGGGCACATAGGAGAAGTGCCCATCTGCTTCTCCACCCCTCCCCCTCTCCTTCCTCTCTGTCTCTCTTCCCCTTCTGCAACCGAGGCTCCACTGGAGCAAAGTCTGCCCAGGTGCTGGGGATGGCTCCATGGCCTCTGCCTCAGGCGCTAGAATGGCTCTGATCGCAACAGAGCGACATACCGGATGGGCAGAGCATCGCCCCCTGGTGGATGTGCCAGGTGGATCCCAGTCGGGCGCATGCGGGAGTCTGTCTGACTCCCTCCCAGTTTCCAGCTTCAGAAAAATCAAAAAAAAAAAAAAGAATCAACAAATAATTTTAAAAAAGAATATGAAATGACCTATGACCCAGATATCCAGGGCAGGGAGAAATAGGATGAAGTCATTTTGTTCCCGAAGTAAAGAATAATTTCCAATGAGAAAGGGCTAACTAGAAATATTTAAATTACTATAAAAGATACAGAGTACTAAGCTGTCTAAATCAGTTTTGTTCTCCTGTAGCTCATAAATACTTTGCAACCCACATAGTAATCAGAGAGAACCCAGGAAACGTTGCATCCCGGGACTAGCATTGTTAAGACCCATTAATCACTGACAATTTGCATCCCTACTAAGCGCAGACCACTGCTTTTGGCATTGCTTGTGCTGAATCATTTGTCACCTTTCTGGAACGCAGTAAAAGAGGTACAATTCTCCAGATAGATTGTGAACTTTAGAGGCCCTACTACATGGGTCAAGACAATCCCAGATTGCTAATTGAAGGCTGGCTTTGCCCATTTGTCCCCACTCTATTGGGTATCTCACATCACTCTCATTGTAATGCTGTGTTAGTTCTTTAATAAAAATGGCCAGCAAGCCCAGAGATAACAGAATAGGAATCAATGGGACCTGCGGTTGTCTGCATTCCAGATGCTCTTGTCAGCCTCGTCGCCAATCCATCCTGCCAGCCTGGTCTCCTCGGGGACCGAGACGTTTGAAAACAGGGCAGCAGCCTCATCTCCCAGGCAGTGTTTTTCTCCATCATTTGCTTTATTAAATATTGATTTTCTGTTGCATTATTAAACCTTAAGTCCAGAGCATAAATTCTGGCCTGATACTTTAATCTGGCTCTCCTCATTTTTTTGGCTTCTAGAACTGATTTTCAGGCCAGCTCCCCTGGGGAAACTTTAAGTCAACTCAAGGCCAGGGAGAAACCCGCCTGCAGGAACGGGAGGAGCCCAGACTTGAGAAGTAGCTGGTCTCACCAGGGGACTACAAAAAGACTGAGCAGCTTTTCACTGTACCCACGTTCCACACGCAGACACCTGTGCCCGCTGGGATTCAGTGGTTGTAACCGGGAAGGTCTTTGGATCGACGCCATGGAAACTATGGAGCAGGCAAACGAGGTGTTGAACCAGACATCACACAACACTTCAGATATTACCTAAGCCAAATTCATTCCTTCCCTTTCCTTTTGGTCTCTTTTATTTCTAGGATTTAAACCATCAGTTCTAAATGCATACACCTTTGGCTTTTCACTTATTTTGGGCACTGATTGACTCATATTTCCTCTTCCTCTCTCTTTTCTCTAAGGGCCAGTGGTTGAGTGGTCAACTCTCTCAGTCAGTTGTAGGATGGAGCACCATCATGCACTTTATAAAACTTTTTCTGAGAGATGTGGACATCTCTAAGCAGCCGTGTTAGCTGGGTGATCTCCAAGTTCAATTCCCCATCGCTTGAATAGTTTCCTAGCCTGGCACTGTCATTAGCCTAAGCCTGGGGGCTTGAGCCTCAAGTTAAGAAGCACAAGGGACCATGATATCCTGTTTATCTTTAACAAAGACAGACAAACAGGAGAAAAAATAATGGAAGTTTTTTAAGGGGTTTCTCTGGCAGGATGGAAACATCTTGCTGTCTGCAAGGATGTTTTCAGAGAGCTATGACCACCTTCCTGTCTAGACTTCAACTTATCCCAGCTTTCTTTCTGTGCCCTAATAGGTCCTATATCTCCAGAAGTCTAATGTTAAAAAATTATTCCAGGAACTGGCCGAGCTGCTTGTGGAAAGCCAGGGGTTAGAAGTGTGAGCCATGACTCACTCAGGGATATAGAGAGAGCACAACTAACTAAGCCAGCCACTGACACCTGCCAAATGTGAACCTTCACCTGCCATGGAAGTCTGACTAAGCCTGTGTGGCCACATCAGATGCAATTGTAAAAACACTCTTGGGAAATACTTCACAGGAAATATGTGAAGGTCAAGTTGTCAGAGACTGTCTACTCCATTTTCTCCAACCCCTTCCCTGTCACCAACATTCTTAGGCCTCCAAAAAATGAGAGATGTGCTCTTGTAGACCATGGGAATTACAGGTCATATATCTTTTTACATTTTTCCCCTAAAATGAATCTCTTCATAATAGCTACTTAGGTAGATAGTACCTATCACTCATGTAAAGACTGTCAGTGGGCCCTGGCCGGTTGCCTCAGTGGTAGAGTGTCGGCCTGGCGTGCAGGAGTCCCGGGTTCGATTCCCGGCCAGGGCACACAGGAGGAGTGCACATCTGCTTCTCCACCCCTCCCCCTCACCTTCCTCTCTGTCTCTCTCTTCCTCTCCCTCAGCCAAGGCTCCATCGGAGCAAAGATGGCCCGGGCACTGGGGATGGTTCTGTGGCCTCTGCCTCAGGCGCTAGAATGGCTCTGGATGCAACAGAGCGATGCCCCAGAGGGGCAGAACATCGCCCCCTGGTGGGCATGCCAGGTGGATCTCGGTCGGGCGCATGCGGGAGTCTGTCTGACTGCCTCCCCGTTTCCAGCTTCGGAAAAATGAAAAAAAAAAAAAAAAAAGACTGTCAGTGATGGGCAACTAACTACTTGTTCAGGTAGGTCCCACTTCCTTTAGAAAAGCTCTAGCCATTTTTTTTTTTAATATTAAGACACAATTTGCTTCCCTCCAATATCTGCCTCTTGGTTATTTCTGCTAGAACTACACAGCATAGTTGAATCCTTTGTTGTAATAAAAAGTACTTGACTTTTAATTAAGATTTATGAATTTTGAATCTTACTACCTATGTAAATTTCTACAAACTATAGGTCAGAATTGCTGAGTACTAACAGTTGCAATTTAATCTCTAAGTTTCAGCTTTCTTGTTTATAACAACTTGACTATAAGAACTCATCAGTTTATTGTGAAGGGGGATTGGAATTAGAAGAAATATGTAATATTAAGAAACATTCAGTATATTTTAAAATTCAATTTGACAAGTATTTCTTAAGTACCTACTGTGTGTCAGGCACAATATTAAGTCTTGGGCATAAGAAAATGAGTCACAAATGGTCCCTGACCTTACAATCGAAATTACAGTATTTGAAGATGCCTATTACATTCCTATATCTCTTCTTCTTCTAAATAGTTCAGGCAGTGCATATGTCTACCATTATACTCACCTCATTATATTGTATTTACAGCTTCACCCAGAAGATGTAACTCTTTTGGACCCAACAGTCATTCCCTAAATGTCATGTATTTTTTTCTCAGTGCATGTGGGTTAACAGAATGCATTTCTAATTCTTCGTGATTCCTTGTATGCTAGAATTCATAGTCTTCACCTCTCTTCAGATGGGAGCTAACTCTGTTCCAGGCCAGCACAACCACACTGTCTGGAGGCCAAGCAAGCAATCTGGCTTTCATCTAGTCACTGCTGCTGACCCTCATTGTCCTTCCATGAACTTTGACTGCTTCTATTTACCCTTTGATTTTCACACTGACAATTTCTACCAACCCAATCGGTGTCATGGTTATAAATCTACTAGATTACAGAATTTGTCTCAAATAGTAAAAGAAGGTTAATTAGAGAGATGGGAAAGACTGTGGAAACCAATATAAGAGGAACGGATAAGTCCTATAAGAAGCACCAGCCCTTGACACTTCCTTTCTGAGTTTCTCTTGTTGGATCTCTGTGGTCTCTTTATCTATCTATCTATCTATCTATCCATCTATCTATCTATCTATTTATTTATTTAAGTGAGGGAAATGGAGATAGTAAGACAGATTCCCACATGTGCCCCTACCAGGATCTACCTGGCAACCCCCATCTGCGGCCGACGCATAGAGCAGTTTAGCCACTGTCTGCGAGAGGAGAAGGGAAAGAGGGAGGGGAAGAAAAGCAGATGGTTGCTTTTCCTGTGTGCCATAACTGACCAGGAATCAAACCTGAGACATCAGCATGCTGGGCCAACACTCTATCCTCTGAGCCAAGTAACCAGGTCTCTATGGTCTCTTTATTTGTGCTTCCTTCTACACATCTCTTATGGTCTTTTGAGTCTCTTACTTAGGATTTCTCTGTTTGCCCCTAACTTTATCTTATACATGGCCTTGCCCTGCTTTGGTGAACATTCAGATAGCTTGGTAGATCATAGTCAACTGACTGCCTTTTTGTGTCGTAAGTCCAAATTATCAGGAAAGTTTGTCAGACTTTCTTAATTTAAATCAATTTGACTACTCTTTTTCCCATCAGCTATGATTGGAGCAAGGGTAGAGATGATATGATATATGATGCTATGTATGTCTATTTAAGGTTCTTCTTTTTCAGAAAGTTGATATGGGTAAAGGGTTAGCAATTGACAGCCTGGTTACAGTGATTTTTTTTTTTATACTATAATGTCTGCAAAGTTAAAAACAAGGATGGTTTGCTTGAACCTTCTCTGCCTCTTTGGTTTTGTTGTTGTTGTTTTAATCTACACTAATCCTTTTATGAGCAAAGCCAAGGATGTGTCTCTGCCTAAGACATCGTCAGAAAATGTGTCCAGGGCATGCAAAGATTGTCTTTGAAAGACAGGACTTGGGAAAAAGTGGTTAGAAATCTCTTACTTAGTATTTCTTTGGCCTTCTAGCTGAATGAGACTATTAAAATCTCCTGAAATATCAGTAATTAAAGTCAGGAACAGTATAGGAAAGGCTAGTCATGTTCCATGCAAGTTTTCAGTCCTCCCCTGAATGTAAACTCACAAGATATATAATTTCTCAATTATACATAGTGGAGGGCTTCAGGTCACATAAGAATACAGCAAATGGGTTGAGGACCCAGGATCTTTGGGCCAGTTCTGTCTCAAGTTATTTTGATTTTCCATTTGATGCTGTCAGAAACTTAGGAACTGATCATTTGTGCTGGAAATAGCACAACTTCTGCCCTTTGTTTCGATCGCTTTTGCCGTGTTTGATCGGTGAATTTGATTCTTGGCCACAGAAAATTGCATTTGTGTCAAGAGCATTTTGAACAGATCAATGTAAGAGGAAACAAGGCAAGATCGATTGTAATACCAAAGGACTAGTATAAAAAGTCATGAAACTCACAGTCATCCTGTAACGCTCAATGGCTAAACATTCCCCAGGTTCTTTATCACAATTCATTATTTAAACCTCATAATATCCCATGAGGTCAGGGAGTGTCTGATGCTAGACTTCTAGAAGAGAGGGAAATAACACTATGTCACTCCAGTTGTCCTTACACAGAAAATTTGCAAAAAGCGAGGCAAGGTAAAGTAACACAAATAATTGTTATAATTGCTTTACATTGTTTCCAGGTACTGTGTTATGTCTTCTGTATATATTCCTAATTTAGATTTTGAAATAAGATTATGAGTTAAATTTCTTTATCATTACCATTTTATGACTAAGAAATCTGATTAGGAAAGTTAAGTAATGTGTTTATGATTGACCATGAATGCACAGAGAAGGAGATATTGGGACTTCTGTTCTGACTGTTCCCTATTCCATGCTTTAAACTATTTCCATTTTTTTTCTTTGTAGTTTTAAACGCAGCTCTGTGTACCAATATTAATATACATTATTATTGCTACCACTATTCTTGTTGTTTTACTGATTTCACCAGATGAGTAGTAGGCTCATGAAAGGACTCTTCCTCATGAACTGTCCCTGAAGGACAGTTACTCAAACTCTTGTCACAGATGAAATAGTTGTATGCATTTGACTTTATGTAGCAGTTTCCATGTCCATTAACATAAACAGCTTATGCAGTAGGTAAAGCAAGTATTGTGAATTCTATTTCATAAGTGAACCCAGCGAGACTCACGGAATGTGACAAGAGCCCATGGTAGCAATCAGGGAAACACCCTGGCTATAGAGCTGCTGGTCTTTCTACAATACTTCCTTGCCTTTCTGTATGATGAACCACTATTTTTATTTTTTTATTTAATGATTTTTTTCTTTAGAGGAAGGGAGAGGAGAGAGAGGGAGAGAGAGAAAAAAATATCAATTTGTTCCACTTATTCATGCTGGCATTAGTTAATTCTTGTATGTGCCCTGACCAGGATTGAACCTGCAACCCCAGCATGTTGGGACAAGGCTCTAACCAACTGAACTACCTGACCAGGGATAAAACATTTATTTTAAAAGATATCCCAGCCTGAATGGTATGAACCTTTAAAAAAAACATTGGCCTGTCTTCATCCCTGTACCCTTAAAAAATAAAATAACCATATAACAGTTCAGACTGCTTTAGCCAAAGGGCGTGTCTTATGATGCTTTTAGTCAAAGGGTGTGTCTTATGCTCTTTGTGATTAGACCTTTCTTATGAATCTGTTTGGCCTTACCCAGCCCTTACTAGATTGCCTGCAGCAGAGAGATACGTTGGAAAAAAGCCTTAACTGGTTACTAAACTTTAAAATAATTGATGACTTAGTTACATCACTCTTTATTACCAAAAAGTGATGGCCTCCTGCATTCTAAACCCTCAGCTGGACCCTTAGTGCATGGCTGACCTTGAATAAGAGACTTAACTTCTCCAAGCCTTGCTTCTGCCATCTGCGAAACAGACATAATAATACTTCATTTCTTACTTCAAGTAGTTATTTTAAGAATAAAATTAAATCATGGATATAAACTGGTTTTATAAACTAATGAGTCCCTGTATTTATGTGAAGTATTGTTTTAAGCTGACAAAAAAAAAGTTTGTGAATGGATGATCAAATTAAGAATGTACTTTTCTACATGTCCCAGGGCTAACCAAAAACAGGGCTGAGATAGTAACATTAGGGACTCCGGTGGGTTGGGCGAGGGGAGGAAAGAAGGGAAGTCACTGTGTCCTGTGCTCCCCTCTGGGTGGAGAGGGCCACCTTTGGCAGGATTTAGCCACTCATTGTTGCTCTTGCAACAGCTTGCTCTGAACAGTATGATTTCTGCAGCATTTTCTTCTTTTCCTTTCACTTTCTCGCAATGACTCTTTGAAATATTATTTCTGCTTTCTTGATGGCAGGGCTGTGTAATTGATAGCCTCTCTGGGCTGCTGGAGCCCTGCATTTAAGCCATGCTTGCCTGGGCTCCGACGTCTCGGAGTTCATTACTTTTTGAAAAGCTTCACTTCTGTTTGTGTTCAGATTATTGTTGCTCTGGAGAGGGAAGGTTATGTGAGGCAGGAAGAGGATTGTGGAGCAGAATTCACAATAATCAAATTCTCTCTTCTCCTTAGATGAATATTTCTAGGTAACAGGACTTCACATGTATCTGATATGACTGCTTTGAATCAGGGGACCAAGGACCTTCGCATTCCCCCTGCAGCATACTGGAGGGAGTTCAGCAATATTCAGTTTGGGGATTGGGAGGCACTGCTATGCAAATAAAGTAGGTAATAAAAGTGCCCAGCTCAGGTACTAGAGAATGATTTAGTGCAGAATATATACATGGAGGATTTTTAATTAAAGGTGTGGGGTGTACTTGGTTCTCAGTGACAGTGAGGGTAGAGGGCATATGTCCCCTCCACCTGAGCCTGTGATCCTCTCTCAGCTCTGCAGTGACCACCACCGCGTCATTCCCAGCCCCTGCCCCTCTCTTTCAGAACTCAGGTTGGTTCACGCTGTTATTGCTCATGAATATTCACAACCTGTTTTCTGCTCTCATGTTTTACTACCTCCATAAACATTAGAACCTCAAATTTGGTAAAAATCTGCCAAGTTTGTCTACATGTAACCTACAGAACATAGTCCTTATGGCAGATGAAGAATGGTTCTTCTGCTTTTCCGAGATGGAGTCACAGATACTGTCTGAAGTGGTTGATGTAACTGAAAGCTAGTAATTGCGAGTCTGCCACTCTCTGCATCTTTTCTC
Organism: Saccopteryx bilineata; assembly: GCF_036850765.1. Taxonomy (NCBI): domain Eukaryota; kingdom Metazoa; phylum Chordata; class Mammalia; order Chiroptera; family Emballonuridae; genus Saccopteryx; species Saccopteryx bilineata. The sequence goes on from NC_089491.1 coordinate 242,099,341, forward strand.
TCAGCCTGAAAAAGTGTATACCTTACACCATTTTTTATAACTGAAGTTAACTACCATTTTTAGAAAGCCATCACTAAACAGTTCCACACTCTACCCTACCCCATCTCAAGAAAGTTGCTGGGTTCCCCCCCTTCAACTTTCAAAGGTTTTTATTTGTATCATTACAGTAGTGTTCCTTACACTGTTCTGTGATCATCCATCTCATGGCTGTCCCCTTTGCCCTCATTGCAACCCTTGAAGACAGAAGCCTGATTTTAAAAGTATTTCCCTGTATTATCAGCATCTAGTGTGGCCATGACAGATGCTTGACACTAAAGAAAGGTTCTCTGAATAAATCCATGAAAGGACTTTGCTTGATCAAAGCATATTCAGATTTTTCCCTCCAGTTAAGTGTTCTTGTATGCATAAGGGAATCTGTGTGGTGGGTAGAAGACTTGCTCATTTGTCTGTCCTTGGGAAACTCACATAGCTTCCCCTTTCAGTAGGAGAGGTAGTAAGGTATGGTGTCACAGGTGATGGTATTTGCACAAGGCCAGGTAATAAAAAGTAGGCATTTAAAGAATAAGATGGGTTTTTGGCATTTTGGTCAGTTACAGAGATAGATTCAGCCTCCACATGAAAGAAAAACACATAGAAAATATCAGTTTCAGAAGGAGTTTTCATCTCTGTAGGAGATGAAACACTTTTAAGTTGAAGGCAGTTTCTTTCCTTGTTGCAGTATAACGAGCAGAAAATATTGTCACATTTTGTCATTTGAAGGGTGTAAAACTGGGTTATATGAGTAACAAAAAGCATCATGCATATGTTTGTGTTTAACAGATAATAAGTATTTGAGGAATTATTCTCTCTGTATTACAAAGGACTTTCCAAATAAGACTCCAAGGTTTAGATTTATTTCCAGATCATGCTTGAGGTGGAGTATTGTATCTATATATTCCTTAATATTCTGTGAATAGTGAAGTACTGTAGCCTCTCTAAATCCTAGTCAAGTATACCTGCCTGAAGTTTTTTATTGTTTCTTTGTTACTCAACCTTCTCCTTGATTCATTCCATGATAGATTGTGTGAATTATAACAGTCTAAAGCTCAGTAAAGTGGAGGTGATTATCAGAATTTGAAATGCTGTGACATTTTGCTGCCAAAAAGTAATTGATTTATTAGAGACATTACAATACATGCATGATTCAACATAAGAGGTTTCTTTAAAATTGTTCAGTATCAAATCCTGTGGGAGACTATTTGCTTTCAGCACCACGGACAGAAACTCTCTTTCCTTCCTATTCAGTTGGCCTTTTACAAGTAAATATAGCTCAACAGTAGAACTCCAATCTAGTGGCCACAGGATGATTCAATTTAATACCTTTTACAATTCCAACTGGAAAATACCAAAATATTAATACATTGCTTTTCAATTACATTGCCACACAGTGGAACAAGGGACAGGATCTGATGAATTTATATTATCATCACTATCTTGTTGCTAAAAATAACAGTAATATTTTGTAACAAATCAGATAAAATTCAGAGCATTTCAGAAGACATTTGATGTTTTCTAAAAGCAACTTCTTATACTCAAAACTTTATACAAGGATCCATAATTGAGTTCAGTAGTTCCACACCCGAGCAATGAACCGAGCAGACTAACAAAATGCCGAAAGCTAATGAAAATCTTGTTGTTGAAGCCCCAGTGGGGCACAGGGTAAAATACTGGGAAGATTAGGCTCTCTGCCTTAATAGCTGTGAACTAATATACTTACCCTTACTAGGCAAACCTCTGGTTTACTTCAAAATGCTTCAGGCAACTATTCAAAAACTTTTAAAATAGAAAATCTTAATCCAGGATACTGTTTGCTTCCATATACACTTTATATTGATTATAAATGTTCCAAAGCAATTTTATTCATCTTCACACATAATAAGAAATAAAAACCAATAATGCAGTAATCCAAGGGGCTTTCTGAATAACTCATATTAAACTAAATTATAGAGTACATGTCTATGTTGATTCTTGAATTTAAAATGTTTATGAAATATTAAGAGATGATGTAAGTTTTAGATACATTCAGTCCATGTCTTTTTTAGGGGCACTGTCTTCTTATAGATAAAGAAACTTTGGATCATCAGGATCACATTACTTGACTGAGGTGTCAGTGGATATGCTCTTTACCTGTTTGGGGAAAAAAAGGTTTGGGGTTAAACTTTCATGCTATGGAAGTTATCATTTTCCCCTTATTATCTAGAAAAGCTTCAATGATTCCTTCTTAGTTATCAAAACATCCCTATAACTAAAATTCATTTTCATTTTATACTTTCTATGAGGAAGCTCAAAATGAAATTTAAAGCTTACCATGAAAATTGATGCTGACACTTGTGGTTGCTGTTTGAGGCATTCTTTTTTTTTTCTTGGACCTTAACTTACTTTATGTGTTTATTTTGTGTTTTCATTGTAAGATGCCTCAAATTTATTGTAGAAATAGTGGAATAAAAATAATTGTGAAAAACTTGATGAAGATAGTTTTTATATATAATTTAATATTGTTTTAAATATGCCCTAGACAATTGCTCACTTGTGCTATTTATGGATATGGGTTATTTGGCCACTTAAAAAATTGGGCATGGTGGAGGAATACACATTGTATTTTTTGCATGTGACAGAGACAGAGAGAGGGACAGATAGAGGTAGACATACAGCAAGGGAAAGAGATGAGAAGCATCAATTTTTCATTGTGGCACCTTAGTTTCGCATTGATTGCTTTCTTATATGTGCCCTGATCGGGGGGTGACAGCAGACCAAGTGACCCCTTGCTCAAGCCAGCGACCTTGGGCTCAAGCTGGCAAGCCTTGCTCAAACCAGCTGAGCCTGCTGGTGACCTTGGGATTTCAAACCTGAGTCCTCTGCGTTCCAGTCCGACACTCTATCCACTGCACCACTGCCTGGTCAGGCACATCATTTTTTTTCTATTAAAAACATGAAAGGGGTTCTAAAAAGAAAATTAAAAATTATATGAAAGGAATAAGAATTCCACCTGTCCACGTAGCTTTGTTGGTTAGAGCATCATCCCAATATGCCAAGGTTTCTGTTTTGATCCATGGTCAGGGCACATACAAGAATCAACCAATGAATACATAAAAAGATAGAACAACAAATCACTGTTTCTCTCTCTTTATAAAGTCAATAAATACAATTAAAAAGAATAAAAACTTCATTAATGCAGACATAGGCCATCTAAGAGAGGAAAGATTTTTATTCAGACAGCACAATTTTTTTAAATATAGAAAAATGTAGGTTATAAGAATTTAACATTCAACTTGTTAATTAGATTAAGGGTTCAAAACAAAGAAAAACTTGGGCATTTCAGTTGTTCAGTTAAATAACTATATTAGTTAAGATGTATTTATTCACTTTTTATTCATTTATTGGGTGCTCACTCTGTTTCAGGCATTCTGTATAGACAGTCAGAGATTAAAGAAAAGTGCTGTTCTCAGGAAGCTCTACCCTCTATTAACATCTAATACAACCAATTGTCGTAAGATGCTATAGAAATAAAAGAGGTCAAAACTAAACTGCTTCAAGGTAGAGCAGAGTCAGGGAAGTTTTCCAGATCTGAGTCTAGATTTAAAGGTCTAAGTGGAATTAGCTATATGAAGATTGAGTGTCTTCCAAATCAAGGAAGTAGAATGGATGCACAAGAGGGAATTCTGGGGAGAAGGGAATGGGACAGAGATCCTACCCAGCTTACAGGCAATAATGATTTAAAGATAGGTGTGGGGAGGCACAAGCTGTGTGTGCATTTGTGTGTGTGTGTGTGTGTGTGTGTGTGTGTGAGAGAGAGAGAGAGAGAGAGAGAGAGAGAGAAAGGAGAGTGTGGGTGCATTGCAGTAAAGGATAAAATTGAAAAGGTGTAAATGTGCCAGTCCTGAAGGTTCTTGTTTTATACACTCAGTTAAGTATTTTACACATGGTTAACCTGGAAGAATAGTGAATACTTTAAAATATTATAAGTAGATGAGATTTGCCTTTCTGAACAGATAGTACAAAGTCATTTTGTAAGATAGTTTGTAGAGGGAACAAAACTGGTGTGCTCTACTATAGTAATTTTAGGGAACAGTGAGAGTAGCTCAAGGTTATTAGCTATGATGATGGAGAAAATAGTGTTAAATGATTCTTCATAAGCAAGAATTGGTATGGGGAATAAGGAAGCTAAAGATGAATGGGAGAAGTCTTTGATTAAGGGGTAATACAGCATAGTGGTTTAGTATTTGGCTATGCTAAATGCTAAAATCTGTCTGTGTGACCATGACATATTTCTTAACCTCTCTTTGCTTTGATTTTTTCACCTAAGAATGGGAATGATAACAATATACTGCCCACAAAAATTAGGGGATATTTTAAAATGAATATGAAGTGATAAAATATCCCCTAATTTTTTGAGCAGTATAGTAGTGTTATTTGGCATACACTTTAAGTAGGTTATTAGAAAATCTGATACTCTTTTTTGAACCTTTTTAAAATACCAGAGCACCAGTTTAAGAGTTCTCAGTGTATACAAGAGGCATGGAAGAAGGTGACTGGGTTTGGGTAAAAGGGCAGTTCATTCAGCGTAGTACTTCACATTAACTCTGTATCGTGTATTCAGTCTGATCAATTATTACATAATCTACAAAGCTGAAAAAGAATAAGAGTGTCCTTAAAGTGGATGAAATAATCTAATTGTGAGATGTTGGAGGTGATTAGCAAGGGTCGTTAGATGGCAGAAAGAAGTTGACAGTTATGCTAAGTCAAACATGACTTTTAAGGAAGCTACTAAACAATGATGGATTATTATTAAAGGCACATAATAGACAAGAAGGAAAGCAGACAACTTCAAAGGAATGATGAAAATGGAGGAAAAAGTGTTTAAGTCCTTAAAGTAAAAGGACAAGTGATAGAAATTTTATACAACTAGATAGCTTTGCCTAAATAAGTAGGTCTGGTCTTTTCTTAATGCCAGAACTGCAAGCTCATGGGTTTCTAAGCCCAGAGAAGAAAAACAAAACACAATTCTCTTAGACTTTTCTGTAATTTGTATCCTATAGCTGTTCATAAATGCAAGAACCTGAGTTTCTAATTTCTGTAAGTCTAATACATGTATAGTCACCATAGTTGATAGTTCAGCTTTACCACCTTCATTCCACTTATCCTTAGAAGATGACAATGACTGGAGAGGCTCAGTCATGAAGTTCCCTGTCCATTAAGGAAGGAAGGAAGGAAGGAAAAGAAAGAAGGAAGGAAGGAAGGAAGGAAGGAAGGAAGGAAGGAAGGAAAAAGGAAAGGAAAAAAGAAAGAAAAAGAAAGAAAGAAAGAAAGAAAGAAAGAGAAAGAAAGAAAGAAAGAAAGAAAGAAAGAAAGAAAGAAAGAAAGAAAGAAAGAAAGGGAAAGAAACAAGCAGAGAAAAGAGGAAAGAAGTGATGAATTTGGTTCATCACTATTTGGATATGGTCAGTCACGTGAACTATAAATTAAAGTTACTTAATTTATTTCAGGTTCTCAGAATAAGTTGCAAAACATGAAGTGAGCTATTCTTCTAAGGACACCAGTAACTATTGCCAAATCCCATGAAATCTTTTTAGTGTTCTTTCTGTTGAAATTGATATAGTTGCTACCACTCTTCTTGATTTTCTTGCTTTTCTAATTTTTCATGAAATCACTCTCTCCTGACTTTCACCCAGCTCTGACCAGCTCTATTAGAAATGTTGGCATTGTTTTGGGTTCTATCTTTGAGTTTCCCTCCTTCATGTCTTTCCCAGGTGATGTTATTCACATTAGCATGGAATACTGCCTTGGGCAGTCACCAGGGTGTGCTCTGCCTCATCTCTTTTCTGAATTCCCAAATGATTACAAGTTATCTACTGAGCATCTTAATTTGTATGTCCTGCAGTCAACTTGAACTAAACCTATTCCAAGCTGTTCTTATTATTATCTTCTGTACCTAACTGGGTTCTTGGTATCAATCAACAGAGATTGATCCAGGTTGACTTAACAGAAAAAGAAATTGATTGAATGATATAGAATTCATATAACTGACAGAGGGTTGACTCAAAAACGAGAAAGAGATCAATACACAGAAAAATATCACAAGATAAGAAGAAGATTCAGATTCTGACTAGTAGCTTAAAAGAATGGCATATGCACACTGTGTATTCTATTAGGGAAGTCTTCTCTTCAACTGGCATTTCTCACTTCAACAATTGATACCAACATACATTCATTCAGTAAACTGAGCTAGACACCTCAAAGCCATCTGGAACATTTTCTTTTACTTTATGGTACACATCTATTTTTCTGGTGTTTATTTAATTTACTAAGTTGTATAATTCCATCTACCAAACCTTCCTTAATTCTTGTATACTCTACTCTTTTTTGCTTTTAGATAAACCCTATGCCATTTCTAAAGAGGATTTTATGTCTTTCAATCAGTGATGAGGTTAAGGGTCAGAACACCTGTGTTCACACTTTATTCCTTCTACTCGCTAGCTGGGTGATGTTAGGCATTTTACCTAACCTTGCTCTGTCATACGTAAAATAGAGTTGCTGCAAGGATTGATTGAGGCAGTATGTTTAAAGCATTGTGAATGCTCACAAACAATAAATGTTCAGTGAAGGTAAGGTAATGCTAAAATGAAAAGTAGTGGTGGTGGATGAGGTGGTAAAAATGGCAACAGTGGTGATGGAGTCTTAACCACTTCTAATCAGTACACTTTCAGATATGCAGTCTATATTGCTGTCAGCATTATCTTTCCAAAACATAAATTTGATTTTGTTACTCTCCAGCTTAGAACCCTGTGATGGCTCCTGTTTCCTCTGAGATAAAATCCAAACTCTTTAGTAAGTCATATAAACGCCTGTAAAATAAGACCCAAATTATCTTTCTACTGCTGTCTCCAGCCGCTCCGACTGTTTCTGCTTCCCACAGCACTGTCCTACGCAGCCTTGGAACGCCAGCACTCCCTGTGAAGCCCAAACACATGGCAACTGCCTTTGCAGTCCATCCCCACCCCTGCCCCTGAGTCCCACCTTGTATTCCCATCACGCATGGTTCATGCATTTCCCATAGCTTCACCGCAGTAATTATTACACATGCCATTTCATCAGTTTCTCCAGCTGCTCCTGTGCCCTTGGACTGCATGTTCCTGTCTTACCCATTTGCATCTCTGTTACTGGGGACTGGCATATAGTAAGTGCTCAGGGAATGGTTATTCAATGACTGCATTAATGAATGCATTTGTAATGACTCTGTGGAGGCCCAGAGGAGTCCAAGGAGAGGTGTACCGACTTATTTCAGACAAGTGCACTGTGTCCCACTGGCCACATTTGGCAGTGACGTGGACAGGCAGAGCATTTGAGAATCTTGACTCCTGCAGCTTTAGTCATTTCCAGTTTGTGTTTGGCACCATGATAGAAACTTTAACAGAATACCGGGAAGACCTTTTTTTTTTTTTAAGAAATTTTCATTCCAATAGAAACTTAGATTAGAGGACATCATACATATGGGACTCTGGAGCCAAATTTGCAATCAGCATTAAGGGAAAGAGCCAAAGGCCTGTGCTTGTCCTAGTATAATGTTCTAAAACAGAAATTACTAACTTTATAAACACAGGTGCCATTAGAATAAGCTTCGTGTTCCTTGCAAGATCCAAGGAGGGCATATTTTCTTTAATTCTGAAAAGTTCCAGAAACTTTAGATCCCCTGTACAAAATAATAAAATAAAGTCTCCAGTTCTTACCCAGGTGATCAGCTACTTTCCTTAAAGTATTTTAAAATGAATACTAATGGGCCTGACCTATGGTGGCACAGTGGATAAAGTGTCAACCTGGAAACGCTGAGGTTGCCGGTTCAAAACCCTGGGCTTGCCTGGTCAAGGCACATATGGGAGTTGATGCTTTCTGCTCCTCCCCCCTTCTCTCTCTCTCTCTCCCCTCTCTATAATGAATAAATAAAATATTTAAAATGAATACTAATGGTATATGAAACTAAATGATCTCATTGGAAGCAAGAAGAGACCAAACTGAATTCAGAAAATAACTCTCAAAAAGTTAATTATTGGAAAAGAATAATTTTATAAAAATACATGGACCCTCTTTTTATTTGTAGACTATGTCACACTCTCTGGAAAGAACCCACACATGATATTAAGTTCTGGAGGGTAGGGTTGGGGAAATACTCCTGTGAGGTGCTTTCATCCTAGTCACCATGCTCTGATTCAGAAATAACAGATTTTAGTGGGTCCTTGGAAATTAAAAATCATTCTCTAGTAAACAAATGTGCAATAGCAAAGGCACAGCACCTTCATCTCACCGATCTGAAGGATGATACTGATTTCCCAGTGGTCAGAAGAAACATCAAGTTCTCCATCACCAGATAACAGCCATTATCACTTTAGAATATGATGCCTTCACCCCTGTAACATCCTGCAATGCCAGCAACACTTACATAGGAGTTATTTGGTGAATGCTCTTACCTATGTTGTTACTGTGGAAAATTATTTGATCTCGGCATCTCTTGTATATACAATTGAACTGGAATAGGAAGGAGAGGGATTCCATATTTCAAATAGTCTGTTTTGTTTTTTGAGAACCTTGACAAGACTGAATTTAGAAGTATCCATCCATGGTTCTTCCTGTCCCATATCCTGTCAAAAACCACAGAGGAAGGAAATCTCACCAAAACTTTTGCCTTCTTACGAGGGCTTGAAGGTTTCCTTCCATCTCTTCCCCGTTTGCTCTCTTGGGGAAGCAAGGGGGAGCCTGGGATGATCCTGTGGACCTACAGATCACTGACAACTTCCAAAGAAGACTGCTCTGCCCCAGCTCATTCTCTTTGGAGTCTTCATTGCCTGGGGGTAGAACTCAGGACTTCCCGAGTTCAGGTGGTACATGAACAGACAGATGGGGCTCTGCTCTTTCTATTAACACTTTTTTTTTTACCTACTATTAGATAAGTAGGTTAGATAGGCTCTGGGCAAACAGCTGCTTCTTTTTATGTCAGGAAGACAGAAACAAGAAGTTCTGTTTCTTGCACGCTCAGTCCTCCTGTCCCAGCAGGAATACTGGTGTAGCCCTTTGATCCCACTGGAAGCTTTTCTTCATCCTCCATTGTTACCACCAGGAAGGAAGGACCAGGAAAGGACAAGCAACCTTAAACTTCAACATTACATTTTTTTGTTTTGTTTTTAAGTGATTTATAATGCCAGCACATATTATGTGGTAGGAAGAATGAGCTACATGTAGTTTTCTGGTAAAAAGAACATTCAATTAAAAGTAGTTGACTTTCAGCCAGATTCACACGGCATTATTAATGTGCCATGTTACTGTCAACCTATGCTACATATGGTCGGGTCAGCTTTTGCAATTTAGGGACAGTACTCTTATGAGACAATGTGGCTGGGCCTTCTGTTTCCAGCTCTTCATTTTGTTGATGTAATTTCTGTCGCTCGAATTCTGATGTTATTCTGCCTCAGCACACCAGATTCTTCTGCTGAGACTGTTTGTACAGTGTAACAAGTTTATGATCGTATCTGCTCCTAGTTCTTATTCAAAAAAGTCTCTTCTCTAGTCAGTGCTATAGAAATAGAAGAACTTGTTGACAACAATGGAAAACAAGACAAAACAAATTCAAGTCTTCGATGTTGGAAGACATTACATGCTTAAACGTTAAATTCTCTCTCTGTCTTTCTCCCTGTGTCTCTCATTCACACTTTACCCTAATATGGGTATGCATATCAATATGGACATGTATGTATATTTATAAGTCTGCATACATACAGACAGGCATGTACACAAAACAAGTACACATGTACACTGTTTTGTAAGAGATAGCAAATCTATTCTTATACCCTTTGATACTCTCCTCTTCCTTTTCATTCTCAAGAGAGGACATTTCCTTCATCAAAGCATCATTTGGAAATAGAGCTTGTATGTATGATTGATGGGAGGAGCTTTTCCTGTGCTTATCTAAGGAGAAACAATACCCCAAATTAGAGCTTGATCCTTTCCAATTATCCCATTGCATATGATTTTGTTACACCACAAATAGTAACTTTTTTTCTTCCCAATAGCTTCATAAATGGGTCACAGTAATCTCCTCCTAAACAAATGGGCAGATATTGATAATGTTGCTGTATATAGCAAATAAATAAATACATACATACATACATACATACATACATACATTTAAAAGCCTCCATTATTTAAAAAAAAATAAGAAGAATATCTGGTTAGCATCTGCTGTTCGCAGTCACCAGAGAAGGCTCCAGACCAGGGGTGAGGAACCTATGGCTCATGAGCCAGATATGGCTCTTTTGATGGCTGCATCTGACTCGCAGACAAATCTTTAATAAAAAATAATAATAACGTTAAAAATATAAAACATTCTCATGTATTACAATCTATTCATTTCCTAGCACTCATGTTCATGGTTGCGGGTGGCTGGAGCCAATCACAGCTGTCCTCTGGGACAACACCAAATTTTTATTGGATAATGCATAATGTACACGGGTCTTTGTATGGCTCTCACATGGAATTACATTTTAAAATATGTGGCATTCATGGCTCTCTCAGCCAAAAAGATTCCCGACCCCTGCTCCAGACCTTTGGCATGGAAGAAGTTTGGAAGCGGGCTCTCCAAGAGCAGCTTTTCTGAAAGCTGGGAGGGAGCCCAAGTGAGGCCACAGGACTCAGGAGCATCAATTGCCTTCACTTTACTTGTGGCCTTGGATTCTCTGATGTTGACCCTGCTTTGTTTTCAAGGCACTTGGAAGCAGACAGCTGCGCTGGACTTGATTCATCCTAATCAAGAATAATGGTCGTGCTTGCCTATTAATCTTTTTCCTACTCGAGAAATGAGAGATTAAGGGAAGAATGAAGTCAAATTCTAAAATGTTCTGCCTTAGATGGTTAAAAGATGATTGAAATCAATAAATCCTGGGCTTTTGGGAAGCCCACTTGATTCCAAATCTAAGGACAAAAAGAAAGAAACGCCAGCAGGAGCCTTTTGGGGAGCAGAACTTGACCACTGAGCTGTTGCAAGTAGTTCTCTCTTCATTGGGACTTCCCAGGAGGAGCCTAAGTTTTCCTTGATTCTACCTCATTATGATGTTCTGCCTGTAAGGAGAGTGAGTTATCATGAGAGTGTGAGCAAGCAAATTGGAGAATGGCAGCCAAAGTTAAGGAAATTGGCCAATGGCCGGCAGACCCAGGAACAAATTAGTTTGTCTATTTCTAACAGCCCTGGATCTCCAGAATGGAAATCCAGCCTGCGGCCCCTCAGGCAGCCTCTTTTTCTCATTTTGGCTCTGGTAGCACAGCTCCCTGAGTGGCCTGCAGGAAACTTAACATTCACGATGATAGCAGCAGGTAGGGACACCATCTTGTCATCCAGTGGCCATGCCCTGATGGCTTTGGATCCATGGCTTTGCAGCCACACCCCTTTATACTTTCTTCATCGAGATGAAAACACCACCACATAAGTTGCCTAAATTGCTTCTTACAAAAACTCTATAAGGGTAGGCAATGGTACTAAATTCCATTTTATAAACGGAGCCTGAGATATCAACGCTTTGGCCTCAAAGTGTAGCAGGGCCCGCAGTCCCGCGGCTTTGCCCGGGTTATGCCGGCAGGTCTGAGTGCTTGGACAGCTGGGTGTGGAACTCACCTGCTGCAGTCGTGCTTTCAGAGGGCTGAGTGGTGCTGGCAGGTATGTGAGCATGACTGCTCTTTCGTCCCCATGCCTAGAAGAACACTGTGTGTCTCTGAACGCCACAGTGCACAGCGGTGCCATCTAACAGTCTCCACTTTGTGTGTTGTGGGAACGGGGCTAGGTCTGCAGTCGTTCTGACCTCGCCATGCAGTTCCACAGGGGATGTGCTCATCTGTGGGCCTTTCAGTCTTGCTTACATTGGCTACTTTCTGTTTTTAATCTTTACTTGAAAGGAAGTTGCTCAGTTGATGTGATTGGCATTTTTTCCTTTGTTTTTCTTTTTTTGTTGTTTTTTTTGGGGGGAAGGGGCTTAGGTACCCTGCAAAAATATGATGTTCAGCAACACCATATCTGGCTTCCTTGCACCGCCCCCCTCCCACTCCACTTTATAATTTTCTTAGCTGTCCTGTTTTAGTTGGTTCCAATATAGTGCTCCCCTCCCACATATCCCTTTAGGGTGAAATGCCTGCTCAGTATGCTTTGGAAAGGCAGTATATTTTAGGCAGCTTGATAAAAGACTCTAATAGCCCCAGATTAATGCATTCATTTCTAGCCAATTGAAGGATTCATTACAAGGCTCAGGCTGAGGCTCCTCATGGAAGGATTTGCCCTGGGTAATGAGCCATTCAGCAGTTGCTGGCCTGCATTGCTGGTAACCTGCAGAAGGGGGCAGTGAGGTGGAGCCGAGCAGATGGAGGTCAAGTGCAAAGAGTGGAGTGGGGGAACTTCTGGGCGCCTCCAGGCCCTGAGGAGCAAGGGACCTGTGGCTACAGCATCTTCTAAGGAGCAGCAGGAAGTGAGAGGCGTCTGATGTGTGCAGAGGAAGGTGACAATGCGTAGAGCAAGGCAGGGCTTTTAAAGGCTGAGAAGTGAGGATCATGGCAGAGTAACTATGTCTCTGCTTTCAAAGCGATCCCTGATTGGACAACTAGAAGTTGACTGACATGAGGAGAAGCAACCAGACAATGGCAATCTGTGCCTCTGACTAACCTCTCTCTGGGGAGATCTTCTAGGATGGAAAAAGCGACAAAGTCGGAGAAAGTTAGGAGACATCCAAAGAATTTGAGCACAGGTGTTCTGTGAGGGGCATGGCGGTGATTTAACAGGGACATTTGTCTGGAGACATTTCTGTCTGTCCAAGCTTTTGGGGTAGGGGGACTGAGATGCTGCTTTCACCTAGTGGGTAGAGACAAGGGATGCTGCTAGACACCCTGCAATGCACAAGACAGTTCCCATGTGACAAAGAAGCCTCCAGCTCAAAATGTCAAAAGTGCCAAGGTTGAAAAACTCTAGTTAGCCCAAACCCCTCCTAACAAAGGTGAGAAAGTCAAAGCACAACAAACAGTGACTGATGCAGGGTCGCTCTGTTGGGACCAAAATGCTGAGACGGGCAGAAGCCCGTGTCTTCTCTCTCTGTGCCCTGCCCAGGGCCCAGGGGGGGACTGCTTTCATAGTCAGAAATGAACTTGGCTCATTTCCTCCAGACTCCAGAGCGCCCTTCCCAGCCCACATCTCCAGGACGGAAAATTCCAATGCCTGCTTTTATGAACTCCTGCAGCTCCTAACCACTTGGTCTGGGCAGACATCTTTTGGGGGTTCACTTATTATATTTGTTATGCATTTTAGAAGTAGATAGCACTACTGATAAAAATAGGAATTGCCAGAGGAGCTAGCACCAGACATTATGAGATGCTGTGTGTGCAATGTTGTTGCAAACAGTTCCCCATGAGGGTGGAAAAGAGACCCCTTCACATGCGCATAACTGTATCTCACAATTATTAAATATTGATTCATCTCAGCAGGGGCCTATGCCTGATTTCAAATGAAGGCAGTGCATTAACTTGTGCTAATCTAATCTAGACCTAGAGCATTGTACCCCTGGCTGTCTCCATTGACCCTGGTTTGCTGATTGACAGTGTAGAAGGGAGCTGACTCCTTTGCCAACCATTTGGAATCTGGAAATGAGCACATGTGAGTTTTTGTCTGGAGTTAGAGGATATGCGGGATGTGTGTGCTAGAGCTTCATAAGAAAGAAAAGGAGCCACATGATGATGAATCGTAATTACCGGGAATTAGATTAGTAATGTGTCTTAAGTAACACTATACATTTTCTGGTGCCAATGTTGGATGGTATTGGAAGGATTAGGAAAGTAGGGGGTGATAGAAAGAAAGAGAGGCCAAAGATAAGAACAGATCTGCAAGTGTGTGCTTAATGGAACAGGAATGTATTTTTCTATGTGTCTTTTCAATCCTCTAGAAAGATCACCAAAAAATGCAGGCAGCCAGAAAAGAAAGAGCTCAACTATAATTTAAAGGATAGCTTTTTAAGCAATACTTCAGCTTAGAGACATCTATCCTAGGTCCCTTGAAGATGCCTAGCTCTGGGGAGGAGTATTAAAGTAGTATTAAAATTACCGTTTTATCTTCAGTAGCACAGACCTGTTTTTAATTTCTTGCCCAGTGACAGGGTTTTTTGTTTAGCTTTTCCGGGTTCCTCAATATAACCTCAGTAAATGCAGAGTAGCTTGGAGGCCATTATTTTTTTTTTCTTTTTCTTTCTTTCTTTCTTTCTTTCTTTCTTTCTTTCTTTCTTTCTTTTTTTTTTTTTTTTTTTTATGTCCTCGTGCCTTAGAGGAAGAAACTGAACTTGGACTTGTCAAAAGATGTTGACACTTTCTCTGGCTTCTTGACAAGCAGCAAGTTTTGTAATAGGCAATATGGCTGCTTTGCTCTTTGATTCACACTAGATATATGTGTGTGTACGTGCACAGACACACAGAACACCTGTGTGGCTTTGAGGTGTGTGTGGCAGTAACAGTTTAATCATCCCAGTGTCAATAGTTAGGCCATGGAAACTTATGAGCAGAAATGTGTCTTTTAATAACAGAGAGTTACAGGAAAGATAAAGTGTATGATTCAGTTCAAACGTACAAATGAACAATCATTTGCTGTAACCCTACTGTTTGCAAGGAACCAGGGTCCATGCTGCGGGATGTAATAGTGATGCACAGAAAAGAGTTAAAAGCATTATAGATCTTCCTTTCTGAGTCTTATATTCGAGTGAGGGTGCTAGGTGAACACATCGACAGTTTCTAGAGCAGACTATGATATGTATGCTGTATGAGGGTAGCTTGAACAAAGGTTTACAAAAAAGACAAAAAAAAGATGAATGTATTAAAAAAATAGTTACTGAGTTCTGACTATGAGCTGGGCACTGTTCTAGGTGACAGGAAAGAGTGTGGAGACATGGATATGGTTCTGTTCTCCTGCAGTTTACAGTCTAATGAGAAAGGATAGACGACAAGCAATAAAGAAAGGCGTGTGAATTTGCGGGATGGATATATGCACCATACATCAGGCTAAAGCAGAGCAATGGGCTGGGGCGGGGAGCTTTATTTTAGAAAGTGTGGTCAGGAAGGATGCAAAGTAGGTGTCACCTGAAATGAGACATAATTGATAAACAACACACCATATGAATGTCTGGGAAAGAGCATTTCAGGGGAGGAAACAGAGCCTACAAAAACCTGAGGGAGAAACCAGCTTGGCACTTTCAAGGAACAGTCCTCGATAAAGTCAGAGTAGTCCATGAGAAAGTCAGAACTCTTTGGGGGGGGGCAGCTATGCCTACTCTTCAAGACACAGATATGCATTCTGGATTTCATTCTAAGAGCAATCAGGTGCCAGTGGAGGTTGTTAAGCAGAGAATGATATTGGCTGATTTATGTTGTTGTTTTGAATTAACCCCGCTATGACACAGGGAATAAATTGTGTTAATAGTAGAAACAGGAAAACCAGAAAAAAGAGATGTTAGACATGGGTAGTGAGAGGGAAGCAAATAATATCGTGTCATTGCTAACATTATGTAAGAGATATAGCCAACAGGACTTAGGAAATGGAGGGGAAGAGAAGAATCACAGATGATTCATGTGCTTTTGAGCAGTTAGGTAAATGATAGCACATTAACTAGGATGGGATAATTACATGGGAACTCAGAATTCATAAGTCTGTTTGGGATCTAGGAAACGAAGTTATCTATTGAACAATTAAAGATTACTAATAGACCAAATCACTATCCTTTATTGAGCATACACTCCATTCTCAGTATCATTCTAAGCTCTTTATGTGTATGGACTTATCAAATCCCCAGAATAGCCTTAGAGGAAGAGTAATTATTACATCATATTTTTCTACAGAGTGGGGAAATCTATGTCCACACAGTGAAAAAGTGTTGAATGCAGAATTTGATATGTGAGAGTAAAGAAGAGAGATCAGGTCTGGGGCATGGATTTGGAGACCATGAGCATTTGATGGTAGATAAAGACATTCCGACATAGTATAGCGTTTTAGTTAGAGAAGAGACCAATGATCCAGCGAGAGGACCTGCCAACCTTTAGAGTTTGAGATCGCGCAGGAGTGGACAGTCAAGTGGGATGAAAACAAGAAGAGAATATTGCCAGGCCAAAGAAGAAAGTACAGATCTGGGTCAAGTGCTGCTGAATGATTAGTAATAACAAGGGCAGAAAATTGGCCACTAGAATTAGGCAGCTGTAGCACCTTGGATTTGTTTACACAGAGATTGGGCAAAACCATTCTAGTTGGAGTGGTGATCATTCATGTTCGTGTATGTATGTTTCTATTTTTGACCACTTCACATGTGTTGACCATTTTATATGAATATTTTTAATCACTCATCATAACTACCTGGTAGGTATTTATTATATGCACTTTACACATGAGGACACTGAGTAGCTGTTTCTAAAATAAATGACTAACAGAGAGTAGATCCAGGATTGAAGCCCGAATTTGATTGTCTCTGGAGCCTGAGTTCTTGGCTGCAGTAATATTTGGAGATTTTTAGATGGTCCTCAGGGCATACTAATGTATTCAGAAATAAAGCGAAGTATATAATATTTGGTCAAGAATAATTAGAGAGTAGAATAGAAAAGTAAGTGGGAGAGAAGAGGTGGCCTGATGTCTCAAACCAAGGACTTTAAACTTTGTTCCCTGTATGGTGGGAGCCAGCAAACATTTGAGCTTTTAAATGGATTTACTCATGTGCTGGCAGGGTAGCTCAGTAGATTAGAACATTGACTCAATATGCCAAGGGTGTGTATTCGATCCCCGGTCAGGGCACATATAGGAGTCAACCAGTGAATGCATGGATAAGTGAAACAACAAATCAATATTTTTATTGCTCTCCCTTCCTCTCTCTCTAAAATCAATAAATTTAAAAAATTTAATTAAAATATCAACCCACTCAACTCATTCACAATTAATTGGTTATTCAGCCAATAGGCATTAAGAGTCTGTCCCATGGAGGGCCCAGGACTTGGTACCGTTGGAGACACAAAGGTGAGGGCATGATGGCAGACCTTAACACCCTCACCAACTAGAGAAGAAGAGAAAATTGCAGTCCTAAATAATATGTGAAGCCTGTGCTAAGATAACAGCAGAGTACAAGGGGCCGGAGAGGCAGTGGTCATAAACAGCGTAGATGGGAGACCTGAATGATGAGCTTGAATGATGAGCCACGTCACATACGAGTGCTGCTGAGAAGTGTCTGGTAAGAGGCAGAAGGAGCATCCTAAACAAAGACACGGAGTCAGGAAAGTAACTGAGAATGTCATGCTGGCACATAATCTGGATGGCTAGAGGATTAGATCTAAATGATGGAGGGCCTTGAACGACAACATCTGGATTTTAAAATTTTATTCTGAGAGCAACTCTGAGTAATGCAATGTAAAACATCATAAAGCACCGGTTGGAGTCCAGGAATAGAAAAAAATGTCACGTGTAGAGAGTTTGGGTGGTTGTGATGTATAGTGGAATACAGTTGTCTGCCTGATGTGTAGGGAGGAGGTTTATTTTATGGTAGAGGATGTCAAGGGACTTAGGTTCTGAATTTTTGTCAGGCATGAAGCACACAGTACCTGCGTCTATATACCTTTCTGTGACTGGACATATTTTGGACAGAGTGGCCGGGCTTTCTAAGGTGCGCAGATAAATGGATGTTGTTCAGAGATACATATCCCTTGCAGCTCTTCTAGGCCAGGGCAGATGCTGGCATGAGGACCATACAATTGTATTTTCCCTAGTAACTGGTCAGGTGCCCCCCACTCTGCTGTACAAGGAAAGGAGAAACCCCATTCCTGAGTGATGCTGGGAGCAGATGGCCTCCTGTCAAGATGCAGCCACATTCTGATGAGCCTGCTGCTGCCCGCTGTGAGCTGAGGGGGGAGAGAGAGCATTACTGTCAGATTTCCAACTTGCCCCTTTTGATATAAAGGTCATTAATTATATATACATAATAAATATGTTATATGTGTGTATGTATATATGTATATCTGTGTGTATAATATATATGTTATATATATATATACACACACACACACACACACACACACACACACACATACATTACTTCTGTAGCTAGTGCATTTTCTTCTCTGGAGTCGAGGGTAGAGCCCCAGCTCCCATGTAGCCTTTAATTAGTTTCTGGATGATGGCATCTCCACCGAGAAGCAACTGGTTTTGTCCCTCCAATCTCGGGGGGAGATCAAGGAATCTAATAAAGACATTCGGTCTTTCTAGGTGATGTGTTTGACAAGCTTTGTGTTAACAAGAACTCATGTTGAAACTTTTTTTCTTTCCCCAACTGCTCTCTCTCACTTCTTCTAGCCCGGTGACATTTCACAGGGGATTAACAGAGCCTCTGCCCTGGCTGAAAACTTGTAGCTTGAAACAAACCAGCCTGCCTCTCCACCCCTTGTGCCAGAGGGTATGAAGCTTCACCTTGATCTTTTGTAGACCTTAACCTTTATGAAGGATTTAGTGGCAATAAATCCTCAGAACAAAAAATCAGTATAAACCAACTGACAGGTTACTCTGGACAGCAGTGGGGCCACTTCCTGGGCTTCAGGACTCACAGCCAGATAATGGGATGTTTCTTTCACTTGCTTAAGTTATTCCCAAAGATGGTGGTGCAGTGAGTGTGAGAATTACTCAAGCTTTCAAGTTTTCAGCTTAAGCGATGTTGGTACTCTGATGGAGAGAGGTAGAAATTCCCTTCAGTACCACCTTCTTCTGAACTCAGCCTTGCAGGTACTTGGGGGCAGAGAACAGTCTGGAAGAATTGGTCCCATACCACGGTCATGGTGTGGTGAGGAGGACTTCACCACAGGCTTCCCACTGCAGTCAGCACAGTTTTCTGCTGCCTAGGGTTTTACGGCTTGTGTCTGAGTGCATAACAACCAGTGCTTTCAGACAACTAGGCATTAAAGTGCTGATGAGGCCATGGAAGCAGCTGACAATGTAAGTGAGCTTGGCGCTGTTGGTGGCCAGCAAGTGACAACCCAGACATGCAGGCTTGTGCAGGGCAACCGCAGGAGCACCGGGAGGCAGGCGCTCTGTCTCTGCCCTGCCGCCTCCATCTGACCTGAGTGGGGCAAGCCTGTAAGGCAGGAATGATGGGAACCCATCTACATGGTATATCTAAACAGCAAGAGGAGAATACGAGCACAGGGGAGCATTGCCGAGAGTCCTAGGGATTATGATGACATAGACATGCACATACTTGATTACTGGTGCTGTCTCAAAATGGCGAAATGTGAACTTCAACTTAGGGTTGCTGAAGGCACTGACTGGTGTAGAAAGACATTTTTATCTCCACAAGGCGAGTTTCTGAGCAGAAGCAAAAACATCTGTCTGAAAGGGAAGACTTAGCTAACCTCTTCTAATTTGGATGACAGTGACCCCTGTTGAAAATCAAGTGGTACCGCAAGAACTGCAGACCCTCAAACTGAAGTGAGTCTGAAGGGTCCCTCCTTCTAAGTTCAGGGCTGCCATGGCTACCTGACACTGTGTCATGAGCCATGTGGGAGCCTGTGTCTCCTTTCTCTGAATATCTTTTGGAACTTGTGTAAAAAGTCTTTCTGGAGGAGAGAAGCAGCTGGTGAGATTTGGGACACGATCCAAATCACAGAAGCAGTTCTGTCACTTTTCTTAGCTGGTCATTTGAGTTGCATGGACATCAGCTGCCCTCTTGCTTTCGGAAGAGAGAAACATATCTAGTAAGATGCCAGATGCCCAGGGACAGAAGAAACTGTTTAAAGCAACCTTGAGGCTGAGCATCTAAGGGCAGGGTACAGCTCTGGCTGGTGGGAACAACAGGAATAAACAATTCCTGGTGAGGAGAAATTAGAAACAACTACTTTTCAGCCCCTACCTGAGAGGTGTATGTGAAGAAATTGTGCATATCAAATGATGTTATGGGTGTGCTATAAAGAAAGCCAGGTTAGCAATTCACGTTGGTTTTTACAACAGGTAATTACGCTGTTTACCACCAATTGATTGAACTCTGTATTATCTCAATCACAAAAGCATTTATCTGTAGAGTGATTAGCAGTTCATTAATTCTTTTAATAATACCTACATATTTTATTTGATCCCAAAACCCTGTAGGAAGAGGTTAGATCTGACCTGGACAGTATTATGCTAACTGAAATAAGCCAGTCAGAGAAAGACAAGAACCATAGGATTTAACTCACATGTGCAACCTAATGAACAAAATAAACTAACAAACAAAACAGAAACAGATTCATAGATACAGAAAGCAGATTGACAGCTGTCAGAGGGGAAGAGTTAGGGGGCTGGGTGAAAATGATGAAGCCATTAAGCAAGGAAAAGAACTCATAGACAGCAATGTGGTGGGAGGTGTGAGAGGGTAAAGGGGATAAATGGTGATGGGAGGAGACCTGATAGAACTGCACCCCTGAGACTTACATAATGTATTAACCAATGTCACTCCCATACCTTTGATAAAAAATAAAAATAATAATAAATAAAGAGAAAAGGTCAGGTCTGAGATCTGCTATTTTCTACCTTAGTGGCTTTGAGCATATTATTAGCTATTTAAAACAGTGTTCTAGGTTAAATGGGAAAATATGAGGAAAGTATCTAGTACTTATTAAGTGTTCAACAAATATTCATTTTCTTCCTCAGGAATAGTAATAATAAAGTAATCTTGTCCTGGGTTTCTCTTTTGTTTCTTATGAAATTATATAGGTCAATCCAGTTATTAATTGGCTCCCTTTTGGTAGAGTTATTTTCTAATTTTTGAGGACCTCTAGTTTGTATAACATTTAGCTTTTTTTTTCTGAGAGAGAGAGAGAGAGATAGAGAGACAGAAACAGATAAACAGGAAGTCAGAGAGATAAGAAACATCAATTCTTCCTTACTTAGTTGTTCACTAACTGCTTTCTCATATATGCCTTGACTGGGGGGCTCCAACTGAGCCAGTGACCCCTTGCTCAAGCCTGCGACCTTGGGCTGAAACCAGAGACCTCAGGATTTCAAACCTGGGTCCTCTGTGTCTCAGGCTGACGCTCTATCCACTGTGCTACTGTCTGGTCAGACTAGCTAAATTTTTAGGTACACCTTATTAAAGAAATAGCCATTGTCTGACTTCCTGTATGATGAGGTTAGCTGCTTCATTTCTCTGAGTTTTTCCATCTTTATTGAGTAATGGGGATATTGTCTGTGAGTTATTATGAGAATTTAAAAGTAAGAAGCAAATGTTAACCCCAAGCAAAGTGCTCAGCCTAGAAGTTGCTCAGTCGTCCTTCCCTTCCCATTCTGCCTCTCTTCCCTTCATGAACTGGTCCTGCCTGAACGGTAGTGGTACAGTGGATTGAGCATCAGTTCGGGATGCTGAGGGCCCAAGTTTGAAACCTTGAGATCGAGATCTCTGGCTTGAGAGCAGGATTATCAACATGATCCCAAGGTCATTGACTTGAGACCAAGGGTCACTGGCTTGAGTAAGGGGTCACTGGCTTGGCTTGAGCTGCCCAGTCAAGGCACACATGAGAAGCAAGCACTAAAAATAACTTAGGGTAAGCAACTACAAATTGATGCTTCTCATCTCTTTCCTACCCCTTTAAAAAATAAAAAAAAAAAGATGCTCCTATTTAGGGGATAGGGCATGAAGCCAGCTGTGTGCATTAACCCAAGGCATGTGCCATTACGCTAGAAGCTGAAAAATATCCATATCATGATTAGCAATAACTCCCCAATGTTCCCACATTAAACAATTGATGAAGAAATACATTTTAACAAATTTTGGGATGTTGCCAAACATGGTGGAGCACACATGGTTACAGGTTGGTTGCTGTGAAATCCAATGGACACTAATGTGCCCAGAAGCAGAAAAGTATGGAGTGAGGAATGCACAGTGTTTACTTCACTCTCCTATGTCTCTATCAGAAACTACTAAATTGGGTCAGGGAACAGAGCTCATAAAAACTTCCTTCCACATTTCAGCTGATCCTGAAAGGAACACATTCCAAACTTCTGAACCAGTGGTTTATGACTAATCCCAAATAAATCACTAGCTTTTCTCTCAGAGCTTCATGATTTTCCAGCAAACATGAATGGTTTTATTATGGAGACAGAGAAAGAAAGAGATGTAAGAAATGACACAAGGTTCGGGTAAAAGAAATAACAATCTGCCCGGGGCAATGTCACCAAGGAGTCCTCAGTGCGTCCAGATTCTAATTTTGGATTCTGAATGCCATCTGACCTGTCCTGTCTGGGAAGGGAAAGCAGCAGCACATTGCTGACCAGGAAGAAGGGTCCCCACGCAGGCTGCACCCTGTGCTCTCACAGGTGCTGTTTTCACAGAACCACGGGGTTTCCGCAGCAGTGCTTGGCATTGGCCTGGGAGGTGAGGGGAAGGCATGTTTCTCTCAACCTGCACACTGAACACCCCTAAGTGCACTTAATGTCATATTTCTTCTCATATTTCCCCAAATGTCCAGAGGTTTGCATTTTTAGTAACACGAACAAAGCACATTGGAACAGTACTTTGTGTTTAACATTTAATTCTCATAGCTTTTTTCCCCCTGATCCATGGAGCGTTTATTTTAAGTAGCGAGATAGCTGTTAATAGAATTAAAATAATCAGAGTTAAATGATTTGCATGAATTTTGCAGCTAGTAATTGTTGAGTCTGGGCTTCATAGCAGATCTGAGGTAAAGCTTAGGGTTCTTTTTATCAAAAGAGATTCCACAAATCCCACAACTCCAGGATATATATTCTGCCATCCAAAATGCTTCTGTTGGAAAGAAGGCAGAAGGAAGATGGAAGGAAGGAAAGAAGGAAGTCCAAGAGGAAGGACAGAAGGAAGGAAGCAATGACTGAATAGGCTTCAGTAAATAAACCAAATATCCGCTCAGTGAACTCTGCAGTGGTTTAACTGGCTGTGTCCCTGGCATAGAGGCAGGCAGGACACCTGGTTGCAGGAGCAGCAGCTGCAGTGCTGCCTCTGATGGAAGCTGCCCCAGAAGCCCCAGCACTCGCTGCAGAGCACAGGGAGAGGAGGGTGGAGGGGAGCACGGTGCCGCAGAAGTGCTGGTGATGAAGCAGGGAGGTGGAGGAGATATTTATGCAAATGTGGGAGGGACCAAAAAAATGCATTAATGAAACCTCCCACCCAGTCTTTTTATAAAGAATAACACCATCTGTAATGAAAATATTGATAGAAGCCTTGTTCCTAACTGTACAATGGGTACAAAGATGTTCACATGGAGTTTCAAAGAGGATGCTGGTATAGGACTGGATTTCCACGTGGCTGCATGAATCAGCAGGATCCAAAGAACAGTGTGTGGGGAGGCTGCACTCTATGGACTTAATTTTGTGTGAAGAGAACAATAGATTTGGGAGCATACACAATCTACACTCGGGTCCCACTTTGGAAACTTATTATCCGGATGACCTGGAGCAAACCACTGAAATCTCAGGAAGTCTTAGTTTTCTTTTTTCTCTGTAAATAAGAATAATAGTACTGCCTCAGTGGGTTCTTGTGAGATTAAACCAATCAGTGGAGTCAAGTGCTTTGTAAAATTTTGAATTCACAACAGAGATTCATAACGTATCGTTGCATATATCTGTGTTTGTGTGTGTATATATAATATACATATACATATATATGCATATATATGTATATATATATTTCATTTCTGTTTGTCTTTTTATGTATGCATCCATGATTCTGTGTGCTTTTGCTTTCTAACCTATAATCCCTTATTAAAACACTCTGTAACTCTGCAATTTTTAATGAAGTGTTCTTTGATAAGTTTCTTTGAAATAATTAGGGTGACCAACACTTCCCCATTTGCCTGAAACTTTTCTGACTGAGCACTGAAAGTCTCATGTTCTGGGAAACCCCTTAGTGCTAGGGAACCAGGACAGTTAGTCACTTAAGAAATAATATCTACTTGTGGAGTTAATGCAGAGGTACAATAAAGGTAATATATGCAAAATACCAGTTACCCAGCAGGTATTTAACAAATGCTAATTGTCAGCATTATTATAGATGCTGAGATTCTTTGGAGGCTAAAGACCTTGAGCAAGTTTATCTATGGCAGTTTATCACAGCCTTGTAAAAACACTCATTTATTCAACAAAAATCTGTTGAACACAAACTATACCAGATATTATGGAATGTTTCAAACACATCAAGGAACAAAACAACCAATGACAAGTATTTTATTTGTGAGAACAGACACTTATACAACAATCTACATAGTATAGGGAGTTAGTTTTAGTTTAGAAAGAGTGAACAAGGAAGGCTTCCTAGAGGAGTAAAGATTTAGAGCAAAGGACAGAATGAACCAGGTGAAGAGCAGGAGGAAAGGCAAGCAGGAAGGTCCTGAGTCAAGGAATGGCGTGGTATTTTGGGAGGAAAAGAGGCCAGTGAAGTGAGAAAAAGAATGACAAGGCTTGTGTGTGGATAGGAAGGCAGGATCTGGATCATAAAGGGTCTTTGAAACCAAAGAAGGTCTTTGTCTTCGTGCTCCACAGTGGACTCATCTCTTTGTTCAGTCTGGATAAGAGAAGCATAATTTCCACAGCCTGAATTCACACCTTAATAAGCCAACTTTGCATTAGAGTCTGCCTTGCTGTAGGGTGGACAATGGAAAATGATGGATTGGTCCACAAACCAACATCAACTTGGTTGCGTCTTTAAGAATTTTCTGATCCAGATCGAAAATTCCTGCACCAGGCTATTGACACAGAGTGTCTCTGCATAGGATCTGGAAGTTAGGAACATCGAAGGTACTCTTCATTGGTCCTTGTAATTCCGTAAAGACGAACGTCCTGCAGCCCCAGCAATGATGCAGTTCTCATTGTGGAAACTGTACTGAGTTACCATGGGCATCTCAGGTCTTCATTATAGCGGGGGGGGGGGGGGAGGGAGGGAAAGTGCCACTGGCAGCAAAGGAAGCCGCCTGGGATACATAGATCTGCATGTGCCGTGCAGAGTAACCTGGTCCAAGCAGCTCGTGTGCATGCTCAGCCGCACAGGACTGTGCAGTGCTTAATAAAGCATCTTAATTTGGATTTAATAGGATATCTACTGGGTGCTAAAAACAGCAAATTGCTATTTATTAATGACATAATTATTAAAACTTAACACCTGGGCAGTGGAAGCTAAACCAAGAGTGGGGAAGTTCCCTATAATACTGATTTAATAATTATGTTATTTAACTATTTACACATTGGAATTAGAATTCAATACAAGCCAAATTAAACCTTAACATAATGTATTAAATGGGAAAACTGTATCCAGAGTGTGGCTCATCAAGCTTCTTTCTGCCTTGTTTCCCAAACACAACCTAACCAGTTCTTGGTCTCCTTGTGTGCATACGCGTGTCTCTTCTAGGTGTAGACCTCAAACATCAACACAGATGTCACATGCATGTTCTTTTTTTAAGGAACCATGAATTCCTAATAGATCTCAAAGCCCCCCCCCAGGCCTTTGATGATACAACTTCAACTGCTGACAGAACAGTTCTGTCCGTCTGCATCTCGCCCTATCTTGTCCCCTTCTCATATCACCATAGCGTATCTAAAACAGAATCAAAGTAATCAAACTATTCTCGCTTCCCGAAAATAGTTCTGTAACACCTAAGGATCAGCTAGCGCAGGCCCCCAGCTGCACTCGTACAACGTGAGGTTCACCTTTGACTCTTGTGTTCCCCGGCCCCCATCCCCCATCCAAGCAATCATCAAGTTCCAGCACATATTCCTCTCAGATCTGTCCTTTTCTTTCCATTCTTATGGAGCCAGCTCTAGACCTCAAATATTACTCCTATAGATTGATTTTTCTCTGACTCCAATTTCTGTCTGTACTATTCACTTTGATGTGTTGTTACCAGATCATTTTGTTTAAACTACATTTAAAATATATAGAATGTCGCCCTGGCCGGTTGGCTCAGCGGTAGAGCGTCGGCCTAGTGTGCGGAGGACCCGAGTTTGATTCCCGGCCAGGGCACACAGGAGAAGCACCCATTTGCTTCTCCACCCCTCCGCCGCACTTTCCTCTCTGTCTCTCTCTTCCCCTCCCGCAGCCAAGGCTCCATTGGAGCAAAGATGGCCCCGGGCACTGGGGATGGCTCTGTGGCCTCTGCCTCAGGCGCTAGAGTGGCTCTGGTTGCAACATGGCGACGCCCCAGAGGGGCAGAACATCGCCCCCTGGTGGGCAGAGCGTCGCCCCTGGTGGGCCTGCCGGGTGGATCCCGGTTGGGCACATGCGGGAGTCTGTCTGACTGTCTTTCCCTGTTTCCAGCTTCAGAAAAATGAAGGAAAATAAATAAATAAAATAAAATATATAGAATGTCATTAAAAAAATGTTACACGTTTGCCATTACCTATAGGATAGAGTTAAAATCCAGGACCTAGACATTTAGGTCATTCCATCACCTGGCTCTGGTCTGTTCATTGATCTTGTATCCCATTCTTCCTTGAGTTGGTTAAAACTTATTGATCATCTGTGTTGAAACTACATGCATGTATTTGCCAAGCACACACAGTATAAAACTCAGTTATTGAGCACTTTATATTTTTAGGAGCTCCTCTCAGTGTATTTTATAAACTTAAGCCTTAAATTCTCAAAAGAATTCTCAGAGGTATGTGTAATTGTCAGGTCCATTGTATAGATGGACAAGTCACAGAGAGGTCAAGTTTTTTGGACCAGGTTACCCAGCTTGAACAAAGCAGAACCAGGATCTCAACCACTACTGACTATTGCCTCCTGTAATACAGACTTCATAGCTTCATATATGCCATGGATTCCTGCCTAACCTTCTCTGCCCAAGTAATTATGTCTCTCTTGAAGCAGCTTCACATTTTCTGCCTACACGGCTGCTTCTCATTTGTAGATGTCCAAAATAGACCCTCTCCCTGAGGTGAAACCATTCTGACGCACTTGCTTTCTATGATCCTCTCTCTACTAACTCACAGAACTTAATTTTTGTGTCCTTCATTTCACATTCAATCACGTGTCATTGTGTGAAAATTTTTGCTTTGCTGTTCAACTTTCCGAGATATTTATATGCGCTGTTTCCTCAAACAGATTGTAAATTCACGGAGGTCCAAAAGCTGTATGCTTCTGCATACCATTTGCGTACTTAATACACCGTTGTGTATACAGTAGTTGTTCACTAAATCTCTACTGAATGACTTTTGGCCCAGGCTCCAATAGCAGCTATTCCTATGTTAATGATTGTGTCTGTGAATTTTTTCTGATCTTTTTTGCCTTGTGTGTCTTTCCTTCTCTTCTTCTCAGAATTAACTTTTACTTTTCATCTGAGGCTTAAATTAAGTGTCACACACCCACAAAGCCTTCTATGGAATCTATCCCTCTCCAGGCTGGCTTAGGTGTCTCTCCTCTGTATCACCTTAACACTTTATTTACTTTTCTGTGTCACATGAAAGGGACATGCTTCTGTACTTGTTTTCACATTGCTAGACTGTGACTCCATTGGGGGCAAGGACTGTCCTTTCAGTGCTGTGTTCTCAGCGCTATGAATAATCCTGGTGTGTAGAAATTAGTCAGTGGATATGAATGAATGAACGAATGAATGAATGAATGGGGAAGAAGGAAGGAAGAAGGAAGGGAGGGAGGGAGGGAGGGAGGGAGGGAGGGAGGGAGGGAGGGGAAAGTGAACAAAAACAAACAAAGCAATCCTAGTATGTTTCAAACAGCCTGCAGCAGGGAAAGAGATAAGATGTAGTCTGTATCCATGGGAAAAGATAAGATTATAAGAAACCCATTCTCAGTTGGTCCAAACCTCTTTGTGACCATAGATTAGCTAAAACCCCAGTACATCCCTATTAATTCAATTTCATTTTAAATACTGACAATGTGTCAGGAGTTGCCACCTAGAAAATGATACTTCTCATCCGCTAGCATCTTAGGCACCATGATGCTTTAGTTCTGCTAGTCGAGATTGCACCTCTGGCCAGATCACCTCAGCTCGCTGCTGTGAATGGTCCACCTTTGAAACTTATCCAGGGGAAACTTTCCACCATCAAGTTATAATCTTAGACAGAATTAAAAGAACAGCAAGCATTTCACCAATGTCAATTTCATGAGTTGGATACTTTCCAGTTGTTGGGGGAGGGAGAAAATTCTAGATGATTCTTCCAAGGCTGTGGTGTGATTGTCTCATTTAATATACTTACTTTGCTGTGAGCTCTGGCCCAAACCACCTTCTATTCTGCTTGGGGGACTGTCCATTGTTCTCTAGTGTATGATTAGCAGATTAGCTATCATGTAAGAAGCCAGGAAAATGAACTCCCAGTAAGTCCTTCCAAAGCAAGGGTAATTCATTACCCAACCTGATTTCCACTTAAAATGTACTTTAAGCACACTTCCAGCTCCAACCCCTAAATCACCCTGTGTTCACAAAGTCCATCATTTTTTATTTTATTGCATGGCGTTGGTGTGACATAATCCCTTGCAGAGCATCTTGGAGTGCTTTACAGATCAATAAATTACTTACCTGCACAGCTGAATCTGTGTCTGCAAGGCCAACACTGTCATTCTGCAGGCAGCCTTTCCTCCCAGAAACAAGCAGGACTGGGGTGCCAAGGATGGGCAGGAGCAGGGTCCAGGAAAATGTATGGATCGCGAGCATGGTCGTTCAAGATGTGAATACTCCAGTGAAAACTCTGTGAATAAAATCCATCAACTTTACATGATTTTGGAACTAAGACGCTTTAGAAATTTGGATCTTTTAGGCAGTCAGCAAATCAGGTGTTCTGTCATTAATGCATCAATTATCTTTCTGTCCTGGAAGATTCCATCTAGCTTTTAAAATGACACGGCCATCAGGTGCAATACTATGTCTTAGAACTCCTGGATCACAGAGCCAATGGTCACTCCTCAACCCTCAGCACACTGGCTCTCCATTATTTTGTGAGTGCAGTGTTTTGTGAGGCTCTCCGAAGACCTGTGAGAGTGCAGGGAAGTGTGGGTGCAGTTGCACACTCACACACACACTGCCTCTCTAGCTGAAGCTTGATATAAACTTAAATCTAAATATGAGTAATTAGTGCTTACTTTATGAAAGACACTCTATTCAAGGCAGCAGAAATTTAAAGAAATAAATGAGTAAGTCTCTTGCTCAATATCTTTTATTCAGATAAGTCATAGCATAGAAGAAAGATGAGACGAATGTAACATGAGAGAGTTAATTTTAAATGCTATGACGTACATAGCTGTGTTGTAGAATTGAGCACCTGAAACCTGTATTACTGTATTACACTGTCACCCCAATAAAATCAATTAGAAAACAAGAAAACATCTATACATAACACATATATACAGACAGCAGGTAGCGATAGCAAGAAGGAAAAGAGGGGAGGTAGGGGGAGGGGGGAAAGGAGGATAAATTGGGATAGAAGAAGAGTTTGCAAGGGGCATGGGGCACTATGTGGTGTCTATAGGGTGTTTTATTGACTGGGACCCTAGAAACAATGTCAACACAATAAATTAAAAAATATAAATTTAAATATAAATGAATGAATGAATGAATGAATGAATGAAGCCCTGACCAGTTGGCTCAGTGGTAGAGCTTTATCCTGGTGTGTGGATGTCCTGGGTTCAATTCCTGGTAGAGCACATAGGAAAAGTACCCATCTGCTTCTCCACCCCTCCCCCTCTCGCTTCTCTATCTCTCTCCCCACCCCTCCTGCAGCCATAGCTCTATTGGAGTGAGTTGTCCCTGGCACTGAGGATGGCTCCTTGGCCTCTGCCTCAGGCACTAAGAAGAGCTTAGTTGCTGAGCAACGGAGCAATGCCCCAGATGTGCAAAGCATTGCCTCCTAATGAGCTTGCCAGGTGGATTCCAATTGGGGCATGTGTGAGAGTCTGTCTCTGCCTCTCTTCCTCTCACTGAATTAAACAAACAAACAAACAAACAAATAACATTTTTAAATGCTTTGAAAGAGGCTATGGGATCTCCAGGAAGGAAAAGTCACATCCTTTGGAGGATCACATGGAAGACCTTATAGAAGGTATGGTAACACAGCAGGCCTTGAACATTTCAGTAGGTGTAGATAGTTGCAGAGGAGAGTCTAAATGAACAACATCAGCATCAAGGGCATGAGGATAAGAAAACAACATGGAATATATGCTTATTAATGTGAGTACAACGGTGTGCGGTGTGGAAAGGGGTGGAGGAAAATTTAAAGGGGAAGGGAGTAAAGGAACAAAAGCTAAGGGAAAAACATCTGCATGATACCCCCTTTTTTGTGAAGGAGTAAATCCAATACAATTAAGAGCAATAGATGAATGCTTCATGTAAAGGAAAGTTGAGCACTACAATTTCCAACTGGCCCTGGCTCATTGGCTCAGTGGTAGAGCATCAGCCTGGCGTGCAGGAGTCCCGGGTTCAATTCCCAGCCTGGACACACAGGAGAAGCGCCCATCTGCTTCTCCACCACCCCCCCTTCCTCTCTGTCTCTCTCTTCCCCTCCCGCAGCCAAGGTTCCATTGGAGCAAAGATGGCCTGGGCACTGAGGATGGCTCTGTGGCCTCTGCCTCAGGCACTAGAATGGCTCTGGTTGCAGCAGAGTGACGCCCCAGATGGGCAGAGCATCGCCCCCCTGGTGGGCATGCCGGGTGGATCCCGGTCAGGCGCATGCGGGAGTCTGTCTGACTGCCTCCCCATTTCCAACTTCAGAAAAAAAAATACAAAAAAAAAAAATTAAAAAAAAAATAAAATTTCCAACCAATCTGACATCCATGGGAGGTTGCACTCTGGCCTTGGAATGAGGAATAAGGTTGCTGTGCAGTGTCTCTGGGTACTCCAGCAGTCCAGGTGGCACTGTGTCCTGGGTGGAAGATGTTCCCCGGAATTACACACCGTGATGGCTTAGACAAATGCTTATTCAAGGAAAGAAACTAACATGGAGAAACTTAAAAGAGATGGATGGAGGGGCCACTTAATTTGCAAAGAATTAATGACTCAAATCCACTGTGGGTAGAACTGAAATGAAGTGTGTTAATGACCCAGTTCCGAGGTTGTTACAAACATGTAGAGGCTGGGAAGGTGGTTGCCTTGAAGAACCATTGTAATCCCATCCTATAAATATCTGGAGCTTTTACTATGGATATAAATATAAGTAAGTCATGGCTCGGGCCATCAAAAAGCTCATGGTCTAGTGGATGAGAGAGGTTAAGCCGATAACCATAACATAGTGGGACAAGTGCCAAGAATTGCAGTTTGGGGTGCCTAACAAATGACACTTTTAATTTATAAACCCATTGGCAGACAAGTGAATAGTTATACATCAACTGAATATCACGTTGACTAGTTTTGATGATACTGGAGAAGTAGGCTTGGATGTGCAGCAACAATTAGCTCCTAATTCAGAACCCTCAAAGAGACAGATGCTCACAGACACCTGGTGTCTGTGGGCTATACCCATGCCTGTGAGATGTGGCTGTGAGAGGGAGCAGGGCAGAACACGCATTCCAAAGGGAAGCCTGGCTCCAAAACTAAGGACTGAACAGAGTGTGTGGTCCTGTCCCCCAATTTACCAATTAAAATGAACCCCTCCCCTCCTTGAAGGGGTTTGTTTAGGGGACAGAGAAAGAAAGAGACCAAGTATGTCTGGCTCACTGACATCTTCCTTTAACTCACCATCAGGCTTGTGAGGACCCAAGTCAGAAGCAGCAGTGATTCGGGTGCAGGAGGGAGGTCGGAAAAGCTGCAGCAAAGCGGCATTTGATTTGAACTTCAGAGGATAATTGGGAGTTTTCTTTTGTTTGTTTGTGCTATTTTTGTCCTTTTATTTTTTTATTATTTTTTTAAATTTTAAAAATTTTATTTAGAAAATTAACTTTAACAGGGTGACAATGATCAATACGAGTATATAGGTTTCAGGTAAACATTTCTATAGCATTTGAACTGTTGATTATCTTGCATACCCATCACCCAAAGTCAAATCATTTTCTGTCACCATATATTTGTTCCTTTTTACACCCTTCCCCCACCCACTCTCCCATCTAACTCCCCCATATCCCCTTCCCCCGATAACCACTTCACTTTTATCTATGTCCATGAATCTCAGTTTTATATCCCACCTATGTGTGAAATTGTACAGTTCTTAGTTTTTTCTGATTTACTTATGTCACTCAGTATAATGTTCTCAAGGTCTATCTATGTTGTCACTATGTCATCATTTCTTATGGCCGAGTAATATTCCATAGGAGTTTTGAGGAAAGACAGAGGGACAATATAGATACCAAATGCTGAATGACCAGGAAGGATATAATGTGTTGGGGATGACAAGGGGACAAGTTAAGGTAGAACCAGTGAGAGTATCAATGGAGACATAGGTTGATGCTTGATTCTGAACAGCCTGTTAGGCTAGGCTAAGTGTGTGGATATCAGCAGGGAAGCAATAAGGAACAATGGGGGGAGTTTAGGCAGAGAGATGATACAATCTATTTTTTTTTAATATTTTATTTATTGATTTTTAGAGAGGGGGGGGAGAGAGAGAGAGAGAGAGAGAAAGAGAGAGAGAGAGAAGGGGAAGGAGCAGGAAGCATCAACTCCCATGTGTGCCTTGACCAGGCTAGCCCAAGGTTTCGAACCGGCAACCTCAGTGTTCCAGGTTGATGCTTTATCCCACTGCGCCACCACAGGTCAGGCCAGATGATACGATCTGAATAGCATTATATCACAATGACTCTGAATGAAGTGTGAAGAATGATTTGTGGCCCTGGCTGGTGGCTCAGTGGGTAGAGTGTCAGCCTGGCATATGGATGACTTGGGTTCGATTTCTAGTCAGGCACACAGGAGAAGCGAACATCTACTTCTTTCCCCTTCCCTTTCCCCCTTCTCTCCCTCTTTCCCTCCCACATCCAGTGGCTTAATTGGTTCAAGCATGGCCCAGGGTGCTGAGGATAGCTTTGTTGGAGCATGACACCCTCAGGTACTAAAAATAGCTTGGGCCCTGACCGGTTGGCTCAGTGGTAGAGCATTGGCCCAGCGTATAGATGTCCTGGGTTCGATTCCCACCCAGGGCACACAGGAGAAGTGCCCAGCTGCTTCTTCACTCCTCCCCCTCTCCTTCCTCTCTATCTCTTTTTTCCCCTCCCACAGCCAAGGCTCCATTGGAGGAAAGTTGGCCCAAGCACTGAGGATGGCTCCGTGGCCTCTGCCTCAGGTGCTAGAATGGCTCTGGTTACAATGGAGCAATGCCCCGGATGGGCAGAGTATCATCCCCTAGTGGACTTGCCAGGTGAATCCCGGTTAGGCGCATACAGGAGTCTGTCTCTCTGCCTCCCCGCTTCTCACTTCAGAAGAATCCAAAAAACAAACAAAAAAAAAGCTTGGTACTTGTGTATCAGCTCCAGACGGGGTCGCCTGGTGGATCCCAGTCCGGGCGCATGCGAGAATCTGCCTCACTGTCTCCCCTCCTCTCACCAAAACAAAACCAAAACGAAAAAGAATGGAATGGGGTGAAAGTGCAGATAGGAAGAGGTTGGAGGCAACGAGCAGTTATTGCAGTATTGCATTGGAACCCATTTCCATCTGTACCTCTGACTTTGGGCTTAAATAGGAGGAACTGGAAGCTAACTTCAAGATAAGATGTTTCTGATATGTTTAAGATAATTCCTCTAATTTCTCATCATTTATTCCCATAACCCCTATATTTCAGTCCCTGAGCTATTCTGCCAACTATCATTTGAAAACAACAAATAAATCTTTCAACAGGATATTTATTTTTCTTCTCCTGGTTTTGTTTCCACAGTATCTCCCAAAATTGTAGAGATTTCTTCAGATATCTCCATTAATGAAGGGAACAATATCAGCCTCACCTGCATAGCAACGGGTAGACCAGAGCCTACGGTTACCTGGAGACACATCTCCCCCAAAGGTAAGAGAGTGGTGTGGTGTATCATGGCAAAAAAAGAACTGGGAGAATTGCTGGCCGTGGCTAGGAGGTTATGGTGCTGGTGACTCCGTCCATAGGGTCCTATGTCTCTGGTGGTCTAGTAACAATGCTTGTGGCTCAGCAGAGAACACTGGTGTTCTCTAAAAGACAAGTGTATCTTCTAAGAAGATTACAGCCATCATACTTAAGGATCTCTCCAATCAGTGGGAAATAAATTCCAGTTGTTGTTGGAAGAATAGGCAGCAAGATGTTCCAGGAGAATGTTATTGGTCATATTTATATTCAGACAATTAGCTCTGGTGGCATTGTTTATTTAGCTGGTTGTTTTACAAGATTCAAACACAAATGAGAAATGAAAGCTTTGAATGGCCATATTCTTGAATGGAAAGTTTCCAAATCTATGTTTCTTCAGCATTGCCAAATATCTGGTCTCCATTCCATTAGTTGTTGTGTAATTTGTTGTTGTTTTGTTATGATTTCTTCTAAATAACTGAATTATGAAATTTATTTTGTCTTACCATTTAGATATTGTATAGACCAGACTGTGTTGTTCTGTGCTTTCATGGATTGAATGTTAAATCTTTAGAATTTACAATGGATGCCGTTTATCATTAAGCCAGTTTTTATTCATGGTGCATTAAATTATTTTATTTGTTCTTCCATATCTATTGAAAATGTGCAATAGTCTAGGCACAGTTCTGTGCATTGGAGATATAGCAATAAACCAAAACATACAAGTTCCTGCTCTCATAAGCTCACATTCTTATGAGAAAAATGACCAAAACTAGAACAAATGGTGATACGAATGAGAAGATAGAGCAGTATACCTGGACAGAAGGCCTTTGAAAAGGTGACATTTGAGCAGGAACATGAATAAAGACCCTTAGTTTCATTGCTGTTGCTGGTTAATGTATACATATGGAGGTATGCATGAAGGTGTGTGCAGTGCTGAGTAGCAAAGGGTTAAGGATTTTAAAGGGATTCCAGTGGTAGTTGTTCACTTGGTGTGCAGGGTGGGTCTCTCAAAAGACGACCCTATAAGGAGATTGGCATGCAAGTAGTTTATTCAAGATGCTCCTGGACTCAACCCCTGTGGAAGGAAAGGGAAGAAAGAAGGGTTGGGAGTGGTGACGTTGAGTTGCAATGTAGCCAAGGGGAATATCTCAGCTGACCTTATGGGGATCTCTGGGGCCAGAGTGACCCTTCACAGATGTTTTTTATTTGAGGTGAAGGGCCTGGCCTTCTATACAGCAGTCGATCACTGAATTTGGGCTGTCCACAGAAAGGCTGAGACCTTCCAGCCCTCTCTGTTCATAGAGCCAGTCCCCATGGGGCTGCCACTGGGCGTTGTCCCCAGCAGCATGTGCACCCAGGGGCAGATACCCTTCCTCTGTTCCTGAAGGCGGCAATGCATCGCAGTGCACACGACACTTGGGCATTTTAAAATACAAGTTTAGGGCTGTGAGTGGGCCCCAAATACCAAATTCCCCCTCTTAGACATTGACAATTTGTCCTGGTAGAGGTCGTCAGAGAAAGCCTGAGATTTTCAGTGTTTGTCCTGAATTCCTGGGAATTGCCCCATGCCATCATTCCTGCTGCTACCACCTTGAGCAAAGGGATCAGAAAGCCACAAATGTTTCTGCCAGCCTCTCAATTTGAAATGACTTTAAGGTGGATTGGCCCAAAGTTCGAGAGGATGCTCTGGATGTTCATGAGATTGTCGGTGATGGAGCATGCCCTGGGGCACGTGGAAAGGGGGGGCCGTCCACATGGACAGACTTTCTAAGACCATGGTGCACACCATTCATCACTGCTTAATGCTGCGTCCCCCGTGCCACTGGGTGCCTGGACGGCCGGGGCCCTCAGAATCTGCAGGATAGTATCCCAGGTAGACCGGCTTTGCCTTAAGCCGAGAGGCACGGTGCCCACCCCCGCCGCAGGTCGCCCTCCGTCTCCTGTCTGACGTCTTCTCATTTCCTCCTGGCCCTTCAGCTCTGTGTCCTTTCCTGAGTGTTTGCCTTTCTTCCCTTCTCCCCCTTGCTTCTTCTCCTTTTGTCTCGCCCTTTTGTGCTGTTTCCTTTTGTTCTTCGCTTTGCCATTCTCTCACAGCCTCCCAAACGTTCCCTCTTTGATTTCATTTTTTTTAATGTAATTTTTTTTCCTTTGTTTCCTTCTGTCTGTTCTCCACACAATTACCTTTGTCTTGGCTCTGACATCGGCGCCCTCTCGTTCGTCTCACTGTACTTCATGCTGTTGTGCCTTAGACTCCCTTTCCCCGTTTCGGGGGCCAGTAAAGCAGATTCATTTCCCCAGGGGACTGGACCTGAGCTGTGGCCAGATGCTTCTATTTTCCTGGGGTTTTTAGCTGCTCTGGAAACAGAAGCCAGATCAGGGGAGAGGAGCAGGATAATCAGAATCTACCTGTGGAGCAGTGTAATGGAGATGAACAGTTTTTCCAGATCCCTGGTCCAGATTAGCTATCCCAGATTCAAACGGATAAGACATGCCAAGCAGTGACTAATCACCTTGGGACGCGCCAGGGTGCTGTTTTCTGGTGACTGATTATTGGGAGATCGGAAATGTCATTGTACCGCTGCCACCTTAACTGAAGCTAGAGACCCTTAGCAGTCAGACCTCCACTTTCTTCCACTAAATATTTCCAATCGATGCTTATTTTAAAGGAGTTAGGACAGGTTTGAGGTTCCTTGGGCAACAGGATACACTGTACCTTCTTCATGAGGGCTCCAAAGAGAGAGAGAGCTGCTGCCAACCCTCTGCCCTGTCCTGTGGGTAAGATTGTATCTCGACCTGGATCATTCTTTTTTTTTTTTTTTTAATTTTTTTTTTTCTCTTTTTTTTTTCATTTTTCTGAAGCTGGAAACAGGGAGAGACAGTCAGACAGACTCCCGCATGCGCCCGACCGGGATCCACCCGGCACGCCCACCAGGGGCGGTGCTCTGCCCCCCAGGGGGCGATGCTCTGCCCATCCTGGGCGTCGCCCTATTGCGACCAGAGCCACTCTAGCGCCTGAGGCAGAGGCCACAGAGCCATGCCCAGCGCCCGGGCCATCTTTGCTCCAATGGAGCCTTGGCTGCGGGAGGGGAAGAGAGAGACAGAGAGGAAAGCGCGGCGGAGGGGTGGAGAAGCAAATGGGCGCTTCTCCTGTGTGCCCTGGCCGGGAATCGAACCCGGGTCCTCCGCACGCTAGGCCGACGCTCTACCGCTGAGCCAACCGGCCAGGGCAACCTGGATCATTCTTAAGCACACGCTAATTAAATTTGTGAATGGATAGCTGACCAAGGCAGAGCACTATTTTTTTTTTTTTTTTTTTTGTATTTTTCTGAAGCTGGAAACGGGGAGGCAGTCAGACAGACTCCCGCATGCGCCCGACCGGGATCCACCCGGCACGCCCACCAGGGGGCGATGCTCTGCCCATCCGGGACATTGCTCTGTCACAACTAGAGCCATTCTAGTGCCTGAGGCAGAGGCCAAGGAGCCATCCCCAGCGCCCAGGCCATCTTTTGCTCCAACGGAGCCTTGGCTGCGGGAGGGGAAGAGAGAGACAGAGGAAGGAGAGGGGGAGGGGTGGAGAAGCAGATGGGTGCTTCTCCTGTGTGCCCTGGCTGGGAATCGAACCCGGGACTTCCGCACGCCAGGCCGACGCTCTACCACTGAGCCAACCGGCCAGGGCCGGCAGAGCACTTTTGGTGACTCTGATAACTTCAATGACTTTTCTCTCTCTAGGCTGGCCTGTGTGTGCCATACAATTCTGAATAATCCCATTTTCCTCCATCGGAATTTACACATTGCCACTTGGAATAAGCTAAACTGCTTTGCAATATACCTTTCAAGTCTTAACCACCTTTCTTGTGGAAAAGGAAAGCAGAAACGTTACTCACCGTTTTACTAGTAGTGGCTCATGCATTTCAATACACAGAAGCTAAGAGTGGCTGTCTGGTGCAAGGGGGTGGCAGGGACTTGCCCTACGGTTGTCTGCCTAGCACTTCACATCAGATGGAGAAAATGTCAGTGGTCCGTATCCACGGTGAAGAGCGAGGTGAGGCCTCCCAAGCTACCTCTCGGCATTGCCATGGCTCCTGAGCAGTTTTCCGCCTATCATTATGGGCAGTATGTATTTTTAGTTCCCCCCATGACATTGCTACTCCCAAGAGTTAAGGAGAAAGTGCCCTAGCTTGGCAAAGATGCCCACCCTCATCTGTACTCCTGTTTTGCAGTGTATAGGTGTTGCTTGCACTTGCATTGGCCTTGGTGTTTTCAAAAGGAAACGCTCCCATCTCACTGGCCCGCACCAAAATGCCATCTCGTTCCAGTGGCCCCTCACCAGACTCTGTGTCAGTGCCAGCAGACTGTCCCATGGCCAGAACACCATCAGTGTGCCCACAGTCTCCTTAGACACATTCCCCACCTGTGACTCCGTGCCTCGTAGTTTGCCCTCTTCTAGGGATACAGGGATTTATTATTATTATTTTTTATTTATTTATTTATTTATTTTTTATTTATTCATTTTAGAGAGGAGAGAGAGAGAGAGAGAGAGAGAGAGAGAGAGAGAGAGAAGGGGGGGAGGAGCTGGAAGCATCAACTCCCATATGTGCCTTGACCAGGCAAGCCCAGGGTTTTGAACCGGCGACCTCAGCATTTCCAGGTCGACACTTTATCCACTGCACCACCACAGGTCAGGCCCTACAGGGATTTATTTTAGCAAAACCCTTAAACACTAGTGTTTCTACCCCTAAAAGAACACCTGCAATGTTATTGGTTCCTCTAGGTCCTCCCTAAGTAAAGAGAAATACCATCTCTTTAAGTGTATCTCATGGGATGCTTTTTAAGACTTAACTCATAGAAAAATATTCTCAAAATCCACTGTTTATGTTTCCAGTTTCTGTTCGGTGGTAAGCTCTTAAAGAGAAGGCAGAGATTGCTATGTTGTCACAATTCTGGGAGCCAAAAACATAAACTTCGGGTGAAGCCATGAGTCCGATCACTGATGTGTGGGTTCCGCTACACACATGGAACCGTGGATCAAGTGTCCCGACCTCTCTCATTCTCCATCAAACAAAATACAAACCTCACTAAGATGCTGAGAGAACACCTTCTACCCAAGTATCAGTTGAGGCTCCATAAAGTCCACTGAGCTGTGTACAGAGATGTCCTGATCTCTATCTAATTCATGAGTGTTTTGAGGCCTGCATCTCATTCACCTCCTAGTACAATGCTCAGCCCCTAGAAAGCATTCAAGAAATACTGGTAGATTCAGTCAGTAAGCACTTATTTGTGCCGGTGCCCCAAAGGGACGTGCCTGGTGGACCTCCCAATTCGAAGGCTTCCTCCCGATTCATGAGGCATTCTCCTCCACCTTGATGTTGTAGCTGAGATCTGGTGTGTGTCCTGCTTGACTCTGCTGGCAAGTCGTTGGACGTCTTCCCTGGTATTCACAGGATCTTCAGGACTCTCTGGAAGTTCCCCTCGTGGAACCTGCTAGGGCAGGCTTGCCTTCTCCTTGAAGGAGACACTCATTTTTAAGTTTTCTTTGGCAAAAGTTGAGGAGGCCTGCAAGTGACCTTAAAGGTGGGTCTTCAGTGAGCCCACTTGTGTCCTCCTCCCTGCCCCACGGCAGTCACACTCCCGATGTGTTTCTCTGACGTGTCCCTTGCCAGGTCTTCCTGGAACATTGGATACCTTTGGTGTCTTACTATTCCCAACCCTGCCTGCACCCATACCCTCAACGGCTCCTGAGAGTTTTGTGAAACAACCCTGGATATTGTCTATGAAAATGTTCCGCTACGCATGGGTTAAAAAAAGATAATAACAATACAAAGAAGTCAATACAAACAAGAGAAACATCATTTTAAAAATGCTTCCCATTCCCCACAGAGTGTGAATCGAGGTGGATTAGAGATTGATTGGTTGGTTTTCCCCAGAGCCACACAAAGAACCTGGAACAGAATTAGAGCAGGACAGTGTCTCCACTGGGTCCCAGACCAAGCCCTAGTTATGGAAGCCTTCTCTTTCCCCAGTGCGGAATGGGCATTTCGCATGCCATCGGCACCCACGCCTGAAGGACTGAGCCACCTTCCTTCCTCAGCTGCTGGAGCTCTCCTTTGCACCCCAGTTCTCCTGTACTTGAAGAGGCCCAGTGGGCAGTTGGTTTTCCTGGCCCCTGTTTCTCTTAGTTTTAAAAGTTGATGAGGACAAAGTGACCCGTGGGTGGAAGTCCTTCTCCTTGCCGGTGTCCTGAGCCCTCCCCGGCCCCTGCCATGCACACCTCTACTGTCCCATTTGTCAGCAATGACAGGCCTCCCTCCCCAGCC
Organism: Saccopteryx bilineata; assembly: GCF_036850765.1. NCBI lineage: Eukaryota > Metazoa > Chordata > Mammalia > Chiroptera > Emballonuridae > Saccopteryx > Saccopteryx bilineata. Next base: position 242,139,658 of record NC_089491.1, read on the forward strand.
AGGTAGGACACTGAAGCACTAATTGGCACTGGAGGTATCACAGCTTGAGTTCAACCAGAGCTGGCAGGCGCCACGACTCCGGTGACAGCTCTGTGAAAAAGTGTCAGGAGTGGAGCTCTGGCGTGCCACCGGCTGACTGCTGCACCCTGGCACTAATGAGCAGCCTGTCAGTGCCAGCATCAGGGGCCCCGTGTGGCACAGGGATCATTAGGATGGCAGACGAGAAAGGTTTCTCCAACAGAGAGAGCAGAGAAGGGAGGAAGGAGCTGAAACTGGAACTAACGGTGTCACCTTACCCACGGAGGGCAGCCACCTAGCAAAAGCCAGCAGGATGGGACTGATAAAAAAAAAAGGCAAGAAAAAAGATATTTGTAAAAGATCTCTATCTATGCCAACACTAGCCGGCTCTTGGATTCTCATTTTGGTTGGGTGGCCCTGTAATTAATCGATACAGGCTATAAATCTTTTTTGCAGGAGGGAACTCAATGACCAAATTAACTCCCCAGTTGTGGGCCACCATGCTAGGAAACCAGAAGGTCTCCTAAGTTCTCGAGCTACAGGGACCTAAAGGGGAAAGGAAGACTTTGAATTTGTGTCTCCATGCTGTTCCCCAGGGCAGGCTCCCTGTCCCGAGGCCCTGCTGGTCTCCCAGCTGCCTGGCTCTCTTCTGCTGGAGTATTAGGCTATAGGAGAGGCAATCCAGCCAATGGGCTTTCCCTGCCATTTCGTCCCACAGGTGGACACGGGAGCAGCCAGTGTGTCTGCTCTGTTATCTGCTTCCTGAGGGCAGGTGTGCACTGCCCAGCTTGTTCATTCTTCTGCCTCAGGCTCCAGGCTGGATGAGTGTGGCCCCTCTTCAGGGCTTTGGCTACCTGCAGTGGCTGTTTCCACGTGGGAGGCTGCCTCATAGAAGACAGCGATCTGTCTGTGAGAGAGGGGCTTTGAAGGCAGGGCCCCCTGGATGTGAAACCCCCTCCTCTGTTCACCTGGTGGGGCATTCTGAGATGGTGCCAAACCTCTCTGAAAATGCACTTCTTCGTTAATATATTTCGTGTTCTTGTAGCATTTTAATGAGCTGGTTCATAAAGTTCTGTTTCTGCTTTAAGACCATGCTCAAATGGTCCGGTGTGAGCACCTCTGATGACCTTCTTCAGGCAGAGTGAGCTACCCTTTTCTTTGAGATCCCACACCACTTGGCACACTTTGTCAACGGTGGCAGTTCTTACAGTCACCCACAGGCCCTCCTGCTGCTCCGGGGATCCGTGAGCACAGGAACGGTCTTCATGCTGTGTGACGGCATCCCAGTACTTAGTTCAGACATTGGCAGGCCTGTTAGTGATGGTTGCACAAAGAACTATCTCATCCTCAGATATAGTATTTTTCCTTTTCTTTTTGAAAGTAATTCTTTCTGGTATATAATTGAAAACAAAATCAATTTTAATGAGTCAAGGGTAAGATACAGGAGGTCCATCTCTTCACATCATTCTCTACTGTGGATCCTTTGTTTCCCAGACCATCAAAGAGATTCTTAAGATAAAGCTCTCTTGGCCTTGACTGGTTTGTTCAGTGGGTAGAACATCTTCCTGGCATGCGGATGTCCCAGGTTCCATCCCTAGTCAGGGCACACGTGAGAACTGACCTCTGCTTCTCTCCCTCTCCCTCTCCCCCTTCTTCCCCTCTCACAGCCAATGTCTCAGTTGGTCTGAGCATTGGCCCCAGGTTCTGAGGATAGCTCAGCTGGCCCAAGTGTCAGCCTCAGGTGCTGTGGATAGCTCAGTTGATTCAAGCATTGGCCCCAGACCCGGGTTGCCAAGTGGATCCTGGTTGAGACGCATACAGAAGTCTGTCTCTATTTCCACTGCTCTCGCTTAACAAAAATTAAAAAAAAAAAAAAAAAAAAAAAAAGGCAGCTCTCCCCTCACTTCACCTCTGGTGTATCCTTAGGAACAAACCTCAGCCTTTTCATCTGCAAAATAAAAATAATAATACCTTTGTAACATGAATGTGACAACTAAACATACTTTCCAATGCAAAGCACCCAGCCCCTTCAGGACACATAGTAGGTGCCCAACAATGTTAACTTTCACAGGCGAGGTTGGCCCTTTCTCTGCGTGCCCCATCCCATGGCAAAAGAACAATAGGGAAGGAAATTAAAATTCTTTTGTCTGAAAAGGTTGAATTCTTACAAAAGCCCATGTTCAGTCAATTGCCAGAATGGATAGATTCTTAATCAAAGGTGCTTAATCAGCACCTCCTTAACACCCACCATTTTCTAATTAATGAAGGTGCTTGATTAAAATTCCCAGAGTACCCTAAGTAGCTATCCCAGGAGGGCCAACTAATTGCTGCTACAAAAGATATTACAGTGGTCATCGATGGTGGGAGAAAAAAATTACATTATAATGGAAAGTGGCAGATCTCTTGTCCAGAGTAGCAGAATTCTGTCCAGGTATGAGGCCCCAACCTGTACAGAGAAAGCAATTTATTATGATAAAGATAAACCAGTGGTATTACCTCAACTGTGGGGCAAAGTGATGTAGAAACTACTGAAGCAAATGATTTAAATCTAGACCTGCTGACCAAGGTGGGGTGGAAGAAAGTGAAGGAAGACATTTATAAATCACTGTTTAACTTCATAATTCTCTTTAACTATAAAATTACATCTAGACAGATACAGTTAGGGTGAAATTTGCCAATGTCAATAAGGGTTTTTGTATGCTTAATATTTATGATCTGGTTTAAAGCAATATTATAGCTGTGCAACTTCCTACTTCAAAGAAGAGAAAAATCATAAAAAGACTAGTGGGGAAATTAATGAGTTCACTGTGCTTGAATTGAGAACATATGAAATCAAGCCTCAGTCTAGAAACCAAGGGCAGGAGTGCATACCACAGACACTGTTTGTGGTTTTACCCAATTATTTTAAAACCCTTGAAAAATGTTGTAGAATCAGACGTCTGCTGAATTCAGACATTGCTAACAGCATCCTCCCCCACACTCCCCCGAGTCTTAGTCTATTTATGCTGGTACTTGGCGACCGTTACCATGCAGAACTGTTTTGATGGAACAAAAAAGGAAACAAAAAAGCAAGGAGATTGTATCGTCTTCCCCACAGATGCTAACCAGCCCTGGCTCAGTAAGATGGAAAGGCTCATTAAAATGGCAGCCCCTCCAGGCCAGGAGACCCCATCTCTGAGAAGCACCCATGACCGGCAGGTATGGGAGAATGAAAAGGGCTTCAACAGGGTGTCACCACACACCACAGCCACGGTGAGCTCCCCACTGTAGCACCCTCGAGAGTCCAGTTAAGGCTTGGGGAGCTCCATGTCTAGGATCTACCATCACTGCCATGTGATCTTGGAGAAAGTTTAAATTCAAGACATCCTTGTCACTAGGACAACACTGTGTCATTCTGACTTTGTACCTACTTTTGGATCCTGAATCTTGTCATAACCTGTGAGGACTGCTTATTCCCTAGTGTCTAAATTACAACTGGACTCTTTATCATCCAAAAAATAGGTATAACAAGTTCTTTGTGGATGCTTAAACATGTGCCGGGCATTCTTCTGAACATTTGCATATAATAATATGTATTTTTCTCAGCCATAGTCAGGTCCTCTGATTAGCCAATGAGAGAGTGAGGCTCAGAGAGGTCAGGCTGATAGGACAAGGTCACACAGCTCCAGTTGGCAGCAATGACATCACACCCCAGGCATTATTTCTAGTACACATGTACCTAACCTCAGTGTCATATAGCACCTCTGTCAGAGGGTGGTCACTGGATGCAGCGTAGGCACCACCTTCTTTATCCCCTAGACCTGACGCAGGACCTAGAAACCTGTATTTTAACAAATTTCCCAGGTGACTGTGATGCATACTCAAATTGGAGAATTATTGCTGTGTTGTATTTGCTGTCTGCTGGGCACTTTGCTTTATACACATTATATCATGTCATTCTCACAAAATGCTCTAATAACTAGGTATTATTTTCATTTTAGCAATAAAGAATGGAGCTTTGGGGGACAATGTGCCCACAAATGTTAAATAGCCAAGGAAAAATGCAAATTCAAGTCATTTTTACTCTAAGATCCATATTATTTGTGTGTTTTATAACCCATTGCTTCTTCTAAACCAGTGATTTCATTCAACTGGTGTACTGCAAGAATTTTCAAAACATGCAATACCTGACTGTTTAGTCTGGTATTGACCTCTTTTCCCTTAGATTGTCAAACAAAAAAAATGACAACAACCAACACAACAATAGCCATCGGTATGAATAAATAGCTTTTTTTTTTTTGGTCAGATTGGCCAAAAATATTGATATAATATTTTTTTAGGATGCTGCATAATTTTAGTAATTAGATTATGTGTGCCATGAGATGAAAAAGTTTGAAAATCGCTGGTCTAGATCTTGGGGACATGGTTATACTCGGGTTCAGACCTCCTACCAGGGTAGGGCGTGGAGTCGTCCTCTTTCTCACAGTATTCTTGCAAATTCATACATGCTCTGGTTCAGATAATGGACTCCAGGTTGGGATCGCCTCCTCCCCAATAATATCAGGCTCTTTTTAGTGGCTCTTTGCACAGGTTTCTCTGTGCATGGACATAATCCCAGCATGGAAGGTTGACCTCGCCTGGCTGGCATTGGGTGAGTTCTCTTCCTCCCACTGAAGCTACCTTTTTAGTTTTCTGCTGTCTCCCCTCTCCCTCCACCTTGACCATGGCTCACAGCAGTGATTCAGCTGCTCTCTGACTTGATTTATTTTTTCCTCATATTAAACACTATCATTCACTCACCCAATGGCATGCCCTCTGCTTTGATTGTTGTTATTAGGTTGTTTTACACTTTAACAGCTTTAGATATGAGAAGAAATTGCTGGATTTCAGGGTCTAGCTCTCATTCTCTGACTCCAATCAGCCCCCCTCCATTGTGGTGTTTATACTTCATCTTCCCAGTGTTGTAAAAGGCTCTTCCCATTGGAGCCAGGGCATTGGGAAAGGAATGAGCAGAATACCAATTCAGTTCCTCAAATATCAAGGTTCCAGCTCCTTCCTCGCCTAGGCTGAGCAGGTTCTCCAGTACTACTGCACCATCAGCCTATCCATCGCCTTGGCACTGGGGGTCTGGCAGCTTTAACCCCTCCCTCCTTAGGAAGAATATGTTAGCTCTTGCTTCACTCCAACAGAGGCGGATTCCTCTCTGCTCAGCCCTCCCCTAACCCCCAAAACAAATTCCTCTTCCCTCTTCTAACAGAGAATGAAAATGAATGACTTTGGACTTTATCTTTCCGCTATAATAGATTCAGGACTCCTCCTGTTTAACTGATCGGCAGCCCAGGAGGCCTCGTGTTCCATCTCTAATTCCATGCATCACTGCTTTGCCCTTTATGGAATGGTTCACTGGGGTCACTGTGGTTGAAGCTATTTGGCCAGTCATCTGCATGATAGAGTAAGACAAATAGCTTTCTCCTTCTATTGATTTATTTATTCCACTTCATACCATCCCAGAAAAGGATTCGAGCAGAGAAGGTGACGTGAACTGTGCCCCCAGGAAAACTCCTTGGCAAAACCATTTTGATTCTTCATACATTGATCCATTTATTTACTCAATAATTGTTATGGAGTGCCCACTGCTGCGCATGGTCCTAGGCATTGGAATACATGAATGGACAAAGCAGATGAAGCTCCTGGCATCAAAGTGCTTATATTCTAGCAGGAGAGATAGAAAATAAGCCCATTGATAAACAATAATGTGAAAAAGTAATCAGGATGAGAAGCAGAGATTATCAGGCACTGATTGGGGTTGTAATCTCAAACAGCATAGAAAAGGATGGGTTCATTAAGAAGATACCCCATGCAAGTTGGGAGAAGAAATGATACACTGGCAGGAGTATTCTCGGGAGGGTTAACGGTGACTACACAGGCACTCAATCAAGACACCTCTGGCGTGTTCAAGGGTTACAGGAGGCCATGTGGCTAGAGAAGATTTATTTAATACCTGCCTCCTTTCAAGAAGCGATAAGCTTTATTAAGGCAAGGATCATGTTACTCTTTGCTTACTAAGTGTACTTATGCTTAGCATGGTGCCTGTCAAATTGCAGACATTCAACACATACTATTTAATGATTGAGTGAATGAAGTTAGTGTGGCATTGTAGTGTGAGAAGTTGAGTAAGCGAGCTGGTGAGTTACAGGGTTCACACCAAAATGGTGGCCCCTTAAGGAGTGGTGTCAGGTTCCAGAGAGTGACATGTTCAGGTCAATGACAGTAGTTGCATGTGGCTGGGGCAGGGGCGAAGGTGGAAGGTCCATAGAGAAGAGGACCCAGGTAGTTAGTTGAGAGTGCAGGTGTCTGACACATCATCAGGGGGAATATTGACGTCACCTCACCCTAGATAATGGCTGAGCATAAGGCTGTGAGCCAAGTGTGAGGCTCTCAGAGAATCATAGGAGGTCAGAACATCA